>NC_090035.1:51088415-51713415 GCF_037176765.1 Anolis sagrei
TTAAAAGTGCGGTGTGCAGCAACATTAGTTGTGCTAAAGTGCATCTAGGACTTGAGATGGGGATTCCTAATCTGCAAAGGCACATCGGAACAACCAAGTTTTTAGGTTCCTTCTGAAAACTGCCAGAGTAGGGGCCTGACGAAGCTCTTTTGGAAGGGCATTCCAAAGTCGGGGGGCCACCACAGAGAAGGCCCTGTCCCGCGTCCCCACCAAGCGCGCTTGTGATGTAGGTGGGATCACGAGCAGGGCCTCCCCAGATGACCGGAGCGAGCGTGTGGGTTCGTAGATGGAGATGCGGTCACGCAGGTAGGGTGGTCCCAAACCGTTCAGGGCTTTGTAGGTGAGCACCTGCACCTTGAATTGGGCTCGGAAAATAAATGGCAGCCAGTGGAGCTCCTTGAACAAGAGGGTTGACCTCTCTTGATAATGAGCTCCAGTTAGCATCCTGGCTGCTGCCCGCTGGACCAATTGTAGTTTCCGAGCCGTCTTCAAGGGCAGCCCCACGTAGAGCGCATTGCAGTAATCCATTCTAGAGGTGACCAAGGCGTGGACCACCCCGGCCAGATCCGCCTTCACGAGGTACGGTCGCAGCTGGCGCACAAGTCTCAGTTGTGCAAAGGCCCTCCCGGATACCGCCGACACCTGGGCCTCAAGTGTAAGCGAAGAATCCAGGAGGACACCCAAACTGCGGACCTGTGGCTTCAGGGGGAGTGTAACCCCGTCCAACACAGGTTGCCACCCTATACCCCGATCCGGTTTACGATCGACCAGGAGGACCTCTGTCTTGTCGGGATTGATCTTCAGCTTGTTCTTCCTCATCCAGATCGACACAGCGGCCAGGCACTCGTCCAGCACCCGAGAAGCCTCCTTGGAATTAGGTGGAAAGGAGTAGTAGAGTTGTGTGTCATCCGCATAGAGATGGCACCCAACTCCAAAACTCCAGATGACCTCTCCCAGCGGTTTCATGTAGATGTTGAAGAGCATGGGCGACAAGATAGATCCTTGCGGGACCCCACAGGTCAAAGGCCAGGGGTCCGAGCAGGCGTCTCCCAGCTTCACCATCTGGGTGCGTCCCTCCAGGAAGGACCGGAGCCACGACAAAACCGTGCCCCCAAGGCCCATCCCAGAGAGTCGTCCCAGAAGGATACCATGATCGATGGTATCGAAAGCCGCTGAGATGTCCAGGAGAACCAACAGGGTCACACTCCCCCTGTCCAGCTCTCTGCGGAGGTCATCCACCAAGGCGACCAAGGCTGTCTCGGTGCCATGACCAGGCCTGAAACCAGACTGTGCCTGATCTAGGTAGTTGGTATCATCTAGGAAGCCCTGGAGCTGCGAGGCGACCACCCGCTCCAGCACCTTACCCAAGAAAGGGAGGTTGGAGACTGGCCTGTAGTTATTCAGCACCGTGGAGTCAAGGGAAGCTTTTTTGAGGAGTGGACGAACCACTGCCTGTTTCAAACCAGATGGAAAAATCCCTTGCTCCAACGATGCATTGACAATCAATACAAACCAGTCAACCAACCCCTCCCTGGCTGATTTAATGAGCCAAGATGGGCACGGGTCTAGGGGTGAGGTGGTCGCCCTCACAGCCCCAAGAACCTCCTCCACGGTTTCAGGAAGAACAAGCCTAAAAGAATCCCACAAAGATGGACAAGCAGGTGCCTCCGTCACCTCCTCTGGCACTGCGATGGAAGTGGAGTCAAGCTCGAGACGTATCTGAGCGACTTTATCTGCAAAATGGTGTGCGAAATCGCAACACCGAGCTGCTGGGTCATCAGTGAGCTCCTCCACCACAGATGGGTGGAGGAGTTCCCCCACGACCCGAAACAGCTCCGACGATCTATTTGCTGCAGACGCTACACGGGTGGTCGTGAATGATTTCCTGGCCACCCGTATAGCCACGGAGTATGCCTTCAGAGAGGCTTTAGCCCGTGCTCGATCAGACTCGACCCGAGATTTCCTCCATTTGCGCTCTAGCCCCCTTCTCGCATGCTTCATCACAGTCAGCTCCCCGGTGAACCAGGGAGATGGCCTGTCACGGCGCAACGAGATGGGGCGTTCGGGTGCGATCGCATCTAACGCCCTGGACATCTCCCCATTATAGAGAGTCACCAAGGCGTCGATGGAATCGCCAGGCTCCAAGGCAGGAAGAACCCCAAGATTCCTCAGGAATCCATCCGGATCCATCAGTCTCCTGGGGCGGACCATTTTAATCTGTCCTCCACCCCTGCGGAGGTTGAGAGTCGCAGCAAGTCTAAAACTGATCAGATAATGATCAGACCATGACACTGGAAGGATATTTTGATCTTCCACTCTAATCATTTTGTTGTCCGCCACAAAAACAAGGTCAAGAGTATGTCCAGCTTGATGAGTGGGACCAGATATTATTTGTGACAGCCCTATGGTCGTCATGGTGGCCATAAAATCCTGAGCTGCACCAGAAAGGGTGGTCTCGGCGTGGATGTTAAAGTCTCCCAGCACCACCAGGCGCTGGGAGACCAAGGCCGAATTAGAGACCACCTCCGCTAGCTCAGACAGGGAAACTACTGGGTCACGGGGTGGGCGGTACACCAGCAGGAACCCCACACTGTCACGGCCCCCCACTTTCAAGTGGACACACTCAAACCCAGAAGCCTGCGGGACAGCGCATCTGATCACGGCGATGGATTGCCGAAAGACTACTGCGACCCCTCCTCCACGCCCCCCTTGTCTGGCCTGCTGATGCACTCCGAAACCTGGTGGACACAACTGAGTGAGATTTACTCCCCCCAGCTCGTCCAACCAGGTCTCGGTGATGCATGTACCTTCACTCATTTCCTGAAAACAATGCAGCTGATATCCAATGACCAATTAAGACCAAACTTGGCATACAGAACCGCCATTACCCACTTTCTCTAATAACCTGGGAAGCGCCGGGTCCCCAAGCTAGTCTATATCTATATCTATATCTATATCTATATCTATGTCTATAATAAAAGTGAAAGTTTGTATGTGGAGGACAAAAGTGGGGCGGTGTGGCGGTGTATGTGCCAGCATTCCGATTGGACAGCCTGAAAGTTCCAAGGTTTTGATTGGCTGCTGCTGTGGTACTGTTTGCATATGGTCTCTGATTGGCCAGCTGCAACAGGGGCCCCTGGTGGAGAAAAGGGTTCATGACAGAAACGGAGACATGAGAGAAGGAAATTTGTATATGGTCTCTGATTGGCCAGCCTGAATTCCAAGATTCCGAGATGACAAAGAGAGGAAAGGAAAAGGCCAGCGGATGGGTCAGAAAATTACCAATACAGACCAAATTTGGCACACAGAGCCCTCATGACCCACTCTACATCCTACTGCAGTTTGGAAGGGAATGAAGCATGGATTTTGGGTCTTGCATTACCATCACTTACATTCTGAGACCGCTGTTAACCACAACCAATGACTGATCAGGACCAAACTTGGCACATAGACCTCTCATGACCCACCTTATGTTCTGGTGTGGTTTGGCCGGGGATGGACCATGGATTATGGGACTTGCAGTACCTTTGCTCAATTCCTGAGACCACTGCAACCCTCATCCAATGTCCGATAAAGACCAAACTTTGCACAGTGAGTCTCCATGAAGCACTCTACATCCTGGTGCAATTTGGACGATGGGACTTGCAATATCTGCACTTCCTTCCGAAGACCATTACAACTGCCAACAATGATGGATCAGGACCACAATTTACACAGATAGACCGCATGACCCTCTCTACATTCTGGTGCGGTTTGGAAGAATTTGTCAATGGATGATGGCACTTGCAGTCACTTCACTCCCTTACTGAAATCACTGCAACCCTAATCCAATGACTGATCAAGACCAAACTTGGCACACAAAACCCCCATGACCTGCTCTCCATTCTGGAGCACTTTGGAAGAGGGTGGACCTCAGATAATGGGACTCACAGTACCTTCACTAACTTCCTGAGACAACTGCAAGTCATATAAATAACTGATAAAGATCAACCTTGATACACAATTCCTTTCTCAAATAACCTGGGCAGCGCCGGGTCCCCAAGCTAGTATATAATAAAAGTCAAAGTTTGTATGCGGAGGACAAATGTGTGGCGGTGTGGCGGTGTATGTGCCAGCATTCTGATTGGCCAGCCTGCAGCTGTGGTGCTATTTGCATATGGTCTCTGATTGGCCAGCTTTACAGGAGTCCCTGGTGGAGAAAAGGGTTCATGACAGAAACGGAGACATGAGAGAAGGAAATTTGCATATGATCTTTGATTGGCCAGCCTCACTTCCAAGATTCCGAGATGACAAAGAGAGGAAAGGAAAAGGCCAGCGGCTGGGTCAGAAAATAACCAATACAGACCAAACTAGGCACACAGAGCCCCCATGATCCACTCTACATCCTACTGCAGTTTGGAGGAAGATAAACCATGGATGTTGGGACTTGCAGAACTGAGACCGCTGTTAACCTCATCCAATGACTGATCAGGACCAAACTTGGCACATAGACCTCTCATGACCCACCTTATATCCTGGTGTGGTTTGGCCGGGGATGGACCATGGATAATGGAACTTGCAGTATCTTTGCTCAATTCTTGAGACCACTGCAACCCTTGTGCAATAACCGATCAAGGCCAAACTTGGCACACAGAGCCCCCTTGAGCCACTCTACATCTCGATGCTGTTTGGAGAAGGAGGGACGATGGATGATGGGACTTCAAGTGCGGTACAGGGCAGGATGGTCCACTGATGATGGGATTTGCAGTACCTCCAACCGATTCACTTCCCACAGAACATTGTAGCCCCTACAGATCACTGACCAGGCCCAAACTTGGCACACAGTGTACTCATAACCCACTATACATCCTGATGCAATTCTAAGGGGGATGGATCATGGATGATGGGACTTCAAGTACCACCACCCCCCAAGACTGCTGCAATCCACATCTAATGACCAATCAAGACCAAACTTGGCACACAGAGCCCCCATGACCCACTACATATTGCTCCAGTTTTGGAGGAAGGTTGACCATGGATGATGGGCCTTCAGTACCTTCACTCACATTCTGAGACCGCTGTTAACCCCATCCAATGACGGATCAAGACCAAACTTGGCACATAGACCTCTCATGACCCACCTAACTTCCTGGTGTGGTTTGGAAAAAAATTGGAGATGGATGTTGGGACTTGCATTAACCTCACTCACTTTCTGAGACCACTGAGACCCTCGCCAATGACTGATCAAGACCAAACTTGGCTCACGGAGCCCCAATGACCCACTACATCCTGGTTCAGATTGGAGGAGGACAGACCATGGATGATGGGACTTCAAGTACCTCCAATCCCTTCCCAAGATTGCTGCAACCCTCATCTAATGACCAATCAAGACCAAACTTGGCACACAGAGCCCCCATGACCCACTGTACATCCTGCTGCAGCTTGGAGGAGGGTTGGCCATGGATGATGGGACTTGCAGTACCTTTCACTAACTTACTTAAACCACTGCCAGCCTCATTCAATGATCGATAAAGACCATATTTGGCACACAGAGCCCACATGATCCACTCTATATCCTGCTGCTGTTTGGAGGAGGGTGGACCATGGATGATGGGACTTCAAGTTCCTTCACTTACTTCCTGAAAACAATGTAGCAGTTATCCAATGACCAATATAGACCAAACTTGGCATACAGAACTGCCATTACCCACTTTCTCTAATAACCTGGGCAGCGCCGGGTCCTCAAGCCAATACGCCGCATACAAACTTTGACTTTTATTATTTACTAGCTTGGGGACCTGGCGCTGCCCAGGTTATTAGAGAATGCAGCATGGATGATGGGACTTGCAATACCTGCACTCCCTTCCTAAGACCATTACAGTTGCCAACAATGATGGATCAGTTCCACAATTTACACAGAGAGCCCATATAATCCACTCTACATCCTGGTGCGGTTTGGAAGAATTTGACAATGGATGATGGGACTTGCAGTCATTTCACTCACTTCCTGAGACTCTTGCCAATGACTGATCAAGACCAAACTTGGCACACAGAGTCCCCATGACCCACTCTACATCCTGGTGCACTTTCGAGGAGGACAGACAATAGATGATAGGACTTCAAGTACCTCCACTCCCTTCCCAAGACTGCTGCAACCCTCATTAATGTCTGATCAAGACCAAACTTGACACACGGAGCCCCAATGACCCACTCTACATCCTCGTGAGGTTTGGGGAGTACAGACTACGGATGATGGGACTTCAAGTACTTCCAGTCACTTCCCAAGACTTCTGCAACACTCATCTAATGACCTATCAAGACCAAACTTGGCACACAGAGCCCCCAGGACCCACTCTCCATCCTGGTGCAGTTTGGAGGAGGATTGACCACAGATGTTGGAACTCACAGTACCTTCACTAACTTCCTGAGACCACTGCAAACCATATAAATAACTGATAAAGACTAACCTCGAGACACAATTCCTTTCTCAAATAACCTGGGCAGTACCGTTTCCCCAAGCTAGTCTATGTATATAATAAAAGTCAAAGTTTGCGGCAGACGTGTAGCGGTGCGAGCGGAGGAGTATGTGCGAGCTTTCTGATTGGCTGCCGCTGTGGTGCTTTTGCATATGGTCCCTGATTGGCCAGCTTCAAGAGGAGCCCCTGGTGGAGAGAAGGGTTCATGACAGAAACGGAGACATGAGAGAAGGAAATTTGCATATGGTCTCTGATCGGCCAGCCACAATTCCAAGATTCCGAGATGACAAAAAGAGGAAAGGAAAAGGCCAGGGGCTTTGTCAGAAAATAACCAATACAGACCAAATTTGGCACACAGAGCCTGCAAGACCCACTCGACATCCTACTGCAGTTTGGAGGAGGATGAACCATGGATGATGGGACTTGCAGTACCATCACTCACATTCTGAGACTACTGTTAACCTCATCCAATGACTGATCAGGACCAAACTTGGCACATAGACCTCTCATGACCCACTTTACGTCCTGGTGTGGCTTGGCCGAGGATGGACCATGGATTATGGGACTTGCAGTACCTTTGCTCAATTTTGAGACCACTGCAACCCTCATCCAATTACCGATAAAGACCAAACTTGGCACACTGAGTCTCCATGACGTACTCTACATCCTTGTGCAGTTTGGAGTAGGATGCACAATGGACGATGGGACTTGCAATACCTGCACTCCCTTTCTAAGACCATTACAACTGCCAACAATGATGGATCAGGACCACAATTTACACAGAGATCCCGCATGACCCACTCTACGTCGTGCGGTTTAGAAGACATTGTCAATGGATGATGGGACTTGCCGTCACTTCATTCACTTCCTGAGACCACTGAGACCCTCGCCAATGACTGATCAAGACCAAACTTGGCACACAGAGTCCCCATGACCCACTGTACATCCTGGTGCACTTTCGAGGAGGACAGACCATGGATGATGGGATTTCAAGTACCTCCACTCCCCAAGACTGCTGCAACCCACATCTGATGTCCGATCAAGACCAAACTTGGCACACAGAGCCCCCATGACCTACTCTACATCTTACTGCAGTTTGGAGTAGGGCATACCATGGATGATGGGACTTGAAGTACCTCTACTTGCTTTCCGAGAATGCTGCGACCCTCAACAATGACTGAACAACACCAAACTTGGCACATAGACCTCTCATGACACACTTTACTCCCTGGTATGGTTTGACTGTGGATCGAGCATGGGTTATGGGACTTGCAGTACCTCCGCTCAAATCCTGAGACCACTGCAACCATTATCCAATTTCCGATAAGGACCAAAGTTGGCACAAAGTGTCTCCATGATGCACTCTACATCCTGGTGTGGTTTGGAGGATGATGCACCATGGATGATGGGACTTACAGTACCTTCACTCACTTAGTGAAACCACTGAGACCCTCATCCAATGAGTGATGAAGACCACACTTGGCACACAGAAACCCCATAGTCAACTCAACATTCTGGTGAGGTTTGAGGGAGATTAGTCTATGGATGATGGGACTTCAAGTACCTCCACTCCCTTCCCAAGACTGCTGCAACCCTCATCTAATTACCAATCAAGAGCAAACCTGGCACACAGAGAGCCCCCATGAGTGACTCTACATCCTGGTGCGGTTTGGAGGAGGATGGATGATGGCACTTCCAGTACCTTCACTAACTTCCTGAAACCACAGCGACACTTATTCAAATACCAATAAAGACCAAACTTGGCACTGAGTTCCCCCATGGTTAACTCAACATTTTGGTGAGGTTTGGGGAGAACGGGCTATAGATGATGGGACTTGCAGTACTTAAACTCACTTTCTGAGACTACTGTTACCCTCCAATGATTGATCAAGAACAAAACTTGGCACACAGGGTCCCCACAACCCACTCTCCATTCTGGTGCAGATTGGAGGGGGATGGACCACAGATGATGGGACTCCAAGTACCTTCACTAACTTCCTAAGACCACTGCAAGCCATATAAATAACTGATAAAGACCAACCTTGAGACACAATTCCTTTCTCAAATAACTAGGGCAGCGCCGGGTCTCCAAGCTAGTCTATATCTTTATCTATATCTATATCTATACATATAATAAAAGTCAAGGTTTGTATGCGGTGGATGTGTCACGGAAATGTATGCACAAGCTTTCTGATTGGGTGCCCCTGTGGTGCTATTTGCATATGGTCTCTGATTGGCCTGCATGAAGAGGAGCCCCTGGTGGAGAAAAGGGTTCATGACAGAAACGGAGACATGAAAGAAGGAAATTTGCATATGGTCTCTGATTGGCCAGCCTCAATTCCAAGATTCCGAGATGATAAAGAGAGGAAAGGAAAAGGCCAGGGACTCTGTCAGAAAATTACCAATACAGACCAAACTTGGCACACGGAGCCCCCATGACCCACTCTACAACCTGGTGCAGTTTGGAGGAGATTGAACCATGGATGATGGGACTTGCAGTATCATCACTCACATTCTGATACCTCTGTGAACCTCATCCAATGACTGATCAAGGCCAAACTTGGCATATAGACCTCTCATGACCCACTTTACATCCTGGTGTGGTTTGGCCGAGGATGGACCATGGATTATGGGACTTGCAGTACCTTTGCTCAATTTTGAGACCACTGCAACCCTCATCCAATTTCCGAAAAAGACCAAACTTGGCACACTGAGTCTCCATGATGCACTCTACATCCTGGTGCAGTTTGGAGGAGGATGCGCCATGGATGATGGGACTTGCAATATCTGCACTCCCTTCCTAAGACCAATACAACTGCCAACAATGATGGATCAGGACCACAATTCACTGAGAGCCCGCATGACACACTCTACATCCTGGTGCAGTTTCCAGCAGGATGGACAATGGATGACAGGACTTGAAGTACCTCCACTCAATTCCCAAGACTGTTCCAACCCTCATCTAATGACCGATCAAGACCAAAGTTGGCAAGCAGAGCTCGCATGACCCAATTTACATCCTGGTGCCGCTTGGAGGTGGATGGACCATGGATGATGGGAATTGCAGTACCTTCACTCACATTCTGAGACCTCTGCGAACCTCATCCAACAACTGATCAAGACCAAAGTCTGCACACAGCCCCCATAACCCATTCTACAGCCGGATATTGTTTCAAGCATGATGGACCATGGATGATGGGACTTGAAGTAACTCCACTCTCTTTCCAAGACTGCTGCAACCCTCATCTAATGACCGATGAAGACCACAGTTTGCACACAGAACCCCCATGGGCCACTCTACTTCCCGGTGCTGTTTGGAGAATGGACGATGGAAGATGGGACTTCAAGTACCTCCACTAACTTCCCAAGATGCTGCAACTCTCATCTAATAACCCATCAAAACCAATCTTGACACACAGAAACCCCATTAGCCACTCTAAATCCGGAGGAGGACGGATGATGGATGATGGCACTTGCAGTACCTTCTCTCACTTTCCATGACTTCTGCAACATTCACTGTGGTGCTATTTGGATATGGTCTCTGATTGGCCCACCTCAACAGGATTCCCTTGTGGAGAAGAGAATTAATGAGAAAAGCAGGGATGAGAGAAGAACATTTGCATATGGTCTCTGATTGGCCAACATGAAAGTTCCAAGATTCTTAGGTGACAAGAGAATAGAGAAAAAGGACTTAGGCTGTGTCAGAAAATTACCAATATTAACCAAACTTGGCACACAGAGCTCGCAAGACCCATTCTACATCCTGGTGCTGTTTGAAGGACGATGGACCATGAATGATGGGACTTGAAGTACCATCACTCACTTCCTGAGACTACAGCAACATTCATCCAGTTACCAATAAAGACCATACTTGGCACACAGAGCCCCTATGACCCACTCTGCATCCTACTGCAGTTTGGAGGAGGATGGATGATGATGGGACTTGCAATACTATCACTCACTTTCTGAGACTGCTTTGACTTTCATCCAATTACTGAGCTAGACCAAACTTGGCATATAGACCTCTCATGACCCACTTTACACCCTGGTGTGTTTTGGCCAGGGATGGTGCGGTTTGGAAGAATTTGGAGATGAATGATGGGACTTGCAGTCACTTTGCACTGAGTCATTTCCTGAGACCACTGAGACCCTCGCCAATGACTGATCAAGACCAAACTTGGCAGACAGAGCCCCCATGACCCACTCTACATCTTGGTGCAGTTTGGAGGAGGACAGACCATGGATGATGGGACTTCAAGTACCTCCACTCCATTCCCAAAATGGCTGCAACCCTCATCTAATGACAGAGAGCCCCCATGACCCACTCTACATCCCGGTGCTGTTTGGAGGACGAATGATGGATGATGGGACTTTCAGTACCTTCACTCACTTCCTGTGACCACAGCAACAATCATCCTAATACCAATAAAGACCAAACTTGGAAAAGAGAGCCCCCATGGGCAACTCAACATTCTGGTGATGTTTGGGGGATAACAGACTATGGATGATGGGACTTCAAGTACCTGCACTTACTTCCCAAGACTTCTGCAACCCTCATCTAATGACCAATCAAGACCAAACTTGGCACACAGAGTCCCCATGACCCACTCTCCATCCTGGTACAATTTGGAGGAGGATGGATCACAGATTATGGGATTCACAGTACCTTCACTAACTTCCTGAGACCACTGCAAGCCATATAAATAACTGATAAAGACCAACCTTGATTTTATATTTAGGATGCTACCACTTCAAATTACAGAAGAAGAGTTACCTAGATGGCAAAAAATGATTAATAAGTTTTGCAATGGTAGTAAAAGAAATAGATTAAATAAACAGTTATGGTATAGATCGCAAAAAGAGGGGGGACTAGCACTGCCAAATATAAAAAAATATTATGAAGCAAGTAGATTAAGCCAGGTCATAGAAGGAATGGTTAAAAAAGAGGGAATAGAGTGGCTTAGTAAGGATTCAGAAAAAGTGGAAGAAGAAACTTGGAATATATTTTTTTAAACAGCTTACGAGGAAAGAAATTAGGGAAATTAGCAACCCAATGTTGAGCAATATATTAGAAGTATGGAACAAATATAGGAGGAAGTTAATAACGGAGGGGTCAATCATTACCCCAGTAGTGATGGAAAAGAAGTTTCCAAATCTTTTAAAAAAAGTAATGGATAAAAAGGTAAGGGAATTTTTTTTAGATAGGATAGGGAATTGGATAAAGGTGGGAATGAAGAAGGAAATGATGATGGAAGAGTTTAAAGAAATAAAATTGACATGGTTCCATTGCATGCAATTAGAACAGTGGCTTAAAAATTGGGAAAAAAATAATAGAAAAGGAAGCCAACTTAACCAATTTGAACAAGTAATACAAAAGGGAAGGGATGTAGAAGAGTATGAAAACCTGAGAGGAACAATTAGTAAAATTTATAAGATACTAATTGAAATGAAGGAGGGAAAAACAAAAAATAACATCCTCAAGGAGGTCTGGGAAGAAGACTTAGGGATTAAAATAAGTGAAAAAGAGTGGGAGCAATTATGGGGACAAAGACATTTAAAAAACATCAATAAGGGTTAAAGAAAATTATTACAAGTTAGTATGGAAGTGGTATTTGACACCAGTAAAAATAGCATATATGAATAAAGACAAATCAAAAAATTGTTGGAGAGGGTGTAATGAACTAGGAACATATATACATATGTGGTGGCAATGTAAATATGTAAATTATTTTTGGGAGAAAGTATTTAGAGAAATAGAAGATATAATGAATATGAAAATTGATAAAAGTCCTAGTATAGCCTTATTATCAATATATAATAATAAGCAATTGGAAAAGGAGGATAAAGAAGCGATAACAAATTTATTAACAATAGCAAGACTGCTTATAGCAAGGAATTGGAAAAAAGAAATGAATATACAAATAGAGGAGTGGTATAAGGAAGCATGGAAATTAGCAATAAATGATAAATTGACATGTATATTAAGGGTTTAAAAAGGTACTTGGAAACAAAGCGACTTTGATGTTGTATGGGGAAAATTTGTTGTACATGGTTTAAAAAATAAGGAAGGGAAGTTACCGTCACAAGAAGAAAGGAGATTTTGGACAGATGGTATGTAAAAACTGGGGCTTGAGACGGGGGGAGGGGAGCACAGTGGTGGAGGAATAAATGGGGGGAAAATGTCTAAGCAAAATAAGAAAATAAAATGTTAAAGAATGGTTGAACAATATGTAACAGCAATAACAAATGTATAACAAATGCAGTAATGGTGATACATTAATAAAAATTATTTCCAAAAAAAAAAAAAAAAAGACCAACCTTGATACACAATTCCTTTCTCAAATAACCTGGGCAGCGTTGGGTCCCCAAGCTAGTAAAGAATAAGACATATTGGGGTAAAATTAACATGTTTGCTAATTCAGCAATTAGTGAAAAATTAAGGTAATGGTTTGATAAGAACAAGTAAAACTTGCAATGGCTCCTCTTAAGTGTCCAGTATTGATGCTTAAGGTAAAGGTTTCCCCTTGATATTAAGTCAAGTCAAGTCCGACTCTGGGGTGGTGCTCATCTCCATTTCTAAGCCAAAGAGCCAGCATTGTCTGTAGACGCCTCCAAGGTCATGTGGCTAGCATGACTGCATGGAGCGCCATTACCTTCCCACAGAAGCAATACCTATTGATCAACTCACACTTGCATGTTTTCGAAGTGCTAGGTTGGCAGAAGCTTAGACCTAATAGCGGGAGCTCACCCTTCTTCTCAGATTCGAACGGCCAACTTTTCAGTCAGTAAGTTCTGCAGCTCAGCAGTTTAACCCGCTGCACCAATATACTATATATAAAATTTTCCCTAGGGTGCTCAAGTGACCAGTAATAACTAGAATTAGACAGATTATTGAGAAATGTGAGCCTTTCTTTTATATGGTACTTTGTACACTAATTTGGAAAATGTTTTTTCTCCATCAGGAGTGCTCACCAATTGACATTTTGCTTTGCTTTCCTGTATGTAACATATTTCTGTAGTTAACACAGGCATTGTGGAAGGGCAATATTCACATAGGCAAACTGCGCAGCAATTAATACAGTGCAGAAATCTTCAAAAAGTCATCCACACTGCCATTCCTTGTTTGTTCCTAGCTGTGCTCATAGCATGACATGACAAGGTTAGAACAATGAGGTGTGTAAAATAACTGCCTGGCCCACAGTTCAAATGGTACTTGTAAAAGGGTAGAGCAGCAGGAAAGCAATCCTAATATGTGCTTGGGGGGGGGGGAGGGGGGGCAAATACAAGTGAGGGGATGCGAAGAGAGGAAAGGTAGGATACCAGTTTGGAAAGAAGAGGTAGATGCAAAGTTACAGGGGTATCAGCTGAGAACTGAAAAAAAACAGTACAGGTAGCGTCTCTGGAGAATTGCTGTAATCTCCAAAGCCTCTAAACTCAGGCAGCGGCATCTGGAATAAAATGCTGCTGTTCCAAATGCCTGCATAAAGCTTGGAAAGCAAAGAAATTAGTCTTCACCTAAACCTGTTCTCATACCCAAAGGAACTAATTCTCACTGCAGTGGCCTATAGAACTGAATAGACATAATTACAGTTTCATTTCTTGCTGTCTTCACTTAATGTTGCTGTTCATACTCACTTGCATTGATTCCTTCTGCTTTCTCAGGTATGCTTCCTAGTATTGCATTTTTCAAAATGCACATGAGTTTGATTATTAAAGAAGACAATTCTCCTGGCTGAAATAGAACAGGAGCACACTGTAGAATTAGTCCCTTCTTTGGATCATCGAAGGCTTTCGTGGCCAGAATCACTGGGTTGTTGTGGGTTTTCCGGGCTGTATGGCCAAGTTCCAGAAGCATTCTCTCCTGACTTTTCACCTGCATCTATGGCAAGCATACTCAGAATTTGTGAGGTATGTTGGAAACTAGGAAAATTTGGTTTATATATCTGTGGAATGTCCAAGGTGGGAGAAATAACTTTTGTCTGTTGGAGGTAGATATGAATGTTTCAGTTGGCCACCTTGATTAGCCTTTAATGGAGGCCTAGCAGTTTCAAGGTCTGGCTTCTTACTGCCTGGGAGAATCCTTTGTTAGGAGGTGTTAGCTGGTCCTGATTGTTTCTTGTCTGGAATTCCTCTGTTTTTGAGTGTTGTTCTTTATTTACTTTTTAGAGGTCTTTAAAACTGATAGCCAGATTTTGCTCATGTCAGACTATACAGAAAAGCCATTGAAATCCATAATCATGTGGACAATTTCAACAGAAAGGAAGAAATCATGAAAATGAACAAAATCTGAATTCCCCCAGACAGTAAGAAGCCAGACCTCGAAACTGCTAGACCATTAAATACTAATCAAGGTAGCCAATGGAAGCATTCACACCTATCTCAAACAGACAAGAGTTCTTTCTCCCACCCTGGATATTCCATTGACATATAACTCAATCTTCCTAGTTTCCAACAGACCTCACAACCTCTGAGGATGCCTCCTATTGATGCAGGCAAAACATCAGGAGAGAATGCTTCTGGAACATGGCCATACAACCCGGAAAACTCACAACTGCCCAGTCCCTTCTTTCTTTTCAAAGTTTGGTTGATATGAATATTACCAGGATTACCCCCATAACAAGAATTGAAATTTGTTACAAACTGGTTGAAAAAAATCATTCTGGTCACTCTAAGTCACCCAGTAGCATTCTGGAAATCAGAAACATTGCATCGACCTTGGTTCTTACTTTCAAATACATTTCACCTTCTGCTTGGAAGCCCCTGATTATCTGACAGATTAGGGATAGGAGCACTGTCTGAAAGTGAAATCGGTTGAAAAGTGGAACCCGGTTCTTTTTAGCTTGTGAATGCATGTTGCCTGCTGAAAACATAAATAACACAATACAATATACTGTAGTGTATGTGCCAGTGGTTTCAAGTGAGCCTCACAGTCAAGAAGTGATGAAAGACTGGACCCTGTAATTTGCAAGTTGAAAGAGCAAGTCATCAGAAAGCAAGGTGTCTAAGGGCAGGGAAGCCTGTATTAAGGTTACAGCTATTTTAGTGGGTTGTAACAAATCATCAAAGTATGTAAATGGAACCTAGATGAAAGAGGAGCTACTTTTGTCCAAGGATCATTATGACAAGATCATTCATCAGCAAATGTGTTAATTGGTTGCAGGGTGCAAATAGCTAGTTTCCATGTGTATATGCTTGCAACATGTATTTCAGATTTTACAGACAGTCTGCAAAAACAAAGTGGTGATTCACTTGCTTTTTAGTGATTGCTAGTGTTTGTGTGATCAGAAAGGTTTGAGGTGTCTTGAATTTAGAATGTCTCATAACAGTTTGAAATGCTTTTAATGATCAGTTTGACAACCCCATGTCTTGCAGTGTGTGTTCTATTCCCTTCAAATAATTTTCCTAAAGCTGCTTGCAGGAACAGCAAAGGGTAATTAGGTTGGTGAAAGAGTCTAACCAGATGGAAGGGGTGCCTTCTGTTTTGTATGAGCAGTAAAAGGATCTCAAAGAACTGTTCGGGTTATGGCTGTTTGTATCTTGTGTACCCTGATTTTAAAATAATGGAACATTTAAGGAAAAACCACATTAAGACATATTTATCAGGTGAGGATAACATTAGCTCATCCGAGGAAAGAGCTGGCTTAAACTGAGATACCAGGCTGCTTTTGAGGCTGCAAAAATTCAAGTTCAGGAAAGCCTGTGAGAAAAAAGAGGCAGAAGCAGGCCTCTCAAGGTCAAAGGAATGTGTTCATGTTTTGCAATCCTTAAATTAGGGAGAGAGCTGTTAGGATTTGAGATCAAGCAATGTCGCTACTTGAGTGAGGAACTCCTGTCTCATCCCTGGTGCATGCCTTAGTTCAAGACCCAAGATTTCTGATCAAGTTTTGCTTCTTGTTTTATGGATTTATCTTTGGATTCATGCTCATGCCCCATGTTTCCTGGATGAGTATTCATGTTTTAACCACTGTTTTCTGGATTTACCTATTGCATTTGGGACTTGCTTTTTATTAACACTTAGATTTTATTTTTCTATTTGCCTAAGGTACCTCCAGCCCTTTTTAACATGCATTTTAACAATCACTGTTTATTACCACATTTGGTTTCTTGGTGAGTACTGTGAGCAAGGTGAACTCCTGCTGAAGTGCAGCAATTAAATTCTAATAGACCCGATAAAAGTTGACAGATGTTGCACATAAGGCAAGGGGAGGGGAGTCAAAGAGAAGGTGTCATGGAAGGAAAAATTAAATATTTTTAAAATAAATCTCCTTATATCCCCATGGGAAGTGATGAGTTCCACTAAATGCAGTGTTGGGGCAGAAGACAAGGCAATTGATTAGGACACCAAGTTGATTCAGAGAACATGCTATCAGTGATTCCCAAAGTGGGCGTTACTGCCCCCTAGTGGGTGCTGCAGCGATCGGGGGGGGGGGGGCAGTAATGGCCACAGGTGCATTTGGGGGTGGTGAATAAATGTAAGTGGGGGGCAGTGAAAGCATAAAAGAAAGAAGACAAGGTTTAGAAAAATTGTTATGATAGATATGTGCAACAGTAAGCTTTCATGTTCCTTGTTTTCCAAGCATAACCATAGAGAAGACATTGACAATGTTTGATTAGCTGTAGCTTGTTGTTCTATCGGAAAACTGATTAGTCTTAGCTGTGGTTGCTTGAAATTGGCCAGATTCAAATCTTGGCTTGTTAACCTGATTGCCTAAACAATTAAGATTAAATTGGATTATTTACAGTTTAGTTGCTAATTGCTAGTAAATTGACTTTGACTTAAAGCAACCGCATGAATGAGAGACACCCAGGACAGGATATAATCAACAGCCCTGGTTTGATCTTGCCAGTCGTAGGTTGGACATAAATGATTTCCTTGACTGAGTCTATCCATCGGTGATAGGGATTTCTCTTTTCCTGCCGGCTGCCACTTTGCCAAACATTATTGTCCTTCATAATGAGTCATATCTTCTCATGATGGTTCTAAAATGTGACAGTCTCAGCTAAGTCCTCTTGACTTCTAGGGAGAATTACCATTTGGTCTTGGACCTATTTATTTATCTCCTGGTAGTTCATTGTATCTGCAGAACTCTCCTCCAGTACCAAAATTACTGAACTCTCTTCCTACCAGCTTTTAAAATTGTTCTTAATTGTACCTAGAAATTTGAAATACGTTGGCATGGACAGTTGACTTTGGCAATCAATGATGTGTCTTTACAATTCAATACCAGTTTGAGTTACAGTACTTCATAGCCACCTTTCAGAGCCCCGGTATTCTTCTGATATCATGACTGGGGACAATGCCATGCTCGAGAGCAGAACGTGTGAAAAGGATCTTGGAGTCCTCATGGACAACAAGTTAAACATGAGCCAACAATGTGATGTGGCAGCAAAAAAAGCCAATGGGATTTTGACCTGCATCAATAGGGACATAGTGTCTAGATCTAGGGAAGTAATGCTACCCCTCTATTCTGCTTTGGTTAGACCACATGTAATTTGGATGGAACAAATAAAGAACTTTGGCCCAAAAGCAAAGTGCTGGCTACTGGAGCTGATGAACAACTGCACTGCATCCTGTCAGATCCCCAAAATCTGGAGGAAAGCAAGAGTCATTACCATCTTGAAGCCAGGCAAAGACCGTAATGTTCCAAAAAGCTACAGACCAATCTCCCTGTTGTGCCACCTCTACGAAGTTCTGGAGATACTTATTCTGCATAGAATTATGGAAAAAATAGACCCATGTCTGATTCCACAGCAAGCTGGCTTCAGGAAAGGCAAAAGCTGCACATTGCAAGTGCTGAACCTGACTCAGCACATAGAAGATGGTTTTGAAAAGCAGCAGATCACAGGAGCTGTCTTCATAGACCTGTCAGCGGCCTATGATACTGTGAACCACCGCCTCCTCCTGAGAAAAATGTATATCACAAAGGACTACCATCTCACCCGTCTCATAGGAAACCTGCTACAAAACAGGAGCTTTTTTGTTGAGTCACAGGGCCAGAGAAGCAGATGGCAGAAACAGAAGAACGGCCTGCCTCAGGGTAGCGTGCTCACTCCATCCATGTTCAACATCTACACAAATGACCAGCCACTGCCAGAAAGGACAGAGAGTTTCATCTATGCTGATGATCGTGCCATTACTGCTCAAGCAGGGAGCTTTGAGATGGTTGAGCAGAACCTCTTCGAAGCTCTAGGTGCTCTAACTGCCTATTACAGGGAAAACCAACTGTTCCCTAATCCATCTAAAACACAGACATGTGACTTTCACCTTAAGAACAGACAAGCATGCCGAGCTCTGAGGATTACCTGGGAAGGAATCCCACTGGAGCATTGCAGCACACCCAAATACCTGGGAGTCACTCTGGACCGTTCTCTGACCTACAAGAAGCACTGCCTGAACATCAAACAAAAGTGGGTGCTAGAAACAATATCATACGAAAGCTGACTGGCACAACCTGGGGATCACAACCAGATACAGTGAAGACATCTGCCCCTGCACTATGCTACTCTGCTGCTGAGTATGCATGCCCAGTGTGGAACACATCTCACCACACTAAAACAGTGGATATGGCTCTTAATAAGACATGCCGCATTATCACAGGGTGTCTGCGCCCTACACCACGAGAAATTACACTGCTTAGCTGGTATTGCACCACCTGACATCCACCAGGAAGTTGCAGCCAATAGTGAAAGGACCAAGGCAGAGACATCTCCAGCTCATCCCTTGTTTGGCTATCAGCCAGCACGTCAACGATTTAAATCAAGAAATAGTTTTCTTAGATCTACAGAGACACTCGCTGGAACACCTCAGCAAGCGAGAGTTCAGAAGTGGCAGGCTCAAACCCAGCACCTCAATCCGTGGGTGATACCAGATGAGAGACTCCCCCCGGGCACACAGAAGACTGGGCGACTTGGAAGGCGCTGAACAGACTGTGCTCTGGCACTACGAGATGCAGAGCCAATCTTAAGAAATGGGCTACAAAGTTGAATCCACGACATGCGGGTGTGGAGAGGAGCAAACCACTGACCACCTGCTGCAATGCAACCTGAGCCCTGCCACATGCACGATGGAGGACCTTCTTGCGGCAACACCAGAGGCACTCCAAGTGGCCAGATATTGGTCAAAGGACATTTAATCAGCTACCAAGTTAGCAAAATTTGTGTTTTTTCCCCTTTTTATCTGTTTGTTTGTTTTGTTCTGTTAGAAATGTAATACAATGTTCTGGTTGCGGATGACATGATAAATAAATAGACCACACCTGGAATATTGTGTCCAATTCTGGGCACCACAATTCAAGAGAGATGTTGACAAGCTGGAATGTGTCCAGAGGAGGGCAACTAAAATGATCAGGGGCCTGGAGAACAAGCCCTATGAGGAGCAGCTTAAGTAGCTGGGCATATTTAGCCTGAAGAAGAGAAGGATGAGAGGAGATATGATAGCCATGTATAAATATGTGAGAGGAAGCCACAGGGAGGAGGGAGCAAGCTTGTTTACTGCTTCCATGGAGATTAGGACAAGGAACAATGGCTTCAAAGTGCAAGAAAGAAGATTCCATCTGAACATGAGGAAGAACTTCTGACTGTGAGAGCCGTTCAGCAGTGGAACTCTCTGCCCCAGAGTGTGGTGGAGGCTCCTTCTTTGGAGGCTTTTAAACAGAGGCTGGATGGCCATCTGTCAGGGGTGATTTGAATGCAATATTCCTGCTTCTTGGCAGGGGTTGGACTGGATGGCCCATGAGGTCTCTTCCAGCTCTTTGATTCTATGATTCTATGACTGCGGTCTCTGTTCTGATTGGCCCAAAATAGGGAAAATATTCATTTCCGTTTCTTTGTCATGTATTCTAAAGATTTGTATTCATGTGTGGCCATTGTTTTTATTAAATCTAAACAATGACTCTGTCTTTGTTCTTCTCTCAGTAGCCATTCTGAGTCTTTATTTTTTGCTGGTAGTATGGTGCTATCTGCATAATTTAAATTGCCATGTTCTTTCCCCTTATTTGCACATCTCCTTCCTTGAGTCTAATCCCACTTTGCATATGATGTGTAAAGAAAATCACATTAACAACATACTGCAATTTAAAAGTATCACATAAAATCTGAAAAAAAAATCACATAAAATCTGAACTCTAGATATTACCATCTTATTTAAACTTTAGATACAATACTAAACAGTGTTATACTCACCCAGAAGGATGTCATAATTCTTGGTATCAAAAGATACTAACTGAAGAAAGATAATAATTTTCCCTGTACCTCTTTTGACATAGGGTAGCCTGTATGATGACCATGGAAATTATAAGTGCAAAAAATACTTGTATCCTGATTAAAATTGATTTAAAACATCCTTCTTCCAAGTGTGTCTGGAGTTGCCTAGCAACCACTTACTTGAACACTTTACCTAAAAAGGAAATATCGATTACTGACATGAAATATTCAACTTCTACATTGAGGTCAGGATTTTTCAACCATAGTGAACCCCATCTCCTTAAAGGAAGCTGACACTATTCTTATTTTCCTGGAAGTAATGGTACGGTATTTGCTAGATCGCTCGAAGTGGCCTATATAACCTACCTATTCTCCACTGCTTCATCTTCACAAGATTCTGTAGGGCAGGTCAGAATGAGAGAGCCAAACCTTGTTATTCATTCTGATCTAATCCCAGTCCTATGTCGCCTGAAGCCGTTTCCGCTGTTCCAGTTGTTGGTTGTTCCATACTCTGTCCTTCTTTTCCTTCTTTTTTTCGTGGTGTCATTCTCTGTGGTTTTGGATCTTTCGAGAAGTAACTATAATCCTTTGGTGATTTATATCTTGCTTTTTTAGCTTTAATTCCTTTTCTGGGGGTGGATAATCTTCTTTCTTCAGCTCCTTCTGTTTCTTCTTCTTCTTCTTCTTCCCCCCCTTCTCCCATCTCTTCTTCTCCCTCCTTTTGACTCATAAGTTTATCATAAAATACCTTTGCCTTATGTTCAGATGTCAACTAAAGTCTTTCTTCATTATAGGTCACCATTATTCCTTCTCTTCTTTCCCACCTGAATCTTATCTCCCTCTTTTTCAGCTCCTCTGTTAGGAAAAAATATTTTCTCCTTCTTGCTAAAGTCATCTGCGGAAATTCCTTCAAGACCACAACTTTCTTTCCTTTATAACGGATTGGGTTTCTATTGCTATTATACAAGATGTCATCCCGTACCTTCTTTCTTTAAACTTCACAATCACATCCCTATCCGTCTTATTTCTCCTGGAGTAGAATGATGAAATCCTGTAAATTTGATCCACCTCTTGTTCCAATTCATCTTCCTCACACTCCAAACAACTTGCCAGCATTTTAATTACCATTTGTCTTATATCTTCTTTCTCCTCCTCCGCTATATTTCTAAGTCTTAATTGGAAATCCATTTGCATTTGCAGTAGTCTCTCTTGTTCTAGTTCCATTTTCTCTCTTTGTTTGTCCAGTCCTTTTATCTTCTGCGCCATTTCTGATTGAGTTCCCTCAATTTTCTCTTTAAAAACTTTTAATTCATTCACTTCCCCATGTAATTGTGATATATCTTTTTTGATCTGGCCAAATTCTTCTTTTATTTCAGTTTTCATTGCCTTAAATTCGTCTGTCATCTTCGTGATAATTCCCTCTTGTTTCTTATAATATTCCTCATGCTTAGTCTTGACCTCCTCCTTCAATTCCACCTTCAATGCATCTTGTTTTTCTGATATCTTTTTTATTTCTTTTAGTAGATTGTCCATTTTTGGGTTTATGTCCAAAGATCCCCTCCGGGACTCTGGTTTTCCTTGAGTTGTCATCTCGGATCCCTTCTCCCTAAAAAAAGGGGAAAGTCTACTTTCTTCTTCTGCTTCTCCCCTCTACTTTATCCTTTATTACTCGTCTACTTCTCGTCCTCGATTGATCAAAATTCGTCTGCTTCTCGTCCTCGTCTTTGATGCCCCTCGCCCTTCGTCTACTTCTCTTCCACGTCACCACCGTCGTCGTCTACTTCTCGTCCTTGTATCGTCTGCTTCTCATCCTTGTTCTGTCTCCTCCTGTCCTCTGCTCCTCTTCTTTTCCAGGTTTATCAAAATTTGTTTCAGAAAATCCCTTTATTACAGATTTGTTCTCAATTTTATTTCTGGCCGCTCTGTATCGGACTTTCTCTATGGTTTCCAAAATGGCGTCTGCCCTCCTTCCGCCCCGTCACTTCCGTCACTTCCGCCCTTCCTTCCTTTCTTTGTTTCTTCCGGTTTCTCGTTCGTCCCTGCAATCAACCTTCCGTTTCGTCACTTCCTTCTCCTCCACTCAGCCTGCTTGTTTATGAAGAAGGTTGGAGCTAGACACAACAATTATGGCGTCAAGGTCGGGCACACTATCGCTTTTTCCCTTTGCTTCCCCAACAGGGGGGGGGGTGATGGGGGGGGGAGATATCCCGTCTTCTTGTACTTTAAATTAAATTTAGAATTAATTTAAGTTAAATAGAGCGGCCCCGCTCACTATTTACTAATTTAAGAATTCATTCAAATTGTCCCTGTTGCCAGAATGTCGTATTTAATCGTATTTAATCTTAAATAGATCTTGATTCAGTCACTCTGCTCCTTTAATTCCTTAATTTATCTATCGGAAAGCCAGTTAATGCAATCTCTTCTTTGTTAATTTCTATAACTTCTTCTTTAGTTCTTTATCTTTCCATATTCTCCCCAGCTATTTCTAGCTTAGCTTTTTCTTCTTTAAAATTCGGGAACAAGTTCCCATTACCTGAAGATGGGGTCTTTCTTGTGTCTCTCCCCAAACTGGGGCTTCTTAATTCTTCTTTCTTCTTCAATTTGTGAATGGATTGGCGGCAGTTGAACAAGCCTTGCGGCTCGATCCTTGTGGGGTGGCTCGCTTTCCCCTGTGCTGCTCGAACCCTCCCGACCTCTCCTCCTTGAGGGGGGAGAGATCTCTGGGGTCTCAAGACCACTCTGGGATTCGCGACACCTTTGCAAACTCAATCCGGCAAAGGGGGGAGCATTCAGCTCAACCCAGCCACCACAACACAGGTCCTCGTCGGGAGCTCCCTCTCGACGAGGCTATCCCGTCGCCATGTCCACTGGAAGTCCCTCAAATGACACAAGAATTTGAAATAGCAAAGGGTACCAGGCAAGGGTGCCCATTATCCCCATTGATTTTCATAATGGCAGTGGAGATCCTAATGAAGAAAATTAGAGAAGATGAAAAGATAAAAGGAGCGAAAATTGGAAAATTTGAATACAAGATACGAGCGTTTGCGGATGATTTATTAGGAACAATTGAGGATCCGGAGAAAAACTTACAAAATTGGATAACTAAAATAGAACAATTCGGAAAAGTGGCAGGTTTTAAAATGAATATGAAGAAAACAAAGCTCCTATTTAAGAATGTGGAAAAGGAGAAACAAGTAAAGATACAACAAGTGGGGATAGAGAGTGTTAAGAAAATTAGATACCTCGGAGTCTGGATTACAGCGAGAAATGGTCAACTTCTGAAGAATAATTACGAAATAGTTTGGAAGAAAATTCAAAAAGATCTACTAAAATGGAATTCTTTAAACCTATCACTTCTTGGCCGGATATCTTTAATAAAGATGTATGTTCTACCAAAACTTATATTTCTATTTCAAAATATTCCGATAATAAGAAATCAAACCCTATTCAAAAAATGGAAGAAGGATTTATTGAAATTTGTCTGGAAAGGAAAAAGGCCAAGAATAAACTATATAAATCTGATAGATAAAAAATCTAGAGGAGGGTTGGGGTTTCCTGATTTGAAGACTTATCATGAAGCATGTGCTCTGTCATGGATAAGAGACTGGATGACGTTAGACAAAGAAAAGTTTAAATTTAGAAGGTCATGACCTGAGAGTAGGATGGCACGCATATGTTTGGTATAATAGAGAACTAAAAGAAAAAAACTTTGGTAATCATTTTGTGCGAGCCTCCCTACTGAGGACATGGATGAGGTATAAAGCTCTCTTTTACAAAAACACACCATTGTGGGTCTCAGCAATGGAGGCACATCAAAGAAGATTGTTAGGATGGAGGGTTTGACCAAGATATAAGGACATCTTGGTAAAAGGGAAAATGGAGATTAAATCTTTTGAACAACTCAAGAACTCTTATGGCAATATAACTTGGTTACATTATTTACAAATTAAAGAATATTTCAAACAAGATCAAAAAATTGGTTTTGACTGGGAAGAAAACACATGGGATAAAGTATTAAAAATACAAAAGAAAACAGTGACAATACTCTATATTAAATTGGTCCAATGGCAAACGGAAACTGAACAGGTGAAAACATGTATGATTAAGTGGGCCGAAAATTTAAGACGACCCATCCAGTTTAGAGAATGGGAGCAAATATGGAACAAAAAGTTGAAATATACGTATGCCATGGACCTGAAAGAAAATTGGTATAAAATGTTTTATAGATGGTATTTGACACCGAATAAACTTAGTCATATGTATCAAAATGTCTCAGATAAATGTTGGAAATGTGGGGAACAAACAGGCACATTCTACCATATGTGGTGGACCTGTAAGGATACAACTAAGTTTTGGGCCTCTGTCCATGAGGAAACACAAAAGATGTTGAAGAAGAGGTTCAAAAAGAAACCTCAGTATTATTTATTGGGATTTACAGATTTGGATTTTAAACTGGATGAGAATGAAGACAAATTATTTACATACTACACTACAGCGGCAAGGATTGTTTTTGCCAAATATTGGAAGAATGACCAAACACCGACCATTGAAGAATGGTTGGAGAAAGTTAAAGAAATAAGAGATATGGACGAACTAACTTTTTTGATGAGAAGAAATACTGGAAAATCGCTAAAGAGAACAGACTGGACCTTTTTCTATGACTACGAAAAGAAACTTAAAGATAAAAGTTTTAGAGGACAAGAATAGATAAGTAAGTTGGAGAAGTAGAGTGAGAAGATCCTGAGGTTGGAGTGGAAGTCATTTTAGATTAGTTTAGGTGTTTTTTTTTGTTGTGTTTTTGTGCTACCCTTCCTTCTTTTCTATCCTCTTGTTATTGTTCCCCCTCTTTCCCTGTGTTGATTTATAAAATGTTTAATAAAAAATATTTGAAAAAAAAAAGAAGAGAGCCAAACCAAGGTCGCCTCATGAGCTCCACAGAATAAAAAGATGAACCTTGTTCCGTCTCCCAGGAGCCTGGTTTGCCTTATCTTACAGTTGCTTGAAGTTGCTCCCTCTTGCATTTTCTCCTAGGGCTGCTGCAGCTCTGCAAGAGCCCTGAAAGTTAAAAGTTTCAGAGGCTGGAAAGCCAGTCTGCAGGCCTCTTTGCAACTATTGGCCTAGAGAGCAGCTCTTTGGATTTAAAGCCCCGCCTTCTCCTGGGCTTGAGATCTCCATTTTGGAATTTCCCGTGTCTTTTTAGTTAGGGAAAGAACTTCAGATGTGCTGGTGATTGGTCAGGTTAGCTCTGGAAAAATCATTATAAGTACTATTGAGTATTGAGAACTAGGTAGGAAGATTGAGATAGATATTGAGAAATAGATAGAGAGATAAAGATAGTTATTGAGATATAGATTGAAGATAAGACTATTTTTTAATTTTTTTATTGTTTTATAGTGTATGTAGAAAACAAAACAAATGAACAAAAGGAAAAAAATGAACAAAGAAAATATATGCAAAAGATTTACAAAAGAGTCAATATGCAGTGCTCATTAAACATATGTACAATCACATTTGGTTGTACAATTATTTATACCTTAACATTACATAACCCTCTATCCCCCACCCGTGAACCCCACCCCCTGACCTCCAAAACCCCTCAAAACAGGATCGCATTACTAAACAACAACTACCCAAATATCTTCTTTCACTGAATCCTCTTTACGGCAATCTTCTTTGTATTCTTTTCCAAATACCCAAGTGCCAGCCTCCATTTGTTTGCAAATTCTTCATTATTTCCTCCTCTGCTGCTATTTGTCAGCTTGGCCATTTGGATAAAATCTACTAACTTATCTCTCCAGTCTTTAATAGATAACTCTTTTTCCCCTTTCCAAGTTTTGGCTATTATTAGTCTTTCTGCAACAAAGCAATATTGACAAATTTCTTCATTTCCTGCATTCTAAATAATCCTAAAAGGCACATTTCTGGGTTTTTCTTAACTTTTTGTGTTAATCATATTGTTTGTTTCTTTCACCACTTTTCCCCAAAATTCTTTAACTATATTACACATCCACCATACATGGAAAAAATGATCCCTTCGCCTTCTTACATCTCCAGCAAGTTCCTTGTCCTGTTTTCTCTATTTTAGCCAATAATTCTGGAGTTATGTAAGTTCTATAAAACATTTTAAACATATTTTCTCTAATTGAGCTGGCCACTGAAAATTTAAACCCCCTTTTCCACAAATGTTCCCATTCTTCCAAATCAATATTTCTACCTAAATCTTTGGACCATGTAATTATAACAGTTTTTATCTGGTTATCTATTAAATTGTATTCTAAAATATATTTATAGAGCCTGGATATTAGGCCTTTGTTGCCCTTCTCAAAGATAAATTCTAATTCTAACTTTTAAGAGGCAATTCCTACCTTTACATCCTTCCTACATCTATCATGCAATTGAAAGAAGCAAAACCAATCTTTTATCCCCAATTCTTCTCTACCTGTAATTGTCCATTGCCCTTTCTTTTTTTACTAAATATTTTTCATAAGTTCTAGATTCAGTATGTGTGGCCGGTCTCTACGCAGCTTCCAGTGGGCACAGCCATAAGGGAATTTTTGGCTCTATCCCCTTCTTGTACCTTTTCCACGTTGCTAAAAGCCTGGCTCTTATTATATGTTCAAATTCTTTATTCACCCTGTCCTTTTCATTCCATAGATAGGCATGCCATCCATATCTTAGATTATGTCCTTCTAAATTAAGCAATTCCTTATTTTCCAGTCTGATCCAATCCTTTAGCCAACTAAATTTGGTGGCTTCATAATAGTATCTGAGGTCTGGCAGAACCAAGCCCCCTCTGTCTTTCCCATCAATAAGGTTACTATAAGCAATTCTGGCTTTTTTGCCTTTCCAAATAAAATTGACCAAATCTCTCTTCCATTTTTTTGAAAACCTTTACTCCCTTGATAATTGGTAAGTTTTGAAACAAAAACAACATTTTAGGTAATACCATCATTTTTATAACCGCTACCCTCCCTAACCAGGTAAGTTGAAGTCTTTGCCAGTTTATGAGGTCTCTTTTGATCTCCTTCCACATTTTGTCATAATTATTTAGGTAAAGTTTACTATTTCTGTTGGAGAGCCATATTCCAAGATATTTTACTTTTGGCACTACCTTACAATTAGTTAGTTTCTCCAATTTAGCAATATTGCTTGTAGATAAGTTCTTAGTTAGAAATTTGGATTTCTCTTTATTAATTTTAAAACCTGACACAGTGCTAAATTTATTGATAATCTCCAATAAAGTATGCGTGCTTCTTAAAGAGTCCCTTAAAAAACAAACCACGTCACCTGCATATGCTTTCCCTTTAAATTCATACCCTTTTACCTTAACTCCTTTAATTTCACTTGCTTCTCTAATTCTTCCGTTCAAGATTTCTAATATCCAAATAAACAATAGCGGTGATAGGGGACAGCCTTGTCTTGTTCCTTTTTGAATTTCTATATAATTTGACATTTAGTCATTTATTTTTAGTTTAGCCCTTTGTCTTGAGTAAATGGCTCCTATGGTCTTTCTGAAATGTGGACCCACTCCAGAATGGTCCAGTACTTTAATCAAGTAGTCCCATTGCACATTGTCAAATGCTTTCCCTGCATCTAAGAATAATAATGCAATCTCTCTGCTTGGGTCTTGTTCAGCGTACTCTAATATATCTATCACCGTTCTCACATTTTGACTTAGATGTCTGCCTGGAAGAAAGCCTGCTTGATCCCCATGTATTATTTTAGCTAGAATTTGTTTCAACCTGTTTGCTAAGATTTCTGGAAATAATTTATAATAGTTGTTAACCAATGAAATTGGTCTATAGTTCTTTATTTGTTCCAAGTCTCTGTCCTATTTAGGTAAGAGAACTATTGTAGCTTCCTCCCAGGACCCTGGCATCTCTCCTTTTTGGAGTACTTGATTCATTGTAGAAAGAAATAACAGGCCTTATTTTTCTTTATATACCTTATAAAACAGAGCGGAGAATCCTTCTGGACCTGGGGCTTTATTTAATTTAGCTTTATCTATGGCTGTATTCAATTCTTCCCATGTTATTTGTCTATCTATATATATAAATTTGTTAGGGGCATCCAACGAGGAAACAAAACTCAAAAACCCCCCAACGAAACTTAACCAAAATTCCCATGCCCATAACACAACCCACAAGGTACAAACATACCTACTCAAAATGAAAAACAACACAACAACACACTCACAAAACGGCAAAACAACAAAACTCAAAAATCCCCCAACGAAACTTAACTAAAATCCCCGTGCCCATAACACAACCCACAAGGTACAAACATATCTACTCAAAATGAAAAACAACACAACAACACACTCACAAAACGGCAAAACAACAAAACTCAAAAATCCCCCAACGAAACTTAACCAAAATCCCCGTGCCCATAACACAACCCACAAGGTACAAACATATCTACTCAAAATAAAAAACAACACAGCAACACACTCACAAAACGGCAAAAGAACAAAACTCAAAAAAACCCCAATAAAACTTAACCAAAATTCCCATGCCCATAACACAACCCACAAGGTACAAACATATCTACTCAAAATGAAAAACAACACAACACACTCAGAAAACGGCAAAACAACTGAGCATGCGCATTGGCGCCCAGCCGCAAGTTCCATCGCGCGCGCACATGGCCTTCCGGCCAACGTTCCCTCTGCGGAAACCATGCCCACTCCAAGCCCCGCCGCACCGCTTCCCGCACACACACACCCCCTGCCGCACACACACACGCAACCCCACACTCCATCACTCCCCCTGCCGCCGCACACACACACGCAACCCCACGCTCCATCACTCCCCCCACCGCCGCACACACACGCAACCCCACTCCCCCCGCCGCTGCACACACACATGCAACCCCACTCCCCCTGCCGCCACACACACACACACGCAACCCCATGCTCCATCACTTCCCCCGCCGCCGCACACACACACGCAACCCCACAATCCATCACTCCCCTGCCCCAATCTTACCTCCTTTTACTTCAGGCCACCTCCAAACCCCACCCCGCCCCTTCCCGCCCTGTCAAAATCTAGGAAAGACAGGAAGGAAGGAAAGAAGGAAGAAAGAGAAAGGGAGGTAAAGAAAAAGGGGGAAGGAAGGAAAGTTAGAGGAAGAAGAAAAGGAAAGAAAAGGAAAGATGGAAGGAAAGAAAAGAGAGACAGCAGAAGAGAAAGAAAAAGGGGGAAGGAAGGAAAGAGATAGAGAAAGAAGAGGAGAAGGAAAGATGGGAAGGAAGGAAGGGAGGAAGGAAGGAAGGAGGGAGGGAGGGAGGGAAAGAAGGAGAGAAAGAGGGAAGATTGGCCACAGCAACACGTGGCGGGTAAAGGTTGTTATTTCTATTATTATTATTATGATGCTATTGTTCCTATGAGACCCTTTTAGGGGGAATGGGAGAGGTGTCAGGTCCCGGAGGCAATGCATTGCATTATTGTTATTGTTATGATGGTGGTGAAATAAAAGGAAATAAAAAGTGAAAGAAGGAAGCAAACAGGGAGGGAAGAAAGGCAAAGGAAGAAAGGGGGAGGGAATGAAGGAAAGAGAGAAGGATGAAACCAAGTAGTGAAAGAAGGAAAGAAAGAAAGAGGTAGAGAAGGAAGAAAGGAGAGAAAGGGGGAGGAAAAGGGGGGAAGGAATAGGTAGGGACCTCTCTTTCATAATAGTCCAGATATCTACCTCAACTTTGATAAGTTTTACTATAGGCCACAGCAATGCGTGGCAGGGCACAGCTAGACTAGGTCTAATTTCATATCTTCTGTGAACTTGGTGACCTTCATGTCCGCTAGGTATTGGTCTATTTTTTAAAATATCTATTGGATTATGTTTCTAGAGATTTCTATAATTTCAAAAACTTTTTGAACTTTTCTTATGTTCGTAATTGTCTCTCCTTTGTGCCTTATCTTGGCAATTAGTAGTCTCTTCCTATGATCTTTCACTTGCCATCCCAGGAGCCTACCAGGTTTATTTGCATTTTCAAAAAAAATTATGCCTATTGTACATAATTTTCATTTCTAATTCATTTGATAAGAAAAATTCATATTCTAACTCTTTAGTTAAAGTTAAGCAGCTCTTTTCTTGTCCCCCTTAGACGTCTCTAATTCTTTTTCTTTCTCTCTAATTTTAGTGAGCATCTCTAATTGAATATTGTTTCTTTTTTTACACCAAATAGCATGTTGTTGAATTAATAGATCTCTTACCACCACTTTTCCTGCGTCCCAAACTGTCTTTACTGCTTTGTCCTCTATGCTATTCTCTTTAATATAATTTTGTATTCCTAACCTGATCTTAACCTTAATTTTTTGGTCTTTCAGTATATAATCGTTTAGTTTCCAGGGCTTCCTTTCCCAAACTCCCCCTTTTAATTGTAACAGCATCGGGTTATGGTCTGCAAACACTCTGGGAAGGAATTCCACCTTCTCAGTTTTAACCACCAATTCTTTAGTAGCGAAAATGTAATCTATTCTGGAGGACGATCCATGTTTATGAGAATAGTATGAATATTCCCTTTAGTCTAACTTTTGTATCCTCCATAGGTCATATAAATCCCAGTTTTAAATCTGCAGATAGGGTGCCCAGGAGTCTCCCTTCCTTAGAGTCTTTTTTCTTTTAAAATTCCTATCTATCTTTGGATGGATTACCCCATTAAAGTCGCCAAGCCATAACATTTCTTTCTTCCCTACTTCTGCTAAGATATTTGATAACTTTTTATAAAATATTTTTTTATTTGTGTTGGGTGCATAGATCCCTACTAGAAGAATATATTTGTGTTGCAACCTCACTTTAACCATTAATATTCTACCTTCTTCATCCTCATATATTTTCTCTGATTTTAGATTCTCATTTATATAGAACAATACCCCATTGGTTTTCTTAACATTGCACCCCATAAATAACTGTCCCAATTTATCTTGGACTAGTAAGTGTTTATCTTATTATACAAAATGGGATCCTTGAATGCAAGTTATGTCCACCTTATTTTTATGTAAGAAATAAAAAACCCTTTTCTTCTTTATACAGTTGTTCAAGCCGTTCACATTCATAGAAGTAATTTTTAACCCATGTGATTTTGTCTATTAACCCTCTCCTCCTTCTCCCTCCCCCCTCCTCAAACCACAAATTATCCCCACATCTTGTTACCCATTGTTATATACCCCCCAAAACTTTACACAGTCGACAGAAGGAGGCTCCTCCCTCCTTTTCTGGTTTTCACAAGGGAGGTATAAAGTGGTAGCCAACAATCAGTTGCCTTTTTGCAGTCTGTCCGCCAAAGTTTGGCGCCAAAAGTCTCTTGGCCAAGTTTGGTTTGTAGTAATATATTGCTGTGTTTAAGTACTGTACATTGTACTATTTACTGCATTGGCTTTTGTGCAATTTACTTGCAGTAAGGGTTCATTATGTCTGTGCAATCTCAAAAGGATGCAGGTGAGGTGCCTCCTGCTGAGGCAGAAAGTAGGACTGAAAGGCCCCAAAGAATTAAATACCCTTCAGCCAGGTTACTAGCCCAACTTGAGGATTTATTTGTCGTGTCAGGACAACCAGTCAAATTATATGATATTTCTAACAGAACAAAGCAAACAAACAGACAAAATACAAAATTTGTGAGTTTGGTAGTTGATTAAACGTCTTTGACCAGTATCTGGCCACTTGGAGTGCTTCTGGTGTTGCTGCAAGAAGATCCTCCATTGTGCATGTGGCAGGGCTCAGGTTGCATTGCAGCAGGTGGTCAGTGGTTTGCTCCTCTCCACACTCGCATGTCGAGGATTCCACTTTGTAGCCCCATTTCTGAAGGTTGGCTCTGCATTTTGTGGTGCCAGAGCACAGTCTGTTCAGCACCTTCCAAGTTGCCCAGTCCTCTGTGTGCCCAGGAGTGAGTCTCTCATTTGGTATCAGCCATTGGTTGAGTTTCTGGGTTTGAGCCTGCCACTTTTGGACTCTCGCTTGTTGAGGTGTTCCAGCGAGTGTCTCTGTAGATCTTAGAAAACTATTTCTAGATTTAAGTCGTTGACATGCTGGCTGATACCCAAACAGGAAATAAGCTGGAGATGTCTCTGCCTTGGTCTTTTCACTATTGGCTGCTACTTCCTGGCAGATGTCAGGTGGTGCAATACCGGCTAAACAGTGTAATTTCTCCAGTGGTGTAGGGCACAGACACCCCGTGATAATGCGGCATGTCTCATTAAGAGCCACATCCGCTGTTTTAGTGTGGTGAGATGTGTTCCACACTGGGCATGCATACTCAGCAGCAGAGTAGCACAGCGCAAGGGCAGATGTCTTCACTGTATCTGGTTGTGATCCCCAGGTTGTGCCAGTCAGCTTTCGTATGATATTGTTTCTAGCACCCACTTTTTGTTTGATGTTCAGGCAGTGCTTTTTGTAGGTAAGAGCATAGTCCAGTGTGACTCCCAGGTATTTGGGTGTGCTGCAATGCTCCAGTGGGATTCCTTCCCAGGCGATCTTCAGAGCTCGGGATGATTCTCTGTTCTTGAGATTAAAAGCACACGTCTGTGTTTTGGATGGGTTGGGGATCAGCTGATTTTCCCTGTAGTAGGCAGTAAGAGCACCTAGAGCTTCGGAAAGCTTCGGTTCCACCTTCTCAAAGCTCCCTGCTTGAGCAGTAATGGCACGATCATCAGCGTAGATGAAACTCTCTGTCCCTTTTGGCAGTGGCTGGTCATTTGTGTAGATGTTGAACATGGATGGAGCAAGCATGCTCCCCTGAGGCAGGCTGTTCTTCTGTTTCCGCCATCTGCTTCTCTGGCTCTGGAACTCAACAAAAAAGCTGTTTTGTATCAGGTTTCCTATGAGGCGGGTGAGGTGGTAGCCCTTTGAGATATTAAACATTTTTCTCAGGAGGAGGCGGTGGTTCACAGTATCATAGACTGCTGACAGGTCTATGAAGACACATAGAAGCAACCAGCATGCAAGCAAGCAAGCAAAACAACTTGAGGAAGAAAGGGAACTCTCCATGTGAAATTAGATTCAGCATGGGAGCGTATCACAACGTTAATGGCCAGGATAGAGAGTTTGGATAGTGCCATCCATATTAAGGTCAGACCTCGAAGGGACCTTTGGAAGGATTTGGCGGCTAAAATAGTCCAGGTGGTTGAGCGCATTAATGCAAAGGACTCAGAGCTAGAAATAGTGAGTCTCTTAGCTTGCACTGGGAAGAAAGAAGATAGGGTGAGGGCAACTCTGGATGCCCTAGAATCCAGTTCCCCATCTGCTGAGCCAAGGTCTGTGCCAAAGAAAAATCAGTCTCCCTTATGTAGCCATGAGGCCAGTCCTTTAAGATCGCCTGCAGCGGCACTTAGCCTTACATCTAGTCGTTCCAGGCAGGCATCCAGGTTAAGAGAGTGGGCATTGCCTAAGCACAGCCTCAAGTCTTCCACTGCTGGAAGTGCCATCTCTTCACTAGCGGCATTGCACATTAAAGAGGTGGTGCATCTTGAGTTACAAAGTAAGATCGTGGAGGCGGAAGCTGACGCAAAGGTAGCTGACCACACCCTCTACTTTAAAGAGGAGGAACAAGCCCAAAGACAAAGTGAATTAGAGATGCTCAGAATGAGGATGGATACTGCTGCAAAAAGGGTAAAGGCTGAGAATTTGGCCAAGGCCCTAAGTGGGCAACTTACAGAAGAAAATGTCAGCCAGTTGCCAACACATGACCCTTTCTCCAAGGTGCTTGCGCACCTCAATAGCATAAACAGCCAGTTTTCTGACGCGGAACAGGAAGACTTCTCTCTTCGGTCAGAGCAGGTCCCTAAAGTTGCCTTTGAGTTGCCTGAAGTGTAGAGTGTCATAGCGGAGAGATCATCCTTGCTCAGGTTGCCTGTGCCTCCTACTAAGATCCCAGGATAGCCAACCAAACCATCAAAGCCAAGCACCAATTGGGCCCTACAAGATAGTTCACAGGGAGCCATTGGTCCATCCGCAGGTGATGTAATTCCACCAAAGAATCAAAGGTCGACATAAGGAGCACGGTGGGATTTCATCCCACAACAGCCAACGCCTCACTTGTTCCCGTCGATGCCTGAATCCCAGCTTGTTTTGATCCTTAGAAGTCCCAAAAGGGACCTCAAAGACAAGGGAGTTGAAAGGTTTTCGGACAAGCCTGAAGAATTCCTTCTCTGGAATGTCACCTTCCAGAGAGCAATTAGAGACTTAAAGTTGTTGCCTGAAGAAGAGTTGACCCTGCTGGGTGCCTGGTTGGGTCCAGCCTCATCTTCACAAGTTAAAAAGATATACGCAGCCCACGTAGCTGATCCCAACAAGGCCTTGGAGAAGGCCTGGGCCAGATTAGAGCAGCAGTATGGAGCCAGCACAGAGATTGATCTCTAATGGACAAACTCCAAAGGTTTCCAACCTTAAAGCTCAAAGACTTTAAGCTCTTGTGGGACCTCAGTGATCTCCTTGCAGAACTAAAGTCGGCCAAGGAGAATTCAGAGCTGCCTGGTTTCAAGTGCCTCAATCAGCACCTGTCTCAGTAGCAGATCCTGAGCAAGCTTCCATTCACCCTCCAAGAATTCTTGGGAAGGAAGTTTTTAACTACAAGGAGGCCCACTCTCAGGCTTACCCTCCATTTTCCCATCTGGTCCAGTTCATCACCAGAGTGGCCAGAGAAAGGAACGATCCACAGACGGGCCTTCCCACCTTGTACCAAAGGATCCATCCAGAGAAGGTGCCTAAAGTGGACAAGAAAGCACCTAGAGAGGCCAAAAGACCGATCAGTGTAAAGGCAGTTGAAACTCAGCACAAGGCCGACGAGTCCATTCTGGAGGTGAAAGAGGTGCTTTGCCCCATTCATCAAAAGCCTCACAGTTTGGCCAACTGCCGGGAATTTGGCAAGAAGCCATACAAAAAAAGACAACAGATAGTTCAGAAGCAGGGCATCTGTTTTAGGTGCTGTGGAGCAACTCCACACTTTGCATCCAATTGCAAGGAAAACATCAAGTGTGCAAAGTGTAATAGCCTCAAGCATTGCACTGCAATGCACAACTCCAGTGCCGTCTCCCACACCAAAGGGAACACGCCATCAAAGGAAAAGCCACCTACTGAAGCCACCGACAAGCAGGCCACACCACAGATGCAGATAGATGTTTTAGCAGTCGCCTGCACTGAGTTGAGCTCTGATGTGCACCAGTTCAGAGTCTGTCATCTCATCTGCCTGGCAGATGTATATCCAGCCAAGAGTCCTTGGCTTAGAAAGAAACTTTTTGTGGCTTTGGATTCACAGAGCAACGCCTCCCTGGCTACTCCAGAGTTCTTCCAAATGTTCAACCTAAAAACCAAGATGGTCGATTACATTATGAGCACGTGTGCAGGAAGAAAGAAGTTACAGGGTCGCATAGCTTCTGGCTTTGTTGTCTCCTCTTGCAACCAGAAGAGACAGTTCAAGCTGCCAGACCTCATTGAGTATTCCTTCATCCCTCGGAGTAAGGAAATTGTAACCAGAGAAGTTGTGGAGGCCCATCCTCATCTGTGAAAACTGAAGCAAGAGGTTGAATTTTAAAATCTTTTGTGTTTCTTCGTGAATTTTCACCCAAAACTTTACTGCTTCTTTACATGTCCACCACATATGGTGAAAGGAGCCAAATTGATCTGAGCATTTCCAACATTTATCAGAAACTGTTTTATACATTTTAGCTATTTGTTTTGGTGTAGTATACCATCTGTGGAACATTTTATCCAATTCTCTTTTAAATCCGTTGCATATGTATATTTTAATTTTTTGTTTCACATTTGTTCCCACTCTTTCATTTTAATTGGTCTTCTTAGATTTTGCACCCATTTTATCATATAGTTTTTAACCTGTTCTTTTTCAGTCAGCCAGGTAAGTAACATATTATAGATATTTGATACTACTTTCTTTTCCAATTTTAAGATCATATCCCACATTACTTCCTCCCAACTAAAGCCTACTTTTTTTATCTTGATTATAATAATCTTTAATGTGCATATAATGTAGCCAGGAGATGTTGGGGAATTTTTGTTTCAATTCCTCATATGTTTAATATTATTTGTACCTTTGTTTAACAAGTCTCTGTAGGTTGGCCATTTTCTCCATCTCAAAAGTCTGTGTTGATGTGCTTCCATAAGAGAGATCCATAGTGGTGTTTTACCATAAAGATATTTTTTATATTTTTCCCATACTCTCAATAAGGATGCTCTCACAAAATGATTACCATTTTTCCCCTTTTCCCCCCTTTCATACCACAAATAAGCATGCCAACCTACTCTTAAATCATTCCCTTCTATATTTAAAAAATCTTCTTTATTCAGTAGTATCCAATCTTTTATCCATACCATCACACATGCACGCTCTAAAGTCTGGGAGGCCCTCTATTTTTCTTGTCAATCAAGTTATCATATTTTATTTTTGGTCTTCCTCCGGCCCAGATGAATTTTAATATCTCTTTTTTTCCATTTTATAAAAAGTGTTTGACTTCTAATTATCAGGAAGTTTTGAAAAAGAAACATCAATTTCAGTTATATATTCATCCTAACCAATGATATGAGGCCTAAAAGAGAGTTTCAAATATGTCCACTTTTGCAAATCCCTTTGCATTTTTTCCATATTTCTTCGTAATTATTCTTTGATAATTGTCTATTTTTAGTCATTATCCATACGCCTAAATACTTAAATTTCTTATGTCCAGACCTGTTTGCTCTTTAATCATATCCTGTTTTTTCTTCTCTACATTTTTCGTTAGTAGTTTTGTTTTTGTCATATTAACTTTAAATCCTGCAACTGACCCAAATTTTTTTCTTCTGCATCCATTTTAGTATATTTTTACTTGGGTCTTCCATAATCCCAAGTACATCATATGCGAAGGCTCTTATCTTATATTCATATTTGCCAATTTTGGATCCCTGAATTGTTTGATCTTCTCTTATTGCTTTCATTAATGGTTCTAATGACATTATAAATATCAAAGGTGACAAGGGACATCCTTGTGTAGTTCCTTTAAGTATATCAAACTCCTCCATCATTTGACCATTAATTCTTAATTTAGTCTTTTGTAGGTCATATATTGCTTTTATTGCATTGGTAAATTTCTCTTCCATATCCAATTCTTGTATAAATGTCTTTAAAAAATTCCAATTTAAATTATCAAATGCTTTCTCCTCTTCCAAGGCCAATATGGCAAGTTCTTTCTGATGGTTCAATTCGTAGTATTCTATTAAATCCAATACTAATCTTATATTGTCCTTCATAAATCTATTAGGTAGGAATCCTGTTTTATCTTCTTCAATCCAATTTCTTAATAAATTTTTAACTCTTTCAGCCAAAATTTTGTAGTCAATATTAAGGAGTGAGATTGGTCTGTAATTTTTAATCTCCATTTCACATGTTCCTTCTTTATGGATCAAAACTATTTCTGCCTTTGTCCAAGTTTCTGGAATTTTCTGTTTTGTCATCACTTCATTTAACACCTTTTTAAATAAGGGTATCAATTCTTGTTTAAATATTTTATAAAATCCTGTCGTATATCCATTTGGACCTGGAGTTTTGTCTGAGTCCATTTTCTGAATCGCTTTCTCAATTTCCTCCTCAGATATATCTTTATTCAGTTGCTCCCTTATTTCATCGTCCACTTTCTGAAATCTAAATTTATTTATATAAGTCGTTATTTCTTCTTTACCTATATTGTCTTTTGAATATAATTGCTTGTAATATTTCCTAAATTTGTCCATTATATCTTTGTCTGTTGAGATAAGTTTGTTCTCCATTTTAATCTTCATAATTCGTCTTGATTGTTGTTTTTTCCGAACTTGGCTGGCTAACAATTTTCCAGGTTTATTCGCATTTTCAAATGTTTGTTGTTTCAGAAAATTAATTTGGTTAGCTTGAAATTCCAATTCCAAATTATTCTTTTCTTGTTTTAAAATCTTCAGTTTCTTTTCTAATTGTATCTTCTTTTTGTATCTTCTCTAATTGTATCTTCTTCTCTAATTGTATCTTCTCTAATTGTAACTCCTTTTCCACATTTATTATTTCAATTGTCTAATCCTTAATTCATTTATTCCTTTCCCGGTTCCTGTTAGAATTATGTTGAATAAGATGTCCTCTCAGGACTGCTTTCATTGCATCCCATGTTATTTGAGCATTTGTCATCGTCGTATCATTTATTTCCAAATAATCTTGAATTATTTTTTTAAATTTTGATCTATCTGCTTCCGTTTTTATCAAATTCTCGTTTAATCATCTTCTAGCTACATCTCTTTGGAAAATAATTAACTCCATTGGGCAGTGATCGGGAAGGATGAGAATGACTTGTACTTTTGTCATTATTTTTTTTTGTACTCCGTATCATATCTATTCTTGACCAGGATTGATGCCTATGAGAATAGAAAGTATAATCCTTCTTTTCTTCATTTCATGCTCTCCAAATGTCTTGCAAATCTAAGTCTCTTTTTAAATCTAAACATTTTTGAGGGAGCATACTTGTTTCAGCTTCTCCCCTTTTCTTTATTTTTGTCTTGTCCAATTGTGGTTGCAAAACTCCATTAAAATCTCCAACCAATAAAGGTTCATCATATTCTGCCTGTTCCAAGTTGTTTTTCAAATATTCAACAAAGGATGTTTTCAGTCCATTTGGCGCATATATATTACATATTAATATTTTTGTATTTCCAATATAAATCTTTACTGCAAGACACTTTCCTTCTTGGTCTTTGAATACTAATTATGATACAATATTCTCTTTTACATATATTACTACTCGTTTCTTCTCATAAGAGGAGTAATACGTTTTACCTTATTTTTTCTCGGCAAGGTGGACTATATGTCTATGGCATATATGTGTTTCCTGGAGATTTATTACATCATAATTTTCCCGTTTAAGTTTATTAAATATCTTTTTCCTTTTCTGGGGTGAGTTCAAGCCGTTAATGTTGTTCGAGTAGCATCTAATTTGTCGCTCCATCGTACTAGTTATCATCCACTCCGGCCGCACCAAGATCCAATTCCAAAACCGCAAATGTCATTAACTCCATTCCAGTTAGTCTTCTTTCCGAAATTCATGTAGCTGCAATTTTTCTTTCCTTGGACAATGTTGGCAATTTATATTCTTCTGGTGAGATATATCTTGCTTTCTTACTTAGTTTTCCATTTCTAGGTGACAATTGTTTCTTCTCTCCTTTTTCACCCTTCTCACTCTTTCCTCCCTTCTCTCCTTTCTCATCTTCTAGCATCAATTCTTCATAGAAGGTTTTTGCTTTCTGTTCTGTGGTTAACCAATACCGCTCTTCATTATATGTCACCATTATTCCCTCATGTCTTTCCCACCTATATCTAATTCCTCTCTTTTTCAATTCGTCTGTAAGGAAGTAATATTTCTTTCTTCTGTTAAGTGTCATTTGTGGATATTTAAGTACTGGAATTTTCACTCCTTTATATTGTAGGGGGTCCTTATTGGTCTTCCACAATATTTCATCCCTTGTTTTCTTCTTTACAAATTGGACTATCACATCTCTCGGTATTTTGTGTTTCCTCGAGTAGAATGAGGAAATTCAATAAATTTGGTCAACCTCTTTCTCTAGCTCATCTTCCTCCACTTCCAAACTTGAGGCCAGAAGTGTTGTAACTATTGATCTTATATCTTCGAGTCTCCTTGAATTTTTTCCTAACCTCAATTGGTAATCCATTTGTTTTTTTAGTGGTCTTTCTTGTTCTAATTCCATTTTTCCTTTTGTTTCTCCAGTATCTTCATTTTCTTCAAAATTACCGTCTATGTCTCATCTGTTTTAATTTTGCCAGCTTTCAAAACCTCTACCTCACCTGCCAGATGATTCATTTCTTTTTTCAGCTCTCTGAACTCTTCCTTCATTTCTTTTTTTATATCTTTAATATCATTATCTACCTTTTTGTAAAATTCTTCTTTTTATCAATCATGTCTTTCTTCATAGTATCTTGCTTTTCAGAGAGTTTCTTAATCTCTTTCAAAAGGTTATCCATGTTCACTCCTGTGTCCAGAGAGCCTCTTCTCGCTGGAATACGTAATTCCTTCTCCTTTTCTTTATCTCCTTTCCCCTTTGTTGACATTTTAAAAACAGTCAATTTAACCTCCCAACTTATATCTTGTAATATACTTTATGAATTGCAACCAATATTATTTTTTCCATTATTTATAATTAAATGAGTCTCCATTCATTTAATAATTGATGTTATATTATTAATGGATTAATTTAAAATAACCAATCTTTATAAATAATTTATTAAAAATATTAATCCAAATTTATCCAAATTCATTAAAAGTATTAATTTAAATCCAAATTATTTTATACCTAATCAATAATTAATTAATTCTTGTTTCTTTTTCTAAAGAGATTTCAGATGAATTTTGGTATAGTTTAATTATCCTAGATTATCTTTTTACTCTGCTTCTCTTCCTGGTCCCTCTTTCCGTCTGCTTCTCGTCCTTGTCTGCTGCCTGTCTACTTCACTTCCTTGTCTGATCTTTTCTTGTCATGTCAGGAGCGACTTGAGAAACTGCAAGTCGCTTCTGATGTGAGAGAATTGACCGTCTGCAAGGACGTTGCCCAGGGGACGCCCGGATGATTTGATGTCTTTATCATCCTTGTGGGAGGCTTCTCTCATGTTTCCGTTTGGAGAACTAGATCTGACAGAGGGAGCTCATCCACCTCTCCTCAGATTCGAACCTGCGACCTGTCAGTCTTCAGTCCTGCCGGCACAGGGTTTTTTTTTCTTTTTTTCAAAAAAATAATTTTTATTAAACATTTTAGACATTAACACAAGGAAAGAGGGAGAACAATATTATAGAAGATAGAAAAGTAGGAAACCCGAAAAAAAGAAAGAAAAAGAAAGAAAAAGAAAAAGCCCCAAAGGGCCTAAAAATAAAAAAGAGAAAAGTCCAAAAAACACACACACCTCAACAGTTCTAAAATGACTTCCACTCCAGCCTCAGGATCTTCTCTAGATACTTCTTGGTCTAATCTATATATTCTTGGCCTCTATTTTTCTTCTATTTTTTTTCATAGTAATAAAAAAGGGTCCAATCTGTCCTTTTTATCGATTTTCCGGTATTTTTCCTCATCAAAAAAGTTACTTCATCCATGTCTCTTATTTCTTTAACCTTATCTATTCATTCATCATTAATAGGAATCTGTTCTTTTTTTCCCATATCTAGCAAAAATAATCCTCGCTGCCATTGTAATGTATGTTAATAATTTGTCTTCATTTTCTTCAAGTTGTAGATCCAGGTGTGTGAAGCCAAGTAAATAATACTCAGGCTTCTTCTTAAACTTCCTTTTCAGTAATTTTTGTGTTTCCTCATGTATTAGTGACCAATATTTAGATGTTTCTTTGCAGGACCACAACATATGGTTTAACCCACTGCGCCACTGATGTTTGTCTGCTTCTCTTTCTTGTCTGTTGCCCATCTGCTTCTCGTCCTTGTCCTTGCTCCTCTTAGCATCCAGCAGCTTCAAACATCAATTTAGTCTAATTCTTGTCCTTGTCCTGTGGCTACCTTCTGTATCATTATTTCTCTATGGTTACTCAATATTCGTACCCTTCTCTTTCTTATTTCCTTCTTCCGGCCTTATTCATTATTCAGAGAGCAGTTGCTAGACTCATACATCATTTAGCCTGAAAAGATAGTGAGCCTTTACAGGTCCAGGACATGATAAAGGCTAAGAGAGTCATACTCAAATCAGTCCAGAGGCATAAGTTCAAGCAGGAAATAGGTAAGTTAAAACAAGGGCTCAACACCCCTAATCAGAGTTTTCTTCATGAGTTAAACCCGTTTTTAGACAAAGAGGGTATTTTGAGAGTTGGAGGAAGGTTAGCTAAGGCTAAACTTAAGATGTGTTTAAAAAAACCCGCATCATCGTACCCCCTAATAGCCACGTTGCACTGTTGCTCGTTTGGCATTACCATGAGAGAATCCATCATCAGGGTAGAACATTAACTGAGGCAGCCCTTAGAAATGAAGGTCTATGGGTAGTTAACGCCAAATGGTTGGTCAACAGTGTTATCTTCAAATGTGTCAAATGCAAGCGCCTTAGACGTAGCTGCCAAAGCCAGTTAATGGCAGAGCTACCTCAAGATAGGACTCTGACAGACCCACCCTTTTCCCACGTAGGAATCGATGTGTTTGGTCCTTGGGAAATTGTTACCAGGAAAGCTAGGGGTGGTATTGTAAATAATAAAAACTGGGTGGTTTTGTTTACTTGTTTGTCAATACGAGCTGTCCATATAGAAGTTATAGAGGGTATGGACACTTCATCGTTTTTAAATGCATTGAAAAGTTTCATAGCCCTTAGAGGGCCAAATAAGTCCATCCAGTCAGATCGTGGCACCAATTTCATAGGTGCAACCAAAGAACTTAGTTGTGTGGTTAAGTTTGAGAAAGACACCAAGGTTCAGGACTTCACCAACCGTGAGCAAATTCTTTGGACTTAATGTTCCCCATGCGTCCCACATGGGTGGGGTTTGGGAAAGGATAATTGGTATTAATCACAAGATCCTTAATGCCATGCTTTTGAACCATAGGTCTTTGACTCATGATGTTTTGGTGACACTTATGGCAGAAGTTACCACAATTATCAACAACCGGTCACTGGTCCCCCTTACCAATGACCCTGAGAACTTACAACCATTGACTCCTGCACTTATTCTGATGCAGAAGGTGACAGGATGGAAAGACATTATGCATCTAGTTCCAGACGGAACTCACCATGTCCTGTGGAAACAGGTGCAGACCTTAGCCAACCATTTCTGGAAGAGGTGGAAGGCTGAGTATTTAAGCCAGCTTCAAACCAGGAGAATCTGGCAAAGCCCAAAGGACATTACACAGGAGGGCGACCTTGTGTTGCTAAAGGACAAAGGCTTGGCCCATGGGCATCATACTAAAGACCTTTCCTTGCCCTGATGGTAAGGTCAGAAAAGTTCAATTAAATACTCATAACAGAGACAAGACGTCTGTCCTGGACAGACCAATCAGCGATCTTGTATTGCTTGTTGAGAGTGTTTAAGGTTTATATTGTTGTATATACAAAGGCATTTGTATGTTTTAAGTGGTAAATTTCCATATCCAGGGAAATTTAAGTGGGGAGTGTTCTGTCTCCCAGGAGCCTGGCTTGCCTTATCTTACAGTTGCTTGAAGTTGCTCCCTCTTGCATTTTCTCCCAGGGCTGCTGCAGCTCTGCAAGAGCCCTGAAAGTTAACAGTTTCAGAGGCTGGAAAGCCAGCCTGCAGGCCTCTTTGCAACTGTTGGCCTAGAGAATAGTTCTTTGGGTTCAGAGCCCGCCCCTTCTCCTGGGCTTGAGATCTCCATTTTGGAATCTCCCCTGCCTTTTTAGTTAGAGAAGGAACTTGAGATGTGCTGGTGGTTGGTCAGGATAGCTCTGGAAAAATCATTCTAAGTACTATTGAGTATTGAGAACTAGGTAGGAAGATTGAGATAGATATTGAGAAAGAGATAGAAAGATATAATTATTGAGATATTGAGATATAGATTGAAGATATTAAGATATTAAGACTATTAAGATACTATAGATAGCTAACCTTGATTGAGTGATTGAATTATAGCTGATTGAGAAATTAAAGATTGATGTATTATATTAGGCATGCCCCAATGTTGACAGTTTTTTAGGAGGAGCTTGAAAACCTGGTTGTTCCAGTGTGCCTTCTCAGAATAAGGAAACTCCAAGCAATATGTCCCCAAATGCACATTACTAGAGATCCAGGATGTCTGCACACCCCATCCCCCTCCAAATACCTATCCTTTTCACCTGGTCATTCCCAGCATATTTTAAGATTTTTAATTATTACATTTGGCCCAGCCATACGTTTTTATTGTTTTGTTTTTGAGTTCATTTATTGTTGTATTGTTGTTATTGTTTCGTACTGATGTATTCGGGCTCGGCCTCTTGTAAGCCGCACCGAGTCCTTCAGGAGATGGTAGAGGGGTATAAATAAAGGGTTATTATTATTATTATAGATAGATAGAGAAGCCTACTGAGAAATTGAGTTATATAGATATAGAGAGAGTCTACACTGCTTTGTCTCCAGAACTAACCTTAAGCTATAGATAGAGAAAAAATCTGCTTTTTTTCTAACCATGACAGCTTAGGGTTAGGGTGAATCTTATCTGCCATTCTGGGGAAAAGGTCAATTGAGTGCCTGGAGGAGAAGAGAAAGGCACTCTTCTCCTCCAGACTGTGCCAAGTCTGCAAGGACGTCGAAGAATAAATATCCTTTTTTTGATGTTCAACCTTTAATAGTCTCAGTTGTTGAATATCTCAAGATTCCAAAGAAAGATACTTGCAGTTCGCTTAGACATAGAGAGCAGCACATCTTAGTTTATTTTTATAACGTCTGGGTGTAACGGCACAAACCTCCCAAGTCCTCATCCAGGATTGTAGGCCGGAGATGGGCAACCTTGGGCAGCTATTCTCCTTGTCCCTGACAATTAGTTATAATTGACTGAGAGCTGCACCTAGCAATACCTGGAGAGGAACAAGTTGTCCACCTTTATTCTAGCAATAAATTGCACAGTATAACAATTTCATGAACTCAGCCAGACGTTTCTCCTGATCAGATGTGGTCCAACATGGTGAATGTGAGTTAAGGATATAGGGACGTGTCTAAGATTATCTCAGGCATGGGAAGACATTTTTGCCTTGCGGCTGCATTATAACCTCAACCAAGAAAGAGGACAGCCGGGCATACGCTGGGTGCGATAGATCCAGAAGGGGAAGGCCCTGGGCAGGGCCAGGACGGGTCTTATCATCCTCAAGTTATCCTCCTGCATAAGGACAGGCTGCTCACCGCATCCTTATGCCAGGAGGAAAACAAAACATGTAGCCACTGGCCAGATCCTCCTCCCCTATACTTCTCTCTTGAATCTTTGGGCTGTCAGGTGATATCCGAGAGCACTCTGGAGGGCTCTCAGCCACTGAGTGCCTTCCTCAAACCGTCCTCCTGGCATAAGGACAGGGCAGCTCCGTCCTTATGCCAAGAGGAGCTGGAGAGACGAGGTGACTGAGAGCACTCCAGAAGGCTCTCGGCTGCTGTGTGCCTTCCTTCCCCATCCTTTATGCATAAGGATGCAGCAGCCCACGAGATCTGTCTGACCACTGCCCTCTAGGAATTGTTATCAATCACAAAAACTGTCTCAGAAAATGGAGATTAAATGAGAACCTGATAAAAACAGAAGAAGATAAAGAATACTACAATAAAATAATTCAAGATTTTTTGCAAATAAACAAATTGGATGAAATGGAGCCACGAGTGGTGTGGGATGCATTTAAAGCAGTTCTGAGAGGACACTCTATACAACAAGGATCAAGGAAGAATAGAGAAAGGAATAAAAGAATAAAGGAACTGGCAGCAGAAATAGCAGCCAAGGAAATGGAATCAAAACGAAAACCATCGAAAAGAATAGAGAGACAACTGTTGGCACTAAAACAAGAGAAAAACCATGTGGAGTTAGAACTCCAGTCAAGACAAATGAAATTTTTAAAACAACAGACTTTTGAAAATGCGAATAAACCTGGTAAATGGTTAGCAAATCAAATCCGGAAAAAAAGACAAATAAATTATATATCTAAAATAACAACTGCAGACAAAGACTTGAGGACGGATAAAGAAATCATAGAGGAGTTCAGGAGATTTTATACTCAATTATATACAAAGGACAATATAATGAAAGAAGACATTATGGAGTACATAGGCCAAATGAAGCTAGATAAAATAACGGATGAAGATAGAGAATCATTGAATAAAGAGATATCTGAGGAAGAAATTGAAAAAGCAATTAATAAAATGGAAGAGATAAGGCCCCTGGACCTGATGGGTTTACGGCGGGATTTTATAAATCCTTCAAACAACAGCTATTACCAACACTTAAAGTTATTGTAAATGAAGCGATGAAATATCAGAAGGTACCAGATTCTTGGAAGGAAGCGGAGATCACAGTGATACACAAAGAAGGCTCCCCGGAAACGGATATTAAAAATTATAGGCCAATTTCCCTCTTAAACACGGATTATAAAATATTTGCAAACATCATGGCCACAAGATTAAAACTATTCTTAAACAAATGGATTGGAGAGGAGCAAACAGGTTTTCTGCCAAATAGACATATGAAAGAAAACATACGCAACGTTCTAGATCTTTTGAAATATTATGAGATGAACCATCAAAAAGAATTTGCTATTCTATCAATAGATGCAGAGAAAGCTTTTGATAATTTGAATTGGGATTTCTTCAAGATATTAATACAAGAATTGGACATGGGGGAAAAATTTAATAACGCTATTAATGCGATCTACGAATTTCAAAAAGCTAAAGTGAAAATAAATGGTCAAATGACACAAGAATTTGAAATAGCAAAGGGTACCAGGCAAGGGTGCCCATTATCCCCATTGATTTTCATAATGGCAGTGGAGATCCTAATGAAGAAAATTAGAGAAGATGAAAAGATAAAAGGAGCGAAAATTGGAAAATTTGAATATAACATACGAGCGTTTGCGGATGATTTATTAGGAACAATTGAGGATCCGGAGAAAAATTTACAAAATTGGATAACTAAAATAGAACAATTCGGAAAAGTGGCAGGTTTTAAAATGAATATGAAGAAAACAAAGCTCCTATTTAAGAATGTGGAAAAGGAGAAACAAGTAAAGATACAACAACAAGTGGGTATAGAGAGTGTTAAGAAAATTAGATACCTCGGAGTCTGGATTACAGCGAGAAATGGTCAACTTCTGAAGAATAATTACGAAATAGTTTGGAAGAAAATTCAAAAAGATCTACTAAAATGGAATTCTTTAAACCTATCACTTCTTGGCCGGATATCTTTAATAAAGATGTATGTTCTACCAAAACTTATATTTCTATTTCAAAATATTCCGATAATAAGAAATCAAACCCTATTCAAAAAATGGAAGAAGGATTTATTGAAATTTGTCTGGAAAGGAAAAAGGCCAAGAATAAACTATATAAATCTGATAGATAAAAAATCTAGAGGAGGGTTGGGGTTTCCTGATTTGAAGACTTATCATGAGGCATGTGCTCTGTCATGGATAAGAGACTGGATGACGTTAGACAAAGAAAAGTGTTTAAATTTAGAAGGTCATGACCTGAGAGTAGGATGGCACGCATATGTTTGGTATAATAGAGAACTAAAAGAAAAAAACTTTGGTAATCATTTTGTGCGAGCCTCCCTACTGAGGACATGGATGAGGTATAAAGCTCTCTTTTACAAAAACACACCATTGTGGGTCTCAGCAATGGAGGCACATCAAAGAAGATTGTTAGGATGGAGGGTTTGGCCAAGATATAAGGACATCTTGGTAAAAGGGAAAATGGAGATTAAATCTTTTGAACAACTCAAGAACTCTTATGGCAATATAACTTGGTTACATTATTTACAAATTAAAGAATATTTTAAACAAGATCAAAAAATTGGTTTTGACTGGGAAGAAAACACATGGGATAAAGTATTAAAAATACAAAAGAAAACAGTGACAATACTCTATAATAAATTGGTCCAATGGCAAACGGAAACTGAACAGGTGAAAACATGTATGATTAAGTGGGCTGAAAATTTAAGACGACCCATCCAGTTTAGAGAATGGGAGCAAATATGGAAATAAAGTTGAAATATACATATGCCATGGACCTGAAAGAAAATTGGTATAAAATGTTTTATAGATGGTATTTGACACCGAATAAACTTAGTGACATTTATCAAAATGTCTCAGGTAAATGTTGGAAATGTAGGGAACAAACAGGCACATTCTACCATATGTGGTGGACCTGTAAGGATACAACTAAGTTTTGGGCCTCTGTCCATGAGGAAACACAAAAGATGTTGAAGAAGAGGTTCAAAAAGAAACCTGAGTATTATTTATTGGGATTTACAGATTTGGATTTTAAACTGGATGAGAATGAAGACAAATTATTTACATACTACACTACAGCGGCAAGGATTGTTTTTACCAAATATTGGAAGAATGACCAAACACCGACCATTGAAGAATGGTTGGAGAAAGTTAAAGAAATGAGAGATATGGACGAACTAACTTTTTTGATGAGAAGAAATACTGGAAAATCGCTAAAGAGAACAGACTGGACCTTTTTCTATGACTACGAAAAGAAACTTAAAGATAAAAGTTTTAGAGGACAAGAATAGATAAGTAAGTTGGAGAAGTAGAGTGAGAAGATCCTGAGGTTGGAGTGGAAGTCATTTTAGATTAGTTTAGGTGGGTTTTTTTGTTGTGTTTTTGTGCTACCCTTCCTTCTTTTCTATCCTCTTGTTATTGTTCCCCCTCTTTCCCTGTGTTGATTTATAAAATGTTTAATAAAAATTATTTGGGAAAGGATGCAGCAGCCCACCGCAGCCACCTCTGGAACTCCCTTCCTAAGGAGTTAAAGATGCTTCCCTCCCTCCTGCCTTCAAGAAACAGCAAAAGACGTACTTTTGCTCACTGGCTTACGAGGAGGAGGAGGAGGAATTGGCAACATTACCATTATACCTCTGATTAATAGCTACCATCTGTATCTGTGACCTGTTCACTCCACCAGCTCAATGGATATCTTGAGCAATTATCAATCTACTTGCCCCCAAGGAACTGGAAAATGGATGCTTCTGTTTGATGTTTGATGTTTTGTCTTATGTCTGATATAACAGGCTGTGCTTTTTATTTTATTTTATTTATTAAGTCATAATTTGTTTTTATATGTCAGGTTGCCAAATTTTGTTACTATGGATGCATTGTTGTTGTGTTCAGGCACTGAATGTTTGCCTTTTATGTTTGGAATCCCCTTGAGTCCCTCCGGGGAGATAGTGCAGAAAATAAATAAATAAATAAATAAATAAATAAATATTATGCTAAGAGGACAGGGAAAATGAGGAGGGCCTGAGGTAAGCAACCAGGGGGCCATATACGGCCCCCAGGCCTTAGTTTGCCCATGACTAGATTATCTGAACACCTTGTCCGCATCTTTGGATCTCAACAACTGAAAGTCAGTCACATCATCTTGACCAGACTCTGCTCTGGATCTCTCCATGGATGGTGCTGTTGCTAACGAAGACCCTAGTAACCATTCAGTCGACCAGTGAAATATTGCTGCCAACAAATTATAATGTGAATAATTGCTCATCCAATTATAATTTATATACATATCACATCTTAATGAAATAAAGTTACGTGCATTTCTTAGCACTTAGCTAAGTGCCTTTTAACCTTAGCACCTTTTTACACTTGCTCTGGTATGAAATCGAAGTATATTGCAGAAGTGCCACTCATATCAACTTAATTCTCTTTTATGAAAATGAAGATTATGTATCGACAGACTCTCAAATATGTGACATTACTTTTGAAGCAGGATTTTATTTAGTTATTCCCAGGGAGGTAATTGGCATGTATGTTCCATTTTTTTCCTCTGCGTTTAGCATTTATATATATACTTTTCCCCTAACCATGTTATACTTTTTTCCAATTGTTTTCTAATATTGTATTAATTTTGCTTTGTTATTAATTGTATTGTTTTATCTCATTTTATCTGCAAGCCATCTTCAATCCCACTTCAATAGAAAGGTGGCATATATAAATACAATAAATAAAAATAAAAATAAAAAATCTTGGTTCTGCACAGAAATTTGGTTATAGTCATTGTCTGTATTAAGGATTATAGTCAGAAAGTGTTACAGTGTCCACTTAACTTTGACACAATGCAGCATGATGTTCCATATATTTTGACTTTTTTAACAATCACCTCCTGTTGTAGTATTCCAGTGTACATATTCTGAATCAGAAAAAAACCCCTATTTGGCTACTTGTATACTATATTGACATGTATATTAAATTACAGTTTCACCGTCTTCTTCATTTTTTCAGTACTTTCCTGTACCTGAAATTCCTGGTAGTTTGGGCCCTTGTTCTGCTGGCTGATTTTGTGCTGGAATTCAGATTTGAATACCTGTGGCCATTCTGGCTTTTCATCAGGAGTGTTTATGATTCCTTCAGATACCAGGGATTGGTATGTATAACAGAGTGACTTTATTTTCTTTTAAAATTCGTTGCATTAAAATGAATAGCAACTCATTTTTTAAAAAAAAATGAAATCTGTTGCATTTTAAGAACTCTATGTGCATAGGCCCAAGGTGTTTCCGTGCACACGCATGTGACAATATTCATTTCTGAGCCTATCCCTCATGGTACCTAGTTTTTAAAAGCACTTTTCTTCCCCTCAAATGAATGAGGGGGATAAAAGTCTCATCCATGTTCCTGCCCAGACCATTTTAATATAAAAGTAAAGATAAAGGTTTCCCCTTGACATTAAGTCTAGTAGTGTCTGACTCTGGGGTGTGGAACTCATCATCATTTCTAAGCTGAAGAACCGGCGTTGTCCATAGACATCTCCAAGATCATGTGGCCAGCATGACTGCATGGATCGCTGTTACCTTCCCACAGATGCGGTACCTATTGATCTACTCACATTTGCATGTTTTCAAACTGATAGGTTGGCAGAAGCTAGGGCTAACAGCAGGAGCTCTCCTGCTGTTTGAACTGCCAACCTTTTGATTTGAACTGCCAACCTTTTGGTCAGCAAGTTCAGAAGCTCAGTGGTTTAACCTGCTGCATCACTGGGGGCTCCCCCATTTTGGTATAGGAAACCCTATTTTAAAAAATGGAAAAGTGAACTGGAAATAACTTCTGAATTTCTTTCTGTTTTTAATAAAGGTCACTCCTGGGCCTAAAATGTTGGAAATAGCAACCTTCCAAGCCTCCTCTAACTGTTTGTAAATGTGTTTAATTGTTAATCTTTATTGTATTTACAATTTGGTTTGCCAGGTCGATTATATCTCTTTGTTGTGTGAGGGGCTTCAGACACAGGACTCAATCTTGTATTCAGTTTGCATCAGACCTCAGTGGAGGTGCATGCATGTTGCTGTTTGGATTTTAGTATAGAAGTATGACTTATGGACTTCAGTGAGTACAACTATACGTAAAAATCATGGACAATTGGTTAAGTATCATACCCTGTGTACTCTACACAGAGAAGAAACTACACTTTATCTAACTGAACTCTAATAAGAAATGTGCCTGTATGGTGAATTAATACAAGTCGTTTATGAGTAAACAAGACTTTTTTTTCAAAGAAGCCTTTGAGAAGAGATTTTAAAAATCTCTGAGTGCGTATTTTAACAAAGTGGTTTTAAGGGACTGTATATCCTTTCAGGCAATTACAACTGCAACTTCAACTTCAAAAACATTTCTAATATTCTGCTAACCAATATATTTTTGTAGTGGCATGTCTTTATCCTTAGCCATTTAAAGACATGGTTCTTCAGTTTAACAACTGAGTTACCTGTGTGCCATTACATTAATGCTTGTGAATATCACTTGTTCAAAGAGTTGACTTCTAACAAGGTCATTTTTTTACTACTGATTTTCAAATTATGGAGATTCACATTTGCCAAACAGATGTGACATCATTTTTATTTTTTCAATGAGGTTATGGTGCACTTATTTCCAATAGGTTATGGAATTTCCAATATAAAACCCATGTTTAAAAAATGCAGAAGGGGCCTGTTTAAATCTAAGCCATCGCCAAAAATTAACAGAGTGGTCAGATGAATAACATTTATTTGGCAGATCCAAGCGTGGGATCTGGATTCACTTGGCTACTTCCATATCAATGCATGACCTTTGATCAAGTTTGTGTTCTGCAACTATAACCTAAAAATAGTATTCTACCTCTTGGAGATGGAGTTGGAGATATTGAAGCACGATACCCATGTAATTGTAGGCGAGACCCATAATATTTAGTGTTTGGATAATACTGCTGATGGCAGGGAGCACTCATACAAGGTTTCCAAATGCAGTTTTCCTCAGTCATTAGTATTGTCTCTGTATTGCAGTCTTTATAGTTGCATAGCGAGTCCTTGGCTGAGATTAAGCTTGAAACTAACAATTTGTGTAGAAATGCAAAGAGATGTGCCTGGTGACAGACATTTTATAAAATATACTCGCAGCACTTTAATGCCTTTATAACTGTCTTGGCTGCATCCTACACAATCCTTGAGTTTAATTGGGCTTTCTGGCCAAAAATTTTGAACATCTCTCTCAATGACAAAGCCCAGAATTCCATAGATAGTAGCCCTGTCAGTTCAACAGGTATCACAGTGTTATAAATGCATGGTGTGAAAGAGAACGAAGAGGAATGGTTTATATTAATCTATATAACAATAAATAATCTTCCAAATATGGTACTAAAAGCAATATTAATACGTTAACATTATCAATAGTTGTTTTTGCTTCATTACTAATGTCAATGTTTATGATTTCCTTCAGAATGCACATTTATGAAAAACTTAAATAAAAAAGCATTGTTATAAACTGTTTCAATAGTCAGTTATATTTAAAATAAACACAATTTTTCATTTTTCTTCCCCCTTCGTTTTGTCTTTTCTTTAGGCCTTTTCAGTATTTTTTGTTTGTGTAGCATTCACATCAAATATCATATGTTTGCTCTTCATACCGATACAGTGGCTGTTCTTTGCTGCCAGCACATATGTTTGGGTACAGTATGTCTGGCATACAGGTAAGCCATTTTACTTGATCCATTTAATTTATGGAATATGAATTATAAATCAAGGTACCCCATTATGCCTTTCAGTTATTTCTACAGTTAGCACAACCAGATTCTCTTTCAACAGTGCTTAGTGCAGACCCAAGCTGACAATATGTGTTATTAGAGCTGATGGGTATCAGTATTGCAATCAGAGGCAAGGGTAGTTCATTCAAAAGTTGGCATCTGTGGGACAAGTTTAAAAATGTGGTTTTGAACTAGAATTGGTGGACTGGTTGAGTTTAATGCTATGAGATACCAACATAGAAACAATAAAAAGAAACAGGAATTCCAGACATGAAACAATCAGGAACAGCTAACAACTACCAATAAAGGACTCCCCCAGGCAGGAAGCAGCCAGGCCTTGAAGATGAAAGGCTTTTCAATAATAATCAAGGTGATTAATTGCAACATTAACGCCTGCCTCCAACAACAAGCTTTCTTTCTCCCACCCTGGACATTATTGCACAGGTATATAAACCTCACTTGCCTAGTTTCCAACTGACTTCACAGCCTCTGAGGATGCCTGCTGTAGATTTGGGCAAAATGTCAGAAGAGAATGTTTCTGGATCACGGCCATACTGCCCGGAAAACTCACAGCAACCCAAGAAATCTCTTTTCAGAGTGTTCTTTATTTACTGAACTGATTTTAGAGTTTGTTAATACTGATAGCCAGATTTTGTTCATTTTCTTGGTTTCCTCCATTCTGTTGAAATTGTTACATGCTTGTGGGTTTCAATGGCTTCTCTGTGTCACCTGACGTGGTGGTTGTTAGAGTGGACCAGCATGTCTGTGTTCTCAAATAATATTCCGTGTCCAGGTTGGTTCATCAGGTGCTCTGCTATAGCTGAGTTCTCTGGTTGAGTTAGTCTACAGTGCCTTTTATGTTCCTTGATTTGTGTTTGTGCCTTGCTGCATTTGGTGGTCCCTGTGTAGACTTGTCCATCGCTGCATGGTATACGGTAGACTTCTGCAGAGGTGAGAGGATCTCACTTCTGACGCAGGAAGGAACATGATTCGGGCGGTCGAAAGTGCCGGCTTCTCAAACATAACATGCATGGCGCACTTGCTGCATAACTGCGTAAAATTTGGCTTCAAGGGGCCCGATAAGAACAGCGCCACCGCCGTCACTCAACTCATTGACTGCTGCCGCAGAATCGCGGGCTTCTTCCACCATAGCTCTAAGTCCACAAAAATGCTGCGTGACAGGCAGACCCTGCAGTGCCTCCCACAACACCGGTTACTGCAGGATGTCTCACTATCAATTGCGGCTCCGATAAACAAGCTGGTCCCCAACAACCAGAAGTGGATGACCATCACTCAGCTGGTCGAGATCCTAGAACCATTCAAATTAGCCACCGATAAACTTTCAGCACAGAAAGCACTACTCAGCCATGTGGTCCCTGTCATCTTGCGTTTGAAGAGGCATTTGGAGTCACTGGGTGGACAAAGTACATTGCAATCTATGGCTGGGCCCCTGACTCCACAGGCTCAGGAGGTGGTCAGAAAGTTGACTTTCGCCATCCGTAAACGTCTTCTACTGCTGAGGGAGAGCAAGACTCATGTTTTGGCAGCACTCTGCGACCCTTGCATCAAGGACACTGTCTGCCCCAAAGACCCTTGCATCAAGGACACTGTCTGCCCCAACTGTGTAAAAGATGGCTTCAAGGGGCCCCGATGAGAACAGCGCCACCGCCGTCACTCATCGCGGGCTTCTTCCACCGTAGCTCTAAGTCCGCAAAACTGCTGCGTGACAGGCAGACCCTGGAGTGCTTCACAGGGCTAAGGATGCACATGAAGAGACACCACCCAAATGTAAAGTTGGACACAGTTGAAGTCGCCAGCACATGCAGCAGTACACAGAGCACTCCAACCTCACCAACAGGCCCCATGCAGAAAACCATTGATGCTTGGGGCGTGCAAGTTACAAGGGTGAGATCTGGAATGAAGCCGCCATCAGTGAAGGAAAGAAAACGTTGATGGCTGCTTGATTCCTGGGTGAAGGCCAATACCCTTCCCAGCCTTCTCCATGCCCTCCCGGGGGGGACAGTACCCCCTCCCGGGAGTGTCATGCTGTGCAGTAGGGCTGGGCGGTTTCGTTCGTTATTTTAGTATTTCGTTATTTTTTCGTTATTTTTTTTATAACGGAACGATATCGATGTATTTTTCAAACCCAGAAGTGTATTTTCTAAATCGAAGCAGCATCCGCCATCTTTGAAATGACTTCCGCCCATTTCGGAAATGTCGTCAAAGATGGATGCCTGCTGGGAGCGCCTGTAGCCAATCAGAAGAAGACACGGGGCTGCTTGCCCCGTGTCTTCTTCTGATTGGCCGGGCTGCCCTTTAAAAGCGGCTGCAGTTATCTTTCTCTGCATATCAGCTGTCCCCCAGTGAGACAGACTGTAAGACTTCCCGGGGGGGGGGGGGCTTGAGCCTGCCCCCCCGGGATTGGCTGCCTTTTTGCCTGCTCTGAAAAGGCCAATTTCCTTTCTGGCTACTTCCATACCGTCCCGGGGGGGGGGGGCACATGACTGCTCCTCTGCATCGATGGTGCCTGGTTTCTTCCTCTTCTCTTTGTCAACCAATGCTATGTTGGAAGGGCTCCATGCAGCATGCATGCAGTACTGCACCATGCAGTACTGCGGCAATACACAGTAGTGAAGCGGACACCCCAGAGAATCTCTGGCTGCACAGAAGGTCATGGTATGAATACCCCCATGACCTAATGTACTTTCTGCTGCTGTTGGAGGCGGACGGACCATGGATAATGACTTTAAGTACCTCCAATCATTAACCAAGACTGCTGTGACCCCCCAGTTGAAGACTTATTAAGGCCAACTTGACACACATAACCCCAATGACCCGGTTTATTTTCTTGCAAGATTTGGAGGAGGACAGACAATGCCTTAAGGGAAGTTTACTAGGGCTGGGCGGTTTCGTTCGTTAATATTGTATTTCGTTATTTTTTCGTTATTTTTTTTGATAAAGAATTGATTTTGATTTTTCTTTTAACCAGGAAGTGTTTCTTAAATTTCAAAGCAGCATCCGCCATCTTTGAAACGACTTCCGCCAGTTTCGGAAGTGACGTTACAGATGGTAGGATGCTGGGAGCGCTGGGAGCCAATTAGGGGTTAGTAAGGGTGGCCATTCCCCTTTAAAAGCGGCTGCGCGCTCCGCGTGGCAGCATTGTAGCTGGGGAAGTGAGGGTGGACGGAGGGCTTTTCCTTACGCAAGTGGTGGGGAGTCTGGCTTTGGCGTGCATGGGGCTGGGGACAGGGAGCTTGTAGCTGTCTGCCTCCCAGTCCCTGACTGTGGCTGCGGCTTGTGCCGGCTTTTTTGGGGGGAGGGGAAGCATTGGGTTAAATTGATCTTTTATTATTATTGATTATTGTTTTTATTTTTAATATTTATAAGAAACCAGGCACCAGCTATGCATAGAAAATGTCATCCAAAGACTAAGGAAACTTCTGATAACATCACTGTGTGGCAACACAAAGCAAATTAAACTTTATTTTCAGTGTTCCCACATCGATTTTCCCGACTTGATTTTCAATAAGGGCCTGAAAACAGTGGGGCAATGTTCCCACATACAGCAGGCAATAGTAATTTTAGGCAACACAAAGCTAAGAAAACATGATTGTCAATAAGGGCAGGACCACAGTGGGGCACTGTATTACAAAATGATACACTGCAGCACAGCACAAAATGAGCACTGTATTACAAAAGTAGTTTCCAAAAAGCACTGATTGCCAGGAATAAATCCCCTTGGCAACCAAAACAAAGGATCAGCAACACTCCACTATTAAAGTACTAACTATTTATTTGTAATTTTTTGTAATTTTTTTGTATTTTTTTGGTTTTTTTTGGTTATTTTTTATATATTTTTTGTATTTTTTTAATTAAATAAAAATATTATATAACGATAAAATAAATAGTAAAAATAAAAATCAACTAAATGCTTGCCCTCCCAAGTTTCAGGAAGGCAAGCAACAGCCACTGCCAGGGACTGGGACTTCTCCATGTCCCCAGCCCCAAGCAATCAGTGCCACCAGTTGAAGGAAAAAAACCCCAAAAAGGCAGTCACAAAGGCAATGTTCCCGCATACAGCAGGCAATAGTAATTTTAGGCAACACAAAGCAAAGTAGTAGACTTGATTTTTGATGTTCCAATGTTCCAAAATAATGCGTGGGGTCAATGGCTCTCCATCAAACTTCATAGGAACGTTCATAAATTTCATTAAGTCCTGGGTGGGATGGGCATACCAAGCTGCATTGACTCTCTCCCGGGGAGAAAATAGAATAAGGAGTACAGAAAAAATGTAGCAGCTCTGTTCTCTGATAAATAATACACACAAGTCCATTCATTTCTAATAGGGTTTTTCCTTTTTGTTTGTTTTTTGGTGGGTTTTTTGTGGGTTTTGGTGGGTATATATCTTGTTTTTTGTGTTTTTTGGTGTTTTTTTGTAAAATAAATAAATAAATAAATAATAGCAGCTGTTTTTTGGTGAGTTTTTTTGTTCTTTTTTTGTAAATTAAATAAATAAATAAATAAAAATACATAATAGCAGCTGTTCTCTAATAAATATTAAAATAAAAATATATACATGCAAGTCCCTTCATTTTTAATGGGTTTTTCTTTAGATTTTTTGTGGGTTTTTTATGAGGTAGGTAGTTTATGGGTAAGGGAGTTGGGGGAAAGCGTACACAGGAGTAGAGGAGTGCCTCTTTTCCGGGCACTGTAGAGGCGATGCCCAACAGGCTGAAAGGGGACTGGCAGAGAACAACTGGGGAAAGGATGTATGAAAGGGATTGGGGGGGGGGAAGCGTACACAGGAGTAGAGGAGTGCCTCTTTTCCGGGCACCTCAGAGGCGATGCCCAACAGGCTGAAAGGGGACTGGCAGGGAAAGATTGGGGAAAGGATGTATGAAAGGGATTTGGGGGGGAAGCGTACACAGGAGTAGAGGAGTGCCTCTTTTCCGGGCACTCCAGAGGCGATGCCCAACAAGCTGAAAGGGGACTGGCAGGGAACAACTGGGGAAAGGGTGTATGAAAGGGAGTTGGGGGGGAAGCGTACACAGGAGTACACAGGAGTAGAGGAGTGCCTCTTTTCCGGGCACTCCAGAGGCAATGCCCAATGCTTATCGCTTTGTGAAGGCCAATTCCCTTCCCGGCATTCTCCAAGTACTCGGGGGGGGGGCCTTGACCCTGCCCCCCGGGATTGGCTGCCTTTTTGTCAGCTGTGAGACGGCCAAAACCCTTCCCGGCCTTCTCTATGCCTTCCCAGGGGGACATTGGACAGTGCCCCCCCCCCCGGGAGTGTCATGCTGTGCACTTATCTTTCACAGCATATCAGCCGTCCCCCAGTGAGACAGACTGTAAGTCCTCCTGGGGGGGGGGGTCTTGACCCTGCCCCCCCCGGGATTGGCTGCCTGCTGCTTGATTACTTGGTGAAGGCCAAAACCCTTCCCGGCCTTCTCTATGCCCTCCCAGGGGGACATTGGACAGTGCCCCCCCTGGGAGTGTCATGCTGTTCACTTATCTTTCACAGCATATCAGCCGTCCCCCAGTGAGACAGACTGTAATTTCTCCCGGGGGGAGGGGTTCTTGACCCTGCCCCCCCCCCCCGGGCTTGGCTGCCTGCTGCTTGATTACTTGGTGAAGGCCAAAACCCTTCCCGGCCTTCTCCATGCCCTCCCAGGGGGACATTGGACAGTGCCCCCCCTGGGAGTGTCATGCTGTTCACTTATCTTTCACAGCATATCAGCCTTCCCCCAGTGAGACAGACTGTAATTTCTCCCGGGGGGAGGGGTTCTTGACCCTGCCCCCCCCCCCCGGGCTTGGCTGCCTGCTGCTTGATTACTTGGTGAAGGCCAATACCCTTCCCGGCCTTCTCCATGCCCTCCCAGGGGGGGGGGATTTGTCAGTGCCTCCTGGGAGTGTCATGCTGTGCACTTATCTTTCACAGCATATCAGCCATCCCCCAGTGAGACAGTGAGACAGACTGTAAGCACATGCTTACGTTGTGTCTGAATGACTGCTCCTCTGCATTGATGGTGCTTGGTTTCTTCCTCTTCTCTTTTTCAACCAATGCTGTGTTGGAAGGGCTCCATGCAGCACCATGCAGTACTGTGGCAATACACAGTAGTGAAGTGCTCACCCCAAAGAATCTCTGGCTGTACAGGAGATCAGGGTATGAATACGCCCATGACGTAATCTACTTTCTGCTGCTGCTGGAGGAGGACAGACCATGGATAATGACCTTAAGTACCTCCAATCATTAACCAAGGCTGCTGCGACCCCCAGTTGAAGACTTATTAAGGCCAACTTGACACACATAACCCCAATGACCCTGTTTTGTTTCTTGCAAGATTTGGGGGAGGACAGACAATGGATTAAGGGAAGTTTACTAGGGCTGGGCGGTTTTGTTCGTTATTTTGTATTTCTTTCTTTTCTTTTTTTTTTGGATAAAGACTTGATTTTGATTTTTTTAAAACCAGGAAGTGTTTTTTAAATTTCGAAGCAGCATCCGCCATCTTTGTAAGGACTTCCGCCAGTTTCGGAAGTGACGTTATAGATGGTAGGATGCTGGGAGCACTGGGAGCCAATCAGGGGTTAGTAAGGGCGGCCATTGCCCTTAAAAAGCAGCTGCGCACTCCGCGTGGCAGCATTGTAGCTGGGGAAGCAAGGGTGGACGGAGAGCTTTCTCTTGCGCGAGTGCTGGAGAGTCTGGCTTTGGCGTGCTTGGGGCTGGGGACAGGGAGCTTGTAGCTGTCTGCCTCCCAGTCCCTGGCTGTGGCTGCGGCTTGTGCCGGTATTTTGGGGGGGGGGGGAGGGGGAGCATTGGGTTAAATTGATCTTTTACTATTATTGTTTTTATTATTAATATTTATAAATAATTAAAAATTATTTGTAATTCATTATAACGAAATAATTTATTTTATCTGTTCCTCTTTCTTGGTGCCAAGGGGATTTCTCCCTGGCAATAAGTATATTTTGGAAATTCAGTGTTCTTTGCTTCTCTGTTAACTCAAAAGTAGTTACTTACAACCAGTGTCTGCGGGCCCAGTGGCCCTTTGGAGACCAGCCCTTTCTGAAAATCCACCAGTGTTCTTTGCTTTTCTGTTCACTCAAAGTAGTAACAACCAGTGACTGCGACCTCTGTGGCCCATTTTGGTCCAGCCCTTTTTGAAAATCCAGTGTTCTTTGCAGTGGCAGAGCAAGATCGAACTTGGCACACAGAGACAACATAACCCACTCTACATTCAGGGGACGAGTGGAGAAGGATTAAACATTCACAATGGGATTTGCAGTACCTTCACGAACTGATAACTGATAATGAACACCTTTGCAACATAATGCCTTTCTCAAATAACCCGGCTTGCGCCATGTCCCAAATGTAGTTTGTAAAAAAATGTCAATTTGTAACACTACGAACGAGGAAGACAAGGAAGCCTTTAAGTGAATTTATGCTGCACTCCTTATATCGGGTAACACAAAAAAACTGACAAAAAGATAACTCATCAAGGAATGTAGAACAGAACACAGATTCAATCAGTTTGCAAACTGTGAGCAAGTAAGAACCACTACCACCATTCAAGCTGAGGATGATGGTTATTCAGGAGGCAAAACTGGGATAAAACATGAGTTTCTTCACCGAGGGACTTACGACTCTTATCCGCACAGATTCATTCGAGAAACGTGATGGTACGTCCTCCGCCTAAACATCCTACCAATCCACACTCACCCAGTAATCAAGCAGTAGTTGCCCGGGGACAAAGGAGGTAAAGAGGGAAGTTTGTTATGGGTGGATAGCAGACAGATTGGAGTTCTTAGTAATTGCAGTGCTTAGAATCATAGAATCATAGAATTTGGGATGGCTTGCATTTGGAATGGCAATTTGCATTGTACTGGCCTACACACAGCAGACAAGAAGACAGTTCAAACCAGACAATTTGTACATTTTCCGAAACGGCAAGAGAAGACTCACAGACCTGCCCTGTAAGAAATCGTGCTTGAGAAGAATTGATGACTATGTATGCCAGTATTACAGGAAATCTAAATCTTTCCAAATCTCTTCTAAGAACGATGACTGTCCTCCACAGAGTACACAAGCTGACACTCCCATATTAATAAAATACTGGATTGATACCATGGAAATAGGATTAGGAGGTTGAGATAATTCCAACCTACCCGCCAAAGCACCCGCGCAACGCTAGTAATTGCAGAAAGCTACCCAAATCCACCCAGAACGAAACTCTTGCAGGCTAACGGGAAAGCACATTGGTTCCACCACGGAGGAGTGCACTAATAAAGCAGTAAAGCAGACACATGACCACCACAACACAGCAGACATACAGAGAACCCTCAAGGAGAGGAAACCTATGGTAAGCTCCAGAGGTAAGAGTATGCAACTGAAGCAGACTCTTGAAAACCTTGGAAGGCTCAGAACAAGCAAGAAGCAATAACTACCATTGAGCAGAGGATAGGATACTGTATTCCAGTTGAATCTCTGAGAAAAAAGAACTTGCCTACACAAAGCAGCCAGGCAGACACAACCCTCTGGGTACTATACTACTAAAGCGTTAGGAAAACAAGTTTCTTAGGAATACTCCTTTTTTATAAACAAAAAGAAATTAGGAGGCCACCCAGGACTTGCACACATAAGGTGATGTGAGGCAATCAGAGTAATTCCGGATAACAGCGCACGTAACACAGAACTTTGTAATGCACCAGAAGATAGGAAAGACGAATAACAGATTTCTGAACTAACGATCACGTAGTGGTCCAGGAGGGAAGAGAAACGGAGATTGTAAAACTTGCACCAGACATACGAAAAAGTTACAAAACAATTACAAAAATTGGAGTCATTAATTTGATTCTTCATTATTCCTCACACTATTACAAAATGGCTCTATATTCGATTGTAAAATAATTTAAATAAAAAAACATTAACGAAATACAAAAGTATCAAACGAAAACGGCCAAGCCTAGTAACTCATTTGAGGTTAAAGTAAAGCAAAGTAAAAATGATTTTCAATAAGTGCTGGGACTTATTATAAGTGCGGCCAATGTCCCCGCAGACAGCAGGTGTGTGTCTGTGTAACTCATTTGAGGTTAAAGTAAAGCAAAGTAAAATTGATTTTCAATAAGTGCTGGACCCCAAAGGGCCAATGTCCCCGCAGACAGCAGGTGTGTGTGTGCGGGAAGGGGCTGTGGGAAGGGGCTCCGGGAATGCCTGCCTGCTTGCCTGCTGTGAAAGCTAAATGCACAAATGGCTACAGGAGGGGCCCCCGGGGGAATGACGGCTCCCCTGTTAGGAAAGCCCAAAGCATGCACCCTCTTTTCCGGGCACTCCAGAGGCAAGGGGGGGGGGGTGCCATAGTAATACTGTTTATTTTTGGGATGGAGATTTGCATTGCAACGCAATGTAAAGGGTTGGTGTGGGTAGGTTCTTCGTAGGTAGGTAAAGTAAATTGATTAAAGAGGAGAGCAGGAGAATTACAAAATAAAGAGTACAGAAATAATGTAGCAGCAGTTCTCAGATAAATTAAATACATGCAAGTCCCTTCATTTTTAATGGGTTTTTCATTTTTTTTGTGGGTTTTTTGTGGGTTTTTATAATGAGGTAGTTTATGTAAGTAGCTTTTAAGGTATTTCTGGGTTTCAGAGGCGTTGCCCAACAGGCTGCAAGGGGTACTTCCGGGCCTGGGGAATGACGGCTCCCCTTCTACCAAAGCCCTATGCCTGCGCCCTCTTTTCCGGGCACCCCAGAGAGACGTAGGCTGAGAAGCGGACTTTGGCCACAACAGGAGGCTATGGGCAAATCAAGCTGAGATTTGAGTGAGGGACGGCAGAGATGCTGTGAAAGCTACGGGCACAAATGACACCAAAGAAAATGAGTGGCACGCAAACTTGCTGGTTGTGTAACTAGTTTGAGATTACACCAAAGAAATGAGTGGCACGCAAACACTGGTTGAAACTGACAGCAGGCAATACTTACAAAAGCCCTATGCCTGCGCCCTCTTTTCCGAGCACCCCAGAGAGACGTAGGCTGAGAAGTGGACTTTGGCCACAACAGGTGACCATTGGGAAAGTCAAGCTCACATTTGAGCGAGGGACGGCAGAGATGCTGTGAAAGCTAAGTGCACAAATAACAACCCCAGGGGCGGTAGGGAACGACGGCTCCCTTGTTATGAATGCCCTATGCAAGCACCCTCTTTTCCGGGCACCCCAGAGAGACGTAGGCTGAGAAGTGGACTTTGGCCACAACAGGAGGCCATGGGCAAGTCAAGCTGGGATTTGAGTGAGGGACGGCAGAGATGCTGTGAAAGCTAAGGGCACAAATGACACCAATAAAATGAGCGGCACGCAAACACTGGCTGGTTGTGTAACTAGTTTGAGATTATACCAAAGAAATGAGTGGAACGCAAACACTGGTTGAAACTGACAGCAGGCAATACTTACAAAAGCCCTATGACTGCGCCCTCTTTTCCGGGCACCCCAGAGAGACGTGGGCTGAGAAGTGGACTTTGGCCACAACAGGTGGCCATGGGCAAGTCAAGCTCGCATTTGAGCGAGGGACGGCAGAGATGCTGTGAAAGCTAAGTGCACAAATGACAACCCCAGGGGCGGTAGGGAACGACGGTTCCCTTGTTATGAATGCCCTACGCAGGCGCCCTCTTTTCCGGGCACCCCAGAGAGACGAAGGCTGAGAAGCGGACTTTGGCCACAACAGGAGGCCATGGGCAAGTCAATAGTTATTTTTTGGCAACACAGAGCAAAGTAGACTTGATTTTAAATAAGGGTAGGAAAACAGTGGGGCAATGTTCCTGCATACAGCAGACAATAGTAATTTTAGGCAACACAAAGCTAAGAAAACATGATTGTCAATAAGGGCAGGACCATAGTGGGGAAATGTTCCCGCATTCAGCAGGCAATAGTAATTTTAGGCAACACAAAGCTAAGAAAACATGATTGTCAATGAGGGCAGGACCACAGTGGCGCAATGTTCCCGCATTCAGCAGGCAATAGTTATTTTTTGGCAACACAAAGCAAAGTAGACTTGATTTTTAATAAGGGTAGGAAAACAGTGGGGCAATGTTCCCGCATACAGCAGGCAATAGTAATTTTGGGCGACACAAAACTAAGAAAACATGATTCTCAATAAGGGTAGGAAAACAGTGGGGCAATGTTCCCGCATACAGCAGGCAATAGTAATTTTAGGCAACACAAAGCTAAGAAAACATGATTGTCAATAAGGGCAGGACCATAGTGGGGAAATGTTCCCGCATTCAGCAGGCAATAGTAATTTTAGGCAACACAAAGCTAAGAAAACATGATTGTCAATAAGGGAAGGTCCACAGTGGGGCAATGTTCCCGCATTCAGCAGGCAATAGTAATTTGGGATCACACAAAAAAAATGGGCAGCACTCAAACACTGGCAGATTGTGTTACAAGTTTGAGATTACACAAAAGAAATGAGTAGTACGCAAACACTGGCTGGTTGCTGTGTGACAAGTTTGATATTACACAAAAGAAATGAGTAGTATGCAAACACTGGCTGGTTGTTGCGTAACGAGATTGAGATCACACAAAAGAAATGAGCAGCACACAAACACTGGCTGGTTGCTGTGTGACAAGTTGGAGATCTCACAAAAGAAATGAGTAACACGCAATCACTGGCTGGTTGTTGTGTGACCAGTTTGAGATTACACCAAAGAAATGAGTAGCATGCAATCACTAGCTAGTTGTGTAACAAGTTTGAGATTACACTAAAACAATAAGTAGCACGCCAACACTGGCATGTTGTGTTACAAGTTGGAGATTAGACTAAAAAAAATAAGTAGCACGCAATCACTAACTGGTTGTGTTACAAGTTTGAGATTACACCAAAGAAATGAGTAGCACGCAATCACGGGCTAGTTGTGCAACAAGTTTGAGATTACACTAAAACAATAAGTAGCACGCCAACACTGGCAGGTTGTGTTACAAGTTTGAGATTACACTAAAAAAATAAGTAGCACGCCAACACTGCCTTGTTGTGTTACAAGTTTGAGATTACACTAAAAAAATAAGTAGCACGCCAACACTGGCTGGTTGTGTTACAAGTTTGAGATTACACCTTAGAAATGAGTAACACGCAATCACTGGCTAGTTGTGTGACAATTTTGAGACTACACTAAAACAATAAATATCACGCCAACACTGGCAGGTTGTGTTACAAGTTTGAGATTACACTAAAAAAATAAGTAGCACGCAATCACTGGCTGGTTGTTGTGTAACAAGTTTGAGATTACACTAAAACAACAAGTAGCACGCCAACACTGGCAGGTTGTGTAACAAGTTTGAGATTACACCAAAGAAATGAGTAGCACGCCAACACTAGCTGGTTGTGTGACAAGTTTGAGATCACACAAAAGAAATGAGTAGCATGCAAAAACTGGCTGGTTGCTGTGTAACAAGTTTGATATCACACAAAAGAAATGAGCAGCATGCAATTACTGGCTGGTTGTGTGACAAGTTTGAGATTACACTAAAACAATAAGTAGCACGCCAACACTGGCAGGTTGTGTTACAAGTTTGAGATTACACTAAAAAAATAAGTAGCACGCAAAAACTGGCTGGTTGTGTAACAAGTTTGAGATTACACCAAAGAAATGAATAGCACACCAACACTGGCAGGTTGTGTGACAAGTTTGAGATGACACAAAAGAAATGAGTAGCACGCAAAAACTGGCTGGTTGTTGTGTAACAAGTATGAGATCACACAAAAGAAATGAGCAGCACACAATCACTGGCTGGTTGTGTGACAAGTTTGAGATCACACCAAAGAAATGATGAGTAGCACGCAAACACTGGCAGGTCGTGTAACAAGTTTGAGATTACACTAAAAAAATAAGTAGCACGCCAACACTGGCAGGTTGTGTAACAAGTTTGAGATTACACCTTAGAAATGAGTAGCATGCAATCACTGGCTGGTTGTGTAACAAGTTTGAGATTACACCAAAGAAATGAGTAGCACGCAATCACTGGCTTGTTGTGTTACAAGTTTGAGATTACACTAAAAAAAAAGTAGCACGCAATCACTGGCTGGTTGTTGTGTGACAAGTTTGAGATCACACAAAAGAAATGAGCAGCACGCAAACACTGGCCGGTTGTTGTGTGACAAGTTTGAGATCACACCAAAGAAATGAGTACCACGCAATCACTGGCTGGTTGTTGTGTGACAAGTTTGAGATCACACCAAAGAAATGAGTAGCACGCCAACACTGGCAGGTTGTGTTATAAATTGGGATTACACTAAAGAAATAAGTAGCACGCAATCATGGCTGGTTGTTTTGTGACAAGTTTGAGATCATACCAAAGAAATGAGTAGCACGCAATCACTGGCTGGTTGTTGTGTGACAAGTTTGAGATCACACCAAAGAAATGAGTAGCACACCAACACTGGCAGGTTGTGTGACAAGTTTGAGATCACACCAAAGAAATGAGTAGCACGCAATCACTGGCTGGTTGTTGTGTGACCAGTTTGAGATTACACCAAAGAAATGAGTAGCATGCATTCACTGGCTAGTTGTGTAACAAGTTTGAAATTACACTAAAACAATAAGTAGCACGCCAACACTGGCAGGTTGTGTTACAAGTTGGAGATGAGACTAAAAAAAATAAGCAGCACGCAATCACTGGCTGGTTGTGTTACAAGTTTGAGATTACACCAAAGAAATGAGTAGCACGCAATCACTGGCTAGTTGTGTAACAAGTTTGAGATTACACTAAAACAATATGTAGCATGCCAACACTGGCAGGTTGTGTGACAAGTTTGAGATCACACAAAAGAAAAGAGTAGCACGCAAAAACTGGCTGGTTGTTGTGTAACAAGTATGAGATCACACAAAAGAAATGAGCAGCACGCAATCACTGGCTGGTTGTGCGAAGTTTGAGATCACACCAAAGAAATGATGAGTAGCACGCAAACACTGGCAGGTTGTGTAACAAGTTTGAGATTACACTAAAAAAATAAGTACCACGCCAACACTGGCAGGTTGTGTAACAAGTTTGAGATTACACCTTAGAAATGAGTAGCATGCAATCACTGGCTGGTTGTGTAACAAGTTTGAGATTACACTAAAAAAATAAGTAGCACGCAATCACTGGCTGGTTGTTGTGTGACAAGTTTGAGATCACACAAAAGAAATGAGCAGCATGCAAACACTGGCTGGTTGTTGTGTGACAAGTTTGAGATCACAGCAAAGGAATGAGTACCACGCAATCACTGGCTGGTTGTTGTGTGACAAGTTTGAGATTACACTAAAACAATAAGTAGCACGCCAACACTGGCATGTTGTGTTACAAGTTGGAGATTAGACTAAAAAAAATAAGTAGCACGCAATCACTAACTGGTTGTGTTACAAGTTTGAGATTACACCAAAGAAATGAGTAGCACGCAATCACGGGCTAGTTGTGCAACAAGTTTGAGATTACACTAAAACAATAAGTAGCACACCAACACTGGCAGGTTGCATGACAAGTTTGAGATCACACCAAAGAAATGAGTAGCACGCAATCACTAGCTGGTTGTGTTACAAGTTTGAGATTACACTAAAAAAATAAGTAGCACGCAATCACTGGCTGGTTGTTGTGTAACAAGATTGAGATCACTCAAAAGAAATGGGCAGCACACAAACACTGGCTGGTTGCTGTGTGACTAGTTGGAGATCTCACAAAAGAAATGAGTAACACGCAATCCCTGGCTGGTTGTTGTGTGACCAGTTTGAGATTACACCAAAGAAATGAATAGCATGCAATCTCTGGCTAGTTGTGTAACAAGTTTGAGATTACACTAAAACAATAAGTAGCACGCCAACACTGGCAGGTTGTGTTACAAGTTGGAGATTAGACTAAAAAAAATAAGTAGCACGCAATCACTGGCTGGTTGTGTTACAAGTTTGAGATTACACCAAAGAAATGAGTAGCACGCAATCACTGGCTAGTTGTGTAACAAGTTTGAGATTACACTAAAACAATATGTAGCATGCCAACACTGGCAGGTTGTGTTACAAGTTTGAGATTACACTAAAAAAATAAGTAGCACGCAATCAGTGGCTAGTTGTGTAACAATTTTGAGATTACACTAAAACAATAAGTAGCACGCCAACACTGGCAGGTTGTGTTACAAGTTTGAGATTACACTAAAAAAATAAGTAGCCCGCAATCACTGGCTGGTTGTTGAGTAACAAGTTTGAGATTACAGTAAAACAATAAGTAGAACGGCAACACTGGCAGGTTGTGTAAGAAGTTTGAGATTACACCAAAGAAATGAGTAGCACACCAACACGGGCAGGTTGTGTGACAAGTTTGAGATCACACAAAGAAATGAGTAGCACGCAAAAACTGGCTGGTTGTTGTGTAACAAGTTTGAGATCACACAAAAGAAATGAGCAGCATGCAATCACTGGCAGGTGTGACAAGTTTGAGATTACATAAAAAAATAAGTAGCACGCCAACACTGGCTGGTTGTGTAACAAGTTTGAGATTACACCAAAGAAATGAGTAACACGCAATCACTGGCTAGTTGTGTAACAATTTTGAGATTACACCAAAGAAATGAGTAGCACGCAATCACTGGCTTGTTGTGTTACAAGTTTGAGATTACACTAAAAAAATAAGTAGCACGCAATCACTAGCTGGTTGTTGTGTGACAAGTTTGAGATCACACAAAAGAAATGAGCAGCATGCAAACACTGGCTGGTTGTTGTGTGACAAGTTTGAGATCACACCAAAGAAATGAGTACCACGCAATCACTGACTGGTTGTTGTGTGACAAGTTTGAGATCACACCAAAGAAATGAGTAGCACACCAACACTGGCAGGTTGTTTGACAAGTTTGAGATCACACCAAAGAAATGAGTAGCACGCCAACACTGGCAGGTTGTGTTATAAGTTGGGATTACACTAAAGAAATAAGTAGCACGCAATCACTGGCTGGTTGTTTTGTGACAAGTTTGAGATTACACAAAAGAAATGAGTAGCACGCAAAAACTGGCTGGTTGTTGTGTAACAAGTATGAGATCACACAAAAGAAATGAGCAGCACGCAATCGCTGGTTGTGTGAAGTTTGAGATCACACCAAAGAAACGATGAGTAGCACGCAAACACTGGCAGGTTGTGTAAGAAGTTTGAGATTACACCTTAGAAATGAGTAGCATGCAATCACTGGCTCGTTGTGTAACAAGTTTGAGATTACACCAAAGAAATGAGTAGCACGCAATCACTGGCTTGTTGTGTTACAAGTTTGAGATTACACTAAAAAAATAAGTAGCATGTAATCACTGGCTGGTTGTTGTGTGACAAGTTTGAGATCACACCAAAGAAATGAGTAGCACACCAACACTGGCAGGTTGTTTGACAAGTTTGAGATCACACCAAAGAAATGAGTAGCACGCCAACACTGGCAGGTTGTGTTATAAGTTGGGATTACACTAAAGAAATAAGTAGCACGCAATCACTGGCTGGTTGTTTTGTGACAAGTTTGAGATTACACAAAAGAAATGAGTAGCACGCAAAAACTGGCTGGTTGTTGTGTAACAAGTATGAGATCACACAAAAGAAATGAGCAGCACGCAATCGCTGGTTGTGTGAAGTTTGAGATCACACCAAAGAAACGATGAGTAGCACGCAAACACTGGCAGGTTGTGTAAGAAGTTTGAGATTACACCTTAGAAATGAGTAGCATGCAATCACTGGCTCGTTGTGTAACAAGTTTGAGATTACACCAAAGAAATGAGTAGCACGCTATCACTGGCTTGTTGTGTTACAAGTTTGAGATTACACTAAAAAAATAAGTAGCACGTAATCACTGGCTGGTTGTTGTGTGACAAGTTTGAGATCACACCAAAGAAATGACTGGCTGGTTGTTGTGTAACAAGATTGAGATCACTCAAAAGACTTGAGCAGCACACAAGCACTGGCTGGTTGCTGTGTGATAAGTTGGAGATCTCACAAAAGAAATGAGTAACACGCAATCACTGGCTGGTTGTTGTGTGACCAGTTTGAGATTACACCAAAGAAATGAGTAGCATGCAATCACTGGCTAGTTGTGTAACACGTTTGAGATTACACTAAAACAATAAGTAGCACGCCAACACTGGCAGGTTGTGTTACAAGTTGGAGATTAGACTAAAAAAAATAAGCAGCACGCAATCACTGGCTGGTTGTGTTACAAGTTTGAGATTACACCAAAGAAATGAATAGCATACCAACACTGGCAGGTTGTGTGACAAGTTTGAGATCACGCAAAAGAAAAGAGTAGCACGCAAAAACTGGCTGGTTGTTGTGTAACAAGTATGAAATCACACAAAAAAAATGAGCAGCACGCAATCGCTGGTTGTGTGAAGTTTGAGATCACACCAAAGAAATGATGAATAGCACGCAAACACTGGCAGGTTGTGTAACAAGTTTGAGATTACACTAAAAAAATAAGTACCACGCCAACACTGGCAGGTTGTGTAACAAGTTTGAGATTACACCTTAGAAATGAGTAGCATGCAATCACTGGCTGGTTGTGTAACAAGTTTGAGATTACCCCAAAGAAATGAGTAGCACGCAATCACTGGCTTGTTGTGTTACAAGTTTGAGATTACACTAAAAAAATAAGTAGCACGCAATCACTGGCTGGTTGTTGTGTAACAAGATTGAGATCACTCAAAAGAAATGAGCAGCACGCAAACACTGGCTGGTTGCTGTGTGACAAGTTGGAGATCTCACAAAAGAAATGAGTAACACGCAATCACTGGCTGGTTGTTGTGTGACCAGTTTGAGATTACACCAAAGTAATGAGTAGCACGCAATCACTGGCTGGTTGTGTTACAAGTTTGAGATTACACCAAAGAAATGAGTACCACGCAATCCCTGGCTGGTTGTTGTGTGACCAGTTTGAGATCACACCAAAGAAATGAGCAGCACGCAAACACTGGCCGGTTGTTGTGTGACAAGTTTGAGATCACACCAAAGAAATGAGTACCACGCAATCCCTGGCTGGTTGTTGTGTGACAAGTTTGAGATCACACCAAAGAAATGAGCAGCACCTAAACACTGGCCGGTTGTTGTGTGACAAGTTTGAGATCACACCAAAGAAATGAGTACCACACAATCACTGGCTGGTTGTTGTGTGACCAGTTTGAGATTACACCAAAGAAATGAGTAGCATGCAATCACTGGCTAGTTGTGTAACACGTTTGAGATTACACTAAAAAAATAAGTAGCACGCCAACACTGGCAGGTTGTGTTACAAATTGGAGATTAGACTAAAAAAATAAGTAGCACGCAATCAGTGGCTAGTTGTGTAACAATTTTGAGATTACACTAAAACAATAAGTAGCACGCCAACACTGGCAGGTTGTGTTACAAGTTTGAGATTACACTAAAAAAATAAGTAGCCCGCAATCACTGGCTGGTTGTTGTGTAACAAGTTTGAGATTACAGTAAAACAATAAGTAGAACGGCAACACTGGCAGGTTGTGTAAGAAGTTTGAGATTACACCAAAGAAATGAGTAGCACACCAACACGGGCAGGTTGTGTGACAAGTTTGAGATCACACAAAGAAATGAGTAGCACGCAAAAACTGGCTGGTTGTTGTGTAACAAGTTTGAGATCACACAAAAGAAATGAGCAGCACACAAACACTGGCTGGTTGCTGTGTGACAAGTTGGAGATCTCACAAAAGAAATGAGTAACACGCAATCACTGGCTGGTTGTTGTGTGACCAGTTTGAGATTACACCAAAGAAATGAGTAGCATGCAATCACTGGCTAGTTGTGTAACAAGTTTGAGATTACACTAAAACAATAAGTAGCACACCAACACTGGCAGGTTGTGTTACAAGTTGGAGATTAGACTAAAAAAAATAAACAGCACGCAATCACTGGCTGTTTGTGTTACAAGTTTGAGATTACACCAAAGAAATGAGTAGCACGCAATCACTGGCTAGTTGTGTAACAAGTTTGAGATTACACTAAAACAATATGTAGCATGCCAACACTGGCAGGTTGTGTTACAAGTTTGAGATTACACAAAAAAAATAAGTAGCACGCAAAAACTGGCTAGTTGTGTAACAAGTTTGAGATTACACCAAAGAAATGAATAGCATACCAATACTGGCAGGTTGTGTGACAATTTTGAGATCACACAAAAGAAAAGAGTAGCACGCAAAAACTGGCTGGTTGTTGTGTAACAAGTATGAGATCACACAAAAGAAATGAGCAGCACGCAATCGCTGGTTGTGTGAAGTTTGAGATCACACCAAAGAAATGATGAGTAGCACGCAAACACTGGCAGGTTGTGTAACAAGTTTGAGATTATACTAAAAAAATAAGTAGCACGCAATCACTGGCTAGTTGTGTAACAAGTTTGAGATTACACTAAAACAATATGTAGCATGCCAACACTGGCAGGTTGTGTTACAAGTTTGAGATTACACTAAAAAAATAAGTAGCACGCAAAAACTGGCTAGTTGTGTAACAAGTTTGAGATTACACCAAAGAAATGAATAGCATACCAATACTGGCAGGTTGTGTGACAATTTTGAGATCACACAAAAGAAAAGAGTAGCACGCAAAAACTGGCTGGTTGTTGTGTAACAAGTATGAGATCACACAAAAGAAATGAGCAGCACGCAATCGCTGGTTGTGTGAAGTTTGAGATCACACCAAAGAAATGATGAGTAGCACGCAAACACTGGCAGGTTGTGTAACAAGTTTGAGATTATACTAAAAAAATAAGTAGCACGCCAACACTGGCAGGTTGTGTAACAAGTTTGAGATTACACCTTAGAAATGAGTAGCATGCAATCACTGGCTGGTTGTGTAACAAGTTTGAGATTACACCAAAGAAATGAGTAGCACGCAATCACTGGCTTGTTGTGTTACAAGTTTGAGATTACACTAAAAAAATAAGTAGCACGCAATCACTGGCTGGTTGTTGTGTGACAAGTTTGAGATCACACAAAAGAAATGAGCAGCACGCAAACACTGGCCGGTTGTTGTGTGACAAGTTTGAGATCACACCAAAGAAATGATGAGTAGCACGCAAACACTGGCAGGTTGTGTAACAAGTTTGAGATTACACTAAAAAAATAAGTAGCATGCCAACACTGGTAGGTTGTGTGACAAGTTTGAGATCACACAAAAGAAATGAGCAGCACGCAAACACTGGCCGGTTGTTGTGTGACAAGTTTGAGATCACACCAAAGAAATGAGTACCACGCAATCACTGGCTGGTTGTTGTGTGACAAGTTTGAGATCACACCAAAGAAATGAGTAGCACACCAACACTGGCAGGTTGTTTGACAAGTTTGAGATCACACCAAAGAAATGAGTAGCACGCCAACACTGGCAGGTTGTGTTATAAGTTGGGATTACACTAAAGAAATAAGTAGCACGCAATCATTGGCTGGTTGTTTTGTGACAAGTTTGAGATCATACCGAAGAAATGAGTAGCACGCAATCACTGGCTGGTTGTTGTGTAACAAGATTGAGATCACTCAAAAGACTTGAGCAGCACACAAGCACTGGCTGGTTGCTGTGTGATAAGTTGGAGATCTCACAAAAGAAATGAGTAACACGCAATCACTGGCTGGTTGTTGTGTGACCAGTTTGAGATTACACCAAAGAAATGAGTAGCATGCAATCACTGGCTAGTTGTGTAACACGTTTGAGATTACACTAAAACAATAAGTAGCACGCCAACACTGGCAGGTTGTGTTACAAGTTGGAGATTAGACTAAAAAAAATAAGCAGCACGCAATCACTGGCTGGTTGTGTTACAAGTTTGAGATTACACCAAAGAAATGAATAGCATACCAACACTGGCAGGTTGTGTGACAAGTTTGAGATCACGCAAAAGAAAAGAGTAGCACGCAAAAACTGGCTGGTTGTTGTGTAACAAGTATGAAATCACACAAAAAAAATGAGCAGCACGCAATCGCTGGTTGTGTGAAGTTTGAGATCACACCAAAGAAATGATGAATAGCACGCAAACACTGGCAGGTTGTGTAACAAGTTTGAGATTACACTAAAAAAATAAGTACCACGCCAACACTGGCAGGTTGTGTAACAAGTTTGAGATTACACCTTAGAAATGAGTAGCATGCAATCACTGGCTGGTTGTGTAACAAGTTTGAGATTACCCCAAAGAAATGAGTAGCACGCAATCACTGGCTTGTTGTGTTACAAGTTTGAGATTACACTAAAAAAATAAGTAGCACGCAATCACTGGCTGGTTGTTGTGTAACAAGATTGAGATCACTCAAAAGAAATGAGCAGCACGCAAACACTGGCTGGTTGCTGTGTGACAAGTTGGAGATCTCACAAAAGAAATGAGTAACACGCAATCACTGGCTGGTTGTTGTGTGACCAGTTTGAGATTACACCAAAGTAATGAGTAGCACGCAATCACTGGCTGGTTGTGTTACAAGTTTGAGATTACACCAAAGAAATGAGTACCACGCAATCCCTGGCTGGTTGTTGTGTGACCAGTTTGAGATCACACCAAAGAAATGAGCAGCACGCAAACACTGGCCGGTTGTTGTGTGACAAGTTTGAGATCACACCAAAGAAATGAGTACCACGCAATCCCTGGCTGGTTGTTGTGTGACAAGTTTGAGATCACACCAAAGAAATGAGCAGCACCTAAACACTGGCCGGTTGTTGTGTGACAAGTTTGAGATCACACCAAAGAAATGAGTACCACACAATCACTGGCTGGTTGTTGTGTGACCAGTTTGAGATTACACCAAAGAAATGAGTAGCATGCAATCACTGGCTAGTTGTGTAACACGTTTGAGATTACACTAAAAAAATAAGTAGCACGCCAACACTGGCAGGTTGTGTTACAAATTGGAGATTAGACTAAAAAAATAAGTAGCACGCAATCAGTGGCTAGTTGTGTAACAATTTTGAGATTACACTAAAACAATAAGTAGCACGCCAACACTGGCAGGTTGTGTTACAAGTTTGAGATTACACTAAAAAAATAAGTAGCCCGCAATCACTGGCTGGTTGTTGTGTAACAAGTTTGAGATTACAGTAAAACAATAAGTAGAACGGCAACACTGGCAGGTTGTGTAAGAAGTTTGAGATTACACCAAAGAAATGAGTAGCACACCAACACGGGCAGGTTGTGTGACAAGTTTGAGATCACACAAAGAAATGAGTAGCACGCAAAAACTGGCTGGTTGTTGTGTAACAAGTTTGAGATCACACAAAAGAAATGAGCAGCACACAAACACTGGCTGGTTGCTGTGTGACAAGTTGGAGATCTCACAAAAGAAATGAGTAACACGCAATCACTGGCTGGTTGTTGTGTGACCAGTTTGAGATTACACCAAAGAAATGAGTAGCATGCAATCACTGGCTAGTTGTGTAACAAGTTTGAGATTACACTAAAACAATAAGTAGCACACCAACACTGGCAGGTTGTGTTACAAGTTGGAGATTAGACTAAAAAAAATAAACAGCACGCAATCACTGGCTGTTTGTGTTACAAGTTTGAGATTACACCAAAGAAATGAGTAGCACGCAATCACTGGCTAGTTGTGTAACAAGTTTGAGATTACACTAAAACAATATGTAGCATGCCAACACTGGCAGGTTGTGTTACAAGTTTGAGATTACACAAAAAAAATAAGTAGCACGCAAAAACTGGCTAGTTGTGTAACAAGTTTGAGATTACACCAAAGAAATGAATAGCATACCAATACTGGCAGGTTGTGTGACAATTTTGAGATCACACAAAAGAAAAGAGTAGCACGCAAAAACTGGCTGGTTGTTGTGTAACAAGTATGAGATCACACAAAAGAAATGAGCAGCACGCAATCGCTGGTTGTGTGAAGTTTGAGATCACACCAAAGAAATGATGAGTAGCACGCAAACACTGGCAGGTTGTGTAACAAGTTTGAGATTATACTAAAAAAATAAGTAGCACGCCAACACTGGCAGGTTGTGTAACAAGTTTGAGATTACACCTTAGAAATGAGTAGCATGCAATCACTGGCTGGTTGTGTAACAAGTTTGAGATTACACCAAAGAAATGAGTAGCACGCAATCACTGGCTTGTTGTGTTACAAGTTTGAGATTACACTAAAAAAATAAGTAGCACGCAATCACTGGCTGGTTGTTGTGTGACAAGTTTGAGATCACACAAAAGAAATGAGCAGCACGCAAACACTGGCCGGTTGTTGTGTGACAAGTTTGAGATCACACCAAAGAAATGAGTAGCACGCAATCACTGGCTGGTTGTTGTGTGACAAGTTTGAGATCACATCAAAGAAATGAGTAGCACACCAACACTGGCAGGTTGTGTGACAAATTTGAGATCACACAAAAGAAATGAGCAGCACGCAAACACTGGCCGGTTGTTGTGTGACAAGTTTGAGATCACACCAAAGAAATGAGTACCACGCAATCACTGGCTGGTTGTTGTGTGACAAGTTTGAGATCACACCAAAGAAATGAGTAGCACACCAACACTGGCAGGTTGTTTGACAAGTTTGAGATCACACCAAAGAAATGAGTAGCACGCCAACACTGGCAGGTTGTGTTAGAAGTTGGGATTACACTAAAGAAATAAGTAGCACGCAATCACTGGCTGGTTGTTTTGTGACAAGTTTGAGATCATACCGAAGAAATGAGTAGCACGCAATCACTGGCTGGTTGTTGTGTAACAAGATTGAGATCACTCAAAAGAAATGAGCAGCACACAAGCACTGGCTGGTTGCTGTGTGATAAATTGGAGATCTCACAAAAGAAATGAGTAACACGCAATCACTGGCTGGTTGTTGTGTGACCAGTTTGAGATTACACCAAAGAAATGAGTAGCATGCAATCACTGGCTAGTTGTGTAACACGTTTGAGATTACACTAAAACAATAAGTAGCACGCCAACACTGGCAGGTTGTGTTACAAGTTGGAGATTAGACTAAAAAAAATAAGCAGCACGCAATCACTGGCTGGTTGTGTTACAAGTTTGAGATTACACCAAAGAAATGAATAGCATACCAACACTGGCAGGTTGTGTGACAAGTTTGAGATCACGCAAAAGAAAAGAGTAGCACGCAAAAACTGGCTGGTTGTTGTTTAACAAGTATGAGATCACACAAAAGAAATGAGCAGCACGCAATCGCTGGTTGTGTGAAGTTTGGAATCACACCAAAGAAATGATGAGTAGCACGCAAACACTGGCAGGTTGTGTAACAAGTTTGAGATTATACTAAAAAAATAAGTAGCACGCCAACACTGGCAGGTTGTGTAACAAGTTTGAGATTACACCTTAGAAATGAGTAGCATGCAATCACTGGCTGGTTGTGTAACAAGTTTGAGATTACACCAAAGAAATGAGTAGCACGCAATCACTGGTTTGTTGTGTTACAAGTTTGAGATTACACTAAAAAAATAAGTAGCACGCAATCACTGGCTGGTTGTTGTGTGACAAGTTTGAGATCACACAAAAGAAATGAGCAGCACGCAAACACTGGCCGGTTGTTGTGTGACAAGTTTGAGATCACACCAAAGAAATGATGAGTAGCACGCAAACACTGGCAGGTTGTGTAACAAGTTTGAGATTACACTAAAAAAATAAGTAGCATGCCAACACTGGTAGGTTGTGTGACAAGTTTGAGATCACACAAAAGAAATGAGCAGCACGCAAACACTGGCCGGTTGTTGTGTGACAAGTTTGAGATCACACCAAAGAAATGAGTACCACGCAATCACTGGCTGGTTGTTGTGTGACAAGTTTGAGATCACACCAAAGAAATGAGTAGCACACCAACACAGGCAGGTTGTTTGACAAGTTTGAGATCACACCAAAGAAATGAGTAGCACGCCAACACTGGCAGGTTGTGTTATAAGTTGGGATTACACTAAAGAAATAAGTAGCACGCAATCACTGGCTGGTTGTTTTGTGACAAGTTTGAGATCATACCGAAGAAATGAGTAGCACGCAATCACTGGCTGGTTGTTGTGTAACAAGATTGAGATCACTCAAAAGAAATGAGCAACACACAAGCACTGGCTGGTTGCTGTGTGATAAGTTGGAGATCTCACAAAAGAAATGAGTAACACGCAATCACTGGCTGGTTGTTGTGTGACCAGTTTGAGATTACACCAAAGAAATGAGTAGCATGCAATCACTGGCTAGTTGTGTAACACGTTTGAGATTACACTAAAACAATAAGTAGCACGCCAACACTGGCAGGTTGTGTTACAAGTTGGAGATTAGACTAAAAAAAATAAGCAGCACGCAATCACTGGCTGGTTGTGTTACAAGTTTGAGATTACACCAAAGAAATGAATAGCATACCAACACTGGCAGGTTGTGTGACAAGTTTGAGATCACGCAAAAGAAAAGAGTAGCACGCAAAAACTGGCTGGTTGTTGTGTAACAAGTATGAAATCACACAAAAGAAATGAGCAGCACGCAATCGCTGGTTGTGTGAAGTTTGAGATCACACCAAAGAAATGATGAATAGCACGCAAACACTGGCAGGTTGTGTAACAAGTTTGAGATTACACTAAAAAAATAAGTACCACGCCAACACTGGCAGGTTGTGTAACAAGTTTGAGATTACACCTTAGAAATGAGTAGCATGCAATCACTGGCTGGTTGTGTAACAAGTTTGAGATCACTCAAAAGAAATGAGCAGCACGCAAACACTGGCTGGTTGCTGTGTGACAAGTTGGAGATCTCACAAAAGAAATGAGTAACACGCAATCACTGGCTGGTTGTTGTGTGACCAGTTTGAGATTACACCAAAGTAATGAGTAGCACGCAATCACTGGCTGGTTGTGTTACAAGTTTGAGATTACACCAAAGAAATGAGTACCACGCAATCCCTGGCTGGTTGTTGTGTGACCAGTTTGAGATCACACCAAAGAAATGAGCAGCACGCAAACACTGGCCGGTTGTTGTGTGACAAGTTTGAGATCACACCAAAGAAATGAGTACCACGCAATCCCTGGCTGGTTGTTGTGTGACAAGTTTGAGATCACACCAAAGAAATGAGCAGCACCTAAACACTGGCCGGTTGTTGTGTGACAAGTTTGAGATCACACCAAAGAAATGAGTACCACACAATCACTGGCTGGTTGTTGTGTGACCAGTTTGAGATTACACCAAAGAAATGAGTAGCATGCAATCACTGGCTAGTTGTGTAACACGTTTGAGATTACACTAAAACAATAAGTAGCACGCCAACACTGGCAGGTTGTGTTACAAGTTGGAGATTAGACTAAAAAAATAAGTAGCACGCAATCAGTGGCTAGTTGTGTAACAATTTTGAGATTACACTAAAACAATAAGTAGCACGCCAACACTGGCAGGTTGTGTTACAAGTTTGAGATTACACTAAAAAAATAAGTAGCCCGCAATCACTGGCTGGTTGTTGTGTAACAAGTTTGAGATTACAGTAAAACAATAAGTAGAACGGCAACACTGGCAGGTTGTGTAAGAAGTTTGAGATTACACCAAAGAAATGAGTAGCACACCAACACGGGCAGGTTGTGTGACAAGTTTGAGATCACACAAAGAAATGAGTAGCACGCAAAAACTGGCTGGTTGTTGTGTAACAAGTTTGAGATCACACAAAAGAAATGAGCAGCATGCAATCACTGGCAGGTGTGACAAGCTTGAGATTACATAAAAAAATAAGTAGCACGCCAACACTGGCAGGTTGTGTAACAAGTTTGAGATTACACCAAAGAAATGAGTAACACGCAATCACTGGCTAGTTGTGTAACAATTTTGAGATTACACCAAAGAAATGAGTAGCACGCAATCACTGGCTTGTTGTGTTACAAGTTTGAGATTACACTAAAAAATAAGTAGCACGCAATCACTGGCTGGTTGTTGTGTGACAAGTTTGAGATCACACAAAAGAAATGAGCAGCATGCAAACACTGGCTGGTTGTTGTGTGACAAGTTTGAGATCACACCAAAGAAATGAGTACCATGCAATCACTGGCTGGTTGTTGTGTGACAAGTTTGAGATCACACCAAAGAAATGAGTAGCACACCAACACTGGCAGGTTGTGTTATAAATTGGGATTACACTAAAAAAATAAGTAGCACGCAATCACTGGCTGGTTGTTTTGTGACAAGTTTGAGATCATACCAAAGAAATGAGTAGCACGCAATCACTGGCTGGTTGTTGTGTGACAAGTTTGAGATCACACAAAAGAAATGAGTAGCACGCAAAAACTGGCTGGTTGTTGTGTAACAAGTATGAGATCACACAAAAGAAATGAGCAGCACGCAATCGCTGGTTGTGTGAAGTTTGAGATCACACCAAAGAAATGATGAGTAGCACGCAAACACTGGCAGGTTGTGTAACAAGTTTGAGATTACACTAAAAAAATAAGTAGCACGCCAACACTGGCAGGTTGTGTAAGAAGTTTGAGATTACACCTTAGAAATGAGTAGCATGCAATCACTGGCTCGTTGTGTAACAAGTTTGAGATTACACCAAAGAAATGAGTAGCACGCAATCACTGGCTTGTTGTGTTACAAGTTTGAGATTACACTAAAAAAATAAGTAGCACGTAATCACTGGCTGGTTGTTGTGTGACAAGTTTGAGATCACACAAAAGAAATGAGCAGCACGCAAACACTGGCCGATTGTTGTGTGACAAGTTTGAGATCACACCAAAGAAATGAGTACCACGCAATCACTGGCTGGTTGTTGTGTGACAAGTTTGAGATCACACCAAAGAAATGAGTAGCACACCAACACAGGCAGGTTGTTTGACAAGTTTGAGATCACACCAAAGAAATGAGTAGCACGCCAACACTGGCAGGTTGTGTTATAAGTTGGGATTACACTAAAGAAATAAGTAGCACGCAATCACTGGCTGGTTGTTTTGTGACAAGTTTGAGATCATACCGAAGAAATGAGTAGCACGCAATCACTGGCTGGTTGTTGTGTAACAAGATTGAGATCACTCAAAAGAAATGAGCAACACACAAGCACTGGCTGGTTGCTGTGTGATAAGTTGGAGATCTCACAAAAGAAATGAGTAACACGCAATCACTGGCTGGTTGTTGTGTGACCAGTTTGAGATCACACCAAAGAAATGAGCAGCACGCAAACACTGGCCGGTTGTTGTGTGACAAGTTTGAGATCACACCAAAGAAATGAGTACCACGCAATCCCTGGCTGGTTGTTGTGTGACAAGTTTGAGATCACACCAAAGAAATGAGCAGCACCTAAACACTGGCCGGTTGTTGTGTGACAAGTTTGAGATCACACCAAAGAAATGAGTACCACACAATCACTGGCTGGTTGTTGTGTGACCAGTTTGAGATTACACCAAAGAAATGAGTAGCATGCAATCACTGGCTAGTTGTGTAACACGTTTGAGATTACACTAAAACAATAAGTAGCACGCCAACACTGGCAGGTTGTGTTACAAGTTGGAGATTAGACTAAAAAAATAAGTAGCACGCAATCAGTGGCTAGTTGTGTAACAATTTTGAGATTACACTAAAACAATAAGTAGCACGCCAACACTGGCAGGTTGTGTTACAAGTTTGAGATTACACTAAAAAAATAAGTAGCCCGCAATCACTGGCTGGTTGTTGTGTAACAAGTTTGAGATTACAGTAAAACAATAAGTAGAACGGCAACACTGGCAGGTTGTGTAAGAAGTTTGAGATTACACCAAAGAAATGAGTAGCACACCAACACGGGCAGGTTGTGTGACAAGTTTGAGATCACACAAAGAAATGAGTAGCACGCAAAAACTGGCTGGTTGTTGTGTAACAAGTTTGAGATCACACAAAAGAAATGAGCAGCATGCAATCACTGGCAGGTGTGACAAGCTTGAGATTACATAAAAAAATAAGTAGCACGCCAACACTGGCAGGTTGTGTAACAAGTTTGAGATTACACCAAAGAAATGAGTAACACGCAATCACTGGCTAGTTGTGTAACAATTTTGAGATTACACCAAAGAAATGAGTAGCACGCAATCACTGGCTTGTTGTGTTACAAGTTTGAGATTACACTAAAAAATAAGTAGCACGCAATCACTGGCTGGTTGTTGTGTGACAAGTTTGAGATCACACAAAAGAAATGAGCAGCATGCAAACACTGGCTGGTTGTTGTGTGACAAGTTTGAGATCACACCAAAGAAATGAGTACCATGCAATCACTGGCTGGTTGTTGTGTGACAAGTTTGAGATCACACCAAAGAAATGAGTAGCACACCAACACTGGCAGGTTGTGTTATAAATTGGGATTACACTAAAAAAATAAGTAGCACGCAATCACTGGCTGGTTGTTTTGTGACAAGTTTGAGATCATACCAAAGAAATGAGTAGCACGCAATCACTGGCTGGTTGTTGTGTGACAAGTTTGAGATCACACAAAAGAAATGAGTAGCACGCAAAAACTGGCTGGTTGTTGTGTAACAAGTATGAGATCACACAAAAGAAATGAGCAGCACGCAATCGCTGGTTGTGTGAAGTTTGAGATCACACCAAAGAAATGATGAGTAGCACGCAAACACTGGCAGGTTGTGTAACAAGTTTGAGATTACACTAAAAAAATAAGTAGCACGCCAACACTGGCAGGTTGTGTAAGAAGTTTGAGATTACACCTTAGAAATGAGTAGCATGCAATCACTGGCTCGTTGTGTAACAAGTTTGAGATTACACCAAAGAAATGAGTAGCACGCAATCACTGGCTTGTTGTGTTACAAGTTTGAGATTACACTAAAAAAATAAGTAGCACGTAATCACTGGCTGGTTGTTGTGTGACAAGTTTGAGATCACACAAAAGAAATGAGCAGCACGCAAACACTGGCCGATTGTTGTGTGACAAGTTTGAGATCACACCAAAGAAATGAGTACCACGCAATCACTGGCTGGTTGTTGTGTGACAAGTTTGAGATCACACCAAAGAAATGAGTAGCACACCAACACAGGCAGGTTGTTTGACAAGTTTGAGATCACACCAAAGAAATGAGTAGCACGCCAACACTGGCAGGTTGTGTTATAAGTTGGGATTACACTAAAGAAATAAGTAGCACGCAATCACTGGCTGGTTGTTTTGTGACAAGTTTGAGATCATACCGAAGAAATGAGTAGCACGCAATCACTGGCTGGTTGTTGTGTAACAAGATTGAGATCACTCAAAAGAAATGAGCAACACACAAGCACTGGCTGGTTGCTGTGTGATAAGTTGGAGATCTCACAAAAGAAATGAGTAACACGCAATCACTGGCTGGTTGTTGTGTGACCAGTTTGAGATTACACCAAAGAAATGAGTAGCATGCAATCACTGGCTAGTTGTGTAACACGTTTGAGATTACACTAAAACAATAAGTAGCACGCCAACACTGGCAGGTTGTGTTACAAGTTGGAGATTAGACTAAAAAAAATAAGCAGCACGCAATCACTGGCTGGTTGTGTTACAAGTTTGAGATTACACCAAAGAAATGAATAGCATACCAACACTGGCAGGTTGTGTGACAAGTTTGAGATCACGCAAAAGAAAAGAGTAGCACGCAAAAACTGGCTGGTTGTTGTGTAACAAGTATGAAATCACACAAAAGAAATGAGCAGCACGCAATCGCTGGTTGTGTGAAGTTTGAGATCACACCAAAGAAATGATGAATAGCACGCAAACACTGGCAGGTTGTGTAACAAGTTTGAGATTACACTAAAAAAATAAGTACCACGCCAACACTGGCAGGTTGTGTAACAAGTTTGAGATTACACCTTAGAAATGAGTAGCATGCAATCACTGGCTGGTTGTGTAACAAGTTTGAGATCACTCAAAAGAAATGAGCAGCACGCAAACACTGGCTGGTTGCTGTGTGACAAGTTGGAGATCTCACAAAAGAAATGAGTAACACGCAATCACTGGCTGGTTGTTGTGTGACCAGTTTGAGATTACACCAAAGTAATGAGTAGCACGCAATCACTGGCTGGTTGTGTTACAAGTTTGAGATTACACCAAAGAAATGAGTACCACGCAATCCCTGGCTGGTTGTTGTGTGACCAGTTTGAGATCACACCAAAGAAATGAGCAGCACGCAAACACTGGCCGGTTGTTGTGTGACAAGTTTGAGATCACACCAAAGAAATGAGTACCACGCAATCCCTGGCTGGTTGTTGTGTGACAAGTTTGAGATCACACCAAAGAAATGAGCAGCACCTAAACACTGGCCGGTTGTTGTGTGACAAGTTTGAGATCACACCAAAGAAATGAGTACCACACAATCACTGGCTGGTTGTTGTGTGACCAGTTTGAGATTACACCAAAGAAATGAGTAGCATGCAATCACTGGCTAGTTGTGTAACACGTTTGAGATTACACTAAAACAATAAGTAGCACGCCAACACTGGCAGGTTGTGTTACAAGTTGGAGATTAGACTAAAAAAATAAGTAGCACGCAATCAGTGGCTAGTTGTGTAACAATTTTGAGATTACACTAAAACAATAAGTAGCACGCCAACACTGGCAGGTTGTGTTACAAGTTTGAGATTACACTAAAAAAATAAGTAGCCCGCAATCACTGGCTGGTTGTTGTGTAACATGTTTGAGATTACAGTAAAACAATAAGTAGAACGGCAACACTGGCAGGTTGTGTAAGAAGTTTGAGATTACACCAAAGAAATGAGTAGCACACCAACACGGGCAGGTTGTGTGACAAGTTTGAGATCACACAAAGAAATGAGTAGCACGCAAAAACTGGCTGGTTGTTGTGTAACAAGTTTGAGATCACACAAAAGAAATGAGCAGCATGCAATCACTGGCAGGTGTGACAAGCTTGAGATTACATAAAAAAATAAGTAGCACGCCAACACTGGCAGGTTGTGTAACAAGTTTGAGATTACACCAAAGAAATGAGTAACACGCAATCACTGGCTAGTTGTGTAACAATTTTGAGATTACACCAAAGAAATGAGTAGCACGCAATCACTGGCTTGTTGTGTTACAAGTTTGAGATTACACTAAAAAATAAGTAGCACGCAATCACTGGCTGGTTGTTGTGTGACAAGTTTGAGATCACACAAAAGAAATGAGCAGCATGCAAACACTGGCTGGTTGTTGTGTGACAAGTTTGAGATCACACCAAAGAAATGAGTACCATGCAATCACTGGCTGGTTGTTGTGTGACAAGTTTGAGATCACACCAAAGAAATGAGTAGCACACCAACACTGGCAGGTTGTGTTATAAATTGGGATTACACTAAAAAAATAAGTAGCACGCAATCACTGGCTGGTTGTTTTGTGACAAGTTTGAGATCATACCAAAGAAATGAGTAGCACGCAATCACTGGCTGGTTGTTGTGTGACAAGTTTGAGATCACACAAAAGAAATGAGTAGCACGCAAAAACTGGCTGGTTGTTGTGTAACAAGTATGAGATCACACAAAAGAAATGAGCAGCACGCAATCGCTGGTTGTGTGAAGTTTGAGATCACACCAAAGAAATGATGAGTAGCACGCAAACACTGGCAGGTTGTGTAACAAGTTTGAGATTACACTAAAAAAATAAGTAGCACGCCAACACTGGCAGGTTGTGTAAGAAGTTTGAGATTACACCTTAGAAATGAGTAGCATGCAATCACTGGCTCGTTGTGTAACAAGTTTGAGATTACACCAAAGAAATGAGTAGCACGCAATCACTGGCTTGTTGTGTTACAAGTTTGAGATTACACTAAAAAAATAAGTAGCACGTAATCACTGGCTGGTTGTTGTGTGACAAGTTTGAGATCACACAAAAGAAATGAGCAGCACGCAAACACTGGCCGATTGTTGTGTGACAAGTTTGAGATCACACCAAAGAAATGAGTACCACGCAATCACTGGCTGGTTGTTGTGTGACAAGTTTGAGATCACACCAAAGAAATGAGTAGCACGCCAACACTGGCTGGTTGTGTTATAAGTTGGGATTACACTAAAAAAATAAGTAGCACGCAATCACTGGCTGGTTTTTTTGTGACAAGTTTGAGATCATACCAAAGAAATGAGTAGCACGCAATCACTGGCTGGTTGTTGTGTGACAAGTTTGAGATCACACCAAAGAAATGAGTAGCACACCAACACTGGCAGGTTGTGTGACAAGTTTGAGATCACACCAAAGAAATGAGTAGCACGCAATCACTGGCTGGTTGTGTTACAAGTTTGAGATTACACTAAAAAAATAAGTAGCACGCAATCACTGGCTGGTTGTTGTGTAACAAGATTGAGATCACTCAAAAGAAATGAGCAGCACACAAACACTGGCTGGTTGCTGTGTGACAAGTTGGAGATCTCACAAAAGAAATGAGTAACACGCAATCACTGGCTGGTTGTTGTGTGACCAGTTTTAGATTACACCAAAGAAATGAGTAGCATGCAATCACTGGCTAGTTGTGTAACAAGTTTGAGATTACACTAAAACAATAAGTAGCACGCCAACACTGGCAGGTTGTGTTACAAGTTGGAGATTAGACTAAAAAAAATAAACAGCACGCAATCACTGGCTGTTTGTGTTACAAGTTTGAGATTACACCAAAGAAATGAGTAGCACGCAATCACTGGCTAGTTGTGTAACAAGTTTGAGATTACACTAAAACAATATGTAGCATGCCAACACTGGCAGGTTGTGTTACAAGTTTGAGATTACACTAAAAAAATAAGTAGCACGCAAAAACTGGCTAGTTGTGTAACAAGTTTGAGATTACACCAAAGAAATGAATAGCATACCAATACTGGCAGGTTGTGTGACAATTTTGAGATCACACAAAAGAAAAGAGTAGCATGCAAAAACTGGCTGGTTGTTGTGTAACAAGTATGAGATCACACAAAAGAAATGAGCAGCACGCAATCGCTGGTTGTGTGAAGTTTGAGATCACACCAAAGAAATGATGAGTAGCACGCAAACACTGGCAGGTTGTGTAACAAGTTTGAGATTATACTAAAAAAATAAGTAGCACGCCAACACTGGCAGGTTGTGTAACAAGTTTGAGATTACACCTTAGAAATGAGTAGCATGCAATCACTGGCTGGTTGTGTAACAAGTTTGAGATTACACCAAAGAAATGAGTAGCACGCAATCACTGGCTTGTTGTGTTACAAGTTTGAGATTACACTAAAAAAATAAGTAGCACGCAATCACTGGCTGGTTGTTGTGTGACAAGTTTGAGATCACACAAAAGAAATGAGCAGCACGCAAACACTGGCCGGTTGTTGTGTGACAAGTTTGAGATCACACCAAAGAAATGATGAGTAGCACGCAAACACTGACAGGTTGTGTAACAAGTTTGAGATTACACTAAAAAAATAAGTAGCATGCCAACACTGGTAGGTTGTGTGACAAGTTTGAGATCACACAAAAAAATGAGCAGCACGCAAACACTGGCCGGTTGTTGTGTGACAAGTTTGAGATCACACCAAAGAAATGAGTACCACGCAATCACTGGCTGGTTGTTGTGTGACAAGTTTGAGATCACACCAAAGAAATGAGTAGCACACCAACACTGGCAGGTTGTTTGACAAGTTTGAGATCACACCAAAGAAATGAGTAGCACGCCAACACTGGCAGGTTGTGTTATAAGTTGGGATTACACTAAAGAAATAAGTAGCACGCAATCACTGGCTGGTTGTTTTGTGACAAGTTTGAGATCATACCGAAGAAATGAGTAGCACGCAATCACTGGCTGGTTGTTGTGTAACAAGATTGAGATCACTCAAAAGAAATGAGCAGCACACAAGCACTGGCTGGTTGCTGTGTGATAAGTTGGAGATCTCACAAAAGAAATGAGTACCACGCAATCACTGGCTGGTTGTTGTGTGACAAGTTTGAGATCACACCAAAGAAATGAGTAGCACGCCAACACTGGCAGGTTGTGTTATAAGTTGGGATTACACTAAAAAAATAAGTAGCACGCAATCACTGGCTGGTTGTTTTGTGACAAGTTTGAGATCATACCAAAGAAATGAGTAGCACGCAATCACTGGCTGGTTGTTGTGTGACAAGTTTGAGATCACACCAAAGAAATGAGTAGCACACCAACACTGGCAGGTTGTGTGACAAGTTTGAGATCACACCAAAGAAATGAGTAGCACGCAATCACTAGCTGGTTGTGTTACAAGTTTGAGATTACACTAAAAAAATAAGTAGCACGCAATCACTGGCTGGTTGTTGTGTAACAAGATTGAGATCACTCAAAAGAAATGAGTAGCACACAAACACTGGCTGGTTGCTGTGTGACAAGTTGGGGATCTCACAAAAGAAATGAGTAACACGCAATCACTGGCTGGTTGTTGTGTGACCAGTTTGAGATTACACCAAAGAAATGAGTAGCATGCAATCACTGGCTAGTTGTGTAACAAGTTTGAGATTGCACTAAAACAATAAGTAGCACGCCAACACTGGCAGGTTGTGTTACAAGTTGGAGATTAGACTAAAAAAAATAAACAGCACGCAATCACTGGCTGTTTGTGTTACAAGTTTGAGATTACACCAAAGAAATGAGTAGCACGCAATCACTGGCTAGTTGTGTAACAAGTTTGAGATTACACTAAAACAATATGTAGCATGCCAACACTGGCAGGTTGTGTTACAAGTTTGAGATTACACTAAAAAAATAAGTAGCACGCAAAAACTGGCTAGTTGTGTAACAAGTTTGAGATTACACCAAAGAAATGAATAGCATACCAATACTGGCAGGTTGTGTGACAATTTTGAGATCACACAAAAGAAAAGAGTAGCACGCAAAAACTGGCTGGTTGTTGTGTAACAAGTATGAGATCACACAAAAGAAATGAGCAGCACGCAATCGCTGGTTGTGTGAAGTTTGAGATCACACCAAAGAAATGATGAGTAACACGCAAACACTGGCAGGTTGTGTAACAAGTTTGAGATTATACTAAAAAAATAAGTAGCACGCCAACACTGGCAGGTTGTGTAACAAGTTTGAGATTACACCTTAGAAATGAGTAGCATGCAATCACTGGCTGGTTGTGTAACAAGTTTGAGATTACACCAAAGAAATGAGTAGCACGCAATCACTGGCTTGTTGTGTTACAAGTTTGAGATTACACTAAAAAAATAAGTAGCACGCAATCACTGGCTGGTTGTTGCGTGACAAGTTTGAGATCACACAAAAGAAATGAGCAGCACGCAAACACTGGCCGGTTGTTGTGTGACAAGTTTGAGATCACACCAAAGAAATGATGAGTAGCACGCAAACACTGGCAGGTTGTGTAACAAGTTTGAGATTACACTAAAAAAATAAGTAGCATGCCAACACTGGTAGGTTGTGTGACAAGTTTGAGATCACACAAAAGAAATGAGCAGCACGCAAACACTGGCCGGTTGTTGTGTGACAAGTTTGAGATCACACCAAAGAAATGAGTACCACGCAATCACTGGCTGGTTGTTGTGTGACAAGTTTGAGATCACACCAAAGAAATGAGTAGCACACCAACACTGGCAGGTTGTTTGACAAGTTTGAGATCACACCAAAGAAATGAGTAGCACGCCAACACTGGCAGGTTGTGTTATAAGTTGGGATTACACTAAAGAAATAAGTAGCACGCAATCACTGGCTGGTTGTTTTGTGACAAGTTTGAGATCATACCGAAGAAATGAGTAGCACGCAATCACTGGCTGGTTGTTGTGTAACAAGATTGAGATCACTCAAAAGAAATGAGCAGCACACAAGCACTGGCTGGTTGCTGTGTGATAAGTTGGAGATCTCACAAAAGAAATGAGTAACACGCAATCATTGGCTGGTTGTTGTGTGACCAGTTTGAGATTACACCAAAGAAATGAGTAGCATGCAATCACTGGCTAGTTGTGTAACACGTTTGAGATTACACTAAAACAATAAGTAGCACGCCAACACTGGCAGGTTGTGTTACAAGTTGGAGATTAGACTAAAAAAAATAAGCAGCACGCAATCACTGGCTGGTTGTGTTACAAGTTTGAGATTACACCAAAGAAATGAATAGCATACCAACACTGGCAGGTTGTGTGACAAGTTTGAGATCACGCAAAAGAAAAGAGTAGCACGCAAAAACTGGCTGGTTGTTGTGTAACAAGTATGAAATCACACAAAAGAAATGAGCAGCACGCAATCGCTGGTTGTGTGAAGTTTGAGATCACACCAAAGAAATGATGAATAGCACGCAAACACTGGCAGGTTGTGTAACAAGTTTGAGATTACACTAAAAAAATAAGTACCACGCCAACACTGGCAGGTTGTGTAACAAGTTTGAGATTACACCTTAGAAATGAGTAGCATGCAATCACTGGCTGGTTGTGTAACAAGTTTGAGATTACCCCAAAGAAATGAGTAGCACGCAATCACTGGCTTGTTGTGTTACAAGTTTGAGATTACACTAAAAAAATAAGTAGCACGCAATCACTGGCTGGTTGTTGTGTAACAAGATTGAGATCACTCAAAAGAAATGAGCAGCACGCAAACACTGGCTGGTTGCTGTGTGACAAGTTGGAGATCTCACAAAAGAAATGAGTAACACGCAATCACTGGCTGGTTGTTGTGTGACCAGTTTGAGATTACACCAAAGTAATGAGTAGCACGCAATCACTGGCTGGTTGTGTTACAAGTTTGAGATTACACCAAAGAAATGAGTACCACGCAATCCCTGGCTGGTTGTTGTGTGACCAGTTTGAGATCACACCAAAGAAATGAGCAGCACGCAAACACTGGCCGGTTGTTGTGTGACAAGTTTGAGATCACACCAAAGAAATGAGTACCACGCAATCCCTGGCTGGTTGTTGTGTGACAAGTTTGAGATCACACCAAAGAAATGAGCAGCACCTAAACACTGGCCGGTTGTTGTGTGACAAGTTTGAGATCACACCAAAGAAATGAGTACCACACAATCACTGGCTGGTTGTTGTGTGACCAGTTTGAGAGTACACCAAAGAAATGAGTAGCATGCAATCACTGGCTAGTTGTGTAACACGTTTGAGATTACACTAAAACAATAAGTAGCACGCCAACACTGGCAGGTTGTGTTACAAGTTGGAGATTAGACTAAAAAAATAAGTAGCACGCAATCAGTGGCTAGTTGTGTAACAATTTTGAGATTACACTAAAACAATAAGTAGCACGCCAACACTGGCAGGTTGTGTTACAAGTTTGAGATTACACTAAAAAAATAAGTAGCCCGCAATCACTGGCTGGTTGTTGTGTAACAAGTTTGAGATTACAGTAAAACAATAAGTAGAACGGCAACACTGGCAGGTTGTGTAAGAAGTTTGAGATTACACCAAAGAAATGATGAGTAGCACGCAAACACTGGCAGGTTGTGTAACAAGTTTGAGATTACACTAAAAAAATAAGTAGCACGCAATCAGTGGCTAGTTATGTAACAAGTTTGAGATTACACTAAAAAAATAAGTAGCCCGCAATCACTGGCTGGTTGTTGTGTAACAAGTTTGAGATTACAGTAAAACAATAAGTAGAACGGCAACACTGGCAGGTTGTGTAACAAGTTTGAGATTACACCAAAGAAATGAGTAGCACGCCACCACGGGCAGGTTGTGTGACAAGTTTGAGATCACACAAAGAAATGGGTAGCACGCAAAAACTGGCTGGTTGTTGTGTAACAAGTTTGAGATCACACAAAAGAAATGAGCAGCGCGCAACCCCTGCAGGTGTGACAAGTTTGAGATTACATAAAAAAATAGGTAGCACGCCAACACTGGCTGGTTGTGTAACAAGTTTGAGATTACACCAAAGAAATGAGTAACACGCAATCACTGGCTAGTTGTGTAACAATTTTGAGATTACACCAAAGAAATGAGTAGCACGCAATCACTGGTTTGTTGTGTTACAAGTTTGAGATTACACTAAAAAAATAAGTAGCACGCTATCACTGGCTGGTTGTTGTGTGACAAGTTTGAGATCACACAAAAGAAATGAGCAGCATGCAAACACTGGCTGGTTGTTGTGTGACAAGTTTGAGATCACATCAAAGAAATGAGTAGCACACCAACACTGGCAGGTTGTGTTATAAATTGGGATTACACTAAAAAAATAAGTAGCACGCAATCACTGGCTGGTTGTTTTGTGACAAGTTTGAGATCATACCAAAGAAATGAGTAGCACGCAATCACTAGCTGGTTGTTGTGTGACAGGTTTGAGATTACACAAAAGAAATGAGTAGCACGCAAAAACTGGCTGGTTGTTGTGTGACAAGTTTGAGATCACACAAAAGAAATGAGCAGCACGCAAACACTGGCCGGTTGTTGTGTGACAAGTTTGAGATCACACCAAAGAAATGATGAGTAGCACGCAAACACTGGCAGGTTGTGTAACAAGTTTGAGATTACACTAAAAAAATAAGTAGCACGCCAACACTGGCAGGTTGTGTGACAAGTTTGAGATCACACAAAAGAAATGAGCAGCATGCAAACACTGGCCGGTTGTTGTGTGACAAGTTTGAGATCACACCAAAGAAATGAGTACCAGGCAATCCTTGGCTGGTTGTTGTGTGACAAGTTTGAGATCACACCAAAGAAATGAGCAGCACGCAAACACTGGCCGGTTGTTGTGTGACAAGTTTGAGATCACACTAAAGAAATGAGTACCACGCAATCACTGGCTGGTTGTTGTGTGACCAGTTTGAGATTACACCAAAGAAATGAGCAGCATGCAATCACTGGCTAGTTGTGTAACACGTTTGAGATTACACTAAAACAATAAGTAGCACGCCAACACTGGCAGGTTGTGTTACAAGTTGGTGATTAGACTAAAAAAAATAAGCAGCACGCAATCACTGGCTGGTTGTGTTACAAGTTTGAGATTACACCAAAGAAATGAATAGCATACCAACACTGGCAGGTTGTGTGACAAGTTTGAGATCACACAAAAGAAAAGAGTAGCACGCAAAAACTGGCTGGTTGTTGTGTAACAAGTATGAAATCACACAAAAGAAATGAGCAGCACGCAATCGCTGGTTGTGTGAAGTTTGAGATCACACCAAAGAAATGATGAGTAGCACGCAAACACTGGCAGGTTGTGTAACAAGTTTGAGATTACACTAAAAAAATAATTACCACGCCAACACTGGCAGGTTGTGTAACAAGTTTGAGATTACACCTTAGAAATGAGTAGCATGCAATCACTGGCTGGTTGTGTAACAAGTTTGAGATTACACTAAAATAATAAGTAGCACGCAATCACTGGCTGGTTGTTGTGTGACAAGTTTGAGATCACACAAAAGAAATGAGCAGCACGCAAACACTGGCCGGTTGTTGTGTGACAAGTTTGAGATCACACCAAAGAAATGAGTACCACGCAATCACTGGCTGGTTGTTGTGTGACAAGTTTGAAATCACACCACAGAAATGAGTAGCACGCCAACACTGGCAGGTTGTGTTATAAGTTGGGATTACACTAAAGAAATAAGTAGCACGCAATCACTGGCTGGTTGTTTTGTGACAAGTTTGAGATCATACCATAGAAATGAGTACCACGCAATCACTGGCTGGTTGTTGTGTGACAAGTTTGAGATCACACCAAAGAAATGAGTAGCACGCAATCACTAGCTGGTTGTGTTACAAGTTTGAGATTACACTAAAAAAATAAGTAGCACACAATCACTGGCTGGTTGTTGTGTAACAAGATTGAGATCACTCAAAAGAAATGAGCAGCACACAAACACTGGCTGGTTGCTGTGTGACAAGTTGGAGATCTCACAAAAGAAATGAGTAACACGCAATCACTGGCTGGTTGTTGTGTGACCAGTTTGAGATTACACCAAAGTAATGAGTAGCACGCAATCACTGGCTGGTTGTGTTACAAGTTTGAGATTACACCAAAGAAATGAGTACCACGCAATCCCTGGCTGGTTGTTGTGTGACAAGTTTGAGATCACACCAAAGAAATGAGCAGCACGCAAACACTGGCCGGTTGTTGTGTGACAAGTTTGAGATCACACCAAAGAAATGAGTACCACGCAATCCCTGGCTGGTTGTTGTGTGACAAGTTTGAGATCACACCAAAGAAATGAGCAGCACGCAAACACTGGCCGGTTGTTGTGTGACAAGTTTGAGATCACACCAAAGAAATGAGTACCACGCAATCACTGGCTGGTTGTTGTGTGACCAGTTTGAGATTACACCAAAGAAATGAGTAGCATGCAATCACTGGCTAGTTGTGTAACACGTTTGAGATTACACTAAAACAATAAGTAGCACGCCAACACTGGCAGGTTGTGTTACAAGTTGGAGATTAGACTAAAAAAAATAAGCAGCACGCAATCACTGGCTGGTTGTGTTACAAGTTTGAGATTACACCAAAGAAATGAATAGCATACCAACACTGGCAGGTTGTGTGACAAGTTTGAGATCACACAAAAGAAAAGAGTAGCACGCAAAAACTGGCTGGTTGTTGTGTAACAAGTATGAAATCACACAAAAGAAATGAGCAGCACGCAATCGCTGGTTGTGTGAAGTTTGAGATCACACCAAAGAAATGATGAGTAGCACGCAAACACTGGCAGGTTGTGTAACAAGTTTGAGATTACACTAAAAAAATAAGTAGCATGCCAACACTGGCAGGTTGTGTAACAAGTTTGAGATTACACCTTAGAAATGAGTAGCATGCAATCACTGGCTGGTTGTGTAACAAGTTTGAGATTACACCAAAGAAATGAGTAGCACGCAATCACTGGCTTGTTGTGTTACAAGTTTGAGATTACACTAAAATAATAAGTAGCACGCAATCACTGGCTGGTTGTTGTGTGACAAGTTTGAGATCACACAAAAGAAATGAGCAGCACGCAAACACTGGCCGGTTGTTGTGTGACAAGTTTGAGATCACACCAAAGAAATGAGTACCACGCAATCACTGGCTGGTTGTTGTGTGACAAGTTTGAAATCACACCACAGAAATGAGTAGCATGCCAACACTGGCAGGTTGTGTTATAAGTTGGGATTACACTAAAGAAATAAGTAGCACGCAATCACTGGCTGGTTGTTTTGTGACAAGTTTGAGATCATACCAAAGAAATGAGTACCACGCAATCACTGGCTGGTTGTTGTGTGACAAGTTTGAGATCACACCAAAGAAATGAGTAGCACGCAATCACTAGCTGGTTGTGTTACAAGTTTGAGATTACACTAAAAAAATAAGTAGCACGCAATCACTGGCTGGTTGTTGTGTAACAAGATTGAGATCACTCAAAAGAAATGAGCAGCACACAAACACTGGCTGGTTGCTGTGTGACAAGTTGGAGATCTCACAAAAGAAATGAGTAACACGCAATCACTGGCTGGTTGTTGTGTGACCAGTTTGAGATTACACCAAAGTAATGAGTAGCACGCAATCACTGGCTGGTTGTGTAACAAGTTTGAGATTACACTAAAACAATATGTAGCACGCCAACACTGGCAGGTTTATTTATTTATTTATTTATTTATTTGCTTTTCTTCTATACCGCATATATCAGCCTTACGGTGACTCTATGCGGTTTACAGTGCGATTAATAACAATTACAATAAATAGGACATAATATACACAAACATATAACAGATAATCATCTACGCCTGAGTGAAATCAGATCTCGTTCTCATGATCCTTTAGCCGTTCCTTGTTCAATAATGCCGTCATTGTAAGTTTAATTGCATTGTTGACCGAATGCCTGTTCGTAGAGCCACGTCTTGGTCCTCCTCCGGAACGCTAGCAGCGAAGGGGCCTGCCTGATGTCCACGGGTAGGGCATTCCACAGCCGAGGGGCCACCACCGAGAAGGCCCTGTCTCTCGTCCCCGCCAACCGCGCTTGTGACGCTGGCGGGACCGAGAGCAGGGCCTCCCCGGACGATCTTAACGTCCTTGCTGGCTCATAGGAGGAGATGCGTTCGGAGAGGTAGGTGGGGCCGGAACCGTTTAGGGCTTTATAGGCTAAAGCCAGCACCTTGAATTGTGCCCGGTAGCGAATTGGCAGCCAGTGGAGCTGGCTCAACAGAGGAGTGGTGTGCTCCCTGAGAGCCGCTCCCGTTAACAACCTGGCTGCCGAACGCTGGACCATCTGAAGCTTCCGGGCAGTCTTCACGGGCAACCCCACGTAGAGCGCGTTGCAGTAATCTATACGGGATGTGACAAGAGCGTGGACTACCGTGGCCAAGTCAGACTTCCCAAGATACGGGCGCAGCTGGTTGTGTTACAAGTTTGAGATTACACTAAAAAAATAAGTAGCACGCAATCAGTGGCTAGTTGTGTAACAAGTTTGAGATTACACTAAAAAAATAAGTAGCCCGCAATCACTGGCTGGTTGTTGTGTAACAAGTTTGAGATTACAGTAAAACAATAAGTAGAACGGCAACACTGGCAGGTTGTGTAACAAGTTTGAGATTACACCAAAGAAATGAGTAGCACGCCAACACGGGCAGGTTGTGTGACAAGTTTGAGATCACACAAAGAAATGGGTAGCACGCAAAAACTGGCTGGCTGTTGTGTAACAAGTTTGAGATCACACAAAATAAATGAGCAGCACGCAATCACTGGCAGGTGTGACAAGTTTGAGATTACATAAAAAAATAAGTAGCACGCCAACACTGGCTGGTTGTGTAACAAGTTTGAGATTACACCAAAGAAATGAGTAACACGCAATCACTGGCTAGTTGTGTAACAATTTTGAGATTACACCAAAGAAATGAGTAGCACGCAATCACTGGCTTGTTGTGTTACAAGTTTGAGATTACACTAAAAAAATAAGTAGCACGCAATCACTGGCTGGTTGTTGTTTGACAAGTTTGAGATCACACAAAAGAAATGAGCAGCATGCAAACACTGGCTGGTTGTTGTGTGACAAGTTTGAGATCACATCAAAGAAATAAGTAGCACACCAACACTGGCAGGTTGTGTTATAAATTGGGATTACACTAAAAAAATAAGTAGCACGCAATCACTGGCTGGTTGTTTTGTGACAAGTTTGAGATCACACCAAAGAAATGAGTAGCACGCAATCACTAGCTGGTTGTGTTACAAGTTTGAGATTACACTAAAATATAAGTAGCACGCAATCACTGGCTGGTTGTTGTGTAACAAGATTGAGATCACTCAAAAGAAATGAGCAGCACACAAACACTGGCTGGTTGCTGTGTGACTGGTTGGAGATCTCACAAAAGAAATGAGTAACACGCAATCCCTGGCTGGTTGTTGTGTGACCAGTTTGAGATTACACCAAAGAAATGAATAGCATGCAATCACTGGCTAGTTGTGTAACAATTTTGAGATTACACTAAAACAATAAGTAGCACGCCAACACTGGCAGGTTGTGTTACAAGTTGGAGATTAGACTAAAAAAAATAGGTAGCACGCAATCACTGGCTGGTTGTGTTACAAGTTTGAGATTACACCAAAGAAATGAGTAGCACGCAATCACTGGCTAGTTGTATAACAAGTTTGAGATTACACTAAAACAATATGTAGCACGCCAACACTGGCAGGTTGTGTTACAAGTTTGAGTTTACACTAAAAAAATAAGTAGCACGCAATCACTGGCTAGTTGTGTAACAATTTTGAGATTACACTAAAACAATAAGTAGCACGCCAACACTGGCAGGTTGTGTTACAAGTTTGAGATTACACTAAAAAATAAGTAGCCCGCAGTCACTGGCTAGTTGTTGTGTAACAAGTTTGAGATTACAGTAAAACAATAAGTAGAACGGCAACACTGGCAGGTTGTGTAAGAAGTTTGAGATTACACCAAAGAAATGAGTAGCACGCCAACACAGGCAGGTTGTGTGACAAGTCTGAGATCACACAAAGAAATGGGTAGCACGCAAAAACTGGCTGGTTGTTGTGTAACAAGTTTGAGATCACACAAAAGAAATGAGCAGCACGCAATCACTGGCAGGTGTGAGAAGTTTGAGATTACATAAAAAAATAAGTAGCACGCCAACACTGGCTGGTTGTGTAACAAGTTTGAGATTACACCAAAGAAATGAATAGCATACCAATACTGGCAGGTTGTGTGACAATTTTGAGATCACACAAAAGAAAAGAGTAGCACGCAAAAACTGGCTGGTTGTTGTGTAACAAGTATGAGATCACACAAAAGAAATGAGCAGCACGCAATCGCTGGTTGTGTGAAGTTTGAGATCACACCAAAGAAATGATGAGTAGCACGCAATCACTAGCTGGTTGTTGTGTGACAAGTTTGAGATCACACAAAAGAAATGAGTAGCACGCAAAAACTGGCTGGTTGTTGTGTAACAAGTATGAGATCACACAAAAGACATGAGCAGCACGCAATCGCTGGTTGTGTGAAGTTTGAGATCACACCAAAGAAATGATGAGTAGCACGCAAACACTGGCAGGTTGTGTAACAAGTTTGAGATTACACTAAAAAAATAAGTAGCACGCCAACACTGGCAGGTTGTGTAACAAGTTTGAGATTACACCTTAGAAATGAGTAGCATGCAATCACTGGCTGGTTGTGTAACAAGTTTGAGATTACACCAAAGAAATGAGTAGCACGCAATCACTGGCTTGTTGTGTTACAAGTTTGAGATTACACTAAAAAAATAAGTAGCACGCAATCACTGGCTGGTTGTTGTGTGACAAGTTTGAGATCACACAAAAGAAATGAGCAGCACGCAAACACTGGCCGGTTGTTGTGTGACAAGTTTGAGATCACACCAAAGAAATGAGTACCACGCAATCACTGGCTGGTTGTTTTGTGACAAGTTTGAGATCACACCAAAGAAATGAGTAGCACGCCAACACTGGCAGGTTGTGTTACAAGTTGGGATTACACTAAAGAAATAAGTAGCACGCAATCACTGGCTGGTTGTTTTGTGACAAGTTTGATATCATACCAAAGAAATGAGTAGCACGCAATCACTGGCTGGTTGTTGTGTGACAAGTTTGAGATCACATCAAAGAAATGAGTAGCACACCAACACTGGCAGGTTGTGTGACAAGTTTGAGATCACACCAAAGAAATGAGTAGCACGCAATCACTGGCTGGTTGTGTTACAAGTTTGAGATTACACTAAAAAAATAAGTAGCACGCAATCACTGGCTGGTTGTTGTGTAACAAGATTGAGATCACTCAAAAGAAATGAGCAGCACACAAACACTGGCTGGTTGCTGTGTGACAAGTTGGAGATCTCACAAAAGAAATGAGTAACACGCAATCACTGGCTGGTTGTTGTGTGACCAGTTTGAGATTACACCAAAGAAATGAGTAGCATGCAATCACTGGCTAGTTGTGTAACAGGTTTGAGATTACACTAAAACAATAAGTAGCACGCCAACACTGGCAGGTTGTGTTACAAGTTGGAGATTAGACTAAAAAAAATAAGTAGCACGCAATCACTGGCTGGTTGTGTGACAAGTTTGAGATTACACCAAAGAAATGAGTAGCACGCAATCACTGGCTAGTTGTGTAACAAGTTTGAGATTACACTAAAACAATATGTAGCATGCCAACACTGGCAGGTTGTGTTACAAGTTTGAGATTACACTAAAAAAATAAGTAGCACGCAAAAACTGGCTGGTTGTGTAACAAGTTTGAGATTACACCAAAGAAATGAATAGCATACCAACACTGGCAGGTTTTGTGACAATTTTGAGATCACACAAAAGAAAAGAGTAGCACGCAAAACCTGGCTGGTTGTTGTGTAACAAGTATGAGATCACACAATAGAAATGAGCAGCACGCAATCACTGGCTGGTTGTGTGAAGTTTGAGATCACACCAAAGAAATGATGAGTAGCACGCAAACACTGGCAGGTTGTGTAACAAGTTTGAGATTACACTAAAAAAATAAGTACCACGCCAACACTGGCAGGTTGTGTAACAAGTTTGAGATTACACCTTAGAAATGAGTAGCATGCAATCACTGGCTCGTTGTGTAACAAGTTTGAGATTACACTAAAAAAATAAGTAGCACGCAATCACTGGCTGGTTGTTGTGTGACAAGTTTGAGATCACACAAAAGAAATGAGCAGCATGCAAACACTGGCTGGTTGTTGTGTGACAAGTTTGAGATCACACCAAAGGAATGAGTACCACGCAATCACTGGCTGGTTGTTGTGTGACAAGTTTGAGATCACACCAAAGAAATGAGTAGCACGCCAACACTGGCAGGTTGTGTTATAAGTTGGGATTACACTAAAGAAATAAGTAGCACGCAATCACTGGCTGGTTGTTTTGTGACAAGTTTGAGAACATACCAAATAAATGAGTAGCACGCAATCACTGGCTGGTTGTTGTGCGACAAGTTTGAGATTACACCAAAGAAATGAATAGCACACCAACACTGGCAGGTTGTGTGACAAGTTTGAGATGACACAAAAGAAATGAGTATCACGCAAAAACTGGCTGGTTGTTGTGTAACAAGTATGAGATCACACAAAAGAAATGAGCAGCACACAATCACTGGCTGGTTGTGTGACAAGTTTGAGATCACACCAAAGAAATGATGAGTAGCACGCAAAAACTGGCAGGTTGTGTAACAAGTTTGAGATTACACTAAAAAATAAGTAGCACGCCAACACTGGCAGGTTGTGTAACAAGTTTGAGATTACACCTTAAAAATGAGTAGCATGCAATCACTGGCTGGTTGTGTAACAAGTTTGAGATTACACCAAAGAAATGAGTAGTACGCAATCACTGGCTTGTTGTGTTACAAGTTTGAGATTACACTAAAAAAATAAGTAGCACGCAATCACTGGCTGGTTGTTGTGTGACAAGTTTGAGATCACACAAAAGAAATGAGTACCACGCAATCACTGGCTGGTTGTTGTGTGACAAGTTTGAGATCACACCAAAGAAATGAGTAGCACGCCAACACTGGCAGGTTGTGTTATAAGTTGGGATTACACTAAAGAAATAAGTAGCACGCAATCACTGGCTGGTTGTTTTGTGACAAGTTTGAGATCACACCAAAGAAATGAGTAGCACACCAACACTGGCAGGTTGTGTGACAAGTTTGAGATCACACCAAAGAAATGAGTAGCACGCAATCACTAGCTGGTTGTGTTACAAGTTTGAGATTACACTAAAAAAATAAGTAGCACGCAATCACTGGCTGGTTGTTGTGTAACAAGATTGAGATCACTCAAAAGAAATGAGCAGCACACAAACACTGGCTGGTTGCTGTGTGACAAGTTGGAGATCTCACAAAAGAAATGAGTAACACGCAATCACTGGCTGGTTGTGTGAAGTTTGAGATCACACCAAAGAAATGATGAGTAGCACGCAAACACTGGCAGGTTGTGTAACAAGTTTGAGATTACACTAAAAAAATAAGTACCACGCCAACACTGGCAGGTTGTGTAACAAGTTTGAGATTACACCTTAGAAATGAGTAGCATGCAATCACTGGCTGGTTGTGTAACAAGTTTGAGATTACACTAAAAAAATAAGTAGCACGCAATCTCTGGCTGGTTGTTGTGTGACAAGTTTGAGATCACACAAAAGAAATGAGCAGCATGCAAACACTGGCTGGTTGTTGTGTGTCAAGTTTGAGATCACACCAAAGGAATGAGTACCACGCAATCACTGGCTGGTTGTTGTGTGACAAGTTTGAGATCACACCAAAGAAATGAGTAGCACGCCAACACTGGCAGGTTGTGTTATAAGTTGGGATTACACTAAAGAAATAAGTAGCACGCAATCACTGGCTGGTTGTTTTGTAACAAGTTTGAGAACATACCAAATAAATGAGTAGCACGCAATCACTGGCTGGTTGTTGTGTGACAAGTTTGAGATCACACCAAAGAAATGAGTAACACACCAACACTGGCAGGTTGCGTGACAAGTTTGAGATCACACCAAAGAAATGAGTAGCACGCAATCACTAGCTGGTTGTGTTACAAGTTTGAGATTACACTAAAATATAAGTAGCACGCAATCACTGGCTGGTTGTTGTGTAACAAGATTGAGATCACTCAAAAGAAATGAGCAGCACACAAACACTGGCTGGTTGCTGTGTGACTGGTTGGAGATCTCACAAAAGAAATGAGTAACACGCAATCCCTGGCTGGTTGTTGTGTGACCAGTTTGAGATTACACCAAAGAAATGAATAGCATGCAATCACTGGCTAGTTGTGTAACAATTTTGAGATTACACTAAAACAATAAGTAGCACGCCAACACTGGCAGGTTGTGTTACAAGTTGGAGATTAGACTAAAAAAAATAGGTAGCACGCAATGACTGGCTGGTTGTGTTACAAGTTTGAGATTACACCAAAGAAATGAGTATCACGCAATCACTGGCTAGTTGTGTAACAAGTTTGAGATTACACTAAAACAATATGTAGCACGCCAACACTGGCAGGTTGTGTTACAAGTTTGAGTTTACACTAAAAAAATAAGTAGCACGCAATCACTGGCTAGTTGTGTAACAACTTTGAGATTACACTAAAACAATAAGTAGCACGCCAACACTGGCAGGTTGTGTTACAAGTTTGAGATTACACTAAAAAATAAGTAGCCCGCAGTCATTGGCTGGTTGTTGTGTAACAAGTTTGAGATTACAGTAAAACAATAAGTAGAACGGCAACACTGGCAGGTTGTGTAAGAAGTTTGAGATTACACCAAAGAAATGAGTAGCACGCCAACACAGGCAGGTTGTGTGACAAGTTTGAGATCACACAAAGAAATGAGTAGCACGCAAAAACTGGCTGGTTGTTGTGTAAGAAGTATGAGATCACACAAAAGAAATGAGCAGCACGCAATCGCTGGTTGTGTGAAGTTTGAGATCACACCAAAGAAATGATGAGTACCACGCCAACACTGGCAGGTTGTGTAACAAGTTTGAGATTACATATTAGAAATGAGTAGCATGCAATCACTTGCTGGTTGTGTAACAAGTTTGAGATTACACTAAAAAAATAAGTAGCACGCAATCACTGGCTGGTTGTTGTGTGACAAGTTTGAGATCACACAAAAGAAATGAGCAGCATGCAAACACTGGCTGGTTGTTGTGTGACAAGTTTGAGATCACACCAAAGGAATGAGTACCACGCAATCACTGGCTGGTTGTTGTGTGACAAGTTTGAGATCACACCAAAGAAATGAGTAGCACGCCAACACTGGCAGGTTGTGTTATAAGTTGGGATTACACTAAAGAAATAAGTAGCACGCAATCACTGGCTGGTTGTTTTGTAACAAGTTTGAGAACATACCAAATAAATGAGTAGCACGCAATCACTGGCTGGTTGTTGTGTGACAAGTTTGAGATCACACCAAAGAAATGAGTAACACACCAACACTGGCAGGTTGCGTGACAAGTTTGAGATCACACCAAAGAAATGAGTAGCACGCAATCACTAGCTGGTTGTGTTACAAGTTTGAGATTACACTAAAATATAAGTAGCACGCAATCACTGGCTGGTTGTTGTGTAACAAGATTGAGATCACTCAAAAGAAATGAGCAGCACACAAACACTGGCTGGTTGCTGTGTGACTGGTTGGAGATCTCACAAAAGAAATGAGTAACACGCAATCCCTGGCTGGTTGTTGTGTGACCAGTTTGAGATTACACCAAAGAAATGAATAGCATGCAATCACTGGCTAGTTGTGTAACAATTTTGAGATTACACTAAAACAATAAGTAGCACGCCAACACTGGCAGGTTGTGTTACAAGTTGGAGATTAGACTAAAAAAAATAGGTAGCACGCAATGACTGGCTGGTTGTGTTACAAGTTTGAGATTACACCAAAGAAATGAGTATCACGCAATCACTGGCTAGTTGTGTAACAAGTTTGAGATTACACTAAAACAATATGTAGCACGCCAACACTGGCAGGTTGTGTTACAAGTTTGAGTTTACACTAAAAAAATAAGTAGCACGCAATCACTGGCTAGTTGTGTAACAACTTTGAGATTACACTAAAACAATAAGTAGCACGCCAACACTGGCAGGTTGTGTTACAAGTTTGAGATTACACTAAAAAATAAGTAGCCCGCAGTCACTGGCTGGTTGTTGTGTAACAAGTTTGAGATTACAGTAAAACAATAAGTAGAACGGCAACACTGGCAGGTTGTGTAAGAAGTTTGAGATTACACCAAAGAAATGAGTAGCACGCCAACACAGGCAGGTTGTGTGACAAGTTTGAGATCACACAAAGAAATGAGTAGCACGCAAAAACTGGCTGGTTGTTGTGTAAGAAGTATGAGATCACACAAAAGAAATGAGCAGCACGCAATCGCTGGTTGTGTGAAGTTTGAGATCACACCAAAGAAATGATGAGTACCACGCCAACACTGGCAGGTTGTGTAACAAGTTTGAGATTACACTAAAAAAATAAGTACCACGCCAACACTGGCAGGTTGTGTAACAAGTTTGAGATTACATATTAGAAATGAGTAGCAGGCAATCACTTGCTGGTTGTGTAACAAGTTTGAGATTACACTAAAAAAATAAGTAGCACGCAATCACTGGCTGGTTGTTGTGTGACAAGTTTGAGATCACACAAAAGAAATGAGCAGCATGCAAACACTGGCTGGTTGTTGTGTGACAAGTTTGAGATCACACCAAAGGAATGAGTACCACGCAATCACTGGCTGGTTGTTGTGTGACAAATTTGAGATCACACCAAAGAAATGAGTAGCACGCCAACACTGGCAGGTTGTGTTATAAGTTGGGATTACACTAAAGAAATAAGTAGCACGCAATCACTGGCTGGTTGTTTTGTAAAAAGTTTGAGAACATACCGAATAAATGAGTAGCACGCAATCACTGCCTGGTTGTTGTGTGACAAGTTTGAGATCACACCAAAGAAATGAGTAGCACACCAACACTGGCAGGTTGCGTGACAAGTTTGAGATCACACCAAAGAAATGAGTAGCACGCAATCACTAGCTGGTTGTGTTACAAGTTTGAGATTACACTAAAATATAAGTAGCACGCAATCACTGGCTGGTTGTTGTGTAACAAGATTGAGATCACTCAAAAGAAATGAGCAGCACACAAACACTGGCTGGTTGCTGTGTGACTGGTTGGAGATCTCACAAAAGAAATGAGTAACACGCAATCCCTGGCTGGTTGTTGTGTGACCAGTTTGAGATTACACCAAAGAAATGAATAGCATGCAATCACTGGCTAGTTGTGTAACAATTTTGAGATTACACTAAAACAATAAGTAGCACGCCAGCACTGGCAGGTTGTGTTACAAGTTGGAGATTAGACTAAAAAAAATAGGTAGCACGCAATCACTGGCTGGTTGTGTTACAAGTTTGAGATTACACCAAAGAAATGAGTAGCACGCAATCACTGGCTAGTTGTGTAACAAGTTTGAGATTACACTAAAACAATATGTAGCACGCCAACACTGGCAGATTGTGTTACAAGTTTGAGATTACACTAAAAAAATAAGTAGCACGCAATCACTGGCTAGTTGTGTAACAATTTTGAGATTACACTAAAACAATAAGTAGCACGCCAACACTGGCAGGTTGTGTTACAAGTTTGAGATTACACTAAAAAATAAGTAGCCCGCAGTCACTGGCTGGTTGTTGTGTAACAAGTTTGAGATTACAGTAAAACAATAAGTATAACGGCAACACTGGCAGGTTGTGTAAGAAGTTTGAGATTACACCAAAGAAATGAGTAGCACGCCAACACTGGCAGGTGGTGTTACAAGTTTCAGATTACACTAAAAAAATAAGTAGCACGCAAAAACTGGCTAGTTGTGTAACAAGTTTGAGATTACACCAAAGAAATGAATAGCATACCAACACTGACATGTTGTGTGACAAGTTTGAGATCACACAAAAGAAATGAGCAGCACGCAATCGCTGGTTGTGTGAAGTTTGAGATCACACCAAAGAAATGATGAGTAGCACGCAAACACTGGCAGGTTGTGTAACAAGTTTGAGATTACACTAAAAAAATAAGTAGCACGCCAACACTGGCAGGTTGTGTAACAAGTTTGAGATTACACTAAAAAAATAAGTAGCACGCAATCACTGGCTGGTTGTTGTGTGACAAGTTTGAGATCACTCAAAAGAAATGAGCAGCACACAAACACTGGCTGGTTGCTGTGTGACTGGTTGGAGATCTCACAAAAGAAATGAGTAACACGCAATCCCTGGCTGGTTGTTGTGTGACCAGTTTGAGACTACAACAAAGAAATGAATAGCATGCAATCACTGGCTAGTTGTGTAACAATTTTGAGATTACACTAAAACAATAAGTAGCACGCCAACACTGGCAGGTTGTGTTACAAGTTGGAGATTAGACTAAAAAAAATAGGTAGCACGCAATCACTGGCTGGTTGTGTTACAAGTTTGAGATTACACCAAAGAAATGAGTATCACGCAATCACTGGCTAGTTGTGTAACAAGTTTGAGATTACACTAAAACAATATGTAGCACGCCAACACTGGCAGGTTGTGTTACAAGTTTGAGTTTACACTAAAAAAATAAGTAGCACGCAATCACTGGCTAGTTGTGTAAGAACTTTGAGATTACACTAAAACAATAAGTAGCACGCCAACACTGGCAGGTTGTGTTACAAGTTTGAGATTACACTAAAAAATAAGTAGCCCGCAGTCACTGGCTGGTTGTTGTGTAACAAGTTTGAGATTACAGTAAAACAATAAGTAGAACGGCAACACTGGCAGGTTGTGTAAGAAGTTTGAGATTACACCAAAGAAATGAGTAGCACGCCAACACAGGCAGGTTGTGTGACAAGTTTGAGATCACACAAAGAAATGAGTAGCACGCAAAAACTGGCTGGTTGTTGTGTAAGAAGTATGAGATCACACAAAAGAAATGAGCAGCACGCAATCGCTGGTTGTGTGAAGTTTGAGATCACACCAAAGAAATGATGAGTAGCACGCAAACACTGGCAGGTTGTGTAACAAGTTTGAGATTACACTAAAAAAATAAGTACCACGCCAACACTGGCAGGTTGTGTAACAAGTTTGAGATTACATATTAGAAATGAGTAGCAGGCAATCACTTGCTGGTTGTGTAACAAGTTTGAGATTACACTAAAAAAATAAGTAGCACGCAATCACTGGCTGGTTGTTGTGTGACAAGTTTGAGATCACACAAAAGAAATGAGCAGCATGCAAACACTGGCTGGTTGTTGTGTGACAAGTTTGAGATCACACCAAAGGAATGAGTACCACGCAATCACTGGCTGGTTGTTGTGTGACAAATTTGAGACCACACCAAAGAAATGAGTAGCACGCCAACACTGGCAGGTTGTGTTATAAGTTGGGATTACACTAAAGAAATAAGTAGCACGCAATCACTGGCTGGTTGTTTTGTAAAAAGTTTGAGAACATACCGAATAAATGAGTAGCACGCAATCACTGCCTGGTTGTTGTGTGACAAGTTTGAGATCACACCAAAGAAATGAGTAGCACACCAACACTGGCAGGTTGCGTGACAAGTTTGAGATCACACCAAAGAAATGAGTAGCACGCAATCACTAGCTGGTTGTGTTACAAGTTTGAGATTACACTAAAATATAAGTAGCACGCAATCACTGGCTGGTTGTTGTGTAACAAGATTGAGATCACTCAAAAGAAATGAGCAGCACACAAACACTGGCTGGTTGCTGTGTGACTGGTTGGAGATCTCACAAAAGAAATGAGTAACACGCAATCCCTGGCTGGTTGTTGTGTGACCAGTTTGAGATTACACCAAAGAAATGAATAGCATGCAATCACTGGCTAGTTGTGTAACAATTTTGAGATTACACTAAAACAATAAGTAGCACGCCAGCACTGGCAGGTTGTGTTACAAGTTGGAGATTAGACTAAAAAAAATAGGTAGCACGCAATCACTGGCTGGTTGTGTTACAAGTTTGAGATTACACCAAAGAAATGAGTAGCACGCAATCACTGGCTAGTTGTGTAACAAGTTTGAGATTACACTAAAACAATATGTAGCACGCCAACACTGGCAGATTGTGTTACAAGTTTGAGATTACACTAAAAAAATAAGTAGCACGCAATCACTGGCTAGTTGTGTAACAATTTTGAGATTACACTAAAACAATAAGTAGCACGCCAACACTGGCAGGTTGTGTTACAAGTTTGAGATTACACTAAAAAATAAGTAGCCCGCAGTCACTGGCTGGTTGTTGTGTAACAAGTTTGAGATTACAGTAAAACAATAAGTATAACGGCAACACTGGCAGGTTGTGTAAGAAGTTTGAGATTACACCAAAGAAATGAGTAGCACGCCAACACTGGCAGGTGGTGTTACAAGTTTCAGATTACACTAAAAAAATAAGTAGCACGCAAAAACTGGCTAGTTGTGTAACAAGTTTGAGATTACACCAAAGAAATGAATAGCATACCAACACTGACATGTTGTGTGACAAGTTTGAGATCACACAAAAGAAATGAGCAGCACGCAATCGCTGGTTGTGTGAAGTTTGAGATCACACCAAAGAAATGATGAGTAGCACGCAAACACTGGCAGGTTGTGTAACAAGTTTGAGATTACACTAAAAAAATAAGTAGCACGCCAACACTGGCAGGTTGTGTAACAAGTTTGAGATTACACTAAAAAAATAAGTAGCACGCAATCACTGGCTGGTTGTTGTGTGACAAGTTTGAGATCACACAAAAGAAATGAGCAGCACGCAAACACTGGCCGGTTGTTGTGTGACAAGTTTGAGATCACACCAAAGAAATGATGAGTAGCACGCAAACACTGGCAGGTTGTGTAACAAGTTTGAGATTACACTAAAAAAATAAGTAGCACGCCAACACTGGCAGGTTGTGTGACAAGTTTGAGATCACACAAAAGAAATGAGCAGCACGCAAACACTGGCCGGTTGTTGTGTGACAAGTTTGAGATCACACCAAAGAAATGAGTACCACGCAATCACTGGCTGGTTGTTGTGTGACAAGTTTGAGATCACACCAAAGAAATGAGTAGCACGCCAACACTGGCAGGTTGTGTTATAAGTTGGGTTTACACTAAAGAAATAAGTAGCACGCAATCACTGACTGGTTGTTTTGTGACAAGTTTGAGATCATACCAAAGAAATGAGTAGCACGCAATCACTGGCTGGTTGTTGTGTGACAAGTTTGAGATCACACCAAAGAAATGAGTAGCACACCAACACTGGCAGGTTGTTTAACAAGTTTGAGATCACACCAAAGAAATGAGCAGCACGCAATCACTAGCTGGTTGTGTTACAAGTTTGAGATTACACTAAAAAAATAAGTAGCACGCAATCACTGGCTGGTTGTTGTGTAACAAGATTGAGATCACTCAAAAGAAATGAGCAGCACACAAGCACTGGCTGGTTGCTGTGTGACAAGTTGGAGATCTCACAAAAGAAATGAGTAACACGCAATCACAGGCTGGTTGTTGTGTGACCAGTTTGAGATTACACCAAAGAAATGAGTAGCATGCAATCACTGGCTAGTTGTGTAACAAGTTTGAGATTACACTAAAACAATAAGTAGCACGCCAACACTGGCAGGTTGTGTTACAAGTTGGAGATTAGACTAAAAAAAATAAGCAGCACGCAATCACTGGCTGGTTGTGTTACAAGTTTGAGATTACACCAAAGAAATGAGTAGCATCCCAACACTGGCAGGTTGTGTGACAAGTTTGAGATCACACAAAAGAAATGAGTAGCACGCCAACATTGGCAGGTTGCATGACAAGTTTGAGATCACACCAAAGAAATTAGTAGCACGCAATCACTAGCTGGTTGTGTTACAAGTTTGAGATTACACTAAAAAAATAAGTAGCACGCAATCACTGGCTGGTTGTTGTGTAACAAGATTGAGATCACTCAAAAGAAATGAGCAGCACACAAACACTGGCTGGTTGCTGTGTGACTGGTTGGAGATCTCACAAAAGAAATGAGTAACACGCAATTCCCGGCTGGTTGTTGTGTGACCAGTTTGAGATTACACCAAAGAAATGAATAGCATGCAATCACTGGCTAGTTGTGTAACAAGTTTGAGATTACACTAAAACAATAAGTAGCACGCCAACACTGGCAGGTTGTGTTACAAGTTGGAGATTAGACTAAAAAAAATAAGTAGCACGCAATCACTGGCTGGTTGTGTTACAAGTTTGAGATTACACCAAAGAAATGAGTAGCACGCAGTCACTGGCTAGTTGTGTAACAAGTTTGAGATTACACTAAAACAATATGTAGCACGCCAACACTGGCAGGTTGTGTTACAAGTTTGAGATTACACTAAAAAAATAAGTAGCACGCAATCAGTCGCTAGTTGTGTAACAATTTTGAGATTACACTAAAACAATAAGTAGCACGCCAACACTGGCAGGTTGTGTTACAAGTTTGAGATTACACTAAAAAAATAAGTAGCCCGCAATCACTGGCTGGTTGTTGTGTAACAAGTTTGAGATTACAGTAAAACAATAAGTAGAACGGCAACACTGGCAGGTTGTGTAACAAGTTTGAGATTACACCAAATAAATGAGTAGCACGCCAACACGGGCAGGTTGTGTGATAAGTTTGAGATCACACAAAGAAATGGGTAGCACGCAAAAACTGGCTGGTTGTTGTGTAACAAGTTTGAGATCACACAAAAGAAATGAGCAGCACGCAATCACTGGCAGGTGTGACAAGTTTGAGATTACATAAAATATAAGTAGCACGCCAACACTGGCTGGTTGTGTAACAAGTTTGAGATTACACCAAAGAAATGAGTAACACGCAATCACTGGCTAGTTGTGTAACAATTTTGAGATTACACCAAAGAAATGAGTAGCACGCAATCACTGGCTTGTTGTGTTACAAGTTTGAGATTACACTAAAAAAATAAGTAGCACTCAATCACTGGCTGCTTGTTGTGTGATAAGTTTGAGATCACACAAAAGAAATGAGCAGCATGCAAACACTGGCTGGTTGTTGTGTGACAAGTTTGAGATCACATCAAAGAAATGAGTAGCACAGCAACACTGGCAGGTTGTGTTATAAATTGGGATTACACTAAAAAAATAAGTAGCACGCAATCACTGGCTGGTTGTTTTGTGACAAGTTTGAGATCATATCAAAGAAATGAGTAGCACGCAATCACTAGCTGGTTGTTGTGTGACAAGTTTGAGATCACACAAAAGAAATGAGTAGCACGCAAAAACTGGCTGGTTGTTGTGTGACAAGTTTGAGATCACAAAAAAGAAATGAGCAGCACGCAAACACTGGCCGGTTGTTGTGTGACAAGTTTGAGATCACACCAATGAAATGATGAGTAGCACGCAAACACTGGCAGGTTGTGTGACAAGTTTGAGATCACACAAAAGAAATGAGCAACACGCAAACACTGGCCGGTTGTTGTGTAACAAGTTTGAGATTACACCTTAGAAATGAGTAGCATGCAATCACTGGCTGGTTGTGTAACAAGTTTGAGATTACACCAAAGAAATGAGTAGCACGCAATCACTGACTTGTTGTGTTACAAGTTTGAGATTACACTAAAAAAATAAGTAGCACGCAATCACTGGCTGGTTGTTGTGTGACAAGTTTGAGATCACACAAAAGAAATGAGCAGCACGCATACACTGGCCGGTTGTTGTGTGACAAGTTTGAGATCACACCAAAGAAATGAGTACCACGCAATCACTGGCTGGTTGTTGTGTGACAAGTTTGAGATCACACCAAAGAAATGAGTAGCACGCCAACACTGGCAGGTTGTGTTATAAGTTGGGATTACACTAAAGAAATAAGTAGCACGCAATGACTGGCTGGTTGTTTTGTGACAAGTTTGAGATCATACCAAAGAAATGAGTAGCACGCAATCACTGACTGGTTGTTGTGTGACAAGTTTGAGATCACACCAAAGAAATGAGTAGCACACCAACACTGGCAGGTTGTGTGACAAGTTTGAGATCACACCAAAGAAATGAGTAGCACGCAATCACTAGCTGGTTGTGTTACAAGTTTGAGATTACACTAAAAAAATAAGTAGCACGCAATCACTGGCTGGTTGTTGTGTAACAAGATCACTCAAAAGAAATGAGCAGCACACAAACACTGGCTGGTTGCTGTGTGACAAGTTGGAGATCTCACAAAAGAAATGAGTAACACGCAATCACTGGCTGGTTGTTGTGTGACCAGTTTGAGATTACACCAAAGAAATGAGTAGCATGCAATCACTGGCTAGTTGTGTAACAATTTTGAGATTACACTAAAACAATAAGTAGCACGCCAACACTGGCAGGTTGTGTTACAAGTTGGAGATTAGACTAAAAAAAATAAGTAGCACGCAATCACTGGCTGGTTGTGTGACAAGTTTGAGATTATACCAAAGAAATGAGGAGTACGCAATCACTGGCTAGTTGTGTAACAAGTTTGAGATTACACTAAAACAATATGTAGCATGCCAACACTGGCAGGTTGTGTTACAAGTTTGAGATTATACTAAAAAAATAAGTAGCACGCAAAAACTGGCTGGTTGTGTAACAAGTTTGAGATTACACCAAAGAAATGAATAGCATACCAACACTGGCAGGTTGTGTGACAAGTTTGAGATCACACAAAGAAATGAGTAGCACGCAAAAACTGGCTGGTTGTTGTGTAACAAGTATGAGATCACACAAAGAAATGAGCAGCACGCAATCGCTGGTTGTGTGAAGTTTGAGATCACACCAAAGAAATGATGAGTAGCACGCAAACACTGGCAGGTTGTGTGACAAGGTTGAGATTACACTAAAAAAATAAGTAGCACGCCAACACTGGCAGGTTGTGTAACAAGTTTGAGATTACACCTTAGAAATGAGTAGCATGCAATCACTGGCTGGTTGAGTAACAAGTTTGAGATTACACCAAAGAAATGAGTAGCATGCAATCACTGGCTTGTTGTGTTACAAGTTTGAGATTACACTAAAAAAATAAGTAGCACGCAATCACTGGCTGGTTGTTGTGTGACAAGTTTGAGATCACACAAAAGAAATGAGCAGCATGCAAACACTGGCCGGTTGTTGTGTGACAAGTTTGAGATCACACCAAAGGAATGAGTACCACGCAATCACTGGCTGGTTGTTGTGTGACAAGTTTGAGATCACACCAAAGAAATGAGTAGCACGCCAACACTGGCAGGTTGTGTTATAAATTGGGATTACACTAAAGAAATAAGTAGCACGCAATCACTGGCTGGTTGTTTTGTGACAAGTTTGAGAACATACCAAAGAAATGAGTAGCACGCAATCACTGGCTGGTTGTTGTGTGACAAGTTTGAGATCACACCAAAGAAATGAGTAGCACACCAACACTGGCAGGTTGCGTGACAAGTTTGAGATCACACAAAAGAAATGAGTAGCACGCAATCACTAGCTGGTTGCTGTGTGACTGGTTGGAGATCTCACAAAAGAAATGAGTAACACGCAATCCCTGGCTGGTTGTTGTGTGACCAGTTTGAGATTACACCAAAGAAATGAATAGCATGCAATCACTGGCTAGTTGTGTAACAAGTTTGAGATTACACCAAAGAAATGAGTAGCACGCAATCACTAGCTGGTTGTGTTACAAGTTTGAGATTACACTAAAAAAATAAGTAGCACGCAATCACTGGCTGGTTGTTTTGTAACAAGATTGAGATCACTCAAAAGAAATGAGCAGCACACAAACACTGGCTGGTTGCTGTGTGACAAGTTCGAGATCTCACAAAAGAAATGAGTAACACGCAATCACTGGCTGGTTGTTGTGTGACAAGTTTGAGATCACACCAAAGAAATGAGTAGCACACCAACACTGGCAGGTTGTGTGACAAGTTTGAGATCACACCAAAGAAATGAGTAGTACGCAATCACTAGCTGGTTGTGTTATAAGTTTGAGATTACACTAAAAAAATAAGTAGCACGCAATCACTGGCTGGTTGTTGTGTAACAAGATTGAGATCACTCAAAATAAATGAGCAGCACACAAACTCTGCCTCGTTGCTGTGTGACAAGTCTGAGATCTCACAAATGAAATGAGTAACATGCAATCACTGGCTGGTTGTTGTGTGACCAGTTTGAGATTACACCAAAGAAATGAGTAGCATGCAATGACTGCCTAGTTGTGTAACACGTTTGAGATTACACTAAAACAATAAGTAGCACGCCAACACTGGCAGGTTGTGTTACAAGTTGGAGATTAGACTAAAAAAAATAAGCAGCACGCAATCACTGGCTGGTTGTGTGACAAGTTTGAGATTACACCAAAGAAATGAGTAGCACGCAATCACTGGCTAGTTGTGTAACAAGTTTGAGATTACACTAAAACAATATGTAGCATGCCAACACTGGCAGGTTATGTTACAAGTTTGAGATTACACTAAAAAAATAAGTAGCACGCAAAAACTGGCTGGTTGTGTAACAAGTTTGAGATTACACCAAAGAAATGAATAGCATACCAACACTGGCAGGTTGTGTGACAAGTTTGAGATCACACAAAAGAAAAGAGTAGCATGCAAAAACTGGCTGGTTGTTGTGTAACAAGTATGAGATCACACAAAAGAAATGAGCAGCACGCAATCACTGGCTGGTTGTGTGAAGTTTGAGATCACACCAAAGAAATGATGAGTAGCACGCAAACACTGGCAAGTTGTGTAACAAGTTTGAGATTACACTAAAAAAATAAGTACCACGCCAACACTGGCAGGTTGTGTAACAAGTTTGAGATTACACCTTAGAAATGAGTAGCATGTAATCACTGGCTGGTTGTGTAACAAGTTTGAGATTACACTAAAAAAATAAGTAGCACGCAAAAACTGGCTGGTTGTTGTGTGACAAGTTTGAGATCACACAAAAGAAATGAGCAGCATGCAAACACTGGCTGGTTGTTGTGTGACAAGTTTGAGATCACACCAAAAGAATGAGTACCACGCAATCACTGGCTGGTTGTTGTGTGACAAGTTTGAGATCACACCAAAGAAATGAGTAGCATGCCAACATTGGCAGGTTGCATGACAAGTTTGAGATCACACCAAAGAAATGAGTAGCACGCAATCACTGGCTGGTTGTGTTCCAAGTTTGAGATTACACTAAAAAAATAAGTAGCACACAATCACTGGCTGGTTGTTGTGTAACAAGATTGAGATCACTCAAAAGAAATGAGCAGCACACAAACACTGGCTGGTTGCTGTGTGACTAGTTGGAGATCTCACAAAAGAAATGAGTAACACGCAATACCTGGCTGGTTGTTGTGTGACCAGTTTGAGATTACACCAAAGAAATGAATAGCACGCAATCACTGGCTTGTTGTGTTACAAGTTTGAGATTACACTAAAAAAATAAGTAGCACGCAATCACTGGCTGGTTGTTGTGTGACAAGTTTGAGATCACACAAAAGAAATGAGCAGCACGCAAACACTGGCCGGTTGTTGTGTGACAAGTTTGAGATCACACAAAAGAAATGAGTACCACGCAATCACTGGCTGGTTGTTGTGTGACAAGTTTGAGATCACACCAAAGAAATGAGTAGCACGCAATCGCTGGTTGTGTGAAGTTTGAGATCACACCAAACAAATGATGAGTAGCACGCCAACACTGGCAGGTTGTGTAACAAGTTTGAGATTACACTAAAAAAATAAGTAGCACGCAATCACTGGCCGGTTGTTGTGTGACAAGTTTGAGATCACACAAAAGAAATGAGTACCACGCAATCACTGGCTGGTTGTTGTGTGACAAGTTTGAGATCACACCAAAGAAATGAGTAGCACGCCAACACTGGCAGGTTGTGTTATAAATTGGGATTACACTAAAGAAATAAGTAGCACGCAATCACTGGCTGGTTGTTTTGTGACAAGTTTGAGAACATACCAAAGAAATGAGTAGCACGCAATCACTGGCTGGTTGTTGTGTGACAAGTTTGAGATCACACCAAAGAAATGAGTAGCACACCAACACTGGCAGGTTGCGTGACAAGTTTGAGATCACACAAAAGAAATGAGTAGCACGCAATCACTAGCTGGTTGCTGTGTGACTGGTTGGAGATCTCACAAAAGAAATGAGTAACACGCAATCCCTGGCTGGTTGTTGTGTGACCAGTTTGAGATTACACCAAAGAAATGAATAGCATGCAATCACTGGCTAGTTGTGTAACAAGTTTGAGATTACACCAAAGAAATGAGTAGCACGCAATCACTAGCTGGTTGTGTTACAAGTTTGAGATTACACTAAAAAAATAAGTAGCACGCAATCACTGGCTGGTTGTTTTGTAACAAGATTGAGATCACTCAAAAGAAATGAGCAGCACACAAACACTGGCTGGTTGCTGTGTGACAAGTTCGAGATCTCACAAAAGAAATGAGTAACACGCAATCACTGGCTGGTTGTTGTGTGACAAGTTTGAGATCACACCAAAGAAATGAGTAGCACACCAACACTGGCAGGTTGTGTGACAAGTTTGAGATCACACCAAAGAAATGAGTAGTACGCAATCACTAGCTGGTTGTGTTATAAGTTTGAGATTACACTAAAAAAATAAGTAGCACGCAATCACTGGCTGGTTGTTGTGTAACAAGATTGAGATCACTCAAAATAAATGAGCAGCACACAAACTCTGCCTCGTTGCTGTGTGACAAGTCTGAGATCTCACAAATGAAATGAGTAACATGCAATCACTGGCTGGTTGTTGTGTGACCAGTTTGAGATTACACCAAAGAAATGAGTAGCATGCAATGACTGCCTAGTTGTGTAACACGTTTGAGATTACACTAAAACAATAAGTAGCACGCCAACACTGGCAGGTTGTGTTACAAGTTGGAGATTAGACTAAAAAAAATAAGCAGCACGCAATCACTGGCTGGTTGTGTGACAAGTTTGAGATTACACCAAAGAAATGAGTAGCACGCAATCACTGGCTAGTTGTGTAACAAGTTTGAGATTACACTAAAACAATATGTAGCATGCCAACACTGGCAGGTTATGTTACAAGTTTGAGATTACACTAAAAAAATAAGTAGCACGCAAAAACTGGCTGGTTGTGTAACAAGTTTGAGATTACACCAAAGAAATGAATAGCATACCAACACTGGCAGGTTGTGTGACAAGTTTGAGATCACACAAAAGAAAAGAGTAGCATGCAAAAACTGGCTGGTTGTTGTGTAACAAGTATGAGATCACACAAAAGAAATGAGCAGCACGCAATCACTGGCTGGTTGTGTGAAGTTTGAGATCACACCAAAGAAATGATGAGTAGCACGCAAACACTGGCAAGTTGTGTAACAAGTTTGAGATTACACTAAAAAAATAAGTACCACGCCAACACTGGCAGGTTGTGTAACAAGTTTGAGATTACACCTTAGAAATGAGTAGCATGTAATCACTGGCTGGTTGTGTAACAAGTTTGAGATTACACTAAAAAAATAAGTAGCACGCAAAAACTGGCTGGTTGTTGTGTGACAAGTTTGAGATCACACAAAAGAAATGAGCAGCATGCAAACACTGGCTGGTTGTTGTGTGACAAGTTTGAGATCACACCAAAAGAATGAGTACCACGCAATCACTGGCTGGTTGTTGTGTGACAAGTTTGAGATCACACCAAAGAAATGAGTAGCATGCCAACATTGGCAGGTTGCATGACAAGTTTGAGATCACACCAAAGAAATGAGTAGCACGCAATCACTGGCTGGTTGTGTTCCAAGTTTGAGATTACACTAAAAAAATAAGTAGCACACAATCACTGGCTGGTTGTTGTGTAACAAGATTGAGATCACTCAAAAGAAATGAGCAGCACACAAACACTGGCTGGTTGCTGTGTGACTAGTTGGAGATCTCACAAAAGAAATGAGTAACACGCAATACCTGGCTGGTTGTTGTGTGACCAGTTTGAGATTACACCAAAGAAATGAATAGCACGCAATCACTGGCTTGTTGTGTTACAAGTTTGAGATTACACTAAAAAAATAAGTAGCACGCAATCACTGGCTGGTTGTTGTGTGACAAGTTTGAGATCACACAAAAGAAATGAGCAGCACGCAAACACTGGCCGGTTGTTGTGTGACAAGTTTGAGATCACACAAAAGAAATGAGTACCACGCAATCACTGGCTGGTTGTTGTGTGACAAGTTTGAGATCACACCAAAGAAATGAGTAGCACGCAATCGCTGGTTGTGTGAAGTTTGAGATCACACCAAACAAATGATGAGTAGCACGCCAACACTGGCAGGTTGTGTAACAAGTTTGAGATTACACTAAAAAAATAAGTAGCACGCAATCACTGGCTTGTTGTTGTGTGACAAGTTTGAGATCACACCAAAGAAATGAGTAGCACGCCAACACTGGCAGGTTGTGTTATAAGTTGGGATTACACTAAAGAAATAAGTAGCACGCAATCACTGGCTGGTTGTTTTGTGACAAGTTTGAGATCATACCAAAGAAATGAGTAGCACACCAACACTGGCAGGTTGTGTGACAAGTTTGAGATCACACCAAAGAAATGAGCAGCACACAAACACTGGCTGGTTGCTGTGTGACTGGTTGGAGATCTCACAAAAGAAATGAGTAACACGCAATCCCTGGCTGGTTGTTGTGTGACCAGTTTGAGATTACACCAAAGAAATGAATAGCATGCAATCACTGGCTAGTTGTGTAACAATTTTGAGATTACACTAAAACAATAAGTAGCACGCCAACACTGGCAGGTTGTGTTACAAGTTGGAGATTAGACTAAAAAAAATAGGTAGCACGCAATCACTGGCTGGTTGTGTTACAAGTTTGAGATTACACCAAAGAAATGAGTAGCACACAATCACTGGCTAGTTGTGTAACAAGTTTGAGATTACACTAAAACAATATGTAGCACGCCAACACTGGCAGGTTGTGTTACAAGTTTGAGATTACACTAAAAAAATAAGTAGCACGCAATCACTGGCTAGTTGTGTAACAATTTTGAGATTACACTAAAACAATAAGTAGCACGCCAACACTGGCTGGTTGTGTTACAAGTTTGAGATTACACTAAAAAATAAGTAGCCCGCAATCACTGGCTGGTTGTTGTGTAACATGTTTGAGATTACAGTAAAACAATAAGTAGAATGGCAACACTGGCAGGTTGTGTAAGAAGTTTGAGATTACACCAAAGAAATGAGTAGCACACCAACACAGGCAGGTTGTGTGACAAGTTTGAGATCACACAAAGAAATGAGTAGCACGCAATAACTGGCTGGTTGTTGTGTAACAAGTTTGAGATCACACAAAAGAAATGAGCAGCACGCAATCACTGGCAGGTGTGACAAGTTTGAGATTACATAAAAAAATAAGGAGCACGCCAACACTGGCAGGTTGTTTAACAAGTTTGCGATTACACCAAAGAAATGAGTAACACGCAATCACTGGCTAGTTGTGTAACAATTTTGAGATTACACTAAAACAATAAGTAGTAAGCCAACACTGGCAGGTTGTGTTACAAGTTTGAGATTACACTAAAAAAATAAGTAGCACGCAATCACTGGCTGGTTGTTGTGTTACAAGTTTGAGATTACACTAAAACAATAAGTAGCACGCTAACACTGGCAGGTTGTGTAACAAGTTTGAGATTACACCAAAGAAATGAGTAGCACGCCAACACTAGCTGGTTGTGTGACAAGTTTGAGATCACACAAAAGAAATGAGTAGCACGCAAAAACTGGCTGGTTGTTGGTAACAAGTTTGAGATCACACAAAAGAAATGAGCAGCACGCAATCACTGGATGGTTGTTTTGTGACAAGTTTGAGATCACACCAAAGAAATGAGTAGCACGCCAACACTGGCAGGTTGCGTGACAAGTTTGAGATCACACCTAAGAAATGAGTAGCACGCAATCAGTAGCTGGTTGTGTTACAAGTTTGAGATTACACTAAAATATAAGTAGCACGCAATCACTGGCTGGTTGTTGTGTAACAAGATTGAGATCACTCAAAAGAAATGAGCAGCACACAAACACTGGCTGGTTGCTGTGTGACTGGTTGGAGATCTCACAAAAGAAATGAGTAACACGCAATCCCTGGCTGGTTGTTGTGTGACCAGTTTGAGACTACAACAAAGAAATGAATAGCATGCAATCACTGGCTAGTTGTGTAACAATTTTGAGATTACACTAAAACAATAAGTAGCACGCCAACACTGGCAGGTTGTGTTACAAGTTGGAGATTAGACTAAAAAAAATAAGTAGCATGCCAACACTGGCAAGTTGTGTAACAAGTTTGAAATTACACCAAAGAAATGAGTAAAACGCAATCACTGGCTAGTTGTGTAAAAATTTTGAGATTACACCAAAGAAATGAGTAGCACGCAATCACTGGCTTGTTGTGTTACAAGTTTGAGATTACACTAAAAAAATAAGTAGCACGCAATCACTGGCTGGTTGTTGTGTGACAAGTTTGAGATCACACAAAAGAAATGAGCAGCATGCAAACACTGGCTGGTTGTTGTGTGACAAGTTTGAGATCACACCAAAGAAATGATGAGTAGCACGCAAACACTGGCAGGTTGTGTAACAAGTTTGAGATTACACTAAAAAAATAAGTAGCACGCCAACACTGGCAGGTTGTGTAACAAGTTTGAGATTACACCTTAGAAATGAGTAGTATGCAATCACTGGCTGGTTGTGTAACAAGTTTGAGATTACACCAAAGAAATGAGTAGCACGCAATCACTGGCTTGTTGTGTTACAAGTTTGAGATTACACTAAAAAAATAAGTAGCACGCAATCACTGGCTGGTTGTTGTTTGACAAGTTTGAGATCACACAAAAGGAATGAGCAGCACGCAAACATTGGCTGGTTGTTGTGTGACAAGTTTGAGATCACACCAAAGAAATGAGTACCACGCAATCACTGGCTGGTTGTTGTGTGACTAGTTTGAGATCACACCAAAGAAATGAATAGCATGCAATCACTGGCTAGTTGTGTAACAATTTTGAGATTACACTAAAACAATAAGTAGCACGCAAAAACTGGCTAGTTGTTGTGTAACAAGTTTGAGATCAAACCAAAGAAATGAGCAGCACACAAACACTGGCTGGTTGCTGTGTGACAAGTTGGAGATCTCACAAAAGAAATGAGTAACACGCAATCACTGGCTGGTTGTTGTGTGACCAGTTTGAGATTACACCAAAGAAATGAGTAGCATTCAATCACTGGCTAGTTGTGTAACAAGTTTGAGATTATACTAAAACAATAAGTAGCACGCAATCACTGGCTGGTTGTTGTGTGACAAGTTTGAGATCACACAAAAGAAATGAGCAGCATGCAAACACTGGCTGGTTGTTGTGTGTCAAGTTTGATATCACACCAAAGGAATGAGTACCACGCAATCACTGGCTGGTTGTTGTGTAACAAGTTTGAGATTACACCTTAGAAATGAGTAGCATGTAATCACTGGCTGGTTGTGTAACAAGTTTGAGATTACACTAAAAAAATAAGTAGCACGCAAAAACTGGCTGGTTGTTGTGTGACAAGTTTGAGATCACACAAAAGAAATGAGCAGCATGCAAACACTGGCTGGTTGTTGTGTGACAAGTTTGAGATCACACCAAAAGAATGAGTACCACGCAATCACTGGCTGGTTGTTGTGTGACAAGTTTGAGATCACACCAAAGAAATGAGTAGCATGCCAACATTGGCAGGTTGCATGACAAGTTTGAGATCACACCAAAGAAATGAGTAGCACGCAATCACTGGCTGGTTGTGTTCCAAGTTTGAGATTACACTAAAAAAATAAGTAGCACACAATCACTGGCTGGTTGTTGTGTAACAAGATTGAGATCACTCAAAAGAAATGAGCAGCACACAAACACTGGCTGGTTGCTGTGTGACTAGTTGGAGATCTCACAAAAGAAATGAGTAACACGCAATACCTGGCTGGTTGTTGTGTGACCAGTTTGAGATTACACCAAAGAAATGAATAGCACGCAATCACTGGCTTGTTGTGTTACAAGTTTGAGATTACACTAAAAAAATAAGTAGCACGCAATCACTGGCTGGTTGTTGTGTGACAAGTTTGAGATCACACAAAAGAAATGAGCAGCACGCAAACACTGGCCGGTTGTTGTGTGACAAGTTTGAGATCACACAAAAGAAATGAGTACCACGCAATCACTGGCTGGTTGTTGTGTGACAAGTTTGAGATCACACCAAAGAAATGAGTAGCACGCAATCGCTGGTTGTGTGAAGTTTGAGATCACACCAAACAAATGATGAGTAGCACGCCAACACTGGCAGGTTATGTAACAAGTTTGAGATTACACTAAAAAAATAAGTAGCACGCAATCACTGGCTTGTTGTTGTGTGACAAGTTTGAGATCACACCAAAGAAATGAGTAGCACGCCAACACTGGCAGGTTGTGTTATAAGTTGGGATTACACTAAAGAAATAAGTAGCACGCAATCACTGGCTGGTTGTTTTGTGACAAGTTTGAGATCATACCAAAGAAATGAGTAGCACACCAACACTGGCAGGTTGTGTGACAAGTTTGAGATCACACCAAAGAAATGAGCAGCACACAAACACTGGCTGGTTGCTGTGTGACTGGTTGGAGATCTCACAAAAGAAATGAGTAACACGCAATCCCTGGCTGGTTGTTGTGTGACCAGTTTGAGATTACACCAAAGAAATGAATAGCATGCAATCACTGGCTAGTTGTGTAACAATTTTGAGATTACACTAAAACAATAAGTAGCACGCCAACACTGGCAGGTTGTGTTACAAGTTGGAGATTAGACTAAAAAAAATAGGTAGCACGCAATCACTGGCTGGTTGTGTTACAAGTTTGAGATTACACCAAAGAAATGAGTAGCACACAATCACTGGCTAGTTGTGTAACAAGTTTGAGATTACACTAAAACAATATGTAGCACGCCAACACTGGCAGGTTGTGTTACAAGTTTGAGATTACACTAAAAAAATAAGTAGCACGCAATCACTGGCTAGTTGTGTAACAATTTTGAGATTACACTAAAACAATAAGTAGCACGCCAACACTGGCTGGTTGTGTTACAAGTTTGAGATTACACTAAAAAATAAGTAGCCCGCAATCACTGGCTGGTTGTTGTGTAACATGTTTGAGATTACAGTAAAACAATAAGTAGAATGGCAACACTGGCAGGTTGTGTAAGAAGTTTGAGATTACACCAAAGAAATGAGTAGCACACCAACACAGGCAGGTTGTGTGACAAGTTTGAGATCACACAAAGAAATGAGTAGCACGCAATAACTGGCTGGTTGTTGTGTAACAAGTTTGAGATCACACAAAAGAAATGAGCAGCACGCAATCACTGGCAGGTGTGACAAGTTTGAGATTACATAAAAAAATAAGGAGCACGCCAACACTGGCAGGTTGTTTAACAAGTTTGCGATTACACCAAAGAAATGAGTAACACGCAATCACTGGCTAGTTGTGTAACAATTTTGAGATTACACTAAAACAATAAGTAGTAAGCCAACACTGGCAGGTTGTGTTACAAGTTTGAGATTACACTAAAAAAATAAGTAGCACGCAATCACTGGCTGGTTGTTGTGTTACAAGTTTGAGATTACACTAAAACAATAAGTAGCACGCTAACACTGGCAGGTTGTGTAACAAGTTTGAGATTACACCAAAGAAATGAGTAGCACGCCAACACTAGCTGGTTGTGTGACAAGTTTGAGATCACACAAAAGAAATGAGTAGCACGCAAAAACTGGCTGGTTGTTGGTAACAAGTTTGAGATCACACAAAAGAAATGAGCAGCACGCAATCACTGGATGGTTGTTTTGTGACAAGTTTGAGATCACACCAAAGAAATGAGTAGCACGCCAACACTGGCAGGTTGCGTGACAAGTTTGAGATCACACCTAAGAAATGAGTAGCACGCAATCAGTAGCTGGTTGTGTTACAAGTTTGAGATTACACTAAAATATAAGTAGCACGCAATCACTGGCTGGTTGTTGTGTAACAAGATTGAGATCACTCAAAAGAAATGAGCAGCACACAAACACTGGCTGGTTGCTGTGTGACTGGTTGGAGATCTCACAAAAGAAATGAGTAACACGCAATCCCTGGCTGGTTGTTGTGTGACCAGTTTGAGACTACAACAAAGAAATGAATAGCATGCAATCACTGGCTAGTTGTGTAACAATTTTGAGATTACACTAAAACAATAAGTAGCACGCCAACACTGGCAGGTTGTGTTACAAGTTGGAGATTAGACTAAAAAAAATAAGTAGCATGCCAACACTGGCAAGTTGTGTAACAAGTTTGAAATTACACCAAAGAAATGAGTAAAACGCAATCACTGGCTAGTTGTGTAAAAATTTTGAGATTACACCAAAGAAATGAGTAGCACGCAATCACTGGCTTGTTGTGTTACAAGTTTGAGATTACACTAAAAAAATAAGTAGCACGCAATCACTGGCTGGTTGTTGTGTGACAAGTTTGAGATCACACAAAAGAAATGAGCAGCATGCAAACACTGGCTGGTTGTTGTGTGACAAGTTTGAGATCACACCAAAGAAATGATGAGTAGCACGCAAACACTGGCAGGTTGTGTAACAAGTTTGAGATTACACTAAAAAAATAAGTAGCACGCCAACACTGGCAGGTTGTGTAACAAGTTTGAGATTACACCTTAGAAATGAGTAGTATGCAATCACTGGCTGGTTGTGTAACAAGTTTGAGATTACACCAAAGAAATGAGTAGCACGCAATCACTGGCTTGTTGTGTTACAAGTTTGAGATTACACTAAAAAAATAAGTAGCACGCAATCACTGGCTGGTTGTTGTTTGACAAGTTTGAGATCACACAAAAGGAATGAGCAGCACGCAAACATTGGCTGGTTGTTGTGTGACAAGTTTGAGATCACACCAAAGAAATGAGTACCACGTAATCACTGGCTGGTTGTTGTGTGACTAGTTTGAGATCACACCAAAGAAATGAATAGCATGCAATCACTGGCTAGTTGTGTAACAATTTTGAGATTACACTAAAACAATAAGTAGCACGCAAAAACTGGCTAGTTGTTGTGTAACAAGTTTGAGATCAAACCAAAGAAATGAGCAGCACACAAACACTGGCTGGTTGCTGTGTGACAAGTTGGAGATCTCACAAAAGAAATGAGTAACACGCAATCACTGGCTGGTTGTTGTGTGACCAGTTTGAGATTACACCAAAGAAATGAGTAGCATTCAATCACTGGCTAGTTGTGTAACAAGTTTGAGATTATACTAAAACAATAAGTAGCACGCAATCACTGGCTGGTTGTTGTGTGACAAGTTTGAGATCACACAAAAGAAATGAGCAGCATGCAAACACTGGCTGGTTGTTGTGTGTCAAGTTTGATATCACACCAAAGGAATGAGTACCACGCAATCACTGGCTGGTTGTTGTGTAACAAGTTTGAGATTACACCTTAGAAATGAGTAGCATGTAATCACTGGCTGGTTGTGTAACAAGTTTGAGATTACACTAAAAAAATAAGTAGCACGCAAAAACTGGCTGGTTGTTGTGTGACAAGTTTGAGATCACACAAAAGAAATGAGCAGCATGCAAACACTGGCTGGTTGTTGTGTGACAAGTTTGAGATCACACCAAAAGAATGAGTACCACGCAATCACTGGCTGGTTGTTGTGTGACAAGTTTGAGATCACACCAAAGAAATGAGTAGCATGCCAACATTGGCAGGTTGCATGACAAGTTTGAGATCACACCAAAGAAATGAGTAGCACGCAATCACTGGCTGGTTGTGTTCCAAGTTTGAGATTACACTAAAAAAATAAGTAGCACACAATCACTGGCTGGTTGTTGTGTAACAAGATTGAGATCACTCAAAAGAAATGAGCAGCACACAAACACTGGCTGGTTGCTGTGTGACTAGTTGGAGATCTCACAAAAGAAATGAGTAACACGCAATACCTGGCTGGTTGTTGTGTGACCAGTTTGAGATTACACCAAAGAAATGAATAGCACGCAATCACTGGCTTGTTGTGTTACAAGTTTGAGATTACACTAAAAAAATAAGTAGCACGCAATCACTGGCTGGTTGTTGTGTGACAAGTTTGAGATCACACAAAAGAAATGAGCAGCACGCAAACACTGGCCGGTTGTTGTGTGACAAGTTTGAGATCACACAAAAGAAATGAGTACCACGCAATCACTGGCTGGTTGTTGTGTGACAAGTTTGAGATCACACCAAAGAAATGAGTAGCACGCAATCGCTGGTTGTGTGAAGTTTGAGATCACACCAAACAAATGATGAGTAGCACGCCAACACTGGCAGGTTATGTAACAAGTTTGAGATTACACTAAAAAAATAAGTAGCACGCAATCACTGGCTTGTTGTTGTGTGACAAGTTTGAGATCACACCAAAGAAATGAGTAGCACGCCAACACTGGCAGGTTGTGTTATAAGTTGGGATTACACTAAAGAAATAAGTAGCACGCAATCACTGGCTGGTTGTTTTGTGACAAGTTTGAGATCATACCAAAGAAATGAGTAGCACACCAACACTGGCAGGTTGTGTGACAAGTTTGAGATCACACCAAAGAAATGAGCAGCACACAAACACTGGCTGGTTGCTGTGTGACTGGTTGGAGATCTCACAAAAGAAATGAGTAACACGCAATCCCTGGCTGGTTGTTGTGTGACCAGTTTGAGATTACACCAAAGAAATGAATAGCATGCAATCACTGGCTAGTTGTGTAACAATTTTGAGATTACACTAAAACAATAAGTAGCACGCCAACACTGGCAGGTTGTGTTACAAGTTGGAGATTAGACTAAAAAAAATAGGTAGCACGCAATCACTGGCTGGTTGTGTTACAAGTTTGAGATTACACCAAAGAAATGAGTAGCACACAATCACTGGCTAGTTGTGTAACAAGTTTGAGATTACACTAAAACAATATGTAGCACGCCAACACTGGCAGGTTGTGTTACAAGTTTGAGATTACACTAAAAAAATAAGTAGCACGCAATCACTGGCTAGTTGTGTAACAATTTTGAGATTACACTAAAACAATAAGTAGCACGCCAACACTGGCTGGTTGTGTTACAAGTTTGAGATTACACTAAAAAATAAGTAGCCCGCAATCACTGGCTGGTTGTTGTGTAACATGTTTGAGATTACAGTAAAACAATAAGTAGAATGGCAACACTGGCAGGTTGTGTAAGAAGTTTGAGATTACACCAAAGAAATGAGTAGCACACCAACACAGGCAGGTTGTGTGACAAGTTTGAGATCACACAAAGAAATGAGTAGCACGCAATAACTGGCTGGTTGTTGTGTAACAAGTTTGAGATCACACAAAAGAAATGAGCAGCACGCAATCACTGGCAGGTGTGACAAGTTTGAGATTACATAAAAAAATAAGGAGCACGCCAACACTGGCAGGTTGTTTAACAAGTTTGCGATTACACCAAAGAAATGAGTAACACGCAATCACTGGCTAGTTGTGTAACAATTTTGAGATTACACTAAAACAATAAGTAGTAAGCCAACACTGGCAGGTTGTGTTACAAGTTTGAGATTACACTAAAAAAATAAGTAGCACGCAATCACTGGCTGGTTGTTGTGTTACAAGTTTGAGATTACACTAAAACAATAAGTAGCACGCTAACACTGGCAGGTTGTGTAACAAGTTTGAGATTACACCAAAGAAATGAGTAGCACGCCAACACTAGCTGGTTGTGTGACAAGTTTGAGATCACACAAAAGAAATGAGTAGCACGCAAAAACTGGCTGGTTGTTGGTAACAAGTTTGAGATCACACAAAAGAAATGAGCAGCACGCAATCACTGGATGGTTGTTTTGTGACAAGTTTGAGATCACACCAAAGAAATGAGTAGCACGCCAACACTGGCAGGTTGCGTGACAAGTTTGAGATCACACCTAAGAAATGAGTAGCACGCAATCAGTAGCTGGTTGTGTTACAAGTTTGAGATTACACTAAAATATAAGTAGCACGCAATCACTGGCTGGTTGTTGTGTAACAAGATTGAGATCACTCAAAAGAAATGAGCAGCACACAAACACTGGCTGGTTGCTGTGTGACTGGTTGGAGATCTCACAAAAGAAATGAGTAACACGCAATCCCTGGCTGGTTGTTGTGTGACCAGTTTGAGACTACAACAAAGAAATGAATAGCATGCAATCACTGGCTAGTTGTGTAACAATTTTGAGATTACACTAAAACAATAAGTAGCACGCCAACACTGGCAGGTTGTGTTACAAGTTGGAGATTAGACTAAAAAAAATAAGTAGCATGCCAACACTGGCAAGTTGTGTAACAAGTTTGAAATTACACCAAAGAAATGAGTAAAACGCAATCACTGGCTAGTTGTGTAAAAATTTTGAGATTACACCAAAGAAATGAGTAGCACGCAATCACTGGCTTGTTGTGTTACAAGTTTGAGATTACACTAAAAAAATAAGTAGCACGCAATCACTGGCTGGTTGTTGTGTGACAAGTTTGAGATCACACAAAAGAAATGAGCAGCATGCAAACACTGGCTGGTTGTTGTGTGACAAGTTTGAGATCACACCAAAGAAATGATGAGTAGCACGCAAACACTGGCAGGTTGTGTAACAAGTTTGAGATTACACTAAAAAAATAAGTAGCACGCCAACACTGGCAGGTTGTGTAACAAGTTTGAGATTACACCTTAGAAATGAGTAGTATGCAATCACTGGCTGGTTGTGTAACAAGTTTGAGATTACACCAAAGAAATGAGTAGCACGCAATCACTGGCTTGTTGTGTTACAAGTTTGAGATTACACTAAAAAAATAAGTAGCACGCAATCACTGGCTGGTTGTTGTTTGACAAGTTTGAGATCACACAAAAGGAATGAGCAGCACGCAAACATTGGCTGGTTGTTGTGTGACAAGTTTGAGATCACACCAAAGAAATGAGTACCACGCAATCACTGGCTGGTTGTTGTGTGACTAGTTTGAGATCACACCAAAGAAATGAATAGCATGCAATCACTGGCTAGTTGTGTAACAATTTTGAGATTACACTAAAACAATAAGTAGCACGCAAAAACTGGCTAGTTGTTGTGTAACAAGTTTGAGATCAAACCAAAGAAATGAGCAGCACACAAACACTGGCTGGTTGCTGTGTGACAAGTTGGAGATCTCACAAAAGAAATGAGTAACACGCAATCACTGGCTGGTTGTTGTGTGACCAGTTTGAGATTACACCAAAGAAATGAGTAGCATTCAATCACTGGCTAGTTGTGTAACAAGTTTGAGATTATACTAAAACAATAAGTAGCACGCAATCACTGGCTGGTTGTTGTGTGACAAGTTTGAGATCACACAAAAGAAATGAGCAGCATGCAAACACTGGCTGGTTGTTGTGTGTCAAGTTTGATATCACACCAAAGGAATGAGTACCACGCAATCACTGGCTGGTTGTTGTGTAACAAGTTTGAGATTACACCTTAGAAATGAGTAGCATGTAATCACTGGCTGGTTGTGTAACAAGTTTGAGATTACACTAAAAAAATAAGTAGCACGCAAAAACTGGCTGGTTGTTGTGTGACAAGTTTGAGATCACACAAAAGAAATGAGCAGCATGCAAACACTGGCTGGTTGTTGTGTGACAAGTTTGAGATCACACCAAAAGAATGAGTACCACGCAATCACTGGCTGGTTGTTGTGTGACAAGTTTGAGATCACACCAAAGAAATGAGTAGCATGCCAACATTGGCAGGTTGCATGACAAGTTTGAGATCACACCAAAGAAATGAGTAGCACGCAATCACTGGCTGGTTGTGTTCCAAGTTTGAGATTACACTAAAAAAATAAGTAGCACACAATCACTGGCTGGTTGTTGTGTAACAAGATTGAGATCACTCAAAAGAAATGAGCAGCACACAAACACTGGCTGGTTGCTGTGTGACTGGTTGGAGATCTCACAAAAGAAATGAGTAACACGCAATCCCTGGCTGGTTGTTGTGTGACCAGTTTGAGATTACACCAAAGAAATGAATAGCATGCAATCACTGGCTAGTTGTGTAACAATTTTGAGATTACACTAAAACAATAAGTAGCACGCCAGCACTGGCAGGTTGTGTTACAAGTTGGAGATTAGACTAAAAAAAATAGGTAGCACGCAATCACTGGCTGGTTGTGTTACAAGTTTGAGATTACACCAAAGAAATGAGTAGCACGCAATCACTGGCTAGTTGTGTAACAAGTTTGAGATTACACTAAAACAATATGTAGCACGCCAACACTGGCAGATTGTGTTACAAGTTTGAGATTACACTAAAAAAATAAGTAGCACGCAATCACTGGCTAGTTGTGTAACAATTTTGAGATTACACTAAAACAATAAGTAGCACGCCAACACTGGCAGGTTGTGTTACAAGTTTGAGATTACACTAAAAAATAAGTAGCCCGCAGTCACTGGCTGGTTGTTGTGTAACAAGTTTGAGATTACAGTAAAACAATAAGTATAACGGCAACACTGGCAGGTTGTGTAAGAAGTTTGAGATTACACCAAAGAAATGAGTAGCACGCCAACACTGGCAGGTGGTGTTACAAGTTTCAGATTACACTAAAAAAATAAGTAGCACGCAAAAACTGGCTAGTTGTGTAACAAGTTTGAGATTACACCAAAGAAATGAATAGCATACCAACACTGACATGTTGTGTGACAAGTTTGAGATCACACAAAAGAAATGAGCAGCACGCAATCGCTGGTTGTGTGAAGTTTGAGATCACACCAAAGAAATGATGAGTAGCACGCAAACACTGGCAGGTTGTGTAACAAGTTTGAGATTACACTAAAAAAATAAGTAGCACGCCAACACTGGCAGGTTGTGTAACAAGTTTGAGATTACACTAAAAAAATAAGTAGCACGCAATCACTGGCTGGTTGTTGTGTGACAAGTTTGAGATCACACAAAAGAAATGAGCAGCACGCAAACACTGGCCGGTTGTTGTGTGACAAGTTTGAGATCACACCAAAGAAATGATGAGTAGCACGCAAACACTGGCAGGTTGTGTAACAAGTTTGAGATTACACTAAAAAAATAAGTAGCACGCCAACACTGGCAGGTTGTGTGACAAGTTTGAGATCACACAAAAGAAATGAGCAGCACGCAAACACTGGCCGGTTGTTGTGTGACAAGTTTGAGATCACACCAAAGAAATGAGTACCACGCAATCACTGGCTGGTTGTTGTGTGACAAGTTTGAGATCACACCAAAGAAATGAGTAGCACGCCAACACTGGCAGGTTGTGTTATAAGTTGGGTTTACACTAAAGAAATAAGTAGCACGCAATCACTGACTGGTTGTTTTGTGACAAGTTTGAGATCATACCAAAGAAATGAGTAGCACGCAATCACTGGCTGGTTGTTGTGTGACAAGTTTGAGATCACACCAAAGAAATGAGTAGCACACCAACACTGGCAGGTTGTTTAACAAGTTTGAGATCACACCAAAGAAATGAGCAGCACGCAATCACTAGCTGGTTGTGTTACAAGTTTGAGATTACACTAAAAAAATAAGTAGCACGCAATCACTGGCTGGTTGTTGTGTAACAAGATTGAGATCACTCAAAAGAAATGAGCAGCACACAAGCACTGGCTGGTTGCTGTGTGACAAGTTGGAGATCTCACAAAAGAAATGAGTAACACGCAATCACAGGCTGGTTGTTGTGTGACCAGTTTGAGATTACACCAAAGAAATGAGTAGCATGCAATCACTGGCTAGTTGTGTAACAAGTTTGAGATTACACTAAAACAATAAGTAGCACGCCAACACTGGCAGGTTGTGTTACAAGTTGGAGATTAGACTAAAAAAAATAAGCAGCACGCAATCACTGGCTGGTTGTGTTACAAGTTTGAGATTACACCAAAGAAATGAGTAGCATCCCAACACTGGCAGGTTGTGTGACAAGTTTGAGATCACACAAAAGAAATGAGTAGCACGCCAACATTGGCAGGTTGCATGACAAGTTTGAGATCACACCAAAGAAATTAGTAGCACGCAATCACTAGCTGGTTGTGTTACAAGTTTGAGATTACACTAAAAAAATAAGTAGCACGCAATCACTGGCTGGTTGTTGTGTAACAAGATTGAGATCACTCAAAAGAAATGAGCAGCACACAAACACTGGCTGGTTGCTGTGTGACTGGTTGGAGATCTCACAAAAGAAATGAGTAACACGCAATCCCCGGCTGGTTGTTGTGTGACCAGTTTGAGATTACACCAAAGAAATGAATAGCATGCAATCACTGGCTAGTTGTGTAACAAGTTTGAGATTACACTAAAACAATAAGTAGCACGCCAACACTGGCAGGTTGTGTTACAAGTTGGAGATTAGACTAAAAAAAATAAGTAGCACGCAATCACTGGCTGGTTGTGTTACAAGTTTGAGATTACACCAAAGAAATGAGTAGCACGCAGTCACTGGCTAGTTGTGTAACAAGTTTGAGATTACACTAAAACAATATGTAGCACGCCAACACTGGCAGGTTGTGTTACAAGTTTGAGATTACACTAAAAAAATAAGTAGCACGCAATCAGTCGCTAGTTGTGTAACAATTTTGAGATTACACTAAAACAATAAGTAGCACGCCAACACTGGCAGGTTGTGTTACAAGTTTGAGATTACACTAAAAAAATAAGTAGCCCGCAATCACTGGCTGGTTGTTGTGTAACAAGTTTGAGATTACAGTAAAACAATAAGTAGAACGGCAACACTGGCAGGTTGTGTAACAAGTTTGAGATTACACCAAATAAATGAGTAGCACGCCAACACGGGCAGGTTGTGTGATAAGTTTGAGATCACACAAAGAAATGGGTAGCACGCAAAAACTGGCTGGTTGTTGTGTAACAAGTTTGAGATCACACAAAAGAAATGAGCAGCACGCAATCACTGGCAGGTGTGACAAGTTTGAGATTACATAAAATATAAGTAGCACGCCAACACTGGCTGGTTGTGTAACAAGTTTGAGATTACACCAAAGAAATGAGTAACACGCAATCACTGGCTAGTTGTGTAACAATTTTGAGATTACACCAAAGAAATGAGTAGCACGCAATCACTGGCTTGTTGTGTTACAAGTTTGAGATTACACTAAAAAAATAAGTAGCACTCAATCACTGGCTGCTTGTTGTGTGATAAGTTTGAGATCACACAAAAGAAATGAGCAGCATGCAAACACTGGCTGGTTGTTGTGTGACAAGTTTGAGATCACATCAAAGAAATGAGTAGCACAGCAACACTGGCAGGTTGTGTTATAAATTGGGATTACACTAAAAAAATAAGTAGCACGCAATCACTGGCTGGTTGTTTTGTGACAAGTTTGAGATCATATCAAAGAAATGAGTAGCACGCAATCACTAGCTGGTTGTTGTGTGACAAGTTTGAGATCACACAAAAGAAATGAGTAGCACGCAAAAACTGGCTGGTTGTTGTGTGACAAGTTTGAGATCACAAAAAAGAAATGAGCAGCACGCAAACACTGGCCGGTTGTTGTGTGACAAGTTTGAGATCACACCAATGAAATGATGAGTAGCACGCAAACACTGGCAGGTTGTGTGACAAGTTTGAGATCACACAAAAGAAATGAGCAACACGCAAACACTGGCCGGTTGTTGTGTAACAAGTTTGAGATTACACCTTAGAAATGAGTAGCATGCAATCACTGGCTGGTTGTGTAACAAGTTTGAGATTACACCAAAGAAATGAGTAGCACGCAATCACTGACTTGTTGTGTTACAAGTTTGAGATTACACTAAAAAAATAAGTAGCACGCAATCACTGGCTGGTTGTTGTGTGACAAGTTTGAGATCACACAAAAGAAATGAGCAGCACGCATACACTGGCCGGTTGTTGTGTGACAAGTTTGAGATCACACCAAAGAAATGAGTACCACGCAATCACTGGCTGGTTGTTGTGTGACAAGTTTGAGATCACACCAAAGAAATGAGTAGCACGCCAACACTGGCAGGTTGTGTTATAAGTTGGGATTACACTAAAGAAATAAGTAGCACGCAATGACTGGCTGGTTGTTTTGTGACAAGTTTGAGATCATACCAAAGAAATGAGTAGCACGCAATCACTGGCTGGTTGTTGTGTGACAAGTTTGAGATCACACCAAAGAAATGAGTAGCACACCAACACTGGCAGGTTGTGTGACAAGTTTGAGATCACACCAAAGAAATGAGTAGCACGCAATCACTAGCTGGTTGTGTTACAAGTTTGAGATTACACTAAAAAAATAAGTAGCACGCAATCACTGGCTGGTTGTTGTGTAACAAGATCACTCAAAAGAAATGAGCAGCACACAAACACTGGCTGGTTGCTGTGTGACAAGTTGGAGATCTCACAAAAGAAATGAGTAACACGCAATCACTGGCTGGTTGTTGTGTGACCAGTTTGAGATTACACCAAAGAAATGAGTAGCATGCAATCACTGGCTAGTTGTGTAACAATTTTGAGATTACACTAAAACAATAAGTAGCACGCCAACACTGGCAGGTTGTGTTACAAGTTGGAGATTAGACTAAAAAAAATAAGTAGCACGCAATCACTGGCTGGTTGTGTGACAAGTTTGAGATTATACCAAAGAAATGAGGAGTACGCAATCACTGGCTAGTTGTGTAACAAGTTTGAGATTACACTAAAACAATATGTAGCATGCCAACACTGGCAGGTTGTGTTACAAGTTTGAGATTATACTAAAAAAATAAGTAGCACGCAAAAACTGGCTGGTTGTGTAACAAGTTTGAGATTACACCAAAGAAATGAATAGCATACCAACACTGGCAGGTTGTGTGACAAGTTTGAGATCACACAAAGAAATGAGTAGCACGCAAAAACTGGCTGGTTGTTGTGTAACAAGTATGAGATCACACAAAGAAATGAGCAGCACGCAATCGCTGGTTGTGTGAAGTTTGAGATCACACCAAAGAAATGATGAGTAGCACGCAAACACTGGCAGGTTGTGTGACAAGGTTGAGATTACACTAAAAAAATAAGTAGCACGCCAACACTGGCAGGTTGTGTAACAAGTTTGAGATTACACCTTAGAAATGAGTAGCATGCAATCACTGGCTGGTTGTGTAACAAGTTTGAGATTACACCAAAGAAATGAGTAGCATGCAATCACTGGCTTGTTGTGTTACAAGTTTGAGATTACACTAAAAAAATAAGTAGCACGCAATCACTGGCTGGTTGTTGTGTGACAAGTTTGAGATCACACAAAAGAAATGAGCAGCATGCAAACACTGGCCGGTTGTTGTGTGACAAGTTTGAGATCACACCAAAGGAATGAGTACCACGCAATCACTGGCTGGTTGTTGTGTGACAAGTTTGAGATCACACCAAAGAAATGAGTAGCACGCCAACACTGGCAGGTTGTGTTATAAATTGGGATTACACTAAAGAAATAAGTAGCACGCAATCACTGGCTGGTTGTTTTGTGACAAGTTTGAGAACATACCAAAGAAATGAGTAGCACGCAATCACTGGCTGGTTGTTGTGTGACAAGTTTGAGATCACACCAAAGAAATGAGTAGCACACCAACACTGGCAGGTTGCGTGACAAGTTTGAGATCACACAAAAGAAATGAGTAGCACGCAATCACTAGCTGGTTGCTGTGTGACTGGTTGGAGATCTCACAAAAGAAATGAGTAACACGCAATCCCTGGCTGGTTGTTGTGTGACCAGTTTGAGATTACACCAAAGAAATGAATAGCATGCAATCACTGGCTAGTTGTGTAACAAGTTTGAGATTACACCAAAGAAATGAGTAGCACGCAATCACTAGCTGGTTGTGTTACAAGTTTGAGATTACACTAAAAAAATAAGTAGCACGCAATCACTGGCTGGTTGTTTTGTAACAAGATTGAGATCACTCAAAAGAAATGAGCAGCACACAAACACTGGCTGGTTGCTGTGTGACAAGTTCGAGATCTCACAAAAGAAATGAGTAACACGCAATCACTGGCTGGTTGTTGTGTGACAAGTTTGAGATCACACCAAAGAAATGAGTAGCACACCAACACTGGCAGGTTGTGTGACAAGTTTGAGATCACACCAAAGAAATGAGTAGTACGCAATCACTAGCTGGTTGTGTTATAAGTTTGAGATTACACTAAAAAAATAAGTAGCACGCAATCACTGGCTGGTTGTTGTGTAACAAGATTGAGATCACTCAAAATAAATGAGCAGCACACAAACTCTGCCTCGTTGCTGTGTGACAAGTCTGAGATCTCACAAATGAAATGAGTAACATGCAATCACTGGCTGGTTGTTGTGTGACCAGTTTGAGATTACACCAAAGAAATGAGTAGCATGCAATGACTGCCTAGTTGTGTAACACGTTTGAGATTACACTAAAACAATAAGTAGCACGCCAACACTGGCAGGTTGTGTTACAAGTTGGAGATTAGACTAAAAAAAATAAGCAGCACGCAATCACTGGCTGGTTGTGTGACAAGTTTGAGATTACACCAAAGAAATGAGTAGCACGCAATCACTGGCTAGTTGTGTAACAAGTTTGAGATTACACTAAAACAATATGTAGCATGCCAACACTGGCAGGTTATGTTACAAGTTTGAGATTACACTAAAAAAATAAGTAGCACGCAAAAACTGGCTGGTTGTGTAACAAGTTTGAGATTACACCAAAGAAATGAATAGCATACCAACACTGGCAGGTTGTGTGACAAGTTTGAGATCACACAAAAGAAAAGAGTAGCATGCAAAAACTGGCTGGTTGTTGTGTAACAAGTATGAGATCACACAAAAGAAATGAGCAGCACGCAATCACTGGCTGGTTGTGTGAAGTTTGAGATCACACCAAAGAAATGATGAGTAGCACGCAAACACTGGCAAGTTGTGTAACAAGTTTGAGATTACACTAAAAAAATAAGTACCACGCCAACACTGGCAGGTTGTGTAACAAGTTTGAGATTACACCTTAGAAATGAGTAGCATGTAATCACTGGCTGGTTGTGTAACAAGTTTGAGATTACACTAAAAAAATAAGTAGCACGCAAAAACTGGCTGGTTGTTGTGTGACAAGTTTGAGATCACACAAAAGAAATGAGCAGCATGCAAACACTGGCTGGTTGTTGTGTGACAAGTTTGAGATCACACCAAAAGAATGAGTACCACGCAATCACTGGCTGGTTGTTGTGTGACAAGTTTGAGATCACACCAAAGAAATGAGTAGCATGCCAACATTGGCAGGTTGCATGACAAGTTTGAGATCACACCAAAGAAATGAGTAGCACGCAATCACTGGCTGGTTGTGTTCCAAGTTTGAGATTACACTAAAAAAATAAGTAGCACACAATCACTGGCTGGTTGTTGTGTAACAAGATTGAGATCACTCAAAAGAAATGAGCAGCACACAAACACTGGCTGGTTGCTGTGTGACTAGTTGGAGATCTCACAAAAGAAATGAGTAACACGCAATACCTGGCTGGTTGTTGTGTGACCAGTTTGAGATTACACCAAAGAAATGAATAGCACGCAATCACTGGCTTGTTGTGTTACAAGTTTGAGATTACACTAAAAAAATAAGTAGCACGCAATCACTGGCTGGTTGTTGTGTGACAAGTTTGAGATCACACAAAAGAAATGAGCAGCACGCAAACACTGGCCGGTTGTTGTGTGACAAGTTTGAGATCACACAAAAGAAATGAGTACCACGCAATCACTGGCTGGTTGTTGTGTGACAAGTTTGAGATCACACCAAAGAAATGAGTAGCACGCAATCGCTGGTTGTGTGAAGTTTGAGATCACACCAAACAAATGATGAGTAGCACGCCAACACTGGCAGGTTGTGTAACAAGTTTGAGATTACACTAAAAAAATAAGTAGCACGCAATCACTGGCTTGTTGTTGTGTGACAAGTTTGAGATCACACCAAAGAAATGAGTAGCACGCCAACACTGGCAGGTTGTGTTATAAGTTGGGATTACACTAAAGAAATAAGTAGCACGCAATCACTGGCTGGTTGTTTTGTGACAAGTTTGAGATCATACCAAAGAAATGAGTAGCACACCAACACTGGCAGGTTGTGTGACAAGTTTGAGATCACACCAAAGAAATGAGCAGCACACAAACACTGGCTGGTTGCTGTGTGACTGGTTGGAGATCTCACAAAAGAAATGAGTAACACGCAATCCCTGGCTGGTTGTTGTGTGACCAGTTTGAGATTACACCAAAGAAATGAATAGCATGCAATCACTGGCTAGTTGTGTAACAATTTTGAGATTACACTAAAACAATAAGTAGCACGCCAACACTGGCAGGTTGTGTTACAAGTTGGAGATTAGACTAAAAAAAATAGGTAGCACGCAATCACTGGCTGGTTGTGTTACAAGTTTGAGATTACACCAAAGAAATGAGTAGCACACAATCACTGGCTAGTTGTGTAACAAGTTTGAGATTACACTAAAACAATATGTAGCACGCCAACACTGGCAGGTTGTGTTACAAGTTTGAGATTACACTAAAAAAATAAGTAGCACGCAATCACTGGCTAGTTGTGTAACAATTTTGAGATTACACTAAAACAATAAGTAGCACGCCAACACTGGCTGGTTGTGTTACAAGTTTGAGATTACACTAAAAAATAAGTAGCCCGCAATCACTGGCTGGTTGTTGTGTAACATGTTTGAGATTACAGTAAAACAATAAGTAGAATGGCAACACTGGCAGGTTGTGTAAGAAGTTTGAGATTACACCAAAGAAATGAGTAGCACACCAACACAGGCAGGTTGTGTGACAAGTTTGAGATCACACAAAGAAATGAGTAGCACGCAATAACTGGCTGGTTGTTGTGTAACAAGTTTGAGATCACACAAAAGAAATGAGCAGCACGCAATCACTGGCAGGTGTGACAAGTTTGAGATTACATAAAAAAATAAGGAGCACGCCAACACTGGCAGGTTGTTTAACAAGTTTGCGATTACACCAAAGAAATGAGTAACACGCAATCACTGGCTAGTTGTGTAACAATTTTGAGATTACACTAAAACAATAAGTAGTAAGCCAACACTGGCAGGTTGTGTTACAAGTTTGAGATTACACTAAAAAAATAAGTAGCACGCAATCACTGGCTGGTTGTTGTGTTACAAGTTTGAGATTACACTAAAACAATAAGTAGCACGCTAACACTGGCAGGTTGTGTAACAAGTTTGAGATTACACCAAAGAAATGAGTAGCACGCCAACACTAGCTGGTTGTGTGACAAGTTTGAGATCACACAAAAGAAATGAGTAGCACGCAAAAACTGGCTGGTTGTTGGTAACAAGTTTGAGATCACACAAAAGAAATGAGCAGCACGCAATCACTGGATGGTTGTTTTGTGACAAGTTTGAGATCACACCAAAGAAATGAGTAGCACGCCAACACTGGCAGGTTGCGTGACAAGTTTGAGATCACACCTAAGAAATGAGTAGCACGCAATCAGTAGCTGGTTGTGTTACAAGTTTGAGATTACACTAAAATATAAGTAGCACGCAATCACTGGCTGGTTGTTGTGTAACAAGATTGAGATCACTCAAAAGAAATGAGCAGCACACAAACACTGGCTGGTTGCTGTGTGACTGGTTGGAGATCTCACAAAAGAAATGAGTAACACGCAATCCCTGGCTGGTTGTTGTGTGACCAGTTTGAGACTACAACAAAGAAATGAATAGCATGCAATCACTGGCTAGTTGTGTAACAATTTTGAGATTACACTAAAACAATAAGTAGCACGCCAACACTGGCAGGTTGTGTTACAAGTTGGAGATTAGACTAAAAAAAATAAGTAGCATGCCAACACTGGCAAGTTGTGTAACAAGTTTGAAATTACACCAAAGAAATGAGTAAAACGCAATCACTGGCTAGTTGTGTAAAAATTTTGAGATTACACCAAAGAAATGAGTAGCACGCAATCACTGGCTTGTTGTGTTACAAGTTTGAGATTACACTAAAAAAATAAGTAGCACGCAATCACTGGCTGGTTGTTGTGTGACAAGTTTGAGATCACACAAAAGAAATGAGCAGCATGCAAACACTGGCTGGTTGTTGTGTGACAAGTTTGAGATCACACCAAAGAAATGATGAGTAGCACGCAAACACTGGCAGGTTGTGTAACAAGTTTGAGATTACACTAAAAAAATAAGTAGCACGCCAACACTGGCAGGTTGTGTAACAAGTTTGAGATTACACCTTAGAAATGAGTAGTATGCAATCACTGGCTGGTTGTGTAACAAGTTTGAGATTACACCAAAGAAATGAGTAGCACGCAATCACTGGCTTGTTGTGTTACAAGTTTGAGATTACACTAAAAAAATAAGTAGCACGCAATCACTGGCTGGTTGTTGTTTGACAAGTTTGAGATCACACAAAAGGAATGAGCAGCACGCAAACATTGGCTGGTTGTTGTGTGACAAGTTTGAGATCACACCAAAGAAATGAGTACCACGCAATCACTGGCTGGTTGTTGTGTGACTAGTTTGAGATCACACCAAAGAAATGAATAGCATGCAATCACTGGCTAGTTGTGTAACAATTTTGAGATTACACTAAAACAATAAGTAGCACGCAAAAACTGGCTAGTTGTTGTGTAACAAGTTTGAGATCAAACCAAAGAAATGAGCAGCACACAAACACTGGCTGGTTGCTGTGTGACAAGTTGGAGATCTCACAAAAGAAATGAGTAACACGCAATCACTGGCTGGTTGTTGTGTGACCAGTTTGAGATTACACCAAAGAAATGAGTAGCATTCAATCACTGGCTAGTTGTGTAACAAGTTTGAGATTATACTAAAACAATAAGTAGCACGCAATCACTGGCTGGTTGTTGTGTGACAAGTTTGAGATCACACAAAAGAAATGAGCAGCATGCAAACACTGGCTGGTTGTTGTGTGTCAAGTTTGATATCACACCAAAGGAATGAGTACCACGCAATCACTGGCTGGTTGTTGTGTAACAAGTTTGAGATTACACCTTAGAAATGAGTAGCATGTAATCACTGGCTGGTTGTGTAACAAGTTTGAGATTACACTAAAAAAATAAGTAGCACGCAAAAACTGGCTGGTTGTTGTGTGACAAGTTTGAGATCACACAAAAGAAATGAGCAGCATGCAAACACTGGCTGGTTGTTGTGTGACAAGTTTGAGATCACACCAAAAGAATGAGTACCACGCAATCACTGGCTGGTTGTTGTGTGACAAGTTTGAGATCACACCAAAGAAATGAGTAGCATGCCAACATTGGCAGGTTGCATGACAAGTTTGAGATCACACCAAAGAAATGAGTAGCACGCAATCACTGGCTGGTTGTGTTCCAAGTTTGAGATTACACTAAAAAAATAAGTAGCACACAATCACTGGCTGGTTGTTGTGTAACAAGATTGAGATCACTCAAAAGAAATGAGCAGCACACAAACACTGGCTGGTTGCTGTGTGACTAGTTGGAGATCTCACAAAAGAAATGAGTAACACGCAATACCTGGCTGGTTGTTGTGTGACCAGTTTGAGATTACACCAAAGAAATGAATAGCACGCAATCACTGGCTTGTTGTGTTACAAGTTTGAGATTACACTAAAAAAATAAGTAGCACGCAATCACTGGCTGGTTGTTGTGTGACAAGTTTGAGATCACACAAAAGAAATGAGCAGCACGCAAACACTGGCCGGTTGTTGTGTGACAAGTTTGAGATCACACAAAAGAAATGAGTACCACGCAATCACTGGCTGGTTGTTGTGTGACAAGTTTGAGATCACACCAAAGAAATGAGTAGCACGCAATCGCTGGTTGTGTGAAGTTTGAGATCACACCAAACAAATGATGAGTAGCACGCCAACACTGGCAGGTTATGTAACAAGTTTGAGATTACACTAAAAAAATAAGTAGCACGCAATCACTGGCTTGTTGTTGTGTGACAAGTTTGAGATCACACCAAAGAAATGAGTAGCACGCCAACACTGGCAGGTTGTGTTATAAGTTGGGATTACACTAAAGAAATAAGTAGCACGCAATCACTGGCTGGTTGTTTTGTGACAAGTTTGAGATCATACCAAAGAAATGAGTAGCACACCAACACTGGCAGGTTGTGTGACAAGTTTGAGATCACACCAAAGAAATGAGCAGCACACAAACACTGGCTGGTTGCTGTGTGACTGGTTGGAGATCTCACAAAAGAAATGAGTAACACGCAATCCCTGGCTGGTTGTTGTGTGACCAGTTTGAGATTACACCAAAGAAATGAATAGCATGCAATCACTGGCTAGTTGTGTAACAATTTTGAGATTACACTAAAACAATAAGTAGCACGCCAACACTGGCAGGTTGTGTTACAAGTTGGAGATTAGACTAAAAAAAATAGGTAGCACGCAATCACTGGCTGGTTGTGTTACAAGTTTGAGATTACACCAAAGAAATGAGTAGCACACAATCACTGGCTAGTTGTGTAACAAGTTTGAGATTACACTAAAACAATATGTAGCACGCCAACACTGGCAGGTTGTGTTACAAGTTTGAGATTACACTAAAAAAATAAGTAGCACGCAATCACTGGCTAGTTGTGTAACAATTTTGAGATTACACTAAAACAATAAGTAGCACGCCAACACTGGCTGGTTGTGTTACAAGTTTGAGATTACACTAAAAAATAAGTAGCCCGCAATCACTGGCTGGTTGTTGTGTAACATGTTTGAGATTACAGTAAAACAATAAGTAGAATGGCAACACTGGCAGGTTGTGTAAGAAGTTTGAGATTACACCAAAGAAATGAGTAGCACACCAACACAGGCAGGTTGTGTGACAAGTTTGAGATCACACAAAGAAATGAGTAGCACGCAATAACTGGCTGGTTGTTGTGTAACAAGTTTGAGATCACACAAAAGAAATGAGCAGCACGCAATCACTGGCAGGTGTGACAAGTTTGAGATTACATAAAAAAATAAGGAGCACGCCAACACTGGCAGGTTGTTTAACAAGTTTGCGATTACACCAAAGAAATGAGTAACACGCAATCACTGGCTAGTTGTGTAACAATTTTGAGATTACACTAAAACAATAAGTAGTAAGCCAACACTGGCAGGTTGTGTTACAAGTTTGAGATTACACTAAAAAAATAAGTAGCACGCAATCACTGGCTGGTTGTTGTGTTACAAGTTTGAGATTACACTAAAACAATAAGTAGCACGCTAACACTGGCAGGTTGTGTAACAAGTTTGAGATTACACCAAAGAAATGAGTAGCACGCCAACACTAGCTGGTTGTGTGACAAGTTTGAGATCACACAAAAGAAATGAGTAGCACGCAAAAACTGGCTGGTTGTTGGTAACAAGTTTGAGATCACACAAAAGAAATGAGCAGCACGCAATCACTGGATGGTTGTTTTGTGACAAGTTTGAGATCACACCAAAGAAATGAGTAGCACGCCAACACTGGCAGGTTGCGTGACAAGTTTGAGATCACACCTAAGAAATGAGTAGCACGCAATCAGTAGCTGGTTGTGTTACAAGTTTGAGATTACACTAAAATATAAGTAGCACGCAATCACTGGCTGGTTGTTGTGTAACAAGATTGAGATCACTCAAAAGAAATGAGCAGCACACAAACACTGGCTGGTTGCTGTGTGACTGGTTGGAGATCTCACAAAAGAAATGAGTAACACGCAATCCCTGGCTGGTTGTTGTGTGACCAGTTTGAGACTACAACAAAGAAATGAATAGCATGCAATCACTGGCTAGTTGTGTAACAATTTTGAGATTACACTAAAACAATAAGTAGCACGCCAACACTGGCAGGATGTGTTACAAGTTGGAGATTAGACTAAAAAAAATAAGTAGCATGCCAACACTGGCAAGTTGTGTAACAAGTTTGAAATTACACCAAAGAAATGAGTAAAACGCAATCACTGGCTAGTTGTGTAAAAATTTTGAGATTACACCAAAGAAATGAGTAGCACGCAATCACTGGCTTGTTGTGTTACAAGTTTGAGATTACACTAAAAAAATAAGTAGCACGCAATCACTGGCTGGTTGTTGTGTGACAAGTTTGAGATCACACAAAAGAAATGAGCAGCATGCAAACACTGGCTGGTTGTTGTGTGACAAGTTTGAGATCACACCAAAGAAATGATGAGTAGCACGCAAACACTGGCAGGTTGTGTAACAAGTTTGAGATTACACTAAAAAAATAAGTAGCACGCCAACACTGGCAGGTTGTGTAACAAGTTTGAGATTACACCTTAGAAATGAGTAGTATGCAATCACTGGCTGGTTGTGTAACAAGTTTGAGATTACACCAAAGAAATGAGTAGCACGCAATCACTGGCTTGTTGTGTTACAAGTTTGAGATTACACTAAAAAAATAAGTAGCACGCAATCACTGGCTGGTTGTTGTTTGACAAGTTTGAGATCACACAAAAGGAATGAGCAGCACGCAAACATTGGCTGGTTGTTGTGTGACAAGTTTGAGATCACACCAAAGAAATGAGTACCACGCAATCACTGGCTGGTTGTTGTGTGACTAGTTTGAGATCACACCAAAGAAATGAATAGCATGCAATCACTGGCTAGTTGTGTAACAATTTTGAGATTACACTAAAACAATAAGTAGCACGCAAAAACTGGCTAGTTGTTGTGTAACAAGTTTGAGATCAAACCAAAGAAATGAGCAGCACACAAACACTGGCTGGTTGCTGTGTGACAAGTTGGAGATCTCACAAAAGAAATGAGTAACACGCAATCACTGGCTGGTTGTTGTGTGACCAGTTTGAGATTACACCAAAGAAATGAGTAGCATTCAATCACTGGCTAGTTGTGTAACAAGTTTGAGATTATACTAAAACAATAAGTAGCACGGAATCACTGGCTGGTTGTTGTGTGACAAGTTTGAGATCACACAAAAGAAATGAGCAGCATGCAAACACTGGCTGGTTGTTGTGTGTCAAGTTTGATATCACACCAAAGGAATGAGTACCACGCAATCACTGGCTGGTTGTTGTGTGACAAGTTTGAGATCACACCAAAGAAATGAGTAGCATGCCAACACTGGCAGGTTGTGTTATAAGTTGGGATTACACTAAAGAAATAAGTAGCACGCAATCTCTAGCTGGTGGTTTTGTGACAAGTTTGAGAACATACCAAATAAATGAGTAGCACGCAATCACTGGCTGGTTGTTGTGTGACAAGTTTGAGATCACACCAAAGAAATGAGTAGCACACCAACACTGGCAGGTTGCGTGACAAGTTTGAGATCACACCAAAGAAATGAGTAGCACGCAATCACTAGCTGGTTGTGTTACAAGTTTGAGATTACACTAAAATATAAGTAGCACGCAATCACTGGCTGGTTGTTGTGTAACAAGATTGAGATCACTCAAAAGAAATGAGCAGCACACAAACACTGGCTGGTTGCTGTGTGACTTGTTGGAGATCTCACAAAAGAAATGAGTAACACGCAATCCCTGGCTGGTTGTTGTGTGACCAGTTTGAGATCACACCAAAGAAATGAGTAGCACGCAATCACTAGCTGGTTGTGTTACAAGTTTGAGATTACACTAAAAAAATAAGTAGCACGCAATCACTGGCTGGTTGTTGTGTAACAAGATTGAGATCACTCAAAAGAAATGAGCAGCACACAAACACTTGCTGGTTGCTGTGTGACAAGTTGGAGATCTCACAAAAGAAATGAGTAACACGCAATCACTGGCTGGTTGTTGTGTGACCAGTTTGAGATTACACCAAAGAAATGAGTAGCACGCAATCACTGGCTGGTTGCTGTGTGACAAGTTTGAGATCTCACAAAAGAAATGAGTAACACGCAATCACTGGCTGGTTGTTGTGTGACCAGTTTTAGATCACAACAAAGAAATGAGTACCACGCAATCGCTGGTTGTGTGAAGTTTGAGATCACACCAAAGAAATGATGAGTAGCACGCAAACACTGGCAGGTTGTGTAACAAGTTTGTGATTACACTAAAAAAATAAGTAGCACGCCAACACTGGCTGGTTGTGTAACAAGTTTGAGATTACACCTTAGAAATGAGTAGCATGCAATCACTGGCTGGTTGTGTAACAAGTTTGTGATTACACTAAAAAAATAAGTAGCACGCCAACACTGGCTGGTTGTGTAACAAGTTTGAGATTACACCTTAGAAATGAGTAGCATGCAATCACTGGCTGGTTGTGTAACAAGTTTGAGATTACACTAAAAAAATAAGTACCACGCCAACACTGGCAGGTTGTGTAACAAGTTTGAGATTACACCTTAGAAATGAGTAGCATGCAATCACTGGCTGGTTGTGTAACAAGTTTGAGATTACACCAAAGAAATGAGTAGCACGCAATCACTGGCTTGTTGTGTTATAAGTTGGGATTACACTAAAGAAATAAGTAGCACGCAATCTCTGGCTGGTTGTTTTGTGACAAGTTTGAGATCATACCAAAGAAATGAGTAGCACGCAATCACTGGCTAGTTGTTGTGTGACAAGTTTGAGATCACACCAAAGAAATGAGTAGCACACCAACACTGGCAGGTTGTGTGACAAGTTTGAGATCACACCAAAGAAATGAGTAGCACGCAATCACTAGCTGGTTGTGTTACAAGTTTGAGATTACATTAAAAAAATAAGTAGCACGCAATCACTGGCTGGTTGTTGTGTAACAAGATTGAGATCACTCAAAAGAAATGAGCAGCACACAAACACTGGCTGGTTGCTGTGTGACAAGTTGGAGATCTCACAAAGGAAATGAGTAACACGCAATCACTGGCTGGTTGTGTGACCAGTTTGAGATTACACCAAAGAAATGAGTAGCATGCAATCACTGGCTAGTTGTGTAACAAGTTTGAGATTACACTAAAACAATAAGTAGCACGCCAACACTGGCAGGTTGTGTTACAAGTTGGAGATTAGACTAAAAAAATAAGTAGCACGCAATCACTGGCTGGTTGTGTGACAAGTTTGAGATTACACCAAAGAAATGAGTAGCACGCAATAACTGGCTAGTTGTGTAACAAGTTTGAGATTACACTAAAACAATATGTAGCATGCCAACACTGGCAGGTTGTGTTACAAGTTTGAGTTTACACTAAAAAAATAAGTAGCACGCAAAAACTGGCTGGTTGTGTAACAAGTTTGAGATTACACCAAAGAAATGAATAGCATACCAACACTGGCAGGTTGTGTGACAAGTATGAGATCACACAAAAGAAATGAGCAGCACGCAAAAACAGGCTGGTTGTGTGAAGTTTGAGATCACACCAAAGAAATGATGAGTAGCACGCAAACACTGGCAGGTTGTGTAACAAGTTTGAGATTACACTAAAAAAATAAGTACCACGCCAACACTGGCAGGTTGTGTAACAAGTTTGAGATTACACCTTAGAAATGAGTAGCATGCAATCACTGGCTGGTTGTGTAACAAGTTTGAGATTACACTAAAAAAATAAGTAGCCCGCAATCACTGGCTGGTTGTTGTGTGACAAGTTTGAGATCACACAAAAGAAATGAGCAGCATGCAAACACTGGCTGGTTGTTGTGTGACAAGTTTGAGATCACACCAAAGGAATGAGTACCACGCAATCACTGGCTGGTTGTTGTGTGACAAGTTTGAGATCACACCAAAGAAATGAGTAGCACGCCAACACTGGCAGGTTGTGTTATAAGTTGGGATTACACTAAAGAAATAAGTAGCACGCAATCACTGGCTGGTTGTTTTGTGACAAGTTTGAGAACATACCAAATAAATGAGTAGCACGCAATCACTGGCTGGTTGTTGTGTGACAAGTTTGAGATCACACCAAAGAAATGAGTAGCACACCAACACTGGCAGGCTGCGTGACAAGTTTGAGATCACACCAAAGAAATGAGTAGCACGCAATCACTAGCTGGTTGTGTTACAAGTTTGAGATTACACTAAAATATAAGTAGCACGCAATCACTGGCTGGTTGTTGTGTAACAAGATTGAGATCACTCAAAAGAAATGAGCAGCACACAAACACTGGCTGGTTGCTGTGTGACTGGTTGGAGATCTCACAAAAGAAATGAGTAACACGCAATCCCTGGCTGGTTGTTGTGTGACCAGTTTGAGATTACACCAAAGAAATGAATAGCATGCAATCACTGGCTAGTTGTGTAACAAGTTTGAGATTACACTAAAAAAAATAAGTAGCCCGCAATCACTGGCTGGTTGTTGTGTAACAAGTTTGAGATTACAGTAAAACAATAAGTAGAACGGCAACACTGGCAGGTTGTGTAACAAGTTTGAGATTACACCAAAGAAATGAGTAGCACACCAACACTGGCAGGTTGTGTGACAAGTTTGAGATCACACCAAAGAAATGAGTAGCACGCAATCACTAGCTGGTTGTGTTACAAGTTTGAGATTACATTAAAAAAATAAGTAGCACGCAATCACTGGCTGGTTGTTGTGTAACAAGATTGAGATCACTCAAAAGAAATGAGCAGCACACAAACACTGGCTGGTTGCTGTGTGACAAGTTGGAGATCTCACAAAGGAAATGAGTAACACGCAATCACTGGCTGGTTGTGTGACCAGTTTGAGATTACACCAAAGAAATGAGTAGCATGCAATCACTGGCTAGTTGTGTAACAAGTTTGAGATTACACTAAAACAATAAGTAGCACGCCAACACTGGCAGGTTGTGTTACAAGTTGGAGATTAGACTAAAAAAATAAGTAGCACGCAATCACTGGCTGGTTGTGTGACAAGTTTGAGATTACACCAAAGAAATGAGTAGCACGCAATAACTGGCTAGTTGTGTAACAAGTTTGAGATTACACTAAAACAATATGTAGCATGCCAACACTGGCAGGTTGTGTTACAAGTTTGAGTTTACACTAAAAAAATAAGTAGCACGCAAAAACTGGCTGGTTGTGTAACAAGTTTGAGATTACACCAAAGAAATGAATAGCATACCAACACTGGCAGGTTGTGTGACAAGTATGAGATCACACAAAAGAAATGAGCAGCACGCAAAAACAGGCTGGTTGTGTGAAGTTTGAGATCACACCAAAGAAATGATGAGTAGCACGCAAACACTGGCAGGTTGTGTAACAAGTTTGAGATTACACTAAAAAAATAAGTACCACGCCAACACTGGCAGGTTGTGTAACAAGTTTGAGATTACACCTTAGAAATGAGTAGCATGCAATCACTGGCTGGTTGTGTAACAAGTTTGAGATTACACTAAAAAAATAAGTAGCCCGCAATCACTGGCTGGTTGTTGTGTGACAAGTTTGAGATCACACAAAAGAAATGAGCAGCATGCAAACACTGGCTGGTTGTTGTGTGACAAGTTTGAGATCACACCAAAGGAATGAGTACCACGCAATCACTGGCTGGTTGTTGTGTGACAAGTTTGAGATCACACCAAAGAAATGAGTAGCACGCCAACACTGGCAGGTTGTGTTATAAGTTGGGATTACACTAAAGAAATAAGTAGCACGCAATCACTGGCTGGTTGTTTTGTGACAAGTTTGAGAACATACCAAATAAATGAGTAGCACGCAATCACTGGCTGGTTGTTGTGTGACAAGTTTGAGATCACACCAAAGAAATGAGTAGCACACCAACACTGGCAGGCTGCGTGACAAGTTTGAGATCACACCAAAGAAATGAGTAGCACGCAATCACTAGCTGGTTGTGTTACAAGTTTGAGATTACACTAAAATATAAGTAGCACGCAATCACTGGCTGGTTGTTGTGTAACAAGATTGAGATCACTCAAAAGAAATGAGCAGCACACAAACACTGGCTGGTTGCTGTGTGACTGGTTGGAGATCTCACAAAAGAAATGAGTAACACGCAATCCCTGGCTGGTTGTTGTGTGACCAGTTTGAGATTACACCAAAGAAATGAATAGCATGCAATCACTGGCTAGTTGTGTAACAAGTTTGAGATTACACTAAAAAAAATAAGTAGCCCGCAATCACTGGCTGGTTGTTGTGTAACAAGTTTGAGATTACAGTAAAACAATAAGTAGAACGGCAACACTGGCAGGTTGTGTAACAAGTTTGAGATTACACCAAAGAAATGAGTAGCACGCCAACACGGGCAGGTTGTGTGACAAGTTTGAGATCACACAAAGAAATGAGTAGCACGCAATCCCTAGCTGGTTGTGTTACAAGTTTGAGATTACACTAAAAAAATAAGTAGCACGCAATCACTGGCTGGTTGTTGTGTAACAAGATTGAGATCACTCAAAAGAAATGAGCAGCACACAAACACTGGCTGGTTGCTGTGTGACAAGTTGGAGATCTCACAAAAGAAATGAGTAACACGCAATCACTGGCTGGTTGTTGTGTGACCAGTTTGAGATTACACCAAAGAAATGAGTAGCATGCAATCACTGGCTAGTTGTGTAACAAGTTTGAGATTACACTAAAACAATAGGTAGCACGCCAACACTGGCAGATTGTGCAACAAGTTTGAGATTACACCTTAGAAATGAGTAGCATGCAATCACTGGCTGGTTGTGTAACAAGTTTGAGATTACACCAAAGAAATGAGTAGCACGCAATCACTGGCTTGTTGTGTTACAAGTTTGAGATTACACTAAAAAAATAAGTAGCAAGCAATCACTGGCTGGTTGTTGTGTGACAAGTTTGAGATCACACAAAAGAAATGAGCAGCACGCAAACACTGGCCGGTTGTTGTGTGACAAGTTTGAGATCACACCAAAGAAATGAGTAGCACACCAACACAGGCTGGTTGTTGTGTGACAAGTTTGAGATCACACCAAAGAAATGAGTAGCACGCCAACACTGGCAGGTCGTGTTATAAGTTGGGATTACACTAAAGAAATAAGTAGCACGCAATCACTGGCTGGTTGTTTTGTGACAAGTTTGAGATCATACCAAAGAAATGAGTAGCACGCAATCACTGGCTGGTTGTTGTGTGACAAGTTTGAGATCACACCAAAGAAATGAGTAGCACACCAACACTGGCAGGTTGTGTGACAAGTTTGAGATCACACCAAAGAAATGAGTAGCACGCAATCACTAGCTGGTTGTGTTACAAGTTTGAGATTACACTAAAAAAATAAGTAGCACGCAATCACTGGCTGGTTGTTGTGTAACAAGATTGAGATCACTCAAAAGAAATGAGCAGCACACAAACACTGGCTGGTTGCTGTGTGACCAGTTTGAGATTACACCAAAGAAATGAGTAGCATGCAATCACTGGCTAGTTGTGTAACAAGTTTGAGATTACACTAAAACAATAAGTAGCACGCCAACACTGGCAGGTTGTGTTACAAGTTGGAGATTAGACTAAAAAAAATAAGTAGCACGCAAAAACTGGCTGGTTGTGTGACAAGTTTGAGATTACACCAAAGAAATGAGTAGCACGCAATCACTGGCTAGTTGTGTAACAAGTTTGAGATTACACTAAAACAATATGTAGCATGCCAACACTGGCAGGTTGTGTTACAAGTTTTAGTTTACACTAAAAAAATAAGTAGCACGCAAAAACTGGCTGGTTGTGTAACAAGTTTGAGATTACACCAAAGAAATGAATAGCATACCAACACTGGCAGGTTGTGTGACAAGTTTGAGATCACACAAAAGAAAAGAGTAGCACGCAAAAACTGGCTGGTTGTTGTGTAACAAGTATGAGATCACACAAAAGAAATGAGCAGCACGCAATCACTGGCTGGTTGTGTGAAGTTTGAGATCACACCAAAGAAATGATGAGTAGCACGCAAACACTGGCAGGTTGTGTAACAAGTTTGAGATTACACTAAAAAAATAAGTACCACGCCAACACTGGCAGGTTGTGTAACAAGTTTGAGATTACACCTTAGAAATGAGTAGCATGCAATCACTGGCTGGTTGTGTAACAAGTTTGAGATTACACTAAAAAAATAAGTAGCACGCAATCACTGGCTGGTTGTTGTGTGACAAGTTTGAGATCACACAAAAGAAATGAGCAGCATGCAAACACTGGCTGGTTGTTGTGTGACAAGTTTGAGATCACACCAAAGGAATGAATACCACGCAATCACTGGCTGGTTGTTGTGTGACAAGTTTGAGATCACACCAAAGAAATGAGTAGCACGCCAACACTGGCAGGTTGTGTTATAAGTTGGGATTACACTAAAGAAATAAGTAGCACGCAATCACTGGCTGGTTGTTGTGTGACCAGTTTGAGATCACACCAAAGAAATGAGTAGCACGCAATCACTAGCTGGTTGTGTTACAAGTTTGAGATTACACTAAAAAAATAAGTAGCACGCAATCACTGGCTGGTTGTTGTGTAACAAGATTGAGATCACTCAAAAGAAATGAGCAGCACACAAACACTGGCTGGTTGCTGTGTGACAAGTTGGAGATCTCACAAAAGAAATGAGTAACACGCAATCACTGGCTGGTTGTTGTGTGACCAGTTTGAGATTACACCAAAGAAATGAGTAGCATGCAATCACTGGCTAGTTGTGTAACAAGTTTGAGATTACACTAAAACAATAAGTAGCACGCCAACACTGGCAGGTTGTGTTACAAGTTGGAGATTAGACTAAAAAAAATAAGTAGCACGCAAAAACTGGCTGGTTGTGTGACAAGTTTGAGATTACACCAAAGAAATGAGTAGCACGCAATCACTGGCTAGTTGTGTAACAAGTTTGAGATTACACTAAAACAATATGTAGCATGCCAACAGTGGCAGGTTGTGTTAGAAGTTTGAGTTTACACTAAAAAAATAAGTAGCACGCAAAAACTGGCTGGTTGTGTAACAAGTTTGAGATTACACCAAAGAAATGAATAGCATACCAACACTGGCAGGTTGTGTGACAAGTTTGAGATCACACAAAAGTAAAGAGTAGCACGCAAAAACTGGCTGGTTGTTGTGTAACAAGTATGAGATCACACAAAAGAAATGAGCAGCACGCAATCGCTGGCTGGTTGTGTGAAGTTTGAGATCACACCAAAGAAATGATGAGTAGCACGCAAACACTGGCAGGTTGTGTAACAAGTTTGAGGTTACACTAAAAAAATAAGTACCACGCCAACACTGGCAGGTTGTGTAACAAGTTTGAGATTACACCTTAGAAATGAGTAGCATGCAATCACTGGCTCGTTGTGTAACAAGTTTGAGATTACACTAAAAAAATAAGTAGCACGCAATCACTGGCTGGTTGTTGTGTGACAAGTTTGAGATCACACAAAAGAAATGAGCAGCATGCAAACACTGGCTGGTTGTTGTGTGACAAGTTTGAGATCACACCAAAGGAATGAGTACCACGCAATCACTGGCTGGTTGTTGTGTGACAAGTTTGAGATCACACCAAAGAAATGAGTAGCACTGCAACACTGGCAGGTTGTGTTATAAATTGGGATTACACTAAAGAAATAAGTAGCACGCAATCACTGGCTGGTTGTTTTGTAACAAGTTTGAGAACATACCAAATAAATGAGTAGCACGCAATCACTGGCTGGTTGTTGTGTGACAAGTTTGAGATCACACCAAAGAAATGAGTACAACACCAACACTGGCAGGTTGTGTGACAAGTTTGAGATCACACCAAAGAAATGAGTAGCACGCAATCACTAGCTGGTTGTGTTACAAGTTTGAGATTACACTAAAAAAATGAGTAGCACACAAACACTGGCTGGTTGCTGTGTGACAAGTTTGAGAACATACCAAATAAATGAGTAGCACGCAATCACTGGCTGGTTGTTGTGTAACAAGATTGAGATCACTCAAAAGAAATGAGCAGCACACAAACACTGGCTGGTTGCTGTGTGACAAGTTTGAGAACATACCAAATAAATGAGTAGCACGCAATCACTGGCTGGTTGTTGTGCGACAAGTTTGAGATTACACTAAAAAAATAAGTAGCACGCAATCACTGGCTGGTTGTTGTGTGACAAGTTTGAGATCACACAAAAGAAATGAGCAGCATGCAAACACTGGCTGGTTGTTGTGTGACAAGTTTGAGATCACACCAAAGGTATGAGTACCACGCAATCACTGGCTGGTTGTTGTGTGACAAGTTTGAGATTACACCAAAGAAATGAGTAGCACACTAACACTGGCAGGCTGCGTGACAAGTTTGAGATCACACCAAAGAAATGAGTAGCACGCAATCACTAGCTGGTTGTGTTACAAGTTTGAGATTACACTAAAATATAAGTAGCACGCAATCACTGGCTGGTTGTTGTGTAACAAGATTGAGATCACTCAAAAGAAATGAGCAGCACACAAACACTGGCTGGTTGCTGTGTGACTGGTTGGAGATCTCACAAAAGAAATGAGTAACACGCAATCCCTGGCTGGTTGTTGTGTGACCAGTTTGAGATTACACCAAAGAAATGAATAGCATGCAATCACTGGCTAGTTGTGTAACAAGTTTGAGATTACACTAAAAATATGAGTAGCCCGCAATCACTGGCTTGTTGTTATGTAACAAGTTTGAGATTACAGTAAAACAATAAGTAGAATGGCAACACTGGCAGGTTGTGTAACAAGTTTGAGATTACACCAAAGAAATGAGTAGCACGCCAACACGGGCAGGTTGTGTGACAAGTTTGAGATCACACAAAGAAATGAGTAGCACGCAAAAACTGGCTAGTTGTTGTGTAACAAGTTTGAGATCACACCAAAGAAATGAGCAGCACGCAATCACTGGCAGGTGTGACAAGTTTGAGATTACATAAAAAAATAAGTAGCACGCCAACTCTGGCAGGTTGTGTAACAAGTTTGAGATTACACCAAAGAAATGAGTAACACGCAATCACTGGCTAGTTGTGTAACAATTTTGAGATTACACCAAAGAAATGAGTAGCACGCAATCACTGGCTTGTTGTGTTACAAGTTTGAGATTACACTAAAAAAATAAGTAGCACGCAATCACTGGCTGGTTGTCGTGTGACAAGTTTGAGATCACACAAAAGAAATGAGCAGCATGCAAACACTGGCTGGTTGTTGTGTGACAAGTTTGAGATCACACCAAAGAAATGAGTACCACGCAATCACTGGCTGGTTGTTGTGTGACAAGTTTGAGATCACACCAAAGAAATGAGTAGCACACCAACACTGGTAGGTTGTGTTATAAATTGGGATTACACTAAAAAAATAAGTAGCACGCAATCACTAGCTGGTTGTTTTGTGACAAGTTTGAGATCATACCAAAGAAATGAGTAGCACGCATTCACTGGCTGGTTGTGTAACAAGTTTGAGATTACACTAACAAAATAAGTAGCACGCCAACACTGGCAGGTTGTGTAACAAGTTTGAGATTACACCTTAGAAATGAGTAGCATGCAATCACTGGCTGGTTGTGTAACAAGTTTGAGATTACACCAAAGAAATGAGTAGCACACAATCACTGGCTTGTTGTGTTACAAGTTTGAGATTACACTAAAATATAAGTAGCACGCAATCACTGGCTGGTTGTTGTGTAACAAGATTGAGATCACTCAAAAGAAATAAGCAGCACACAAACACTGGCGGGTTGCTGTGTGACTGGTTGGAGATCTCACAAAAGAAATGAGTAACACGCAATCCCTGGCTGGTTGTTGTGTGACCAGTTTGAGATCACACCAAAGAAATGAGTAGCACGCAATCACTAGCTGGTTGTGTTACAAGTTTGAGATTACACCAAAAAAATAAGTAGCATGCAATCACTGGCTGGTTGTTGTGTAACAAGATTGAGATCACTCAAAAGAAATGAGCAGCACACAAACACTGGCTGGTTGCTGTGTGACAAGTTGGAGATCTCACAAAAGAAATGAGTAACACGCAATCACTGGCTGGTTGTTGTGTGACCAGTTTGAGATTACACCAAAGAAATGAGTAGCATGCAATCACTGGCTAGTTGTGTAACAAGTTTGAGATTACACTAAAACAATAAGTAGCACGCCAACACTGGCAGGTTGTGTAACAAGTTTGAGATTACACCTTAGAAATGAGTAGCATGCAATCACTGGCTGGTTGTGTAACAAGTTTGAGATTACACCAAAGAAATGAGTAGCACGCAATCACTGGCTTGTTGTGTTACAAGTTTGAGATTACACTAAAAAAATAAGTAGCACGCAATCACTGGCTGGTTGTTGTGTGACAAGTTTGAGATCACACAAAAGAAATGAGCAGCACGCAAACACTGGCCGGTTGTTGTGTGACAAGTTTGAGATCACACCAAAGAAATGAGTAGCACACCAACACTGGCTGGTTGTTGTGTGACAAGTTTGAGATCACACCAAAGAAATGAGTAGCACGCCAACACTGGCAGGTTGTGTGACAAGTTTGAGATCACACCAAAGAAATGAGTAGCACGCAATCACTAGCTGGTTGTGTTACAAGTTTGAGATTACACTAAAAAAATAAGTAGCACGCAATCACTGGCTGGTTGTTGTGTAACAAGATTGAGATCACTCAAAAGAAATGAGCAGCACACAAACACTGGCTGGTTGCTGTGTGACAAGTTGGAGATCTCACAAAAGAAATGAGTAACACGCAATCACTGGCTGGTTGTTGTGTGACCAGTTTGAGATTACACCAAAGAAATGAGTAGCTTGCAATCACTGGCTAGTTGTGTAACAACTTTGAGATTACACTAAAACAATAAGTAGCATGCCAACACTGGCAGGTTGTGTTACAAGTTGGAGATTAGACTAAAAAAAATAAGTAGCACGCAATCACTGGCTGGTTGTGTGACAAGTTTGAGATTACACCAAAGAAATGAGTAGCACGCAATCACTGGCTAGTTGTGTAACAAGTTTGAGATTACACTAAAACAATATGTAGCATGCCAAAACTGGCAGGTTGTGTTACAAGTTTGAGTTTACACTAAAAAAATAAGTAGCACGCAAAAACTGGCTGGTTGTGTAACAAGTTTGACATTACACCAAAGAAATGAATAGCATACCAACACTGGCAGGTTGTGTGACAAGTTTGAGATCACACAAAAGAAAAGAGTAGCACGCAAAAACTGGCTGGTTGTTGTGTAACAAGTATGAGATCACACAAAAGAAATGAGCAGCACGCAATCACTGGCTGGTTGTGTGAAGTTTGAGATCACACCAAAGAAATGATGAGTAGCACGCAAACACTGGCAGGTTGTGTAACAAGTTTGAGATTACACTAAAAAAATAAGTACCACGCCAACACTGGCAGGTTGTGTATCAAGTTTGAGATTACACCTTAGAAATGGTTGTGTGAAGTTTGAGATTACACCAAAGAAATGAATAGCATGCAATCACTGGCTAGTTGTGTAACAAGTTTGAGATTACACTAAAAAAATAAGTAGCCCGCAATCACTGGCTGGTTGTTGTGTAACAAGTTTGAGATTACAGTAAAACAATAAGTAGAACGGCAACACTGGCAGGTTGTGTAACAAGTTTGAGATTACACCAAAGAAATGAGTAGCACGCAATCACTGGCTGGTTGCTGTGTGACAAGTTTGAGATCTCACAAAGGAAATGAGTAACACGCAATCCCTGGCTGGTTGTTGTGTGACCAGTTTGAGATCACACCAAAGAAATGAGTAGCACGCAATCACTAGCTGGTTGTGTTACAAGTTTGAGATTACACCAAAAAAATAAGTAGCATGCAATCACTGGCTGGTTGTTGTGTAACAAGATTGAGATCACTCAAAAGAAATGAGCAGCACACAAACACTGGCTGGTTGCTGTGTGACAAGTTGGAGATCTCACAAAAGAAATGAGTAACACGCAATCACTGGCTGGTTGTTGTGTGACCAGTTTGAGATTACACCAAAGAAATGAGTAGCATGCAATCACTGGCTAGTTGTGTAACAAGTTTGAGATTACACTAAAACAATAAGTAGCACGCCAACACTGGCAGGTTGTGTAACAAGTTTGAGATTACACCTTAGAAATGAGTAGCATGCAATCACTGGCTGGTTGTGTAACAAGTTTGAGATTACACCAAAGAAATGAGTAGCACGCAATCACTGGCTTGTTGTGTTACAAGTTTGAGATTACACTAAAAAAATAAGTAGCACGCAATCACTGGCTGGTTGTTGTGTGACAAGTTTGAGATCACACAAAAGAAATGAGCAGCACGCAAACACTGGCCGGTTGTTGTGTGACAAGTTTGAGATCACACCAAAGAAATGAGTAGCACACCAACACTGGCTGGTTGTTGTGTGACAAGTTTGAGATCACACCAAAGAAATGAGTAGCACGCCAACACTGGCAGGTTGTGTGACAAGTTTGAGATCACACCAAAGAAATGAGTAGCACGCAATCACTAGCTGGTTGTGTTACAAGTTTGAGATTACACTAAAAAAATAAGTAGCACGCAATCACTGGCTGGTTGTTGTGTAACAAGATTGAGATCACTCAAAAGAAATGAGCAGCACACAAACACTGGCTGGTTGCTGTGTGACAAGTTGGAGATCTCACAAAAGAAATGAGTAACACGCAATCACTGGCTGGTTGTTGTGTGACCAGTTTGAGATTACACCAAAGAAATGAGTAGCTTGCAATCACTGGCTAGTTGTGTAACAACTTTGAGATTACACTAAAACAATAAGTAGCATGCCAACACTGGCAGGTTGTGTTACAAGTTGGAGATTAGACTAAAAAAAATAAGTAGCACGCAATCACTGGCTGGTTGTGTGACAAGTTTGAGATTACACCAAAGAAATGAGTAGCACGCAATCACTGGCTAGTTGTGTAACAAGTTTGAGATTACACTAAAACAATATGTAGCATGCCAAAACTGGCAGGTTGTGTTACAAGTTTGAGTTTACACTAAAAAAATAAGTAGCACGCAAAAACTGGCTGGTTGTGTAACAAGTTTGACATTACACCAAAGAAATGAATAGCATACCAACACTGGCAGGTTGTGTGACAAGTTTGAGATCACACAAAAGAAAAGAGTAGCACGCAAAAACTGGCTGGTTGTTGTGTAACAAGTATGAGATCACACAAAAGAAATGAGCAGCACGCAATCACTGGCTGGTTGTGTGAAGTTTGAGATCACACCAAAGAAATGATGAGTAGCACGCAAACACTGGCAGGTTGTGTAACAAGTTTGAGATTACACTAAAAAAATAAATACCACGCCAACACTGGCAGGTTGTGTAACAAGTTTGAGATTACACCTTAGAAATGGTTGTGTGAAGTTTGAGATTACACCAAAGAAATGAATAGCATGCAATCACTGGCTAGTTGTGTAACAAGTTTGAGATTACACTAAAAAAATAAGTAGCCCGCAATCACTGGCTGGTTGTTGTGTAACAAGTTTGAGATTACAGTAAAACAATAAGTAGAACGGCAACACTGGCAGGTTGTGTAACAAGTTTGAGATTACACCAAAGAAATGAGTAGCACGCCAACACGGGCAGGTTGTGTGACAAGTTCGAGATCACACCAAAGAAATGAGTAGCACGCAAAAACTGGCTAGTTGTTGTGTAACAAGTTTGAGATCACACAAAAGAAATGAGCAGCACGCAATCACTGGCAAGTGTGACAAGTTTGAGATTACATAAAAAAATAAGTAGCACGCCAACACTGGCAGGTTGTGTAACAATTTTGAGATTACACCAAAGAAATGAGTAACACGCAATCACTGGCTAGTTGTGTAACAATTTTGAGATTACACCAAAGAAATGAGTAGCACGCAATCACTGGCTTGTTGTGTTACAAGTTTGAGATTACACTAAAAAAATAAGTAGCACGCAATCACTGGCTGGTTGTTGTGTGACAAGTTTGAGATCACACAAAAGAAATGAGCAGCATGCAAACACTGGCTGGTTGTTGTGTGACAAGTGTGAGATCACACCAAAGAAATGAGTACCACGCAATCACTGGCTGGTTGTTGTGTGACAAGTTTGAGATCACACCAAAGAAATGAGTAGCACACCAACACTGGCAGGTTGTGTTATAAATTGGGATTACACTAAAAAAATAAGTAGCACGCAATCACTGGCTGGTTGTTTTGTGACAAGTTTGAGATCATACCAAAGAAATGAGTAGCACGCATTCACTGGCTGGTTGTTGTGTGACAAGTTTGAGATCACACAAAAGAAATGAGTAGCACGCAAAAACTGGCTGGTTGTTGTGTAACAAGTATGAGATCACACAAAAGAAATGAGCAGCACGCAATCGCCGGTTGTGTGAAGTTTGTGATCACACCAAAGAAATGATGAGGAGCACGCAAACACTGGCAGGTTGTGTAACAAGTTTGAGATTACACTAAAAAAATAAGTAGCACACCAACACTGGCAGGTTGTGTAACAAGTTTGAGATTACACCTTAGAAATGAGTAGCATGCAATCACTGGCTGGTTGTGTAACAAGTTTGAGATTACACCAAAGAAATGAGTAGCACACAATCACTGGCTTGTTGTGTTACAAGTTTGAGATTACACTAAAAAAATAAGTAGCACGCAATCACTGGCTGGTTGTTGTGAGACAAGTTTGAGATCACACAAAAGAAATGAGCAGCACGCAAACACTGGCCGGTTGTTGTGTGACAAGTTTGAGATCACACCAAAGAAATGAGTACCACGCAATCACTGGCTGGTTGTTGTGTGACAAGTTTGAGATCACACCAAAGAAATGAGTAGCACGCCAAGACTGGCAGGTTGTGTTATAAGTTGGGATTACACTAAAGAAATAAGTAGCACGCAATCACTGGCTGGTTGTTTTGTGACAAGTTTGAGATCATACCAAAGAAATGAGTAGCACGCAATCACTGGCTGGTTGTTGTGTGACAAGTTTGAGATCACACCAAAGAAATGAGTAGCACACCAACACTGGCAGGTTGTGTGATAAGTTTGAGATCACACCAAAGAAATGAGTAGCACGCAATCACTAGCTGGTTGTGTTACAAGTTTGCGATTACACTAAAAAAACAAGTAGCACGCAATCACTGGCTGGTTGTTGTGTAACAAGATTGAGATCACTCAAAAGAAATGAGCAGCACACAAACACTGGCTGGTTGCTGTGTGACAAGTTGGAGATCTCACAAAAGAAATGAGTAACACGCAATCACTGGCTGGTTGTTGTGTGACCAGTTTGAGATTACACCAAAGAAATGATTAGCATGCAATCACTGGCTAGTTGTGTAACAAGTTTGAGATTACACTAAAACAATAAGTAGCACGCCAACACTGGCAGGTTGTGTTACAAGTTGGAGATTAGACAAAAAAAAATAAGTAGCACGCAATCACTGGCTGGTTGTGTTACAAGTTTGAGATTACACCAAAGAAATGAGTAGCACGCAATCACTGGCTAGTTGTGTAGCAAGTTTGAGATTACACTAAAACAATATGTAGCATGCCAACACTGGCAGGTTGTGTTACAAGTTTGAGATTACACTAAAAAAATACGTAGCACGCAAAAACTGGCTGGTTGTGTAACAAGTTTGAGATTACACCAAAGAAATGAATAGCACACCAACACTGGCAGGTTGTGTGACAAGTTTGAGATCACACAAAAGAAATGAGCAGCACACAATCGCTGGTTGTGTGAAGTTTGAGATCACACCAAAGAAATGATGAGGAGCACGCAAACACTGGCAGGTTGTGTAACAAGTTTGAGATTACACTAAAAAAATAAGTAGCACACCAACACTGGCAGGTTGTGTAACAAGTTTGAGATTACACCTTAGAAATGAGTAGCATGCAATCACTGGCTGGTTGTGTAACAAGTTTGAGATTACACCAAAGAAATGAGTAGCACACAATCACTGGCTTGTTGTGTTACAAGTTTGAGATTACACTAAAAAAATAAGTAGCACGCAATCACTGGCTGGTTGTTGTGAGACAAGTTTGAGATCACACAAAAGAAATGAGCAGCACGCAAACACTGGCCGGTTGTTGTGTGACAAGTTTGAGATCACACCAAAGAAATGAGTACCACGCAATCACTGGCTGGTTGTTGTGTGACAAGTTTGAGATCACACCAAAGAAATGAGTAGCACGCCAAGACTGGCAGGTTGTGTTATAAGTTGGGATTACACTAAAGAAATAAGTAGCACGCAATCACTGGCTGGTTGTTTTGTGACAAGTTTGAGATCATACCAAAGAAATGAGTAGCACGCAATCACTGGCTGGTTGTTGTGTGACAAGTTTGAGATCACACCAAAGAAATGAGTAGCACACCAACACTGGCAGGTTGTGTGACAAGTTTGAGATCACACCAAAGAAATGAGTAGCACGCAATCACTGGCTGGTTGTGTTACAAGTTTGCGATTACACTAAAAAAACAAGTAGCACGCAATCACTGGCTGGTTGTTGTGTAACAAGATTGAGATCACTCAAAAGAAATGAGCAGCACACAAACACTGGCTGGTTGCTGTGTGACAAGTTGGAGATCTCACAAAAGAAATGAGTAACACGCAATCACTGGCTGGTTGTTGTGTGACCAGTTTGAGATTACACCAAAGAAATGATTAGCATGCAATCACTGGCTAGTTGTGTAACAAGTTTGAGATTACACTAAAACAATAAGTAGCACGCCAACACTGGCAGGTTGTGTTATAAGTTGGAGATTAGACAAAAAAAAATAAGACGCACGCAATCAATGGCTGGTTGTGTTACAAGTTTGAGATTACACCAAAGAAATGAGTAGCACGCAATCACTGGCTAGTTGTGTAGCAAGTTTGAGATTACACTAAAACAATATGTAGCATGCCAACACTGGCAGGTTGTGTTACAAGTTTGAGATTACACTAAAAAAATACGTAGCACGCAAAAACTGGCTGGTTGTGTAACAAGTTTGAGATTGCACCAAATAAATGAATAGCATACCAACACTGGCAGGTTGTGTGACAAGTTTGAGATCACACAAAAGAAATGAGCAGCACGCAAAAACTGGCTGGTTGTTGTGTAACAAGTATGAGATCACACAAAAGAAATGAGCAGCACGCAATCGCTGGTTGTGTGAAGTTTGAGATCACACCAAAGAAATGATGAGTAGCACGCAAACACTGGCAGGTTGTGTAACAAGTTTGAGATTACACTAAAAAAATAAGTACCACGCCAACACTGGCAGGTTGTGTAACAAGTTTGAGATTACACCTTAGAAGTGAGTAGCATGCAATCACTGGCTGGTTGTGTAACAAGTTTGAGATTACACTAAAAAAATATGTAGCACGCAATCACTGGCTGGTTGTTGTGTGACAAGTTTGAGATCACACAAAAGAAATGAGCAGCATGCAAACACTGGCTGGTTGTTGTGTGACAAGTTTGAGATCACACCAAAGGAATGAGTACCACGCAATCACTGGCTGGTTGTTGTGTGACAAGTTTGAGATCACACCAAAGAAATGAGTAGCACGCCAACACTGGCAGGTTGTGTTATAAGTTGGGATTACACTAAAGAAATAAGTAACACGAAATCACTGGCTGGTTGTTTTGTGACAAGTTTGAGAACATACCAAATAAATGAGTAGCACGCAATCACTGGCTGGTTGTTGTGTGACAAGTTTGAGATCACACCAAAGAAATGAGTAGCACACCAACACTGGCAGGTTGCGTGACAAGTTTGAGATCACACCAAAGAAATGAGTAGCACGCAATTACTAGCTGGTTGTGTTACAAGTTTGAGATTACACTAAAATATAAGTAGCACGCAATCACTGGCTGGTTGTTGTGTAACAAGATTGAGATCACTCAAAAGAAATGAGCAGCACACAAACACTGGCTGATTGCTGTGTGACTGGTTGGAGATCTCACAAAAGAAATGAGTAACACGCAATCCCTGGCTGGTTGTTGTGTGACCAGTTTGAGATTACACCAAAGAAATGAATAGCATGCAATCACTGGCTAGTTGTGTAACAATTTTGAGATTACACTAAAACAATAAGTAGCACGCCAACACTGGCAGGTTGTGTTACAAGTTGGAGATTAGACTAAAAAAAATAGGTAACACGCAATCCCTGGCTGGTTGTTGTGTGACCAGTTTGAGATTACACCAAAGAAATGAATAGCATGCAATCACTGGCTAGTTGTGTAACAATTTTGAGATTACACTAAAACAATAAGTAGCACGCCAACACTGGCTGGTTGTGTTACAAGTTTGAGATTACACCAAAGAAATGAGTAGCACGCAATCACTGGCTAGTTGTGTAACAAGTTTGAGATTACACTAAAAAAAAATAAGTAGCACACAATCACTGGCTGGTTGTGTTACAAGTTTGAGATTACACCAAAGAAATGAGTAGCACGCAATCACTGGCTAGTTGTGTAACAAGTTTGAGATTACACTAAAGCAATATGTAGCACGCCAACACTGGCAGGTTGTGTTACAAGTTTGAGATTACACTAAAAAAATAAGTAGCACGCAAAAACTGGCTGGTTGTGTAACAAGTTTGAGATTACACCAAAGAAATGAATAGCACACCAACACTGGCAGGTTGTGTGACAAGTTTGAGATCACACAAAAGAAATGAGCAGCACGCAATCACTCGCTGGTTGTGTGACAATTTTGAGATCACACCAAAGAAATGATGAGTAGCACGCAAACACTGGCAGGTTGTGTAACAAGTTTGAGATTACACTAAAAAACTAAGTAGCACGCCAACACTGGCAGGTTGTCTAACAAGTTTGAGATTACACCTTAGAAATGAGTAGCATGCAATCACAGGCTGGTTGTTGTGTGACAAGTTTGAGATCACACCAATCACCAATCGCACGCAATCACTTGCTGGTTGTGTTACAAGTTTGAGATTACACTAAAAAAATAAGTAGCACGCAATCACTGGCTGGTTGTTGTATAACAAGTTTGAGATCACACCAAAGAAATGAGCAGAGAAAGAAATGAGTAGCACGCCAACACTGGCAAGTTGTGTAACAAGTTTGAGATTACACTAAAAAAATAAGTAGCACGCCAGCACTGGCAGATTGTGTAACAAGTTTGAGATTACACTAAAAAATTAGTAGCACGCAATCACTGGCTGGTTGTTGTGTAACAAGTTTGAGATCACACCAAAGAAATGAGCAGCATGCAAACACTGGTTGGTTGTTGTGTGAAAAGTTTGAGATCACACCAAAGAAATGAGTAGCATGCCAACAATGGCAGGTTGTGTTACAAGTTTGAGATTACACAAAAAAATAAGTAGCACGCAATCACTGGCTGGTTGTTTTGTGACAAGTTTGAGATCACACCAAAGAAATGAGTAGCACGCAATCACTGGCTGGTTGTTGTGTGACAAGTTTGAGATCTCACCAAAGAAATGAGTACCATGCCAACACTGGCAGGTTGTGTGACAAGTTTGAGATTACACCAAAGAAATGAGCAGCACGCAATCACTGGCTGGTTGTGGGACAAGTTTGAGATCACACCAAAGAAATGATGGGTAGCACGCAAACACTGGCAGGTTGTGTAACAAGCTTGAGATTACATTAAAAAAATAAGTAGCACGCCAACACTGGCAGGTTGTGTAACAAGTTTGAGAATACACTAAAAAAATAAGTAGCACGCCCACACTGGCTGGTTGTTGTGTGACAAGTTTGAGATCACAACAAAGAAATGAGTAGCACACAATCACTGGCTGGTTGTTGTGTGACAAGTTTGAAATCACACCAAAGTAATGAGTAACATGCCAACACTGGCAGGTTGTGTGACAAGTTTGAGATCACACCAAAGAAATGAGTAGCACGCAATCACTAGCTGGTTGTGTTACAAGTTTGAGATCACACAAAAGAAATGAGCAGCACGCAAAAACTGGCTGGTTGTTGTGTAACAAGTATGAGATCACACAAAAGAAATGAGCAGCACGCAATCGCTGGTTGTGTGAAGTTTGAGATCACACCAAAGAAATGATGAGTAGCACGCAAACACTGGCAGGTTGTGTAACAAGTTTGAGATTACACTAAAAAAATAAGTACCACGCCAACACTGGCAGGTTGTGTAACAAGTTTGAGATTACACCTTAGAAGTGAGTAGCATGCAATCACTGGCTGGTTGTGTAACAAGTTTGAGATTACACTAAAAAAATAAGTAGCACGCAATCACTGGCTGGTTGTTGTGTGACAAGTTTGAGATCACACAAAAGAAATGAGCAGCATGCAAACACTGGCTGGTTGTTGTGTGACAAGTTTGAGATCACACCAAAGGAATGAGTACCACACAATCACTGGCTGGTTGTTGTGTGACAAGTTTGAGATCACACCAAAGAAATGAGTAGCACGCCAACACTGGCAGGTTGTGTTATAAGTTGGGATTACACTAAAGAAATAAGTAACACGAAATCACTGGCTGGTTGTTTTGTGACAAGTTTGAGAACATACCAAATAAATGAGTAGCACGCAATCACTGGCTGGTTGTTGTGTGACAAGTTTGAGATCACACCAAAGAAATGAGTAGCACACCAACACTGGCAGGTTGCGTGACAAGTTTGAGATCACACCAAAGAAATGAGTAGCACGCAATTACTAGCTGGTTGTGTTACAAGTTTGAGATTACACTAAAATATAAGTAGCACGCAATCACTGGCTGGTTGTTGTGTAACAAGATTGAGATTACTCAAAAGAAATGAGCAGCACACAAACACTGGCTGATTGCTGTGTGACTGGTTGGAGATCTCACAAAAGAAATGAGTAACACGCAATCCCTGGCTGGTTGTTGTGTGACCAGTTTGAGATTACACCAAAGAAATGAATAGCATGCAATCACTGGCTAGTTGTGTAACAATTTTGAGATTACACTAAAACAATAAGTAGCACGCCAACACTGGCAGGTTGTGTTACAAGTTGGAGATTAGACTAAAAAAAATAGGTAGCACGCAATCACTGGCTGGTTGTGTTACAAGTTTGAGATTACACCAAAGAAATGAGTAGCACGCAATCACTGGCTAGTTGTGTAACAAGTTTGAGATTACACTAAAAAAAATGTAGCACGCCAACACTGGCAGGTTGTGTTACAAGTTTGAGATTACACTAAAAAAATAAATAGCACGCAATCACTGGCTAGTTGTGTAACAAGTTTGAGATTACACTAAAACAATAAGTAGCACGCCAACACTGGCAGGTTGTGTTACAAGTTGAAGATTAGACTAAAAAAAATAAGTAGCACACAATCACTGGCTGGTTGTGTTACAAGTTTGAGATTACACCAAAGACATGAGTAGCACGCAATCACTGGCTAGTTGTGTAACAAGTTTGAGATTACACTAAAGCAATATGTAGCACGCCAACACTGGCAGGTTGTGTTACAAGTTTGAGATTACACTAAAAAAATAAGTAGCACGCAAAAACTGGCTGGTTGTGTAACAAGTTTGAGATTACACCAAAGAAATGAATAGCACACCAACACTGGCAGGTTGTGTGACAAGTTTGAGATCACACAAAAGAAATGAGCAGCACGCAATCACTCGCTGGTTGTGTGACAATTTTGAGATCACACCAAAGAAATGATGAGTAGCACGCAAACACTGGCAGGTTGTGTAACAAGTTTGAGATTACACTAAAAAACTAAGTAGCACGCCAACACTGGCAGGTTGTCTAACAAGTTTGAGATTACACCTTAGAAATGAGTAGCATGCAATCACAGGCTGGTTGTTGTGTGACAAGTTTGAGATCACACCAATCACCAATCGCACGCAATCACTTGCTGGTTGTGTTACAAGTTTGAGATTACACTAAAAAAATAAGTAGCACGCAATCACTGGCTGGTTGTTGTATAACAAGTTTGAGATCACACCAAAGAAATGAGCAGAGAAAGAAATGAGTAGCACGCCAACACTGGCAAGTTGTGTAACAAGTTTGAGATTACACTAAAAAAATAAGTAGCACGCCAGCACTGGCAGATTGTGTAACAAGTTTGAGATTACACTAAAAAATTAGTAGCACGCAATCACTGGCTGGTTGTTGTGTAACAAGTTTGAGATCACACCAAAGAAATGAGCAGCATGCAAACACTGGTTGGTTGTTGTGTGAAAAGTTTGAGATCACACCAAAGAAATGAGTAGCATGCCAACAATGGCAGGTTGTGTTACAAGTTTGAGATTACACAAAAAAATAAGTAGCACGCAATCACTGGCTGGTTGTTTTGTGACAAGTTTGAGATCACACCAAAGAAATGAGTAGCACGCAATCACTGGCTGGTTGTTGTGTGACAAGTTTGAGATCTCACCAAAGAAATGAGTACCACGCCAACACTGGCAGGTTGTGTGACAAGTTTGAGATTACACCAAAGAAATGAGCAGCACGCAATCACTGGCTGGTTGTGGGACAAGTTTGAGATCACACCAAAGAAATGATGGGTAGCACGCAAACACTGGCAGGTTGTGTAACAAGCTTGAGATTACATTAAAAAAATAAGTAGCACGCCAACACTGGCAGGTTGTGTAACAAGTTTGAGAATACACTAAAAAAATAAGTAGCACGCCCACACTGGCTGGTTGTTGTGTGACAAGTTTGAGATCACAACAAAGAAATGAGTAGCACACAATCACTGGCTGGTTGTTGTGTGACAAGTTTGAAATCACACCAAAGTAATGAGTAACATGCCAACACTGGCAGGTTGTGTGACAAGTTTGAGATCACACCAAAGAAATGAGTAGCACGCAATCACTAGCTGGTTGTGTTACAAGTTTGAGATCACACAAAAGAAATGAGCAGCACGCAAAAACTGGCTGGTTGTTGTGTAACAAGATTGAGATCACTCAAAAGAAATGAGCAGCACGCAATCGCTGGTTGTGTGAAGTTTGAGATCACACCAAAGAAATGATGAGTAGCACGCAAACACTGGCAGGTTGTGTAACAAGTTTGAGATTACACTAAAAAAATAAGTACCACGCCAACACTGGCAGGTTGTGTAACAAGTTTGAGATTACACCTTAGAAGTGAGTAGCATGCAATCACTGGCTGGTTGTGTAACAAGTTTGAGATTACACTAAAAAAATAAGTAGCACGCAATCACTGGCTGGTTGTTGTGTGACAAGTTTGAGATCACACAAAAGAAATGAGCAGCATGCAAACACTGGCTGGTTGTTGTGTGACAAGTTTGAGATCACACCAAAGGAATGAGTACCACGCAATCACTGGCTGGTTGTTGTGTGACAAGTTTGAGATCACACCAAAGAAATGAGTAGCACGCCAACACTGGCAGGTTGTGTTATAAGTTGGGATTACACTAAAGAAATAAGTAACACGAAATCACTGGCTGGTTGTTTTGTGACAAGTTTGAGAACATACCAAATAAATGAGTAGCACGCAATCACTGGCTGGTTGTTGTGTGACAAGTTTGAGATCACACCAAAGAAATGAGTAGCACGCAATTACTAGCTGGTTGTGTTACAAGTTTGAGATTACACTAAAATATAAGTAGCACGCAATCACTGGCTGGTTGTTGTGTAACAAGATTGAGATCACTCAAAAGAAATGAGCAGCACACAAACACTGGCTGATTGCTGTGTGACTGGTTGGAGATCTCACAAAAGAAATGAGTAACACGCAATCCCTGGCTGGTTGTTGTGTGACCAGTTTGAGATTACACCAAAGAAATGAATAGCATGCAATCACTGGCTAGTTGTGTAACAATTTTGAGATTACACTAAAACAATAAGTAGCACGCCAACACTGGCAGGTTGTGTTACAAGTTGGAGATTAGACTAAAAAAAATAGGTAGCACGCAATCACTGGCTGGTTGTGTTACAAGTTTGAGATTACACCAAAGAAATGAGTAGCACGCAATCACTGGCTAGTTGTGTAACAAGTTTGAGATTACACTAAAAAAATATGTAGCACGCCAACACTGGCAGGTTGTGTTACAAGTTTGAGATTACACTAAAAAAATAAATAGCACGCAATCACTGGCTAGTTGTGTAACAAGTTTGAGATTACACTAAAACAATAAGTAGCACGCCAACACTGGCAGGTTGTGTTACAAGTTGGAGATTAGACTAAAAAAAATAAGTAGCACACAATCACTGGCTGGTTGTGTTACAAGTTTGAGATTACACCAAAGAAATGAGTAGCACGCAATCACTGGCTAGTTGTGTAACAAGTTTGAGATTACACTAAAGCAATATGTAGCACGCCAACACTGGCAGGTTGTGTTACAAGTTTGAGATTACACTAAAAAAATAAGTAGCACGCAAAAACTGGCTGGTTGTGTAACAAGTTTGAGATTACACCAAAGAAATGAATAGCACACCAACACTGGCAGGTTGTGTGACAAGTTTGAGATCACACAAAAGAAATGAGCAGCACGCAATCACTCGCTGGTTGTGTGACAATTTTGAGATCACACCAAAGAAATGATGAGTAGCACGCAAACACTGGCAGGTTGTGTAACAAGTTTGAGATTACACTAAAAAACTAAGTAGCACGCCAACACTGGCAGGTTGTCTAACAAGTTTGAGATTACACCTTAGAAATGAGTAGCATGCAATCACAGGCTGGTTGTTGTGTGACAAGTTTGAGATCACACCAATCACCAATCGCACGCAATCACTTGCTGGTTGTGTTACAAGTTTGAGATTACACTAAAAAAATAAGTAGCACGCAATCACTGGCTGGTTGTTGTATAACAAGTTTGAGATCACACCAAAGAAATGAGCAGAGAAAGAAATGAGTAGCACGCCAACACTGGCAAGTTGTGTAACAAGTTTGAGATTACACTAAAAAAATAAGTAGCACGCCAGCACTGGCAGATTGTGTAACAAGTTTGAGATTACACTAAAAAATTAGTAGCACGCAATCACTGGCTGGTTGTTGTGTAACAAGTTTGAGATCACACCAAAGAAATGAGCAGCATGCAAACACTGGTTGGTTGTTGTGTGAAAAGTTTGAGATCACACCAAAGAAATGAGTAGCATGCCAACAATGGCAGGTTGTGTTACAAGTTTGAGATTACACAAAAAAATAAGTAGCACGCAATCACTGGCTGGTTGTTTTGTGACAAGTTTGAGATCACACCAAAGAAATGAGTAGCACGCAATCACTGGCTGGTTGTTGTGTGACAAGTTTGAGATCTCACCAAAGAAATGAGTACCACGCCAACACTGGCAGGTTGTGTGACAAGTTTGAGATTACACCAAAGAAATGAGCAGCACGCAATCACTGGCTGGTTGTGGGACAAGTTTGAGATCACACCAAAGAAATGATGGGTAGCACGCAAACACTGGCAGGTTGTGTAACAAGCTTGAGATTACATTAAAAAAATAAGTAGCACGCCAACACTGGCAGGTTGTGTAACAAGTTTGAGCATACACTAAAAAAATAAGTAGCACGCCCACACTGGCTGGTTGTTGTGTGACAAGTTTGAGATCACAACAAAGAAATGAGTAGCACACAATCACTGGCTGGTTGTTGTGTGACAAGTTTGAAATCACACCAAAGTAATGAGTAACATGCCAACACTGGCAGGTTGTGTGACAAGTTTGAGATCACACCAAAGAAATGAGTAGCACGCAATCACTAGCTGGTTGTGTTACAAATTTGAGATTACACTAAAAAAATAAGTAGCACGCAATCACTGGCTGGTTGTTGTATAACAAGTTTGAGATCACACAAAAGAAATGAGCAGCACGCAAACACTGGCTGGTTGTTGTGTGTCAAGTTTGAGATCACTACAAAGAAATGAGTACCACGCAATCACTGGCTGGTTGTTGTGTGACAAGTTTGAAATCACACCAAAGAAATGAGTAACACGGCAACACTGGCAGGTTGTGTGACATGTTTGAGATCACACCAAAGAAATGAGTAGCACGCAATCACTAGCTGGTTGTGTTACAAGTTTGAGATTACACTAAAAAAATAAGTAGCACACAATCACTGGCTGGTTGTTGTATAACAAGTTTGAGATCACACAAAAGAAATGATGAGTAGCACGCAAACACTGGTAAGTTGTGTAACAAGTTTGAGATTACACTAAAAAAATAAGTAGCACGCCAACACTAGCAGGTTGTTTACCAAGTTTGAGATTACACTAAAAAATAAGTAGCATGCAATCACTGGCTGGTTGTTGTGTAACAAGTTTGAGATCACACCAAAAAATGAGCAGCATGCAAACACTGGCTGGTTGTTGTGTGACAAGTTTGAGATCACACCAAAGAAATGAGTACCACGCAATCACTGGCTGGTTGTTGTGTGACAAGTTTGAGATCACAACAAAGAAATGAGTACCACGCCAACAATGGCAGGTTGTGTTACAAGTTTGAGATTACACTAAAAACAAAGTAGCACGCAATCACTTGCTGGTTGTTGTATAACAAGTTTGAGATCACACCAAAGAAATGATGAGTAGCACGCAAACACTGGCAGGTTGTGTAACAAGTTTGAGATTACACTAAAAAAATAAGTACCACGCCAACACTGGCAGGTTGTGTAACAAGTTTGAGATTACACCTTAGAAGTGAGTAGCATGCAATCACTGGCTGGTTGTGTAACAAGTTTGAGATTACACTAAAAAAATAAGTAGCACGCAATCACTGGCTGGTTGTTGTGTGACAAGTTTGAGATCACACAAAAGAAATGAGCAGCATGCAAACACTGGCTGGTTGTTGTGTGACAAGTTTGAGATCACACCAAAGGAATGAGTACCACGCAATCACTGGCTGGTTGTTGTGTGACAAGTTTGAGATCACACCAAAGAAATGAGTAGCACGCCAACACTGGCAGGTTGTGTTATAAGTTGGGATTACACTAAAGAAATAAGTAACACGAAATCACTGGCTGGTTGTTTTGTGACAAGTTTGAGAACATACCAAATAAATGAGTAGCACGCAATCACTGGCTGGTTGTTGTGTGACAAGTTTGAGATCACACCAAAGAAATGAGTAGCACGCAATTACTAGCTGGTTGTGTTACAAGTTTGAGATTACACTAAAATATAAGTAGCACGCAATCACTGGCTGGTTGTTGTGTAACAAGATTGAGATCACTCAAAAGAAATGAGCAGCACACAAACACTGGCTGATTGCTGTGTGACTGGTTGGAGATCTCACAAAAGAAATGAGTAACACGCAATCCCTGGCTGGTTGTTGTGTGACCAGTTTGAGATTACACCAAAGAAATGAATAGCATGCAATCACTGGCTAGTTGTGTAACAATTTTGAGATTACACTAAAACAATAAGTAGCACGCCAACACTGGCAGGTTGTGTTACAAGTTGGAGATTAGACTAAAAAAAATAGGTAGCACGCAATCACTGGCTGGTTGTGTTACAAGTTTGAGATTACACCAAAGAAATGAGTAGCACGCAATCACTGGCTAGTTGTGTAACAAGTTTGAGATTACACTAAAAAAATATGTAGCACGCCAACACTGGCAGGTTGTGTTACAAGTTTGAGATTACACTAAAAAAATAAATAGCACGCAATCACTGGCTAGTTGTGTAACAAGTTTGAGATTACACTAAAACAATAAGTAGCACGCCAACACTGGCAGGTTGTGTTACAAGTTGGAGATTAGACTAAAAAAAATAAGTAGCACACAATCACTGGCTGGTTGTGTTACAAGTTTGAGATTACACCAAAGAAATGAGTAGCACGCAATCACTGGCTAGTTGTGTAACAAGTTTGAGATTACACTAAAGCAATATGTAGCACGCCAACACTGGCAGGTTGTGTTACAAGTTTGAGATTACACTAAAAAAATAAGTAGCACGCAAAAACTGGCTGGTTGTGTAACAAGTTTGAGATTACACCAAAGAAATGAATAGCACACCAACACTGGCAGGTTGTGTGACAAGTTTGAGATCACACAAAAGAAATGAGCAGCACGCAATCACTCGCTGGTTGTGTGACAATTTTGAGATCACACCAAAGAAATGATGAGTAGCACGCAAACACTGGCAGGTTGTGTAACAAGTTTGAGATTACACTAAAAAACTAAGTAGCACGCCAACACTGGCAGGTTGTCTAACAAGTTTGAGATTACACCTTAGAAATGAGTAGCATGCAATCACAGGCTGGTTGTTGTGTGACAAGTTTGAGATCACACCAATCACCAATCGCACGCAATCACTTGCTGGTTGTGTTACAAGTTTGAGATTACACTAAAAAAATAAGTAGCACGCAATCACTGGCTGGTTGTTGTATAACAAGTTTGAGATCACACCAAAGAAATGAGCAGAGAAAGAAATGAGTAGCACGCCAACACTGGCAAGTTGTGTAACAAGTTTGAGATTACACTAAAAAAATAAGTAGCACGCCAGCACTGGCAGATTGTGTAACAAGTTTGAGATTACACTAAAAAATTAGTAGCACGCAATCACTGGCTGGTTGTTGTGTAACAAGTTTGAGATCACACCAAAGAAATGAGCAGCATGCAAACACTGGTTGGTTGTTGTGTGAAAAGTTTGAGATCACACCAAAGAAATGAGTAGCATGCCAACAATGGCAGGTTGTGTTACAAGTTTGAGATTACACAAAAAAATAAGTAGCACGCAATCACTGGCTGGTTGTTTTGTGACAAGTTTGAGATCACACCAAAGAAATGAGTAGCACGCAATCACTGGCTGGTTGTTGTGTGACAAGTTTGAGATCTCACCAAAGAAATGAGTACCACGCCAACACTGGCAGGTTGTGTGACAAGTTTGAGATTACACCAAAGAAATGAGCAGCACGCAATCACTGGCTGGTTGTGGGACAAGTTTGAGATCACACCAAAGAAATGATGGGTAGCACGCAAACACTGGCAGGTTGTGTAACAAGCTTGAGATTACATTAAAAAAATAAGTAGCACGCCAACACTGGCAGGTTGTGTAACAAGTTTGAGCATACACTAAAAAAATAAGTAGCACGCCCACACTGGCTGGTTGTTGTGTGACAAGTTTGAGATCACAACAAAGAAATGAGTAGCACACAATCACTGGCTGGTTGTTGTGTGACAAGTTTGAAATCACACCAAAGTAATGAGTAACATGCCAACACTGGCAGGTTGTGTGACAAGTTTGAGATCACACCAAAGAAATGAGTAGCACGCAATCACTAGCTGGTTGTGTTACAAATTTGAGATTACACTAAAAAAATAAGTAGCACGCAATCACTGGCTGGTTGTTGTATAACAAGTTTGAGATCACACAAAAGAAATGAGCAGCACGCAAACACTGGCTGGTTGTTGTGTGTCAAGTTTGAGATCACTACAAAGAAATGAGTACCACGCAATCACTGGCTGGTTGTTGTGTGACAAGTTTGAAATCACACCAAAGAAATGAGTAACACGGCAACACTGGCAGGTTGTGTGACATGTTTGAGATCACACCAAAGAAATGAGTAGCACGCAATCACTAGCTGGTTGTGTTACAAGTTTGAGATTACACTAAAAAAATAAGTAGCACACAATCACTGGCTGGTTGTTGTATAACAAGTTTGAGATCACACAAAAGAAATGATGAGTAGCACGCAAACACTGGTAAGTTGTGTAACAAGTTTGAGATTACACTAAAAAAATAAGTAGCACGCCAACACTAGCAGGTTGTTTACCAAGTTTGAGATTACACTAAAAAATAAGTAGCATGCAATCACTGGCTGGTTGTTGTGTAACAAGTTTGAGATCACACCAAAAAATGAGCAGCATGCAAACACTGGCTGGTTGTTGTGTGACAAGTTTGAGATCACACCAAAGAAATGAGTACCACGCAATCACTGGCTGGTTGTTGTGTGACAAGTTTGAGATCACAACAAAGAAATGAGTACCACGCCAACAATGGCAGGTTGTGTTACAAGTTTGAGATTACACTAAAAACAAAGTAGCACGCAATCACTTGCTGGTTGTTGTATAACAAGTTTGAGATCACACAAAAGAAATGATGAGTAGCACGCAAACACTGGCAAGTTGTGTAACAAGTTTGAGATTACACTAAAAAATTAAGTAGCACGCCAACACTGGCAGGTTGTGTAACAAGTTTGAGATCACACCAAAGAAATGAGCAGCATGCAAACACTGGCTGGTTGTTGTGCTACAAGTTTGAGATCACACCAAAGAAATGAGTACCACGCAATCACTGGCTGGTTGTTGTGTCACAAGTTTGAGATCACAACAAAGAAATGAGTACCACGCCAACAATGGCAGGTTGTGTTACAAGTTTGAGATTACACTAAAAAAATAAGTAGCACGCAATCACTTACTGGTTGTTTTGTGACAAGTTTGAGATCAAACCAAAGAAATGAGTAGTACGCAATCACTGGCTGGTTGTTGTGTGACAAGTTTGAGATCACACCAAAGAAATGAGTAGCATGCCAACACTGGCAGGTTGTGTGACAAGTTTGAGATCACACCAAAGAAAAGAGTAGCACGCAAAAACTGGTTGGTTGTTGTGTAACAAGTTTGAGATCACACAAAAGAAATGAGCAGCACGCAATCATTGGCTGGTTGCTGTGTGACAAGTTTGAGATCTCACAAAAGAAATGAGTAACACGCAATCACTGGCCGGTTGTTGTGTGACCAGTTTTAGATTACACCAAACAAATGAGTAGCATGCAATCACTGGCTAGCTGTGTAACAAGTTTGAGATTACACTAAAACAATAAGTAGCACGCCAACACTGGCAGGTTGTGTTATAAGTTGAAGATTAGACTAAAAAAAATAAGTAGCACGCAATCACTGGCAGGTTGTGTAACAAGTTTGAGATTACACCAAAGAAATGAATAGCACACCAACACTGGCAGGTTGTGTGACAAGTTTGAGATCACACAAAAGAAATGAGTAGCACGCAAAAACTGGCTGGTTGTTGTGTAACAAGTATGAGATCACACAAAAGAAATGAGCAGAATGCAATCACTGGCTGGTTGTGTGACAAGTTTGAGATCACACCAAAGAAATGATGAGTAGCACGCAAACACTGGCAGGTTGTGTAACAAGTTTGAGATTACACCTTAGAAATGAGTAGCATGCAATCACTGGCTGGTTGTGTAACAAGTTTGAGATTACACTAAAAAAATAAGTAGCACGCAATCACTGGCTGGTTGTTGTGTGACAAGTTTGAGATCACACAAAAGAAATGAGCAGCATGCAAACACTGGCTGGTTGTTGTGTGACAAGTTTGAGATCACACCAAAGAAATGAGTACCACGCAATCACTGGCTGGTTGTTGTGTGACAAGTTTGAGATCACACCAAAGAAATGAGTAGCACGCCAACACTGGCAGGTTGTGTGACAAGTTTGAGATCACACCAAAGAAATGAGTAGCACGCAATCACTGGCTTGTTGTGTTACAAGTTTGAGATTACACTAAAAAAATAAGTAGCACGTAATCACTGGCTGGTTGTTGTGTAACAAGATTGAGATCACTCAAAAGAAATGAGCAGCACTCAAACACTGGCTGGTTGCTGTGTGACAAGTTTGAGATCTCACAAAAGAAATGAGTAACACGCAATCACTGGTTGGTTGTTGTGTGACCAGTTTGAGATCACACAAAAGAAATGAGCAGCACGCAATCACTGGCTGGTTGCTGTGTGACAAGTTTGAGATCACACCAAAGAAATGAGTAGCACGCAATCACTAGCTGGTTGTGTTACAAGTTTGAGATTACACTAAAAAAATAAGTAGCACGCAATCACTGGCTGGTTGTTGTGTAACAAGATTGAGATCACTCAAAAGAAATGAGTAGCACGCAATCACTGGCTGGTTGTTGTGTAACAAGTATGAGATCACACAAAAGAAATGAGCAGCACGCAATCGCTGGTTGTGTGAAGTTTGAGATCACACCAAAGAAATGATGAGTAGCACGCAAACACTGGCAGGTTGTGTAACAAGTTTGAGATTACACTAAAAAAATAAGTAGCACGCCAACACTGGCAGGTTGTGTAACAAGTTTGAGATTACACCTTAGAAATGAGTAGCATGCAATCACTGGTTGGTTGTGTAACAAGTTTGATTTTACACTAAAAAAATAAGTAGCACGCAATCACTGGCTGGTTGTTGTGTGACAAGTTTGAGATCACACAAAAGAAATAAGCAGCATGTAAACACTGGCTGGTTGTTGTGTGACAAGTTTGAGATCACACCAAAGAAATGAGTACCACGCAATCACTGGCTGGTTGTTGTGTGACAAGTTTGAGATCACACCAAAGAAATGAGTAGCACGCCAACACTGGCAGGTTGTGTTATAAATTTGGATTACACTAAAAAAATAAGTAGCACGCAATCACTGGCTGGTTGTTTTGTGACAAGTTTGATAACATACCAAAGAAATGAGTAGCACGCAATCACTGGCTGGTTGTTGTGTGACAAGTTTGAGATCACACCAAAGAAATGAGTAGCACGCCAACACTGGCAGGTTGTGTGACAAGTTTGAGATCACACCAAAGAAATGAGTAGCACGCAATCACTAGCTGGTTGTGTTACAAGTTTGAGATTACACTAAAAAAATAAGTAGCACGCAATCACTGGCTAGTTGTTTTGTAACAAGATTGAGATCACTCAAAAGAAATGAGCAGCACTCAAACACTGGCTGGTTGGTGTGTGACAAGTTTGAGATCTCACAAAAGAAATGAGTAACACGCAATCACTGGTTGATTGTTGTGTGACCAGTTTGAGATCACACAAAAGAAATGAGCAGCACGCAATCACTGGCTGGTTGCTGTGTGACAAGTTTGAGATCTCACAAAAGAAATGAGTAACACGCAATCACTGGCTGGTTGTTGTGTGACCAGTTTTAGATTACACCAAACAAATGAGTAGCATGCAATCACTGGCTAGTTGTGTAACAAGTTTGAGATTACACTAAAACAATAAGTAGCACGCCAACACTGGCAGGTTGTGTTATAAGTTGGAGATTAGACTAAAAAAAATAAGTAGCACGCAATCACTGGCTGGTTGTGTAACAAGTTTGAGATTACACCAAAGAAATGAATAGCACACCAACACTGGCAGGTTGTGTGACAAGTTTGAGATCACACAAAAGAAATGAGTAGCACGCAAAAACTGGCTGGTTGTTGTGTAACAAGTATGAGATCACACAAAAGAAATGAGCAGCATGCAATCACTGGCTGGTTGTGTGACAACTTTGAGATCACACCAAAGAAATGATGAGTAGCACGCAAACACTGGCAGGTTGTTGTGTTACAATTTTGAGATTACACTAAAAAAATAAGTAGCACGCCAACACTGGCAGGTTGTGTAACAAGTTTGGGATTACACCTTAGAAATGAGTAGCATGCAATCACTGGCTGGTTGTGTAACAAGTTTGAGATTACACCAAAGAAATTAGTAGCACGCAATCACTGGCTTGTTGTGTTACCAGTTTGAGATTACACTAAAAAAATAAGTAGCACGCAATCACTGGCTGGTTGTTGTGTGACAAGTTTGAGATCACACCAAAGAAATGAGTACCACGCAGTCACTGGCTGGTTGTTGTGTGACATGTTTGAGATCACACCAAAGAAATGAGTATCACGCCAACACTGGCAGGTTGTTTTATAAATTGGGATTACAATAAAAAAATAAGTAGCACGCAATCACTGGCTGGTTGTTTTGTGACAAGTTTGAGATCATACCAAAGAAATGAGTAGCACGCAATCACTGGCTGGTTGTTGTGTGACAAGTTTGAGATCACACCAAAGAAATGAGTAGCACGCCAACACTGGCAGGTTGTGTGACAAGTTTGAGATCACACCAAAGAAATGAGTAGCACGCAATCACTAGCTGGTTGTGTTACAAGTTTGAGATTACACTAAAAAAATAAGTAGCACGCAATCACTGGCTGGTTGTGTAACAAGTTTGAGATTACACCAAAGAAATGAATAGCACACCAACACTGGCAGGTTGTGTGACAAGTTTGAGATCACACAAAAGAAATGAGTAGCACGCAAAAACTGGCTGGTTGTTGTGTAACAAGTATGAGATCACACAAAAGAAATGAGCAGCATGCAATCACTGGCTGGTTGTGTGACAACTTTGAGATCACACCAAAGAAATGATGAGTAGCACGCAAACACTGGCAGGTTGTTGTGTTACAAGTTTGAGATTACACTAAAAAAATAAGTAGCACGCCAACACTGGCAGGTTGTGTAACAAGTTTGGGATTACACCTTAGAAATGAGTAGCATGCAATCACTGGCTGGTTGTGTAACAAGTTTGAGATTACACCAAAGAAATTAGTAGCACGCAATCACTGGCTTGTTGTGTTACCAGTTTGAGATTACACTAAAAGAATAAGTAGCACGCAATCACTGGCTGGTTGTTGTGTGACAAGTTTGAGATCACACCAAAGAAATGAGTACCACGCAGTCACTGGCTGGTTGTTGTGTGACAAGTTTGAGATCACACCAACGAAATGAGTATCACGCCAACACTGGCAGGTTGTTTTATAAATTGGGATTACAATAAAAAAATAAGTAGCACGCAATCACTGGCTGGTTGTTTTGTGACAAGTTTGAGATCATACCAAAGAAATGAGTAGCACGCAATCACTGGCTGGTTGTTGTGTGACAAGTTTGAGATCACACCAAAGAAATGAGTAGCACGCCAACACTGGCAGGTTGTGTGACAAGTTTGAGATCACACCAAAGAAATGAGTAGCACGCAATCACTAGCTGGTTGTGTTACAAGTTTGAGATTACACTAAAAAAATAAGTAGCACGCAATCACTGGCTGGTTGTTGTGTAACAAGATTGAGATCACTCAAAAGAAATGAGCAGCACTCAAACACTGGCTGGTTGCTGTGTGACAAGTTTGAGATCTCACAAAAGAAATGAGTAACACGCAATCACTGGTTGGTTGTTGTGTGACCAGTTTGAGATTACAGCAAAGAAATGAGTAGCATGCAATCACTGGCTAGTTGTGTAACAAGTTTGAGATTACACTAAAACAATAAGTAGCACGCCAACACTGGCAGGTTGTGTTACAAGTTGGAGATTAGACTTAAAAAAAATAAGTAGCACGCAATCACTGGCTGGTTGTGTTACAAGTTTGAGATTACACCAAAGAAATGAGTAGCACGCAATCTTTGGCTAGTTGTGTAACAAGTTTGAGATTACACTAAAACAATAAGTAGCATGCCAACACAGGCAGGTTGTGTTACAAGTTGGAGATTAGACTAAAAATATAAGTAGCACGCAATCACTGGCTGGTTGTGTTACAAGTTTGAGATTACACCAAAGAAATGAGTAGCACGCAATCACTGGCTAGTTGTGTAACAAGTTTGAGATTACACTAAAACAATAAGTAGCACGCCAACAGTGGCAGGTTGTGTTACAAGTTTGAGATTACACTAAAAAAATAAGTAGCACGCCAACTCTGGTTTGTTGTGTTACAAGGTTGAGATTACACTAAAAAAATAAGTAGCACGCCAACACTGGCAGGTTGTGTTACAAGTTTGAGATTACACTAAAGAAATGAGTAACACGCAATCACTGGCTAGTTGTGTAACAATTTTGAGACTACACTAAAACAATAAGTAGCACGCCAACACTGGCAGGTTGTGTAACAAGTTTGAGATTACACCAAAGAAATGAGTAGCACGCCAACACTAGCTGGTTGTGTGACAAGTTTGAGATCACACAAAAGAAATGAGTAGCACGCAAAAACTGGCTGGTTGCAGTGTAACAAGTTTGAGATCACACAAAAGAAATGAGCAGCACGCAATTACTGGCTGGTTGTGTGACAAGGTTGAGATTACACTAAAACAATAAGTAGCACGGCAACACTAGCGGGTTGTGTGACAAGTTTGAGATTACACTAAAACAATAAGTAGCACGCCAACACTGGCAGGTTGTGTTACAAGTTGGAGATTAGACTAAAAATATAAGTAGCACGCAATCACTGGCTGGTTGTGTTACAAGTTTGAGATTACACCAAAGAAATGAGTAGCACGCAATCACTGGCTAGTTGTGTAACAAGTTTGAGATTACACTAAAACAATAAGTAGCACACAATCACTGGCTGGTTGTGTAACAACTTTGAGATTACAGTAAAACAATAAGTAGCACGCCAACACTGGCAGGTTGTGTAACAAGTTTGAGATTACACCAAAGAAATGAGTAGCACGCCAACACTAGCAGGTTGTGTGACAAGTTTGAGATCACACAAAAGAAATGAGTAGCACGAAAAAACTGGCTGGTTGTTGTGTAACAAGTTTGAGATCACACAAAAGAAATGAGTAGCACGCAAAAACTGGCTGGTTGCAGTGTAACAAGTTTGAGATCACACCAAAGAAATGAGTAGCACGCAATCACTGGCTGGTTGTGTTACAAGTTTGAGATTACACTAAAAAATAAGTAGCACGCAATCACTGGCTGGTTGTGTAACAACTTTGAGATTACAGTAAAACAATAAGTAGCACGCCAACACTGGCAGGTTGTGTAACAAGTTTGAGATTACAACAAATAAATGAGTAGCACGCCAACACTGGCAGGTTGTGTGACAAGTTTGAGATCACACAAAAGAAATGAGTAGCACGAAAAAACTGGCTGGTTGTTGTGTGACAAGTTTGAGATTACACTAAAAAATAAGTAGCACGCCAACACTGGCTGGTTGTGTAACAAGTTTGAGATGACACCAAAGAAATGAGTAACACGCAATCACTGGCTAGTTGTGTAACAATTTTAAGATTACACTAAAACAATAAGTAGCACGCAATCACTGGCTGGTTGTTTTGTGACAAGTTTGAGATCATACCAAAGAAATGAGTAGCACGCAATCACTGGCTGGTTGTTGTGTGACAAGTTTGAGATCACACCAAAGAAATGAGTAGCACGCCAACACTGGCAGGTTGTGTGACAAGTTTGAGATCACACCAAAGAAATGAGTAGCACGCAATCACTAGCTGGTTGTGTTACAAGTTTGAGATTACACTAAAAAAATAAGTAGCACGCAATCACTGGCTGGTTGTTGTGTAACAAGTTTGAGATCTCACAAAAGAAATGAGTAACACGCAATCACTTGCTGGTTGTTGTGTGACCAGTTTGAAATTACACCAAACAAATGAGTAGCATGCAATCACTGGCTAGTTGTGTAACAAGTTTTAGATTACACTAAAAAAATAAGTAGCACGCCAACACTGGCACGGTGTGTTACAAGTTGGAGATTAGACTAAAAAAAATAAGTAGCACGCAATCACTGGCTGGTTGTGTTACAAGTTTGAGATTACACCAAAGAAATGAGTAGCACGCAATCATTGGCTAGTTGTGTAACAACTTTGAGATTACAGTAAAACAATAAGTAGCACGCCAACACTGGCAGGTTGTGTAACAAGTTTGAGATTACACCAAAGAAATGAGTAGCACGCCAACACTGGCAGGTTGTGTGACAAGTTTGAGATCACACAAAAGAAATGAGTAGCACGAAAAAACTGGCTGGTTGTTGTGTAACAAGTTTGAGATCACACAAAAGAAATGAGCAGCACGCAATCACTGGCAGGTGTGACAACTTTGAGATTACACTAAAAAATAAGTAGAACGCCAACACTGGCTGGTTGTGTAACAAGTTTGAGATCACACCAAAGAAATGAGTAACACGCAATCACTGGCTAGTTGTGTAACAATTTTAAGATTACACTAAAACAATAAGTAGCACGCAATCACTGGCTGGTTGTTGTGTAACAAGTTTGAAATTACACTAAAACAATAAGTAGCACGCTAACACTGGCAGGTTGTGTAACAAGTTTGAGATTACACCAAAGAAATGAGTAGCACGCCAACACTAGCTGGTTGTGTGACAAGTTTGAGATCACAAAAGGAATGAGTAGCATGCAAAAACTGGCTGGTTGTTGTGTGACAAGTTTGAGATCACACAAAAGAAATGAGCAGCACGCAATCACTGGCTGGTTGTTGTGTGACAAGTTTGAGATCACACCAAAGAAATGAGTAGCACGCCAACATTGGCAGGTTGTGTTACAAGTTTGAGATTACACTAAAAAAGTAAGTAGCACGCAATCACTGGCTTGTTGTGTAACAAGTTTGAGATCACACCAAAGAAATTAGTAGCACGCAATCACTAGCTGGTTGTGTTACAAGTTGGAGATTACACTAAAAAAATAAGTAGCACGCAATCATTGGCTAGTTGTGTAACCCTTTGAGATTACAGTAAAACAATAAGTAGCACGCCAACACTGGCAGGTTGTGTAACAAGTTTGAGATTACACCAAAGAAATGAGTAGCACGCCAACACTGGCAGGTTGTGTGACAAGTTTGAGATCACACAAAAGAAATGAGTAGCACGAAAAAACTGGCTGGTTGTTGTGTAACAAGTTTGAGATTACACCAAAGAAATGAGTAACACGCAATCACTGGCTAGTTGTGTAACAATTTTGAGATTACACTAAAACAATAAGTAGCACGCAATCACTGGATGGTTGTTGTCTAACAAGTTTGAAATTACACTAAAACAATAAGTAGCACACAAACAGTGGCAGGTTGTGTAACAAGTTTGAGATTACACCAAAGAAATGAGTAGCACGCCAACACTAGCTGGTTGTGTGACAAGTTTGAGATCACAAAAGGAATGAGTAGCATGCAAAAACTGGCTGGTTGTTGTGTGACAAGTTTGAGATCACTCAAAAGAAATGAGCAGCACACAAACAATGGCTGGTTGCTGTGTGACCAGTTTGAGATTACACTAAAGAAATGAGTAGCATGCAATCACTGGCTAGTTGTATTAACAAGTTTGAGATTACACTACAACAATAAGTAGCACGCCAACACTGGCAGGTTGTGTTACAAGTTTGAGATTACACAAAAATATAAGTAGCGCGCAATCACTGGCTGGTTGTTGTGTGACAAGTTTGAGATCACACCAAAGAAATGAATAGCACGCCAACACTGGCAGGTTGTGTGACAAGTTTGAGATCACACCAAAGAAATGAGTAGCACACAAAAACTGGCTGGTTGTTGTGTAACAAGTTTGAGATCACACAAAAGAAATGAGCAGCACGCAATAACTGGCTGGTTGTGTGACAAGTTTGAGATCACACCAAACAAATGATGAGTAGCACGCCAACACTGGCAGGTTGTGTAACAAGTTGAGATTACACTAAAAAAATAAGTAGCACGCCAACACTGGCAGGTTGTGTAACAAGTTTGAGATTACACTAAAAAAATAAGTAGCATGTCAACACTGGCTGGTTGTTGTGTGACAAGTTTGAGATCACAACAAAGAAATGAGTAGCACACATTCACTGGCTGGTTGTTGTGTGACAAGTTTGAAATCACACCAAAGAAATGAGTAACACGCCAACACTGGCAGGTTGTGTGACAAGTTTGAGATCACACCAAAGAAATTAGTAGCACGCAATCACTAGCTGGTTGTGTTACAAGTTTGAGATTACACTAAAAAAAAATAAGTAGCACCAATCACTGGCTGGTTGCTGTGTAACAAGTTTGAGATCTCACAAAAGAAATGAGTAACACGCAATCACTGGCTGGTTGTTGTGTGACCAGTTTGAAATTACACCAAAGAAATGAGTAGCATGCAATCACTGGCTAGTTGTGTAACAAGTTTTAGATTACACTAAAAAAATAAGTAGCACGCCAACACTGGCACGTTGTGTTACAAGTTGGAGATTAGACTAAAAAAAATAAGTAGCATGCAAAAACTGGCTGGTTGTGTTACAAGTTTGAAATTACACCAAAGAAATGAGTAGCACGCAATCATTGGCTAGTTGTGTAACAACTTTGAGATTACAGTAAAACAATAAGTAGCACGCCATCACTGGCAGGTTGTGTAACAAGTTTGAGATTACACCAAAGAAATGAGTAGCACGCCAACACTGGCAGGTTGTGTGACAAGTTTGAGATCACACAAAAGAAATGAGTAGCACGAAAAAACTGGCTGGTTGTTGTGTAACAAGTTTGAGATCACACAAAAGAAATGAGCAGCACGCAATCACTGGCAGGTGTGACAAGTTTGAGATTACACTAAAAAATAAGTAGCACGCCAACACTGGCTGGTTGTGTAACAAGTTTGAGATTACACCAAAGAAATGAGTAACACGCAATCACTGGCTAGTTGTGTAACAATTTTGAGATTACACTAAAACAATAAGTAGCATGCAATCACTGGCTGGTTGTTGTGTAACAAGTTTGAAATTATACTAAAACAATAAGTAGCACGCTAACACTGGCAGGTTGTGTAACAAGTTTGAGATTACACCAAAGAAATGAGTAGCACGCCAACACTAGCTGGTTGTGTGACAAGTTTGAGATCACAAAAGGAATGAGTAGCATGCAAAAACTGGCTGGTTGTTGTGTGACAAGTTTGAGATCACACAAAAGAAATGAGCAGCACGCAATCACTGGCTGGTTGTTGTGTGACAAGTTTGAGATCACACGAAAGAAATGAGTAGCACGCCAACATTGGCAGGTTGTGTTACAAGTTTGAGATTACACTAAAAAAGTAAGTAGCACGCAATCACTGGCTTGTTGTGTAACAAGTTTGAGATCACACCGAAGAAATGAGTAGCACGCAATCACTGGCTGGTTGTGTTACAAGTTGGAGATTACACTAAAACAATAAGTAGCACGCCAACACTGGCAGGTTGTGTTACAATTTGGAGATTAGACTAAAAATATAAGTAGCACGCAATCACTGGCTGGTTGTGTTACAAGTTTGAGATTACACCAAAGAAATGAGTAGCACGCAATCACTGGCTAGTTGTGTAACAAGTTTGAGATTACACTAAAACAATAAGTAGCACGACAACAGTGGCAGGTTGTGTTACAAGTTTGAGATTACACTAAAAAAATAAGTAGCACGCCAACACTGGTTTGTTGTGTTACAAGTTTGAGATTACACTAAAAAAAAAGTAGCACGCCAACACTGGCAGGTTGTGTTACAAGTTTGAGATTACACTAAAGAAATGAGTAACACACAATCACTGGCTAGTTGCGTAACAATTTTGAGACTACACTAAAACAATAAGTAGCACGCCAACACTGGCAAGTTGTGTAAAAAGTTTGAGATTACACCAAAGAAATGAGTAGCACGCCAACACTAGCTGGTTGTGTGACAAGTTTGAGATCACACAAAAGAAATGAGTAGCACGAAAAACTGGCTGGTTGCAGTGTAACAAGTTTGAGATCACACCAAAGAAATGAGTAGCACGCAATCACTGGCTGGTTGTGTTACAAGTTTGAGATTACACTAAAAAATAAGTAGCACACAATCACTGGCTGGTTGTGTAACAACTTTGAGATTACAGTAAAACAATAAGTAGCACGCCAACACTGGCAGGTTGTGTAACAAGTTTGAGATTACACCAAAGAAATGAGTAGCACGCCAACACTGGCAGGTTGTGTGACAAGTTTGAGATCACACAAAAGAAATGAGTAGCACGAAAAAACTGGCTGGTTGTTGTGTAACAAGTTTGAGATCACACAAAAGAAATGAGTAGCACGCAAAAACTGGCTGGTTGCAGTGAAACAAGTTTGAGATTACACCAAAGAAATGAGTAGCACGCAATCACTGGCTGGTTGTGTTACAAGTTTGAGATTACACTAAAAAATAAGTAGCACGCAATCACTGGCTGGTTGTGTAACAACTTTGAGATTACAGTAAAACAATAAGTAGCACGCCAACACTGGCAGGTTGTGTAACAAGTTTGAGATTACACCAAAGAAATGAGTAGCACGCCAACACTGGCAGGTTGTGTGACAAGTTTGAGATCACACAAAAGAAATGAGTAGCACGAAAAAACTGGCTGGTTGTTGTGTGACAAGTTTGAGATTACACTAAAAAATAAGTAGCACGCCAACACTGGCTGGTTGTGTAACAAGTTTGAGATGACACCAAAGAAATGAGTAACACGCAATCACTGGCTAGTTGTGTAACAATTTTAAGATTACACTAAAACAATAAGTAGCACGCAATCACTGGCTGGTTGTTTTGTGACAAGTTTGAGATCATACCAAAGAAATGAGTAGCACGCAATCACTGGCTGGTTGTTGTGTGACAAGTTTGAGATCACACCAAAGAAATGAGTAGCACGCCAACACTGGCAGGTTGTGTGACAAGTTTGAGATCACACCAAAGAAATGAGTAGCACGCAATCACTAGCTGGTTGTGTTACAAGTTTGAGATTACACTAAAAAAATAAGTAGCACGCAATCACTGGCTGGTTGTTGTGTAACAAGATTGAGATCACTCAAAAGAAATGAGCAGCACACAAACACTGGCTGGTTGCTGTGTAACAAGTTTGAGATCTCACAAAAGAAATGAGTAACACGCAATCACTTGCTGGTTGTTGTGTGACCAGTTTGAAATTACACCAAACAAATGAGTAGCATGCAATCACTGGCTAGTTGTGTAACAAGTTTTAGATTACACTAAAAAAATAAGTAGCACGCCAACACTGGCACGGTGTGTTACAAGTTGGAGATTAGACTAAAAAAAATAAGTAGCACGCAATCACTGGCTGGTTGTGTTACAAGTTTGAGATTACACCAAAGAAATGAGTAGCACGCAATCATTGGCTAGTTGTGTAACAACTTTGAGATTACAGTAAAACAATAAGTAGCACGCCAACACTGGCAGGTTGTGTAACAAGTTTGAGATTACACCAAAGAAATGAGTAGCACGCCAACACTGGCAGGTTGTGTGACAAGTTTGAGATCACACAAAAGAAATGAGCAGCACGCAATCACTGGCAGGTGTGACAAGTTTGAGATTACACTAAAAAATAAGTAGAACGCCAACACTGGCTGGTTGTGTAACAAGTTTGTGATCACACCAAAGAAATGAGTAGCACGCAATCACTAGCTGATTGTGTTACAAGTTTGAGATTACACTAAAAAAATAAGTATCACGCAATCACTGGCTGGTTGTTGTATAACAAGTTTGAGATCACACAAAAGAAATGAGCAGCACGCAAACACTGGCTGGTTGTTGTGTGTCAAGTTTGAGATCACAACAAAGAAATGATTACCACGCAATCACTGGCTGGTTGTTGTGTGACAAGTTTGAGATCACACCAAAGAAATGAGTAGCACGCAATCACTGGCAAGTTGTGTAACAAGTTTTAGATTACACTAAAAAAATAAGTAGCACACAATCACTGGCTGGTTGTTGTATAACATGTTTGAGATCACACAAAAGAAATGTTGAGTAGCACGCAAACACTGGCAAGTTGTGTAACAAGTTTGAGATTACACTAAAAAAATAAGTAGCACGCCAACACTGGCAGGTTGTGTAACAAGTTTGAGATTACACTAAAAAATAAGTAGCATGCAATCACTGGCTGGTTGTTGTGTAACAAGTTTGTGATCACACCAAAGAAATGAGCAGCATGCAAACACTGGCGGGTTGTTGTGTGACAAGTTTGAGATCACACCAAAGAAATGAGTACCACGCAATCACTGGCTGGTTCTTGTGTGACAAGTTTGAGATCACAACAAAGAAATGAGTACCACGCCAACAATGGCAGGTTGTGTTACAAGTTTGAGATTACACTAAAAATATAAGTAGCACGCAATCACTTGCTGGTTGTTTTGTGACAAGTTTGAGATCACACCAAAGAAATGAGTAGCACGCAATCACTGGCTGGTTGTTGTGTGACAAGTTTGAGATCACACCAAAGAAATGAGTAGCACGCCAACACTGGCAGGTTGTGTGACAAGTTTGAGATCACACCAAAGAAATGAGTAGCTCGCAAAAACTGGCTGGTTGTTGTGTAACAAGTTAGAGATCACACAAAAGAAATGAGCAGCACGCAATCACTGGCTGGTTGTGTGACAAGTTTGAGATCACACCAAAGAAATGATGAGTAGCACGCAAACACTAGCAGGTTGTGTAACAAGTTTGAGATTACACTAAAAAAATAAGTAGCACGCCAACACTGGCAGGTTGTGTAACAAGTTTGATATCACACCAAAGAAATGAGTAACACGCCAACACTGGCAGGTTGTGTGACAAGTTTGAGATCACACCAAAGAAATGAGTAGCACGCAATCACTTGCTGGTTGTGTTACAAGTTTGAGATTACATTAAAAAAATAAGTAGCACGCAATCACTGGCTGGTTGTTGTATAACAAGTTTGAGATCACACAAAAGAAATGTTGTGTAGCACGCAAACACTGGCAAGTTGTGTAGCAAGTTTGAGATTACACAAAAAAATAAGTAGCACGCCAACACTGGCAGGTTGTGTAACAAGTTTGAGATTACACTAAAAAATAAGTAGCATGCAATCACTGGCTGGTTGTTGTGTAACAAGTTTGTGATCACACAAAAGAAATGAGCAGCACGCAAACACTGGCTGATTGTTGTGTGTCAAGTTTGAGATCACAACAAAGAAATGAGTACCACGCAATCACTGGCTGGTTGTTGTGTGACAAGTTTGGGATCACACCAAAGAAATGAGTAGCACGCAATCACTAGCTGGTTGTGTTACAAGTTTTAGATTACACTAAAAAAATAAGTAGCACACAATCACTGGCTGGTTGTTGTATAACAAGTTTGAGATCACACAAAAGAAATGTTGAGTAGCACGCCAACACTGGCAGGTTGTGTAACAAGTTTGAGATTACACTAAAAAAATAAGTAGCATGCAATCACTGGCTGGTTGTTGTGGAACAAGTTTGTGATCATACCAAAGAAATGAGCAGCATGCAAACACTGGCGGGTTGTTGTGTGACAAGTTTGAGATCACACCAAAGAAATGAGTACCACGCAATCACTGGCTGGTTCTTGTGTGACAAGTTTGAGATCACAACAAAGAAATGAGTACCACGCCAACAATGGCAGGTTGTGTTACAAGTTTGAGATTACACTAAAAATATAAGTAGCACGCAATCACTTGCTGGTTGTTTTGTGACAAGTTTGAGATCACACCAAAGAAATGAGTAGCACGCAATCACTGGCTGGTTGTTGTGTGACAAGTTTGAGATCACACCAAAGAAATGAGTAGCACGCCAACACTGGCAGGTTGTGTGACAAGTTTGAGATCACACCAAAGAAATGAGTAGCTCGCAAAAACTGGCTGGTTGTTGTGTAACAAGTTAGAGATCACACAAAAGAAATGAGCAGCACGCAATCACTGGCTGGTTGTGTGACAAGTTTGAGATCACACCAAAGAAATGATGAGTAGCACGCAAACACTAGCAGGTTGTGTAACAAGTTTGAGATTACACTAAAAAAATAAGTAGCACGCCAACACTGGCAGGTTGTGTAACAAGTTTGATATCACACCAAAGAAATGAGTAACACGCCAACACTGGCAGGTTGTGTGACAAGTTTGAGATCACACCAAAGAAATGAGTAGCACGCAATCACTTGCTGGTTGTGTTACAAGTTTGAGATTACATTAAAAAAATAAGTAGCACGCAATCACTGGCTGGTTGTTGTATAACAAGTTTGAGATCACACAAAAGAAATGTTGTGTAGCACGCAAACACTGGCAAGTTGTGTAGCAAGTTTGAGATTACACAAAAAAATAAGTAGCACGCCAACACTGGCAGGTTGTGTAACAAGTTTGAGATTACACTAAAAAATAAGTAGCATGCAATCACTGGCTGGTTGTTGTGTAACAAGTTTGTGATCACACAAAAGAAATGAGCAGCACGCAAACACTGGCTGATTGTTGTGTGTCAAGTTTGAGATCACAACAAAGAAATGAGTACCACGCAATCACTGGCTGGTTGTTGTGTGACAAGTTTGGGATCACACCAAAGAAATGAGTAGCACGCAATCACTAGCTGGTTGTGTTACAAGTTTTAGATTACACTAAAAAAATAAGTAGCACACAATCACTGGCTGGTTGTTGTATAACAAGTTTGAGATCACACAAAAGAAATGTTGAGTAGCACGCCAACACTGGCAGGTTGTGTAACAAGTTTGAGATTACACTAAAAAAATAAGTAGCATGCAATCACTGGCTGGTTGTTGTGGAACAAGTTTGTGATCATACCAAAGAAATGAGCAGCATGCAAACACTGCCGGGTTGTTGTGTGACAAGTTTGAGATCACACCAAAGAAATGAGTACCACGCAATCACTGGCTGGTTGTTGTGTGACAAGTTTGAGATCACAACAAAGAAATGAGTACCACGCCAACAATGGCAGGTTGTGTTACAAGTTTGAGATTACACTAAAAAAATAAGTAGCACGCAATCACTTGCTGGTTGTTTTGTGACAAGTTTGAGATCACACCACAGAAATGAGTACCACGCAATCACTGGCTGGTTGTTGTGTGACAAGTTTGAGATCACAACAAAGAAATGAGTACCACGCCAACAATGGCAGGTTGTGTTACAAGTTTGAGATTACACTAAAAAAATAAGTAGCACGCAATCACTTGCTGGTTGTTTTGTGACAAATTTGAGATCACACCAAAGAAATGAGTAGCACGCAATCACTGGCTGCTTGTTGTGTGACAAGTTTGAGATCACACCAAAGAAATGAGTAGCACGCCAACACTGGCAGGTTGTGTGACATGTTTGAGATCACACCAAAGAAATGAGTAGCACGCAAAAACTGGCTGGTTGTTGTGTAACAAGTTTGAGATCACACAAAAGAAATGAGCAGCACGCAATCACTGGCTGGTTGTGTGACAAGTTTGAGATCACACCAAAGAAATGATGAGTAGCACGCAAACACTGGCAGGTTGTGTAACAAGTTTGAGATTACACTAAAAAAATAAGGAGCACGCCAACACTGGCAGGTTGTGTAACAAGTTTGAGATCACACCAAAGAAATGAGTAACACGCCAACACTGGCAGGTTGTGTGACAAGTTTGAGATCACACCAAAGAAATGAGTAGCACGCAATCACTAGCTGGTTGTGTTACAAGTTTGAGATTACATTAAAAAAATAAGTAGCACGCAATCACTGGCTGGTTGTTGTATAACAAGTTTGAGATCACACAAAAGAAATGTTGAGTAGCACGCAAACACTGGCAAGTTGTGTAACAAGTTTGATATTACACTAAAAAAATAAGTAGCACGCCAACACTGGCAGGTTGTGTAACAAGTTTGAGATTACACTAAAAAATAAGTAGCATGCAATCACTGGCTGGTTGTTGTGTAACAAGTTCGTGATCACACCAAAGAAATGAGCAGCATGCAAACACTGGCGGGTTGTTGTGTGACAAGTTTGAGATCACACCAAAGAAATGAGTACCACGCCAACAATGGCAGGTTGTGTTACAAGTTTGAGATTACACTAAAAAAATAAGTAGCACGCAATCACTTGCTGGTTGTTTTGTGAAAAGTTTGAGATCACACCAAAGAAATGAGTAGCACGCAATCACTGGCTGGTTGTTGTGTGACAAGTTTGAGATCACACCAAAGAAATGAGTAGCACGCCAACACTGGCAGGTTGTGTGACATGTTTGAGATCACACCAAAGAAATGAGTAGCACGCAAAAACTGGCTGGTTGTTGTGTAACAAGTTTGAGATCACAAAAAAGAAATGAGCAGCATGCAATCACTGGCTGGTTGTGTGACAAGTTTGAGATCACACCAAAGAAATGATGAGTAGCACGCAAACACTGGCAGGTTGTGTAACAAGTTTGAGATTACACTAAAAAAAAGTAGCACACAATCACTGGCAGGTTGTGTAACAAGTTTGAGATCACACCAAAGAAATGTGTAACACGCCAACACTGGCAGGTTGTGTGACAAGTTTGAGATCACACCAAAGAAATGAGTAGCACGCAATCACTAGCTGGTTGCGTTACAAGTTTGAGATTACACTAAAAAAATAAGTAGCACGCAATCACTGGCTAGTTGTTGTATAACAAGTTTGAGATCACACAAAAGAAATGAGCAGCACGCAATCACTGGCTGGTTGTTGTGTGACAAGTTTGAGATCACAACAAAGAAATGAGTACCACGCAATCACTGGCTGGTTGTTGTGTGACAAGTTTGAGATCACACCAAAGAAATGAGTAGCACGCAATCACTAGCTGGTTGTGTTACAAGTTTTAGATTACACTAAAAAAATAAGTAGCACACAATCACTGGCTTGTTGTTGTATAACAAGTTTGAGATCACACAAAAGAAATGTTGAGTAGCACGCAAACACTGGCAAGTTGTGTAACAAGTTTGAGATTACACTAAAAAAATAAGTAGCACGCCAACACTGGCAGGTTGTGTAACAAGTTTAAGATTACACTAAAAAATAAGTAGCATGCAATCACTGGCTGGTTGTTGTGTAACAAGTTTGTGATCACACCAAAGAAATGAGCAGCATGCAAACACTGGCGGGTTGTTGTGTGACAAATTTGAGATCACAACAAAGAAATGAGTACCACGCCAACAATGGCAGGTTGTGTTACAAGTTTGAGATTACACTAAAAAAATAAGTAGCACGCAATCACTTGCTGGTTGTTTTGTGACAAGTTTAGATCACAACAAAGAAATGAGTAGCACGCAATCACTGGCTGGTTGTTGTGTGACAAGTTTGAGATCACACCAAAGAAATGAGTAGCACGCCAACACTGGCAGGTTGTGTGACATGTTTGAGATCACACAAAAGAAATGAGCAGCACGCAATCACTGGCTGGTTGTGTGACAAGTTTGAGATCACACCAAAGAAATGATGAGTAGCACGCAAACACTGGCAAGTTGTGTAACAAGTTTGAGATTACACTAAAAAAATAAGTAGCACGCCAACACTGGCAGGTTGTGTAACAAGTTTGAGATTACACTAAAAAATAAGTAGCATGCAATCACTGGCTGGTTGTTGTGTAACAAGTTCGTGATCACACCAAAGAAATGAGCAGCATGCAAACACTGGCGGGTTGTTGTGTGACAAGTTTGAGATCACACCAAAGAAATGAGTACCACGCAATCACTGGCTGGTTGTTGTGTGACAAGTTTGAGATCACAACAAAGAAATGAGTACCACGCCAACAATGGCAGGTTGTGTTACAAGTTTGAGATTACACTAAAAAAATAAGTAGCACGCAATCACTTGCTGGTTGTTTTGTGAAAAGTTTGAGATCACACCAAAGAAATGAGTAGCACGCAATCACTGGCTGGTTGTTGTGTGACAAGTTTGAGATCACACCAAAGAAATGAGTAGCACGCCAACACTGGCAGGTTGTGTGACATGTTTGAGATCACACCAAAGAAATGAGTAGCACGCAAAAACTGGCTGGTTGTTGTGTAACAAGTTTGAGATCACACAAAAGAAATGAGCAGCATGCAATCACTGGCTGGTTGTGTGACAAGTTTGAGATCACACCAAAGAAATGATGAGTAGCACGCAAACACTGGCAGGTTGTGTAACAAGTTTGAGATTACACTAAAAAAAAAGTAGCACACAATCACTGGCAGGTTGTGTAACAAGTTTGAGATCACACCAAAGAAATGTGTAACACGGCAACACTGGCAGGTTGTGTGACAAGTTTGAGATCACACCAAAGAAATGAGTAGCACGCAATCACTAGCTGGTTGTGTTACAAGTTTGAGATTACACTAAAAAAATAAGTAGCACGCAATCACTGGCTAGTTGTTGTATAACAAGTTTGAGATCACACAAAAGAAATGAGCAGCACGCAATCACTGGCTGGTTGTTGTGTGACAAGTTTGAGATCACAACAAAGAAAAGAGTACCACGCAATCACTGGCTGGTTGTTGTGTGACAAGTTTGAGATCACACCAAAGAAATGAGTAGCACGCAATCACTAGCTGGTTGTGTTACAAGTTTTAGATTACACTAAAAAAATAAGTAGCACACAATCACTGGCTTGTTGTTGTATAACAAGTTTGAGATCACACAAAAGAAATGTTGAGTAGCACGCAAACACTGGCAAGTTGTGTAACAAGTTTGAGATTACACTAAAAAAAAAGTAGCACGCCAACACTGGCAGGTTGTGTAACAAGTTTAAGATTACACTAAAAAATAAGTAGCATGCAATCACTGGCTGGTTGTTGTGTAACAAGTTTGTGATCACACCAAAGAAATGAGAAGCATGCAAACACTGGCGGGTTGTTGTGTGACAAATTTGAGATCACAACAAAGAAATGAGTACCACGCCAACAATGGCAGGTTGTGTTACAAGTTTGAGATTACACTAAAAAAATAAGTAGCACGCAATCACTTGCTGGTTGTTTTGTGACAAGTTTAGATCACAACAAAGAAATGAGTAGCACGCAATCACTGGCTGGTTGTTGTGTGACAAGTTTGAGATCACACCAAAGAAATGAGTAGCACGCCAACACTGGCAGGTTGTGTGACATGTTTGAGATCACACAAAAGAAATGAGCAGCACGCAATCACTGGCTGGTTGTGTGACAAGTTTGAGATCACACCAAAGAAATGATGAGTAGCACGCAAACACTGGCAAGTTGTGTAACAAGTTTGAGATTACACTAAAAAAATAAGTAGCACGCCAACACTGGCAGGTTGTGTAACAAGTTTGAGATTACACTAAAAAATAAGTAGCATGCAATCACTGGCTGGTTGTTGTGTAACAAGTTCGTGATCACACCAAAGAAATGAGCAGCATGCAAACACTGGCGGGTTGTTGTGTGACAAGTTTGAGATCACACCAAAGAAATGAGTACCACGCAATCACTGGCTGGTTGTTGTGTGACAAGTTTGAGATCACAACAAAGAAATGAGTACCACGCCAACAATGGCAGGTTGTGTTACAAGTTTGAGATTACACTAAAAAAATAAGTAGCACGCAATCACTTGCTGGTTGTTTTGTGAAAAGTTTGAGATCACACCAAAGAAATGAGTAGCACGCAATCACTGGCTGGTTGTTGTGTGACAAGTTTGAGATCACACCAAAGAAATGAGTAGCACGCCAACACTGGCAGGTTGTGTGACATGTTTGAGATCACACCAAAGAAATGAGTAGCACGCAAAAACTGGCTGGTTGTTGTGTAACAAGTTTGAGATCACACAAAAGAAATGAGCAGCATGCAATCACTGGCTGGTTGTGTGACAAGTTTGAGATCACACCAAAGAAATGATGAGTAGCACGCAAACACTGGCAGGTTGTGTAACAAGTTTGAGATTACACTAAAAAAAAAGTAGCACACAATCACTGGCAGGTTGTGTAACAAGTTTGAGATCACACCAAAGAAATGTGTAACACGGCAACACTGGCAGGTTGTGTGACAAGTTTGAGATCACACCAAAGAAATGAGTAGCACGCAATCACTAGCTGGTTGTGTTACAAGTTTGAGATTACACTAAAAAAATAAGTAGCACGCAATCACTGGCTAGTTGTTGTATAACAAGTTTGAGATCACACAAAAGAAATGAGCAGCACGCAATCACTGGCTGGTTGTTGTGTGACAAGTTTGAGATCACAACAAAGAAATGAGTACCACGCAATCACTGGCTGGTTGTTGTGTGACAAGTTTGAGATCACACCAAAGAAATGAGTAGCACGCAATCACTAGCTGGTTGTGTTACAAGTTTTAGATTACACTAAAAAAATAAGTAGCACACAATCACTGGCTTGTTGTTGTATAACAAGTTTGAGATCACACAAAAGAAATGTTGAGTAGCACGCAAACACTGGCAAGTTGTGTAACAAGTTTGAGATTACACTAAAAAAAAAGTAGCACGCCAACACTGGCAGGTTGTGTAACAAGTTTAAGATTACACTAAAAAATAAGTAGCATGCAATCACTGGCTGGTTGTTGTGTAACAAGTTTGTGATCACACCAAAGAAATGAGCAGCATGCAAACACTGGCGGGTTGTTGTGTGACAAATTTGAGATCACAACAAAGAAATGAGTACCACGCCAACAATGGCAGGTTGTGTTACAAGTTTGAGATTACACTAAAAAAATAAGTAGCACGCAATCACTTGCTGGTTGTTTTGTGACAAGTTTAGATCACAACAAAGAAATGAGTAGCACGCAATCACTGGCTGGTTGTTGTGTGACAAGTTTGAGATCACACCAAAGAAATGAGTAGCACGCCAACACTGGCAGGTTGTGTGACATGTTTGAGATCACACAAAAGAAATGAGCAGCACGCAATCACTGGCTGGTTGTGTGACAAGGTTGAGATCACACCAAAGAAATGATGAGTAGCACGCAAACACTGGCAAGTTGTGTAAAAAGTTTGAGATTACACTAAAAAAATAAGTAGCACGCCAACACTGGCAGGTTGTGTAACAAGTTTGAGATTACACTAAAAAATAAGTAGCATGCAATCACTGGCTGGTTGTTGTGTAACAAGTTCGTGATCACACCAAAGAAATGAGCAGCATGCAAACACTGGCGGGTTGTTGTGTGACAAGTTTGAGATCACACCAAAGAAATGAGTACCACGCAATCACTGGCTGGTTGTTGTGTGACAAGTTTGAGATCACACCAAAGAAATGAGTAGCACGCCAACACTGGCAGGTTGTGTGACATGTTTGAGATCACACCAAAGAAATGAGTAGCACGCAAAAACTGGCTGGTTGTTGTGTAACAAGTTTGAGATCACACAAAAGAAATGAGCAGCATGCAATCACTGGCTGGTTGTGTGACAAGTTTGAGATCACACCAAAGAAATGATGAGTAGCACGCAAACACTGGCAGGTTGTGTAACAAGTTTGAGATTACACTAAAAAAAAAAGTAGCACACAATCACTGGCAGGTTGTGTAACAAGTTTGAGATCACACCAAAGAAATGAGTAACACGCCAACACAGGCAGGTTGTGTGACAAGTTTGAGATCACACCAAAGAAATGAGTAGCACGCAATCACTAGCTGGTTGTGTTACAAGTTTGAGATTACACTAAAAAAATAAGTAGCACGCAATCACTGGCTAGTTGTTGTATAACAAGTTTGAGATCACACAAAAGAAATGAGCAGCACGCAATCACTGGCTGGTTGTTGTGTGTCAAGTTTGAGATCACAACAAAGAAATGAGTACCACGCAATCACTGGCTGGTTGTTGTGTGACAAGTTTGAGATCACACCAAAGAAATGAGTAGCACGCAATCACTAGCTGGTTGTGTTACAAGTTTTAGATTACACTAAAAAAATAAGTAGCACACAATCACTGGCTTGTTGTTGTATAACAAGTTTGAGATCACACAAAAGAAATGTTGAGTAGCACGCAAACACTGGCAAGTTGTGTAACAAGTTTGAGATTACACTAAAAAAATAAGTAGCACGCCAACACTGGCAGGTTGTGTAACAAGTTTAAGATTACACTAAAAAATAAGTAGCATGCAATCACTGGCTGGTTGTTGTGTAACAAGTTTGAGATCACACCAAATAAATGAGTAGCACGCAATCACTGGCTGGTTGTTGTGTGACAAGTTTGAGATCACACCAAAGAAATGAGTAGCACGCCAACACTGGCAGGTTGTGTGACATGTTTGAGATCACACAAAAGAAATGAGCAGCACGCAATCACTGGCTGGTTGTGTGACAAGTTTGAGATCACACCAAAGAAATGATGAGTAGCACGCAAACACTGGCAAGTTGTGTAACAAGTTTGAGATTACACTAAAAAAATAAGTAGCACGCCAACACTGGCAGGTTGTTTAACAAGTTTGAGATTACACTAAAAAATAAGTAGCATGCAGTCACTGGCTGGTTGTTGTGTAACAAGTTTGTGATCACACCAAAGAAATGAGCAGCATGCAAACACTGGCGGGTTGTTGTGTGACAAGTTTGAGATCACACCAAAGAAATGAGTACCACGCAATCACTGGCTGGTTGTTGTGTGACAAGTTTGAGATCACAACAAAGAAATGAGTACCACGCCAAAAATGGCAGGTTGTGTTACAAGTTTGAGATTACACTAAAAAAATAAGTAGCACGCAATCACTTGCTGGTTGTTTTGTGACAAGTTTGAGATCACACCAAAGAAATGAGTAGCACGCAATCACTGGCTGGTTGTTGTGTGACAAGTTTGAGATCACACCAAAGAAATGAGTAGCACGCCAACACTGGCAGGTTGTGTGACATGTTTGAGATCACACCAAAGAAATGAGTAGCACGCAAAAACTGGCTGGTTGTTGTGTAACAAGTTAGAGATCACACAAAAGAAATGAGCAGCACGCAATCACTGGCTGGTTGTGTGACAAGTTTGAGATCACACCAAAGAAATGATGAGTAGCACGCAAACACTGGCAAGTTGTGTAACAAGTTTGAGATTACACTAAAAAAATAAGTAGCACGCCAACACTGGCAGGTTGTGTAACAAGTTTGAGATTACACTAAAAAATAAGTAGCATGCAGTCACTGGCTGGTTGTTGTGTAACAAGTTTGTGATCACACCAAAGAAATGAGCAGCATGCAAACACTGGCGGGTTGTTGTGTGACAAGTTTGAGATCACACCAAAGAAATGAGTACCACGCAATCACTGGCTGGTTGTTGTATAACAAGTTTGAGATCACACAAAAGAAATGAGCAGCACGCAAACACTGGCTGGTTGTTGTGTGTCAAGTTTGAGATCACAACAAAGAAATGAGTACCACGCAATCACTGGCTGGTTGTTGTGTGACAAGTTTGAGATCACACCAAAGAAATGAGTAGCACGAAATCACTAGCTGGTTGTGTTACAAGTTTTAGATTACACTAAAAAAATAAGTAGCACACAATCACTGGCTGGTTGTTGTATAACAAGTTTGAGATCACACAAAAGAAATGTTGAGTAGCACGCAAACACTGGCAAGTTGTGTAACAAGTTTGATATTACACTAAAAAAATAAGTAGCACGCCAACACTGGCAGGTTGTGTAACAAGTTTGAGATTACACTAAAAAATAAGTAGCATGCAATCACTGGCTGGTTGTTGTGTAACAAGTTTGTGATCACACCAAAGAAATGAGCAGCATGCAAACACTGGCGGGTTGTTGTGTGACAAGTTTGAGATCACACCAAAGAAATGAGTACCACGCAATCACTGGCTGGTTGTTGTGTGACAAGTTTGAGATCACAACAAAGAAATGAGTACCACGCCAACAATGGCAGGTTGTGTTACAAGTTTGAGATTACACTAAAAAAATAAGTAGCACGCAATCACTTGCTGGTTGTTTTGTGAAAAGTTTGAGATCACACCAAAGAAATGAGTAGCACGCAATCACTGGCTGGTTGTTGTGTGACAAGTTTGAGATCACACCAAAGAAATGAGTAGCACGCCAACACTGGCAGGTTGTGTGACATGTTTGAGATCACACCAAAGAAATGAGTAGCACGCAAAAACTAGCTGGTTGTTGTGTAACAAGTTAGAGATCACACAAAAGAAATGAGCAGCACGCAATCACTGGCTGGTTGTGTGACAAGTTTGAGATCACACCAAAGAAATGATGAGTAGCACGCAAACACTGGCAGGTTGTGTAACAAGTTTGAGATTACACTAAAAAAATAAGTAGCACGCCAACACTGGCAGGTTGTGTAACGACTTTGAGATCACACCAAAGAAATGAGTAACACGCCAACACTGGCAGGTTGTGTGACAAGTTTGAGATCACACCAAAGAAATGAGTAGCACGCAATCACTAGCTGGTTGTGGTACAAGTTTGAGATTACATTAAAAAAATAAGAAGCACGCAATCACTGGCTGGTTGTTGTATAACAAGTTTGAGATCACACAAAAGAAATGAGCAGCACGCAAACACTGGCTGGTTGTTGTGTGTCAAGTTTGAGATCACAACAAAGAAATGAGTACCACGCAATCACTGGCTGGTTGTTGTGTGACAAGTTTGAGATCACACCAAAGAAATGAGTAGCACGCAATCACTAGCTGGTTGTGTTACAAGTTTTAGATTACACTAAAAAAATAAGTAGCACACAATCACTGGCTGGTTGTTGTATAACAAGTTTGAGATCACACAAAAGAAATGTTGAGTAGCACGCAAACACTGGCAAGTTGTGTAACAAGTTTGAGATTACACTAAAAAAATAAGTAGCACGCCAACACTGGCAGGTTGTGTAACAAGTTTGAGATTACACTAAAAAAATAAGTAGCATGCAATCACTGGCTGGTTGTTGTGTAACAAGTTTGTGATCATACCAAAGAAATGAGCAGCATGCAAACACTGGCGGGTTGTTGTGTGACAAGTTTGAGATCACACCAAAGAAATGAGTACCACGCAATCACTGGCTGGTTGTTGTGTGACAAGTTTGAGATCACAACAAAGAAATGAGTACCACGCCAACAATGGCAGGTTGTGTTACAAGTTTGAGATTACACTAAAAAAATAAGTAGCATGCAATCACTTGCTGGTTGTTTTGTGACAAGTTTGAGACCACACCAAAAAAATGAGTACCACGCAATCACTGGCTGGTTGTTGTGTGACAAGTTTGAGATCACAACAAAGAAATGAGTACCACGCTAACAATGGCAGGTTGTGTTACAATTTTGAGATTACACTAAAAAAATAAGTAGCACGCAATCACTTGCTGGTTGTTTTGTGACAAGTTTGAGATCACAACAAAGAAATGAGTACCACGCAATCACTGGCTGGTTGTTGTGTGACAAGTTTGAGATCACACCAAAGAAATGAGTAGCACGCCAACACTGGCAGGTTGTGTGACATGTTTGAGATCACACCAAAAAAATGAGTAGCACGCAAAAACTGGCTGGTTGTTGTGTGACAAGTTTGAGATCACACAAAAGAAATGAGCAGCATGCAATCACTGGCTGGTTGTGTGACAAGTTTGAGATCACACCAAAGAAATTATGAGTAGCACGCAAACACTGGCAGGTTGTGTAACAAGTTTGAGATTACACTAAAAAAATAAGTAGCACGCCAACACTGGCAGGTTGTGTAACAAGTTTGAGATCACACCAAAGAAATGAGTAACACGCCAACACTGGCAGGTTGTGTGACAAGTTTGAGATCACACCAAAGAAATGAGTAGCACGCAATCACTAGCTGGTTGTGTTACAAATTTGAGATTACATTAAAAAAATAAGTAGCACACAATCACTGGCTGGTTGTAGTATAACAAGTTTGAGATCACACAAAAGAAATGAGCAGCACGCAAACACTGGCTGGTTGTTGTGTGTCAAGTTTGAGATCACAACAAAGAAATGAGTACCACGCAATCACTGGCTGGTTGTTGTGTGACAAGTTTGAGATCACACCAAAGAAATGAGTAGCACACAATCACTAGCTGGTTGTGTTACAAGTTTTAGATTACACTAAAAAAATAAGTAGCACACAATCACTGGCTCTTTGTTGTATAACAAGTTTGAGATCACACAAAAGAAATGTTGAGTAGCACGCAAACACTGGCAAGTTGTGTAACAAGTTTGAGATTACACTAAAAAAATAAGTAGCACGCCAACACTGGCAGGTTGTGTAACAAGTTTGAGATTACACTAAAAAAATAAGTAGCATGCAATCACTGGCTGGTTGTTGTGTAACAAGTTTGTGATCATACCAAATAAATGAGCAGCATGCAAACACTGGCGGGTTGTTGCGTGACAAGTTTGAGATCACACCAAAGAAATGAGTAGCACGCAATCACTGGCTGGTTGTTGTGTGACAAGTTTGAGATCACAACAAAGAAATGAGTACCACGCCAACAATGGCAGGTTGTGTTACAAGTTTGAGATTACACTAAAAAAATAAGTAGCACGCAATCACTTGCTGGTTGTTTTGTGACAAGTTTAAGATCACACCAAAGAAATGAGTAGCACGCCAACACTGGCAGGTTGTGGGACAAGTTTGAGATCACACCAAAGAAATGAGTAGCACGCAAAAACTGGCTGGTTGTTGTGTAACAAGTTCGAGATCACACAAAAGATATGAGCAGCATGCAATCACTGGCTGGTTGCTGTGTGACAAGTTTGAAATCAAACCAAAGAAATGAGTAACACGCCAACACTGGCAGGTGGTTGACAAGTTTGAGATCACATCAAAGAAATGAGTAGCACGCAATCACTAGCTGGTTGTGTTACAAGTTTTAGATTACACTAAAAAAATAAGTAGCACACAATCACTGGCTGGTTGTTGTATAACAAGTTTGAGATCACACAAAAGAAATGATGAGTAGCACGCAAACACTGGCAAGTTGTGTAACAAGTTTGAGATTACACTAAAAATATAAGTAGCACGCCAACACTGGCAGGTTGTGTAACAAGTTTGAGATTACACTAAAAAATAAGTAGCATGCAATCACCGGCTGGTTGTTGTGTAACAAGTTTGTGATCACACCAAAGAAATGAGCAGCATGCAAACACTGGCGGGTTGTTGTGTGACAAGTTTGAGATCACAACAAAGAAATGAGTACCACGCCAACAATGGCAGGTTGTGTTACAAGTTTGAGATTACACTAAAAAAATAAGTAGCACGCAATCACTTGCTGGTTGTTTTGTGACAAGTTTGAGATCACACCAAAGAAATGAGTGGTACGCAATCACTGGCTTGTTGTTGTGTGACAAGTTTGAGATCACACCAAAGAAATGAGTAGCACGCCAACACTGGCAGGTTGTGGGACAAGTTTGAGATCACACCAAAGAAATGTGTAGCACGCAAAAACTGGCTGGTTGTTGTGTAACAAGTTTGAGATCACACAAAAGAAATGAGCAGCACACAATCACTGGCTGGTTTCTGTGTGACAAGTTTGAGATCTCACAAAAGAAATGAGTATCACGCAATCACTGGCTGGTTGTTGTGTGACAAGTTTGAGATCACACCAAAGAAATGAGTAGCATGCAATCACTGGCTAGTTGTGTAACAAGTTTGAGATTACACAAAAAAATAAGTAGCACGCCAACACTGGCAGGTTGTGTTACAAGTTTGAGATTACAGTAAAACAATATGTAGCACGCCAACACTGGCAGGTTGTGTTAGAAGTTTGAGATTACACCAAAGAAATGAGTAGCACGCAATCACTGGCTGGTTGTGTAACAAGTTTGAGATTACACCAAAGAAATGAATAGCACACCAACACTGGCAGGTTGTGTGACAAGTTTGAGATCACACAAAAGAAATGAGTAGCACGCAAAAACTGGCTGGTTGTTGTGTAACAAGTATGAGATCACACAAAAGAAATGAGCAGCACGCAATCACTGGCTGGTTGTGTGACAAGTTTGAGATCACACCAAAGAAATGATGAGTAGCACACAAACACTGGCAGGTTGTGTAACAAGTTGAGATTACACTAAAAAAATAAGTAGCACGCCAACACTGGCAGGTTGTGTAACAAGTTTGAGATTACACTAAAAAAATAAGTAGCACGCCAACACTGGCTGGTTGTTGTGTGACAAGTTTGAGATCACAACAAAGAAATGAGTAGCACACAATCACTGGCTGGTTGTTGTGTGACAATTTTGAAATCACACCAAAGAAATGAGTAACACGCCAACACTGGCAGGTTGTGTGACAAGTTTGAGATCACAACAAAGAAATGAGTAGCACGCCAACACTGGCAGGTTGTGGGACAAGTTTGAGATCACACCAAAGAAATGAGTAGCACGCAAAAACTGGCTGGTTGTTGTGTAACAAGTTTGAGATCACACAAAAGAAATGAGCAGCACGCAATCACTGGCTGGTTGCTGTGTGACAAGTTTGAGATCTCACAGAAGAAATGAGTAACACGCAATCACTGGCTGGTTGTTGTGTGACCAGTTTGAGATTACACCAAAGAAATGAGTAGCATGCAATCACTGGCTAGTTGTGTAACAAGTTTGAGATTACACAAAAAAATAAGTAGCACGCCAACACTGGCAGGTTGTGTTACAAGTTGGAGATGAGACTAAAAAAAATAAGTAGCACGCAATCACTGGCTGGTTGTGTTACAAGTTTGAGATTACACCAAAGAAATGAGTAGCACGCAATCACTGGCTAGTTGTGTAATAAGTTTGAGATTACACTAAAACAATATGTAGCATGCCAACACTGGCAGGTTGTGTTACAAGTTTGAGATTACACTAAAAAAAATAAGTAGCACGCAAAAACTGGCTGGTTGTGTAATAAGTTTGAGATTACACCAAAGAAATGAATAGCACACCAACACTGGCTGGTTGTGTGACAAGTTTGAGATCACACCAAAGAAATGATGAGTAACTCGCAAACACTGGCAGGTTGTGTAACAAGTTTGAGATTACACTAAAAAAATAAGTAGCACGCCAACACTGGCAGGTTGTGTAACAAGTTTGAGATTACACTATTACAATAAGGAGCACGCCAACACTGGCAGGTTGTGTTACAAGTTTGAGATTACACCAAAGAAATGAGCGGAATGCAAACACTGGTTGTACTTTTATTTAACACAAAAGACACGAGGAAACATCAGAAATCAACACAAACACTGGCTGTAACAGAATACAACTCAGACGGTGCTAGGGTTAGGGTTAGGGTTTTTAAAAGGAAATCATTTCTGGTTTTACAAAATAAAAAGACTGTAGTGATCTACAGGTCCGTGCTATCAAAATCAATCTGAGGATAGCCCAAAACTGGCAAGTTGGCCTTCAAGAAGACCAGCTTTTCCACAGCAAGGGGGTCGAGCGAGTTACGTTGGAGGGTGATGATGTCTCCTGCGAGGCTGAAGACCCTCTCACTCTGCACGCTTGTTGGTGGACAGCTGAGATACTTGCGTGCGACAGTTTAGAGGTCAGGCCATGTCTTGCTTCGGGAGGACCAGTACGCCAATTGATTGGTCTCTAAATTCTCCTGAGGCTCCTCAAAGTAACGATTAACAGAGTACTCAGCCAAGTCTAACTTTGCCGCCTAGGCCGACAAAGAAATTCCTTCCTCTGCAAGAAAAGCAATACTGTCGTTTATGAAATTCTCAGTGGTCCTCTTTTTCTGCCGTACTTCTCTTCTGTCGTCCCTTGTAGGTGGCAAGGTGGGACTACTGGTATCGGTGCTACTGTAACCGCTGGTGTTTCATGGAGTAACGGCAGCAACAACTTCCTCTGGGTGTTCCCCCACCCTCCGAGAGTATTCTTCTCTCACGATGGCGAGAAGTTCGGTCTTCCACTTCCGCAGTTCTTTGGGGCAGACAGTGTCCTTGATGCAAGGGTCGCAGAGTGCTGCCAAAACATGAGTCTTGCTCTCCCTCAGCGGTAGAAGACGTTTACGGGTGGCGAAAGTCAACTTTCTGACCACCTCCTGAGCCTGTGGAGTCAGGGACCCAGCCATAGATTGCAATGTACTTTGTCCACCCAGCGACTCCAAATGCCTCTTCAAACGCAAGATGACAGGGACCACATGGCTGAGTAGTGCTTTCTGTGCTGAAAGTTTATCGGTGGCTAATTTGAATGGTTCTAGGATCTCCACCAGCTGAGTGATGGTCATCCACTCCTGGTTGTTGGGGACCAGCTTGTTTATCGGAGCCGCAATTGATAGTGAGACAGCGTGGATTGCCCTCTGTTGCTCCACCATGCGCTCCAACATCATGTAGGTGGAGTTCCAGCGGGTTGAGACATCCTGCAGTAACCGGTGTTGTGGGAGGCACTCCAGGGTCTGCCTGTCACGCAGCATTTTTGCGGACTTAGAGCTACGGTGGAAGAAGCCCGTGATTCTGCGGCAGCGGTCAATGAGTTGAGTGACGGCGGTGGCGCTGTTCTCATCGGGCCCCTTGAAGCCATCTTTTACGCAGTTATGCAGCAAGTGCGCCATGCATGTTACGTTTGAGAAGCTGGCACTTTCGACCGCCCGGATCATGTTCCTTCCTGCATCTGTGACCATGAATCCCGAGTTAGTACCACCGGAATGCTTATGCCGCATCCAGTCTCTCATCATCTCTCGCAAGTACTCAGAAATGGTGTTGGCCCTGTGATCCGTATCGATCACCTCCAGTGACAGGAGTGCCCAACGATGACCCGAGTCGGGGCAACCCTCCGCCTCCCACCAGTGAGCGGTCAGGGACAGATAGGAATGCCCTCCTCCTGTGCTCGTCCAAATGTCTGATGTGAAATGTACATGGACAGTTTGTGATTTGTTCAACAGGGTTCTGAGACGTTGCTTGCATCCCTCGAACAATGCTGGAATGACTGTTCTAGAGAAAGTTTTGTGATTCGGGATATTGTATCATGGTGCAAGGAGGTGAACAAATCGGCGGAAACCTTCCCGTTCCACCATACGGAAGGGCAACGTGTTATTTCCTTCACTGATGGCGGCTTCAATCCAGATTTCACCCTTGTAACTTGCACGCCCCAAGTATCGATGGTTTTCTGCATGGGGCCTGTTGGTGAGGTTGGAGTGCTCCGTGTACTGCTGCATGTGCTGGCGACTTCAACTGCGTCCAACTTTACATTTGGGTGGTGCCTCTTCATGTGCATCCTTAGCCCTCTTGTGGCAAGATGCCTCAGATCTTTTCCTCTGCTAACGCTCACACCGCAATGCTTGCAAACCGCCAAAGTGGCCTTCTGAGCATGGACGTCGTAATTATATTATTATTATTATTATTATTATTACTTTATTTGTCCCCCCTAGCATCTCCCAAGGGATTTGATGCGGCTTACAGCAGGCCGGAGCCCAATACAATACAACAATACAGTACATAGCAAATAAAACAGTTAAAGCAGAAAACAATAAACAATAGCAATACAACAGGACAATTATTAAAAACTGAGCCGGCCGGAGTAGGGGTACAGGATTAAAAAGTGCTGAAGTGTCGGAGGGATATGGGATTAAAATCAAGTGCAGTGTGCGATGAGCAGTGATCTTGGCTCTACTAAAGTGCTTCTGGGGTTTGGTAGTGGGGTTCCTAATCTGAAAAGGCAAGTTGGAACAGCCAGGTTTTCAGATTCTTTCTGAAAACCGCCAAAGTAGGGGCCTGTCTGAGATCTTTCGGGAGGGCATTCCAGAGGTGGGGGGCCACCAGAGAAGGCCCTGTCTCACGTCCCCACCAAACGTGCCTGTGACGCAGGCGGGATCATGAGCAAGGCCTCTCCTGATGACCGAAGTGAGCGTGTGGGTTCGTAGACAGCGATGCGGTCACCCAGGTAGGGTGGTCCCAAACCGTTCAGGGCTTTGTAGGTAAGCACCTTCACCTTAAATTGGGCTCGGAAAATGAACGGCAGCCAGTGGAGCTCCTTCAACAGGAGGGTTGACCTCTCTCTGTAATGGGCCCCCGTTAACATCCTGGCTGCTGCCCGTTGGACCAGTTGGAATTTCCGAGCCGTTTTCAAGGGCAGCCCCACGTAGAGTGCATTGCAGTAATCCAGTCTAGAGGTGACTAAGGCATGGACCACCCCGGCCAGATCAGCCTTAGCAAGGTACGGGCGCAGCTGGCGCACAAGTCTCAGTTGTGCAAAAGCTCTCCCAGCTACCGCCAACGCCTGAGCCTCAAGCGTGAGCGATGAGTCCAGGAGTACTCCCAAACGGCGGACCTGTGGCTTCAGGGGGATTGTAACCCCGTCCAACACAGGTTGCTACCCTATACCCCGGTCTGGTTTGCGATCGACCAGGAGGACCTCTGTCTTGTCGGGATTGATCTTCAGCTTGTTCGTCCTCATCCAGATGGACACAGCGGCCAGGCACTCGTCTAGCACCCGAGAGGCCTCCTTGGAATTAGGTGGAAAAGAGTAGTAGAGTTGTGTGTCATCTGCGTAGAGATGGCACCCAACTCCAAAACTCCGGATGACCTCTCCCAGCGGTTTCATGTAGATGTTAAAAAGCATGGGAGATAAAATAGAGCCTTGCGGGACCCCACAGGTCAAAGGCAAGGGGTCCGAGCAGGCATCTACCAGCTTCACCATCTGGGTTCGTTCCTCCAGGAAGGACCGGAGCCACGACAAAACCGTGCCCCCGAGACCCATCCCAGAGAGGCAACCCAGAAGGATACCATGATCGATGGTATCGAAAGCCGCTGAGATGTCCAAGAGAACCAGCAGGGTTACACTCCCCCTATCCAGTACTCTACGGAGGTCATCCACAAAGGCGACAAAGGCTGTCTCGGTGCCATGACCATGCCTGAAACCAGACTGTGCCCGATCTAGGTAATTGATGTCATCCAGGAAGCCCTGGAGCTGGAGGGCGACCACCCGCTCCAGCACCTTACCCAAAAAAGGAAGGTTGGAGATCGGTCTGTAATTGTTCACCGTAATGATCCCATAGGAGCGATCTCGGCCTACCGACACGCGATTCAGGTATAATGCTTGTGTTTGTAGTGACGGTGCTTGTGGAAGGGAGTCAGATTGTTGGTCGTTTCTGTAACTCGCCCTCCAGCAGCATGCAGTCCTCTGGATCACTATTTCCTGTGGTGAAAGCAGATTCCATGTTTTCTTCCTCCCATCCCTCAGACACGTCCGCCTCCTCACCCTCCTCTTCATGACCAGAGGTACTTGGAAGGACATCAGGAGCTAAATGTTGAGTCTTTTGAAATGATGTAGAAGGTTCTGCCATCTCACAGCTGGTGGAAGCATCTGTGTGTGTTTCAGTAACCATCTCGTTGGTGGAATGTTCCCTTCTTGCCAATGTGCTCATCTTCAGTCCCCTGCCTTTCTTAGATGTTCGTGATGACACTGGGCCCTTGCGTCCCGAAAAGCTGGGAAGGAAACGTTTCATCTCACTGGTTATGTGACTAGTTTAAGTTAACAGTAAAGAATTGGGATCACACCAAAGAAATGAGCGGCACGCCAAAAGTGGCTGGTTGTGTAACAAGTTTGAGATCACAAAAAAAAAAATGAGCGGCACGCTAAAACTGGCTGGTTGTGTAACAAGTTTGAGATCACACCAAAGAAATGAACAGCACGCCAAAACTGGCTGGTTGTGTAACAAGTTTGAGATCACACCAAAGAAATGAGCGGCACGTCAAAACTGGCTGGTTGTGTAACAAGTTTGAGATCACAAAAAAGAAATGAGCGGCACGCTAAAACTGGCTGGTTGTGTAACAAGTTTGAGATCACATCAAAGAAATGAGCGGCACGCCAAAACTGGCTGGTTGTGTAACAAGTTTGAGATTACACAAAAAAAAATGAGTAGCATGCAAACACTGGCAGGTTGTGTAACAAGTTTGGGATTACACAAAAGAAATGAGTAGCACGCCACGCAAACACTGGCTGCTTGTGTAACTCTACTAGTTTGAGATTACACAAACACAAAACAAACAAACAGAGCACACAAACACTGGTTGGTTATTTGGGGGGGGGTTAATGACTACTAAATTTAAATTACTATAACACTACTGGAACTTTTCAATAATTTGGAAAAATTGAACGCCACACACAGTCAGCCACACACAGCCAAGGTACTGGGAGGCAAAGCTTCTCCCTGTCCCCAAGCAACAACTAACTAAGCACTAAGGCAAGGCTGGGGAAAGTGGAAGGCAAAAGGAAGAGGGGCCGACCAAGGGCAAGATGGATGGATGGCATCCTTGAAGTGACTGGACTGACCTTGAGGGAGCTGGGGGTGGTAACGGCCAACAGGGAGCTCTGGTGAAGGCAAGGGAAGGCAACTGGCTAAACAAGGCAAGGCAAGGAAAGGAAAGGCAAAGGCTCAATTCTCCCAACCCAAGTCTACCCAGCTCTGTCCCACCCTCAAATGCAGCCACGCGGAGCGCGCAGCCACTTTTAAAGGACAGCCCAGCCAATCAGAAAAAGACACGGGGCAAGTAGCCCCGTGTCTTCTTCTGATTGGCTCCCGGCGCTCCCAGCATGCATCCGTCTTTGACGACATTTCTGAAACGAGCGGAAGTCGTTTCAAAGATGGCGGATGCTGCTTCAATTTAGAAAAAACACTTCCGGGTTTGAAAAATACATCGATATCGTTCCGTTATAAAAAAAAATAACAAAAAAATAACGAAATACGAAAATAACGAACGAAACCGCCCAGCCCTATTCCACAGATATATAAATCTCATTTGCCTAGTTTCCACCTCACCTCCCAATACTTTGCATTAAAATATGGATAGTGAAACAAGACATTATTGTTGGAAAAAAACATTAACCTGCTAATTATCGAGGAAAATGTAGAACAGCCTCAAAGAGGATGGTTGATCAAAAAGCCCAAGAGCCTTGCTGCACCATTGCCAACTAGGTAGCAAATCATGAGCTTAACTTGATCTTAAAACAGAAGCCTGAGATCTGACAATTGTATTTGTCATGAATTGTATTTAAACCAGTTATGGGAAAACTTGGGCCCTCCAGGGATTTTGGATTTCAACTCCCACAATTCCTAACAGCTGCATTCCTAACTCTCACAACTCTCTGTAGTGAGAGTTGAAGTCCAAAACCTCTGGAGGGCCCAAGTTTGCCCATGCCTGATTTAAAACCTTGAGTTTTTTTCACCATTCAGGTTCTTGGGGGTTTGCTTTTTAGAATGTCCTTCTCAGTTCATGCTTTCAAGGAACATGATTCATCCCAAACTTTATTGCAATGGTTCCCAACCTGTGGATTGTGGACCACCAGTGGTCTGCAAGAACAAAAATATGATTGTGGCAACGGGAGTGCCGGGTCTCACAAAACCATCTTATAGTACTGAGGCAACGAGGATGTCAGGATGAGAGAGGCTGACTACGCATGAAAGATTGCTACTACCACATCAGCTCTAGATTATTAAATATGGTTTTCTGTGGCTGAGCATTGGCTGGCATATGTTCTTTATCAGAAACTTGAGCTGATGTGGTCTATCCAGTGCAATTTTCTGAATCAGTGCTCCAAATAACCAAACCAAATCTAAAGTTGACCAAAAACTAATTTGTAACCCTTTTGGTTCTAATATTAGAGAGTGGTAACTGGACAAAGTGGTCCATGATCAAAGTGGTCCCCAGTCAAGTGATCCCTGGTCAAAAAAGGATGGGAACCATTGCTTTACTGGAATGAAGCCAAGCTAATAGAATCTTCAAGTTGGAAGAGACCCCAAAGGCCATCCAGTCCAACCTCCATCAGACATGCAGGAAAAACAAAATCAAGAGTCCACCAATAGATGGCCATCCAGTCTCTGTTTAAAAATCTCCAAAGAAGGCATCTAGGTGGCATCTCCCACTGCCAAATAGCTCTTGCCATCAAGAAGTTCTTCCTAATGTTTAGGTGGAATTCCCCTCCCCCCCTCTGAAATTTGAATCAATTGCTTCATGTCCTAATCTCCAGAACAGCTCTTATGGGCCAAAGTAATGCATTTTAATTGTTTTAATCTGTTGTAAATGGATTGTTGTGAGTTTTCCAAGCTGTATGGCCATGTTCCAGAAGCATTCTCTCCTGACATTTCACCTGCATCTATAGCAGGCTTCCTCAGACCTCACAATCTCTGAGGATGCCTGCCATAGATCCAGGTGAAACGTCAGGAGAGAATGCTTCTGGAACATGGCAATACAGCCTGGAAAACTCACAACAATCCAGTGTTCCAGTCATGAAAGCCTTCAACAATAAATCTGTTGTAAATTAGGTTGCTTTTTAACTGTTAATAATAGTTACTTTTTCTGTCTCTCTCCAACAGAGAGGGGTGTGTGTTTACCAACAGTATCACTGTGGATACTGTTTGTTTATATTGAAGCAGCAGTTAGATTTAAAGATCTTAAAAACTTCCATGTAGATCTTTGTCGGCCTTTTGCTGCACACTGGTAAGTATTCATTCCAGTTATTTTTTTATTTAGATCTTGGTGTCAGGTTCATGGCCACACCTGTCATTTCTAAGCAACAGCTGTTTTGTAAAATTAGACCACCAAAGTTTGAATTCTCTAAGCTGAATGTGGAAATACTTTACCGGAAGGGACTGTGGCACTAGCCCACTTATATTCGTATTGTGGTTTTTTTTTCTGTGCAGATAATAAACTGCAGCTCCTCAATGTTAAAGACAAGGGTAACCACTCAGAGGCTGATATGCTGTTCTTCTGTTCTGTAAAATATAGAGCTGCTGAAGATCAACATCTTGACTTCGCAGAAGCCTCTCAGGACAATAGATAGGGATATCAGTAACTGGGTTGTCTATTAACTGACAGGCCCTTGAAGGGAATGCAATTGAGCCAAATCACTGAGAGTAAATGTCTTCATTTCAGATAGAACCACACATTTTAGACTGCACTCCTCTCTAGTGTGTTTATGTTGCGTTTCAATTAGTTCTGGCAGTCAGATTGTGTTATTAATCTATTGTAACTTTACTGGTGTTAATCCATGATTCTCCCTTCATGTATATATAATCACACATTAAATTGTTGAAACAAATATCATTTTGTTTCCTTCCATTAAGAATTCTTAATCCATGACTACCTTTATATATTCAGGCCATCCCTCAGTTACAAACATCTGACTTACAAACGACTTATAGTTTACAAATGAGGTGAGACAACAGGAAGTGAGAGAAAGCTACCTGAGGAAGGGAAATCCACTCCTAGAAGAGTTATTATAATGGGGCAAAAGGGTCTCCACTGAAGCTTTCTCAGCAATCCTTGTTTCCACAATAAGCACATTTTTCAAAATCCAATTATCACAGGCACAGAAAGTGAAGTGAAAAAACCTGAACGGGGCACATACAGTAAAAGAAACATGACATGGGTGTTAACCCTTCCTCATACCATCCAAATATATATAAGGTTGGTGGTTCGAATCCATGGAGCAGGGTGAGCTCCCGCTGTTAGCCCCAGCTTCTGCCAACCTTGCAGTTCAAAAAACATGCAAATGTGAGTAGATCAAGAGATACTGCTTCTGTGGAAAGATAATGGTACTCCATGTAGTCATGCCAGTGACCACAGAAGGTGTCTACAGATAATGTGGCTCTTCGGCTTAGAAATGGAGATGAGACCACTCCCCAGAGTCAGACATGATTCAACTTAATGTCAAGGGGAAACTTTTACTTTTACTATATATATAGTTGGAGTTACAGTAGGGTTTCACTTATCCGACATTCCATCTTATCCAACACTTTTATCAGATGTCCCCTGTGATGATGTGTAACTTTTATTCTTATGGTTATGTGTTGTTTAAAGTATGTAGGATTATATTTTGTTAGAAATGGTGGCTGGTGGCTTGAGCTGAGTTGCCATAGCAATGGGGGCAGAGCCAACTATCACTTCACGGCGCAGCTTTTTGAAAGTGGGTCTGTAGCCGGTGAGCTACAGGGAAAACTGAATCTCTGGGTGGAGATTCAGGGAATTACGTTGTAAGCCGGTGAGCTACAGGAAAGGACTAGTTTCTCTAGTGGGAGAAACAGGGAGTTTATTTGTGACCAAAGGGGTTACAGGAAAGGACCCGGTAGTGATATAACTACAGGGGGTTATTGATTCTGGGTTAATCAAGGTTTGGCTGGGAGCCAATTCTGTTGAATAGGCCTTTTGGCTTGTTTCTTTTGTTGGGACAGTTGTCCAGGAAAAATGTAGAAGCCTCTTGAAGTCTGTGCCTGAGGTTGCTCATGAAACCTTACTAATGTAACCAGTCAAGATTCGTGCCTCTTGTGAAGAAACAATTAAACATGTTATACTCCTGTTAAAATAAACTTGTTACTGTTTTCCTCAAGCCTTGCCTGATACAGTTTCTCTTAAGTCAAACAGCCTGCATAAGAAGTAAAGCCAAACCAGGGACAGAAAATGCTACGCTATCAATACTTCTGTAAATAATAGTCCCTTTATAGACCAGCTCATGGGCTGATATTTATCATTGCCCGGCTTTCTTCACAGATTGGGTGGCAGTAGTTTTACCTCTCCTTTACATCCCCCTTTTCCTCCAGCATTTCCCCTTCAATTAAAGGAGCGTTCCCCAACTATCTCTCCATTCCCAATAAGTGAAAAAGGCAAGATGAGGAGGAGGAGGAGGAGGAGGAGGAGGAGGAGGAGGAGGAGGGAGGGAGGAAAGGGGGAAAAGAGGCCAGAGCAGAAGTGGAAGCATCCTCCCTCCCTCCCTCTGTGATTTCCACACTCCTCTTCCACATCAGGGAATTTTCTGCTGGGTTGCTCTAGCCCTGAGGTGTTGCCTTGCCTTAACCTTTTGAGTCCCTGTTATTATTATTCTAGTTGTGTAGCACCGCATCGGATGAGTAACAGTAGGAGACTCCGTATTATCTGACATTTTCGTTTATCTGACGTTCTGCTGGCCCGTTTATGTCAGATAAGAGAGAATCTACTGTACACTTTAAAATGTACCTCTTCTGACTTACATCTAAATATAAACAACCTATCTTGTTTGTAACTTGGGGACTGCCTGTACATAATTGCATATTATATTGTTAATACTGTCGTCATATTAACGACAGTATTAACAATATACTGTCATAGACAATGTTTTGCTTCATGCCAGGATACTCATTCGCTTACTCTTTATGGTTCTGTTTCTATTAACAAAGTCATCACTTTTGTTCTAGTATCGGTTATCCTGTGGTGACTTTGGGCTTTGGCTTCAAAAGTTACGTTAGCTATAAAATGCGATTAAGAAAGCAAAAAGAAGTGCAGAAAGAAAATGAATTTTACATGCAGCTTCTGCAGCAAGCCCTGCCGCCGGAACAGCAAATGCTACAGAGACAAGAAAGAGAAGCAGAAGAGGGTGAGTTCTGGATTATTACAGACCTGGGGGCAGGCATAGTGATTTGGAGGCAGATACGTGTCTCTCTTCTCTCCTTTTGCCTTTCTGGAATTATTTCCTCTTTCAATGGTAACTTTATGTTGCTAATGCAACAATGATTAATGGCCATTTTTGTTCTTCTTTTGATTACCTCTGTAGAGTTTTGGAAACAGAGTTTGACAATAAACAAAATAGCAGGGATTATTGCTATCCCACTTGTCTGACTGTTCACAATGACTTATTTAAATTTGGATAGCTATATTATAGGATTTTTGTGATGAAAAACACTCAGAAGTGGTTTATCAATAGCCCTATTCAAGTGTTGCTAACTCAGGGCTATGGCTTCCTTGTTTGAATCAATCCATTTATACAGTGGTTACTTCCAGTGACATTTCAGGTTATATCAAGTGCTATGAATGTGTAGCCCAGCTCCTGTCAATGTCCTCCCCAAACATCATATTGCCCACCACCCAAAGAATGCTTTCATTCAGGAACAATTTCATTCTAGATTTACACGTTTCTTCCACTACAGAGATATCCCAGTGTTACTCTTTCCATTAGTGTGGATTTTGCATGATCCCACCCACTGCCTCTCCCTTAACCCTTTCCTACTCTTTTCAACTCTGTCAGCACAACAAACAGAGCCGAACTAATCGGCAACTACATATGTTGGAGGAGTTTGTGGGACTGACTCCACATGATGTAGTTCACACTGCATCAAGTTAGAGCACTGTGACCCCTACTGACAATGAACCTGGACCACATTTGGCACACAGAACCCACGTGACCAACAAAAAATACAGGAGGGCTTTGGGGAAAATTCATCTTGATTTATAGCTGTTATAGGTACTGGGATTTATAGTTCACTGGAGAGATTTGAGGGGACTGACTCAAAATAGTGGGAGTTGTACTTTACCCTAAACCCAGAGAGCACACTGAACCTAACTGATGATGCATCAAGAGCTAACTTTCCTAACATAACAAACTAAGTATTTATTGAGTTTTTCGGGTTTAACCTGGTATGATGTAAGTTGTAGTTCACCCACAACCTTATGCAGGGGTCCTCAAACTAAGGCCCAGGGGACAGATATGGCCCTCCAAGGTCATTTACCTAGCTGTCACTCAGGGTCAACCTAGACCTGAAACGACTTGAAAGCACACAACAACAACAACAATCCTATCTCATCAGCCAAAAGCAGGTCCACACTTCCCATTGAAATACTAATAAGTTTATATTTGTTAAAACTGTTTTTCGTTTTAATTATTCTATTTTTTGTGGGTTTTTGCATTATTAATAAGATGTGTGCATGGGAATTCATTCTTCTTCTTTTTTTCAAATTATAATCCGGTCCTCCAGCACTTTGAGGGACAGGGACATGGCCGTCTGTTTAAAACAAATGCAATTTGTTTCATAAAGATCAAGTAGACAGAACATATTGTAAAAAAACAAAAATAACTTTCTGGCCTTGCATTGCACATTTTAGTGCAAATATTAAGACACAAATAGTGTTCAATTCAGCATAAGGATCCCTGACCTTATGCATTTTAAAAAATTGACTTTTCCAAATAACCCGAGCATTTATCTATATCTATATCTATGTATATAATAAAAGTCAAAGTTTGTATGCAGCGGAAGTGTGGTGGTGCGACTGGAGGGGTATGTGCCAGCTTTCTGATTGGCTGCCACTGTGGTGCTATTTGCATATGGTCTCTGATTGGCCAGCTTCAAGAAGAGCCCCTGGTGGAGAAAAGAGTTCATGACAGAAACGGGGACATGAGAGAAGGAAATTTGCATATGGGCTCTGATTGGCCAACCTCAATTCCAAGATTCCGAGATGAAAAAGAGAGGAGAGTAAAAGAAAATGGGCTACGTCAGAAAATTACCAGTACAGACCAAACTTGGCACACAGAGCCCCCATGACCCACTTGTGAAGAACCCTTACCTTAGTTACAGCCAGGATGCAGGGCCAGGAAAAGCCTGTAAGCCTAGAAAGATAGGGAATGGGCAAGGCAAAGCATCAGCAGCCATTTTGGAGAAGGGACGCCATCTTGAGTGCAGTTCAGAGCAGGGGGGCGTGTCTTAGGCATTAGACAGCAGGGAATGGCCGGGATTGGTGTAGAGAAAGGGGGCAGAGTTTAGGAGAAGCTGAGAGGGGGAAAAGGGGCGTTTTAAAATCCTGAGGCGTGTGCGTGTTAGAGAAGAGAGTTGGAGCAGATAGTTAGGAGAGAACAGTTATAGATTAGGAATAGCAGTGAAGAATAAGGAAAAAGTCTAACTTGGAAATAGATTCTAGATCAGGGGTCCACAAACTTTTTAAACAGGGGGCCAAGGTCAAATTGTTGGAGGGCCGGATTATAATTTGAAAAAAAAAACATGAATGAATTCCTATGCATACACATATCTTATTTGTAGTGCAAAAATCACTTTAAAACAATACAATAATTAAAATGAAGAACAATTTTAACAAATATAAACTTATTAGTATCTCTGGGAAGTGTGGGCCTGCTTTTGGCTCATGAGATAGGATTGTTGTCATTGTGTGTCTGAAGAAGAGAAGGCTGAGAGGGGATATGATAGCTATGTTTAAATATGTGAGAGGAAGCCACAGGGAGGAGGGAGCAAGCTTGTTTTCTGCTTCCCTGGAGACTAGGACGCGGAACAATGGCTTCAAACTACAAGAGAGGAGATTCCATCTGAACATGAAGAAGAACTTCCTGACTGTGAGAGCCGTTCAGCAGTGGAACTCTCTGCCCTGGAGTGTGGTGGAGGCTCCTTCTTTGGAAGCTTTTAAACAGAGGCTGGATGGCCATCTGACAGGGGTGATTTGAATGCAATATTCCTGCTTCTTGGCAGGGGGTTGGACTGGATGGCCCATGAGGTCTCTTCCAACTCTTTGATTCTATGATTCTATGATTAGTTTATTCAGGTATAATATTGGTGGCAGCATTGGTGTATCGTTTGATCTGTGATCGATCGTTATAATTGGTAGCAGAGATTGGGATTGATTTGCCATTCCTTATACCACTCTACATCCTACTGCAGTTTGGAGGAGGATGAACCATGGATGATAGGACTTGCAGTACCATCACTCACATTCTGAGACCGCTGTGAACCTCATCCAATGACTGATCAGGACCAAACTTGGCACGTAGACCTCTCATGACCCACTTTATGTCCTGGTGTGGTTTGGCCGGGGAAGGACCATGGATTATGGGACTTGCAGTAACTTTGCTCAGTTCTTGAGACCACTGCAACCATCATCCAATTACCAATAAAGACCAAACTTGGCACACTGAGTCTCCATGATGCACTCTACATTCTGGTACGGTTTGGAGGAGGATGCACCATGGATGATGGGACTTGCAATACCTGCACTCCCTTCCTAAGACCATTACAACTGCCAACAATGATGGATCGGGACCACAATTTACACAGAGGGCCCGCATGACCCACTTTACATCCTGGTGCGGTTTGGAAGAATTTGACAATGGAAGATGGGACTTGCAGTCACTTCACTCACTTCCTGAGACCTCTGAGTCCCTCGCCAATGACTGATCAAGACCAAACTTGGCACACAGAGTCCCCATGACCCACTCTACATCCTGATGCACTTTTGAGGAGGACAGACCATGGATGATGGGACTTCAAGTACCTCCATTCCCTTCCCAAGACTGCTGCAACCCTCATCTAATGTCCAGTCAAGACCAAACTTGGTACACAGAGCCCCCATAACCCACTCCTACATACTACTGCAGTTTGGAGGAGGATGGACCATGGATGATAGGACTTGCAGTATCTAAACTTACTTTGTGAAACCACTACGGCCCTGAACCAATGACTGATCAAGACCAAACTTGGCACACAGAGCCCCCATGATCCTATCTACATTTGGAGGAGGGTGGATCATGGATGATGGGACTTGCAGTACCTTCACTCAGTTATTGAAACCATTGCAACCCTAATCCAATGACTGATCAAGACCAAACTTAACACACAGAGCCCCCATGACCCACTCTACATCCTGCTGCAGTTCGAAGGAGGATGGACTTTGGATGATGGGACTTGCAGTAACTTCACTCACTTACTGAAACTACTGTGACCCTGAACCAATGACTGATAAAGACCAAACTTGTCACACAGAGCCCCCATGATCCAATCTGCAACCTGTTTCAGTTTGGAGGAGCATGGATCGTGGATGATGGGACTTACAGTACCTTCACTCACTTACTGAAACCACTGCCACCTTAATCCAATGACTGATCAAGACCAAACTTAGCACACAGAGCCCCCATGACCCACTCTATATCCAGCTGCTGTTTGGAGGATATAGTACCTTCAATTACCTTCACTCACTTCCTGAAAACAATGCAGCCATTATCCAATGACCAATAAAGACCAAACTTGGCATACAGAACCGCCATTACCCACTTTCACAAATAACCTGGGCAGCGACGGGTCCCCAAGCCAGTATATATCTATATCTATATCTATCTATATCTATACATATAATAAAAGTCAAAGTTTGTATGCGGCGGACGTGTGGCGGTGTGGCGGGAGGAGTATGTGCCAGCGTTCTGATTGGCTGCCGCTGTGGTGCTATTTGCATATGGTCTCTGATTGGCCAGCTTCAATAGGAGCCCCTGGTGGAGAAAAGAGTTCATGATAGAAATGGGGACATGAGAAGGAAATTTGCATATGGTCTCTGATTGGCCAGCCTCAATTCCAAGATTCCGAGAAGACAAAGAGAGGAAAGGAAAGGCCAGGGGCTGTATCAGAAAATTACCAATACAGACCAAACATGGAACACAGAGCCCGCAAGACCCACTCTACATCCTGCTGCAGTTTTGGAGGAGGACAGATGATGGATGATGGGACTTCCAGTACCTTCACTCACATTCTGAGGCCTCTGCAAACCTCATGCAATGACTGATGAAGACCAAACTTGGCACATAGACTTCTCATGACCCACTTTATGCCATGGTGTGGTTTGACTGTGGAACGAGCATGGATTATGGGACTTGCAGTATCTTTGCTCAATTCCTGAGACCACTGCAACCCTCATCCAATTACCAATAAAGACCAAACAGCACACTGAATCACCATGACGCACTCTACATACTGGTGCAGTTTGGAGGAGGATGCACCATGGTCGATGGGACTTGCAATACCTGCACTCTCTTCCTAAGACCATTACACCTGGACTTCAAGTACCTCCACTCCCCAAGAATGCTGCAAAACTTATCTAATTACCAATCAAGACCAAACTTGGCACACAGAGCCCACATGACACACTCTACATCCTGCTGCAGTTTTGGAGGAGGGTTGACCATGGATGATGGGACTTCCTGTACCTTCACTCACATTCTGAGACCTCTGCGAACCTCAATCAATGAGTGATCAAGACCAAACTTGGCAAATACATCTCCCATGACCTACTTTACGTCCTGGTGTGGTTTGGAAAAATTTGGAGATAGATGATGGGACTTTCAGTAACTTCACTCAATTTCTGCGACTACTGAGACCCTAATCCAATGACTGATCAAGACCAAACTTAGCACACAGAGCCCCTATGACCCACTCTACATCCTGCTGCAGGTTGAAGGAGGATGGACTTTGGATGATGGGACTTGAAGTACCTTCACTCACGTACTGAAACTACTGCCACCCTCATCCAATGACTGATAAATACCAAACTTGGCCCCCATGACCCACTCTATATCCTGCTGCTGTTTGGAAGAGGGTGGACCATGGATGATGGCACTTCAAGTACCTTCACTCACTTCCTGAAAACAATGCAGCCATTATCCAATGACCAATAAAGACCAAACTTGGCATACAGAACTGCCATTACCCACTTTCTCTAATAACCCGGGCAGTGCCGGGACCACAAGCTAGTATATAATAAAAGTAAAAATTTGTATGCGGCAGAAGTGTGGTGGTGTATGTGCTGGCTTTCTGATTGGCCAGCCAGAAAGTTGCAAGTTTCTCTAATAACCCAGGCAGTGCTGGGTCCCAAGCTAGTAATATAATAAAAGTCAGTGTTGATATGCAGCAGGAATAATATGTGGCAGTGTTCCGATTGGCTGCCACTGTGGTGCTATTTGCATATGGTCTCTGATTGGCCAGCTTCAGGAGGAGTCCCTGATGGAGAAAATGGTTCATGACAGAAACGGAGACATGAGAAGGAAATTTGCATATGATCTCTGATTGGCCAGCCTCAATTCCAAGATTCCGAGATGACAAAGAGAGGAAAGGAAAAGGCCAGGGGCTCTGTCAGAAAATTACCAATACAGAGCAAACTTTGCACACAGAGCCTGCAAGACCCACTCTACATCCTACTGCAGTTTGGAGGAGGATGAACCATGGATGATGGGACTTGCAGTACCATCACTCACATTCTGAGACCGCTGTTAACCTCATCCAATGACTGATTAGGACCAAACTTGGCACGTAGACCTCTCATGACCCACTTTATGTCCTGGTGTGGTTTGGCTGGGGATGGACCATGGATTATGGGACTTGCAGTACCTTTGCTCAGTTCTTGAGACCACTGCAACCCTCATCCAATTACCGATAAAGACCAAACTTGGCACACTGAATTTCCATGATGCACTCTACATCCTGGTGCAGTTTGGAGGAGGATGCACCATAGATGATGGGGCTTGCAATACCTGCACTCCCTTCCTACGACCATTACAACTGCCAACAATGATGGGTCGGGACCACAATTTACACAGAGAGCCTTATGACCCATTCTACATCTTGGTGTGGTTTGGAAGAATTTGTCAATGGATGATGGGACTTGCAGTCACTTCACTCACTCCCTGAGACCACCGAGACCCTCGCCAATGATTGATCAAGACCAAACTTGGCACACAGTGTCCCCATGACCCACTCTACATCCTGGTGCACTTTCGAGGAGGACAGACCATAGATGATGGGACTTCAAGTACCTCCACTCCCTTCCCAAGACTGCTGCAACCCTCATCTAATGTCCGATCAAAACCAAACTTGGCACACAGAGCCCCCATGACCCACTCTACATCCTGCTACAGTTTTGAAGGAGGGTTGACCATAGATGATGGGACTTCCTGTACTTTCACTCACATTCTGAGACCTCTGCGAACCTCATCCAATGTCTGAGCAAGACCAAACTTACCACATAGACCTCTCATGACCCACTTTACATCCTGGTGTCATTTCGAAAAATTTGGAGATGGATGATGGGACTTGCAGTAACTTCACGCACTTTCTGAAACCATTGAGACCCTAGCCAATGACTAATCAAGACCAAACTTGGCACACAGAGCCCCAATGACCCACTCTACATCTTGGTGCAGTTTGGAGGAGGACAGACCATGGATGATGGGACTTCAAGTACCTCCACTCCCTTCCCAAGATTGCTGCAACCCTCATCTAATGACCAATCTAGACCAAACTTGGCACACAGAGCCCCCATGATCCACTCTACATCCTGCTGCAGTTTTGGAGGAGCATTGACCATGGATGATGGGACTTGCAGTACATTTATTCACTTACTGAAACCACTGTAACCCTAAGCCAATTACTGATCAAGACTAAACTTAGCACACAGAGCCCCCATGACCCACTATACATCCTGCTGCACTTTGAAGGAGGATGTACTTTGGCTGATGGGACTTGCATTACCTTCACTCACTTACTGAAACCAGTACCACCCTCATCCAATGGCTGATAAAGACCAAACTTGGCACACAGAGCCCCCATGACCCACTCTATATCCTGTTGCTGTTTGGAGGAGGGTGGACCATGGATGATGGCACTTCAAGTACCTTCACTCACTTCCTGAAAACAATGCAGCCATTATCCAATGACCAATAAAGACCAAACTTGGCATACAGAACTGCCATTACCCACTTTCTCTAATAACCCGGGCAGTGCCGGGACCACAAACTAGTATATAATAAAAGTAAAAATTTGTATGCGGCAGAAGTGTGGTGGTGTATGTGCTGGCTTTCTGATTGGCCAGCTAGAAAGTTGCAAGATTTTGATTGGCTGCCACTGTGGTGCTATTTACATATGGCCTCTGATTGGCAAGCTCCAACAGGAGCCCCTGGTGGATAAAAGAGTTCATGACAGAAACGGAGACATGAGGAAAGGAAATTTGCATATGGTCTCTGATTGGCCAGCCTCAATTCCAAGATTCTGAGATGACGAAGAGAGGAAAGGAAAGGCCAGGGGCTCTGTCAGAAAATTACCAATACAGACCAAACTTGGCACACAGAGCCTGCAAGACCCACTCTATATCCTACTGCAGTTTGGAGGAGGATGGACCATCATCTAATGACCAATAAAGACCAAACTTGGCATACAGAACCACCATTACCCACTTTCTCAAATAACCCGGGCAGCGCTGGGTCCCCAAGCTAGTATGTAATACGTCAAAGTTTGTATGCGGTGGAAGTGTGGCGGTGTATGTGCCAGTGTTCTGATTGGCTGCCACTGTGGTGCTATTTGCATATGGTCTCTGATTGGCCATCCAGAAAGTTCCAAGATTCTGATTGGCTCCCACTGTGGTATAATCTGCATATGGTCACTGATTGGCCAGCCTGAACATTCCGAGGCAGAAAAGAGAATAGGAAAGGGACCCGAAGTTGTCAGGAATGGTTGAAGTCCAAAACACCTTGTGGCCCCCAACAATGACAGAACAAGACTAAACCTGGCACAAACACCCCAAGACCCACTCTACATGCTGGTGCAGTTTGAGCATGGGTGGACCATGGATGACGGGACTTGCAGTACTTGAATTCACTACCTTATAGCACCATGGCCCAAACCAATGACGTATCAGGACCAAACTTGGCACACAGAGGCCCAATGGCCCACTTAAAAACCTGGTGTGGTTCCAGGCAGGATGTGCCACTAATGATGGGATTTGCATTACCTTCACTCGATTCACTTCCCACAGAACATTGTAGCCCCTACAAATCACAGACTGGCCCAAACTTGGCACACAGAGTACTCATAGGCCACTCTACATCCTGATGCAGTTCTAAGGGGGATGGTGAGTATTTTTACTCACTTACTGAAACCACTTCAACTCTCATCCAATGACCAATCAAGACCAAATTGGCACACAGAGTCCCCATGACCCACCCTACATCCTGTTGCAGTTTGGAGGTGGGCTGACCATGGATGATGGGACTTGAAGTACCTTTACTCACTTACTGAAACCACTGCAACCCTGAACCAATGACTGATCAGGACCAAACTTAGCACACAGAGCCCCCATGACCCACTCTACATCCTGCTGCTGTTTGGAGAAGGGTAGACCATGGATGATGGAACTTCAAGTACCTTCACTCACTTCCTGAAAACAATGCAACCATCATCCAGTGACCAATCAAGACAAAACTTGGCATACAGAACCGCCATTACCCACTTTCTCTAATAACCCGGGCAGCGCCAGGTCCCCAAGCTATTCATTTTATAAAAATGATAAACCTAAACAATTTATCAGATTGATGAAGCAGCAGAAGCCTACTTCAGAAATTCTCCAAACAGATATGTACTATGCTAGTAATGCTATTGTTTCTAATTTGAGATTTCACATTATCTGGGATAATTTTTTTTTAAGTATAAATGTAAATACCTTATACAAAGGGCTATGAAGTTTATAATACAAGTTTTAGCTTAAGTTTCCACTACCAGTTGCATTCGGAGGATTTTTGGTCTTCTCATTGTTATGTCAGTGTGTATTTCCTGTATACATAAGATGTCCTCAGACATTTTGGCCACTAGCTCTTCCTTAGCAAGTGACGAACCTTCTATATTAATTGACATAATAGTTAGTGATGGTCTTGATAAAGACCTTTGGTGTTCATCCATATGTCAAGGGAAAAAACAAATACATCCAATTTAAAATGTTTGAAAACAATGCGTTTGGGTTTGGAAAGATTAGCCATTTACAAGAAACATTGCCCAGGCGATGCCCGACAGTATTTACTCAGTCTTCGGGGAGGCTCCTTCATAGGAGGCACTACCTAAAAGAATCCTCCACCTTGTGTGACTGTGGAGCAGAACAGACAACTCTGCATCTGGATGCTTGTCCGCAATGTCCTGCCTCATGTACATTCGAAGAATTATTGGGGGCTACCTACAATGTGGTTGCTGTTGCCCGTTTTTGGTCAAAATATTTAGCCAATTTTATACTAATTTATGCAATGCTTTTGATACAAAATAAATAAATAATAAAAGTGTAAGTTTTAAATGTGCTCTTTTTCATATTCCAGCAGCCAAAGGATTGTCAGAGATGGATTCTTCAATACTTTTGCAACACAATGGAGGTATTCCAGCTAATAAAAAGTTATCTGCAACACTACCAGAACTAGAATATAGAGAAAAGGGGAAAGAAAAAGACAAGGATGCCAAAAAACATAACCTTGGAATAAATAACAATATATTGCAACCTGTAGACTCTAAAATACAGGAAATTGAATACATGGAGAACCATATCAATAGTAAAAGATTAAATAATGATCTTGTGGGAAATACAGAAAACCTCTTAAAAGAGGACTCATGCACTGCCTCGTCCAAAAATTACAAAAATGCTAGTGGAGGTGTGAACTCCTCACCTCGCAGTCACAATGCAACTAATGGGAGCATCCCTTCTTCATCTGCTAAGAATGAGAAAAAACAGAAATGCACTAGCAAGAGTCCAAGCACACACAAAGACTTAATGGAAAATTGTATTCCTAATAACCAGCTGAGCAAACCAGATGCACTGGTAAGGTAAGTTTGATATGTTAGTGACCTAGTTTCGTTTACTTTCCTACTGTTTGTTTTCTGAGTAAGTTAAGATGCCTTTTAAAAGAAGGCTTAGGGCAAGAGCTATGTAAGAAAGTATAAATAACTTGGAGATGGTGCAGAAAAATATATGCTTGTATTTGCATGTATATGTAGACTTTTGTGTGCAGAATTGTTACACGCCCTGTGGAGTTTGTTTGTTTGTTAGGGCTTCCAGAAAACAGTACGACTTACATGCTACTTGCAGTGTGTACTTTATGGGATAAAGTACACACTGTGTGATATATGGGATAGATTGTGATAACCATATTTTCAGAATGCTGGGTAAAGAGCCTAGCTTGAAATATTGACATACTGACATGTTCAAAGGGAAAGCCTTCCTCTGCGTTGTTGATGTTGCCTATTTTATTTTTAAGTTTTCCTTCCTGGACTTGTAGCACTAATGATGGAGATCTGTGTATTTGGTCTTATGGTGCAAAGAAATCCATACCAGAACTGGAAGGAAAGAGGAGTGGTAACAGAGTTACATTTATTGGATCTGGAATATATCTCAGTAATTCATTACAAAAATTAAGCCAGACTTATATCTTGGGTAATTGGAGGGTAAAGACTTAATTTGGAAGATTTTTGATTGTTGTCAAAGTAGCTTTTTGTGAAAAGCCTTTAGAACTGGTTCATACAGTAGTTCCAATTCCATTATCATTTGTTCTCTGGCATATGTGATAACAGGATCAGCCCTCCTCTCAATATTTGTGATAGTGATGACAGCTTTTTAGCTACTTACACTACTTGGGTCTCCAAAGAACTGTGCAATGACATAGGACGTTAACAACTTTTGTGTTTCTGTGATCATCACATCTCTCCCAAGTCAAGGTGGAAAAGCATTGCTTTGCAGCATATCAGCATTGTGAGGATAATGTTCCTCCTCTGTTTGACTTTCAAACTACTCGGGATGTGACACAGAGGTGCAATGTATGGTTCGGAGCAAAGGGAGAACAGGACATTGGCAATTATTTGTTTTGATGCTTCTTCTTGGGCGATCCCTCGTAGTCCGAGGATGATAGCCCTCCAAGTGCCTTGGTAGTGGGTCTGCAAGTGGCTGTGGGGCCCTATTCTTGATCCACATGTTCTCCCACAGTGAGGTGGAAAGCGGTCATGGTTGGGATTGGCTTGACATGCCTTCCTTTTGCCGCATTTCTTCCTTTCACCCTTCATTCGTGTCTCATCAAATTCTGCAGCACTGATGGTCACTGCTAACCTCCAGTTAGAGCGCTCAAGGGCCATGGATTCCGTGTTCTTGGTGTCTATGCAACAGTTTTTAAAGTTAGCTTTAAGCCCATCTTTAAATCTCTTTTCCTGTCCACCAACATTGTTTCCCATTCTTGAGTTGAGAGTATAGTAACTGCTTTGGGAGAAGGTGATCGGCCATTCAGACAATGTGTCCTTCAGTCCAGCGGAGTTGATGGCAGATGATCATTGCTTCAGTGCTGGTAGTCTTTGCTTCTTCCAGCATGCTGACATTTGTTCACCTGTCTTCCAAAGAGATTTGCAGGATTTTTCGGAGGCAACACTGATGGAATTGTTCCAGGAGTTGAGTGTGTAGACAGTTGATGTTTCACAGGCATATAGCAGATTTGGGAGGACAATAACTTTATAAACGAGCACCTTTGTCTCCCTACAGATACCCTGGTCCTCAAACACTCTCTTCTTCATTCAGAAGAATGCTGGACTCGCAGAGCTTAGGCAGTGTTGTATTACAGTGTCGATGTTGACTTTTGTGGAGCGGAAAGGGTCAACATTTTCTAATGTTACACCATTAAGCTGTATTTCTGACATTGTGGAGGGATTGGCTGGTAACTGCTGGAAGAGCACTTTGGTTTCTCAGTGTTCAATGAAGTGCAGCTACTGAAGGGCATAAAAATGTGATAGAATCTGAGTGAGTCGAGCATTCAAAGAAACCTAAAGCAGAATATGTGAAAAAAAAACTTTGGAAAATTGTGGGACTGTTCTGCAAAACTACGGAGTTCCTTTTCATATGTATGGTTTCATTTTGCTGCTGTCAACCATATTTCTTATTGCATCTTTCCTATACTGTTGAAGTAGATGACATCTTGCTTCTTTGTTGTTTTATAATGAGGAATCAAAACTATATGTCAAATTCAAAGGTTCTCAGCCAATGTTTCTTATAAATATGGGGTTCTGTGAAAAGTTGATAGGAATTCTGGGAATGTTACAATTGATTTTAAAAATAAGAATTTTTTGACCTGTAAATATAGTCATTCTTATGCAAGTATTCCCTTAGGGTAGAAGCTTGAGGAATGCTGATCTCTGATGTATGATGATCTGAAACCCAAATAAGAGTGGTATTGTATACTTAGAGTTGAAGTGCTGTATCAAACATTTGAAAGCAAATCTTATGAAAGAATTGAGAATTTGTTTCTAAGCAAATGAAATAACAACAGGGAAGAACAGACATTTAGTTTGAAAGTGCCAAATGGCAGGTGATATAGAAAAAACATAGTCCTGTGATAGTGTCATCCTTTTGCATTTATTTAGAAATTCAGGCAGGAGAACTTACTTAATCTTTATAAAATTATTTTTATTCAGAAACTAGCTGTACCTGGCCGTGTGTTGCTGGGGCCTAGTCTGGTTAAATGAAAAAGAAAGAGCTGGTTTCTAATATATGTAATTTCATTATGCTTATGGATATACAATATTTTTTGTTGATCCCTTGTCTGTGAAATAATAATAATGGGGTAAATAATAATCATCATCATCATCATCTATATAATAATACTGGTGTATATGATGATGATGATGATGATGATGATGATGATAGCAGTGATACTGGTCTATATAATAGGCCTGGGTAACAACGGAAAAATTTGTTTCTAAAATCGATTTGTATTTGGGTTTTTTTTTGTTTCGATATTTAAAATAATTACAAAATTTTCCCTTAAAAAAGTTCGGTATTTACGAAATTTTGTAAATATTTACGAATCGCTTCGTAAAGATGGCGTCCGCGTTAGCGCATGCGCAAAGCGTTTACGAAATTTCGTTATTTGTCGAAGAATAACGAATCGATTCGTAAAGATGGCACCCCGCGTTAGCGCATGCGCAAAGCATTTATGAAATTTCGTTATTTGTTGGAGTTAATAACGAATCGATTCGTTAAGAGGCGCCCGTGTTAGCGCATGCGCAAAGCATTTACGAAATTTCGTTATTCGTAAAAACCGTTAATAACTAATCGATTCGTTACGATGGCGCCCGTGTTAGCGCATGCGCAAAGCATTTACGAAATTTCGTTATTCGTAAATCGGTAATAACGAATCGATTCGTTAAGATGGCGCCCACGTTAGCACAATGCAAAACAAGAAACCATGCAAACAAAAACATTTACAACATATACAGCTTCATAATGGACATTTAGATGGGACATGGAACTCATTTTCTGTTTTTTTTTCATATACATTACAAAATGAAAGATATTGCATGAGCTGAATTAGAAGGGAGTCAATTTTTTTTGGGATTTATGATTTTTACCTTTTTTTTTCTCCCTTACCCTCCCCCCTTCCCCCATATATTTTCTCTTGTCATCCATGGGTGTTATATCTTTGGTACTTAAAAAAAATGTAATAATTAAAAAACATATCTTAATAAAATAATCTAATAACCATAACTAGTAGTTAAACATAAACAATAATAACAGTAATAATAAAATAATCAAATAGAATATAAATCAAATAGAATAATAAATTAAATAAAAAATTATAATAAAATACAGTTGCTAAACAAGAAGCAAGGTAAGAAATTGAAATTAAATTACTTAAGATTGTAATAAAATATAATACATTAAAAATTGTAATTATCATATTTTAACATAACAATATACAAAATATAAATTATTTATTTATAATATATATTAAACAAGTTATAATGTTAAAAATTACAAATTAATTTTTAAAAATGCAGAAAGTAAATTAAATAAAAAGAAGAAAGTATCATAAATTGCACTTTGAAACAACTATGAATATTAAATTATGGGCAAATTATCTGGCTGGGCGATTTTGTTCGATAATTTTGTAAATCGTTTTTTTTTAATAACAGAACGATATTGATATTTTTTTCAAACCCAGAAGTGTTTTTTCTAAATCGAAGCAGCATCCGCCATCTTTTTTATGGACTTCCGCCCATTCATAAGCATAAGATCCAATCTAGCCATATTCTCCGGGTAATCAAGCAGTAGCTCCCCGGAGGCAAAGGAGATTAAGAAGGAAGTTTGTTATGGATGGTCATCTGACAGTTAGGAGTTCCAGGACCAGGGTGGTGGGGAAGGGTGCAAGAGTTACTGCAGTGTGAGCTCTTGGGATGGCAATTTTCATTGCTATGCGGTGTAATGGGTTGTGGTGAGTAAGTAGGCAGGTTGAGTGATTGGAATGAAGATGATAGCAGGATAATAACGCTGTAAAGAGTGCAGAATAAGTGCTGCAGCTGCTCCCTGCAGATCCCCCCCCCCATTTTTTAAAAGTTTTGATAAAGGTTTTTTTTAAAGCAATTATAATGAGGTAGTTGTTTTATGAGGTTGTTGTTTTATGAGGTAGTTTTTATAGAGGTAGTTTTCTAATGAGATTACTTTTCATGATATAGCTGTAGCCTCATTTCTGTCCTCCCACTCCCTAAGTCTGTACGGTAAACAGTAGCAGTGGGTTTCCAGGTGAAAGCAAGGGCAAGTTAGAAATACCCCAAGGACAGAACTGCTTCCATCGCTATCAGAAGGAACACGAGCAACAAAGCATTCGAGTGCTTCGCACTAAAAACTATAGACCTTAATGTCCCACCAACACTCAGCAGACAACCAGGTAGACAAACGGAAAATTTAAAGACAGGTGGGAAAGGCCACCTCACATGTGGAAGAACTTAAGGTTTCAAAGTCGCATTGTCAAGGTTGCAGGTGCACGCATTGAGCAGAGAGCCGTGGGTGCTCCTGAGGGTAGACTGTGATGAAGTACTGGCCTACACTCAGCAGCCAGGAAGACAGTTACCACCCTCAGAAAAGAAAAAAGGAGAATCACAGAACTGCCCTGCAAGAAATTGTGACTGAGAAAAACAAACTAATATGTATGCCAGTCTTATTGCTAACCAGAATCTGTCTAAATCTCTTCCTCTAAGAACGATAGATGTCCTCCACAGAGCAGTGGAGTGATACCATTGAAAAAGGGTTTTGAGGTTAAGATTACTCCAAACAACCCGTCCCATAACACGCATAACCCTCGTAGTCGCAAAAAGCTTCCCAAATACACCTGGAAGGTATATTGGGAATAGGGAGTATGCAACGTAATCAGTCTCTATAAAAAACTTTGCAGACTCTGAACAAGCAGGAAGCAACAGCAACCATTAAGCAGAGGGTACTGTGACGGTTTATTCCAGATGAAACTCTGTGAAAGAAGAACTGGCCTACACAAAGCAGCCAGGCAGACATAACCCTTGGGAGATAACATGTTACTAACGTGTGACAGAATAATTGTAGTGTTTGCTCTTGGGATGGAGATTTGAATTGCAGCACGGTGGAAAGGGTTGGGGTCTGTAAGAGCGCAGGTAAATTGTTTTGAGAGTGCAGAAAATGGGTGCAGAAAAGGGTGTTGAAGGAAGCAGATAGAAGTACTTTGGCTGCCTCATGAGGAAAGGGGAAGTCAAGCTGGCCTTTGAGAGGGAGTGTCTGCCCTCGATGGAGGGGTACAAAGGGGAGTTGGGAGGGGGAAGCGTACACAGGAGTAGAGTGGCGAGGCCAAGATTGCTTTCGAAAGAGAAACTTGCCTAAAAGTCGCCATTAAAATCATCAATAAAAAGAGGTGCTTCCACGAAAATGTTGAGAGGATGGCAGAGTCCTCTACTGCCTGTCCCAGCCCCTGCCTCTCTGCGCTCCCCCGAATGAGTGTCTCTTGAATGAGTGTCTCAGGGTTCCGAAGCGTTTATGAAACTCTGTGAAACAAGAACTGACCAACAGAAAGCAGCTTGGCACACTTAACCCTCAGGAGTGGGGAAGTCAAGCTGGCCTTTGAGAGGGAGTGCCAGCCCTCGATGTAGGGGGATGACCAATAGGCAGTGAAAGGTAAATGCACGCATGACAACCGGAAAGAAAGGAAAGGAAAGGAAAGGGAGTATGTTGGGGGAAGCTGACAGTAATTTTTAGGCCTAAAAGTCGCCATTAAAATCATCAATAAAAAACGAAAATGTTGAGAGGAAAGGGGAAGTCAAGCTGGCCTTTGAGAGGGAGTGCCAGCCCTCGATGTAGAGGGACGACCGATAAGCAGTGAAAGGTAAATGCACGCATGACAACCCGAAAGGAAAGGGTGTATGAAAGGGGAAGCATTCGCAAAAGTAGAGGAGTGCCTCTTTTCCGGGCACTTCAGAGGCAATGCCCAACAGGCAGAAAGGGGACCGGCAGGGATCAACTGGGGAAAGGGTGTATGAAAGGGACTTGAGAGTTGGGGGGAAGTCTACACACAGGAGTAGAGGAGTGCCTCTTTTCCGGGCACCACAGAGGTAATGCCCTACAGGCGGAAATGGACCCGGCAGGGAATGAATGGGGAAATGGTGTATGAAAGAGAGTTGGGGGGGGGGAAGTGTACACAGGAGTAGAGTGGCGAGGTCAAGCTTGCTTTCGAAAGAGAGACTTGCCTAAAAGTCACCATTAAAATCATCAATAAAAAGAGCTGCTTCCATGAAAATGTTGAGAGGACGGCAGAGTCCTCTACCGCCTGTCCCAGCCCCTGCCTCTCTGCGCTCCCCCGAATGAGTGTCTCTAGAATGAGTGTCTCAGGGTTCCGAAGCATTTATGAAACTCTGTGAAAAAAGAACTTACCAACAGAAAGCAGCCTGGCGCACTTAACCCTCAGGAGTGGGGAAGTCAAGCTGGCCTTTGAGGGGGAGTGCCAGCCCTCGATGTAGGGGGATGACCGATAGGCAGTGAAAGGTAAATGCACGCATGACAACCCGAAAGGAAAGGGTGTATGAAAGGGGAAGCATTCGCAAAAGTAGAGGAGTGCCTCTTTTCCGGGCACTTCAGAGGCAATGCCCAACAGGCAGAAAGGGGACCGGCAGGGATCAACTGGGGAAAGGGTGTATGAAAGGGACTTGAGAGTTGGGGGGAAGTGTACACACAGGAGTAGAGGAGTGCCTCTTTTCCGGGCACTCCAGAGGCAATGCCCTACAGCCGGAAATGGGCCCGGCAGGGAATGAATGGGGAAATGGTGTATGAAACGGAGTTGGGGGGGGGAAGCGTACACAGGAGTAGAGTGGCGAGGTCAAGCTTGCTTTCGAAAGAGAAAATGTGTCAAAAACAGCCACAGGACACGCAAGAACTGTGCTAATGTGCAGTGTATTCCTTTCTTTCAATATTTTTTTAAAAAAAACCAAAGTACACATGGTGAACAATAAGGGCAATGTTCCCGCATTCAGCAGGCAGTAGTAATTTAAGGCAACACAAAGCAAAGTACACATCAGGACAATGTTCCCACAGTCAGCAGGCGTGTACATCATTACAGCAAACAGAAAGCAAACAAAAATTTATATTTAATAAGTGCTGGACCGCAAAGGGACAATGTTCCCGCAGTCAGCAGGCGTGTAACTCATTACAGGAAACAGAAAGCAAACAAAAATTCATTTTTAATAAGTGCTGGACCACAAAGGGACAAAGTTCATGCAGTCGGCTGGTGTGTAACTCATTACAGCAAACTGAAAGCAAGCAAAAATTCATTTTTAATAAATGCTGGACCACAAAGGGACAAAGTTCACGCAGTCAGCAGGCCTGTAACTCATTACAGCAAACAGAAAGCAAGCAAAAATTCATTTTTAATAGGTGCTGGACCACAAAGGGACAAAGTTCACACAGTCGGCTGGTGTGTAACTCATTACAGCAAACAGAAAGCAAGCAAAAAAAATTTTTATAAGTGCTGGACCACAAAGGGACAATGTTCCCGCAGTCAGCAGGCCTGTAACTCATTTGAGGAAAGAAAAAGCAAAGTAAAAATGATTTTCAATAACTGCTGGACCCCAAAGGGACAATGATAGACTAATTAGAGGTACTACTTTGTGGTACTAATTGGAGGTAAAAATTGGAGGTTACGGACAGTTAGGTTAAACTGACGATGCAGCAAATAATGAAGAATGCGAGTGAAATACTCCATTCCTCACAGATTCATTCAACAAAAGAGATGGGATGTCCTCTGCCGATAGATTCAACCTTGCCGTATTCACCGGGTAATCAAACAGTAGCTCCCCAGAGGCAAAGGAGGTTAAGAAGGAAGTTTGTCATGGATGGTCATCAGACAGATTGTAGTTCCAGGAGCAGGGTTGTGGGGAAGGGTGTGAGAGTTACTGCAGTGTGAGCTCTTGGGATGACAATTTGCATTGCTATGCGGTGTAATGGGTTGTCATGAGTAAGTAGGCAGGTAAAGTTTTTGGAATGAAAATGGCAGCAGGAAAATAACACTGTAAAGAGTGCAGAAGAAACGCTGCAGCTGCTCCCTGCAGAACCCCCCCCCCCATTTTTTAAAGTTTTGTTAAAGGTTTTTATTAAAAGTAATTTTTATGAGATAGTTGTTTTATGAGGTAGTTGTTTTATGAGGTAGTAGTATATGAGATAGTTTTCTTATGAGATTTTTTTTTCGTGAGATAGCTGCTTCCTTACTATTGTTCTCCCATTCCCTAAGTCTGTACGGTTAACGGTAGCAGTGGGTTACCAGGTGAAAGCAAGGGCAAGTATACCTCAAGGACAGAACTGCTTCCATCACAAACAGAAGGAACACGAGCAATGAAGCATTCGAGTCCTTCGCACTAAAAACTGGAAACCCGAATGTCCCACCAACACTCAGCAGACAACCAGGTAGACAAGTGGAAAATTAAAAGACAGGTTTCAAACTCGCATTGTCAAGGATGCAGAAGCACACATTGAGCAGAGAGCAGTGGTTACTCCCGAGGGTAGTCTGGGATGAAGTACTGGCCTACTCTCAGCAGCCAGGAAGACAGTTAGCACCCTCTCAAAATGTAATTCCAGCCTTGTATGAGGGATGCGAGCAACGTCTCAGAAACCTTGTGTATGAAAGGGAGTTGGGGGGGAGGGTTCCAGAGTATAGGTCAGGGATGGGGACCAACTTACAGCTGGCATGAGAAAAAAAGGGAGGGGTAGTGTCTCTCTGCAGTCATCTTTGACAGCATATCAGTCGCACTCCAGTGAGACTGCCTGCAAGGGGCGGCCGGTAACGACTGGGGAAAGAGGAGGGGAAAGGGTGTATGACAGGGAGTTAAGGGAGGTAATGAGGAATTTTTGACCCATTGCAGATGTCATCCTTCGATGCCATGCAAAGTCAAATTTCCATTTGAGTTCTGGGGTTCTGAAGCGTTTACTCTGAAAAAACTAGTGTGCTCAAAGCACTTTGTGTTGGGGGGGGGGGTAAGCGTACACTGGAGTACAGGACTGCCTCTTCTCCGGGCACTCCAGAGGCGATGCCCAACAGGCTGAAAGGGGACTGGCAGGGAATGACAGGGGGAAGGGTGTATGACAGGAAGTTATGGGAGGTAAAGAGTAATTTTTGACCCATTGCTGATGTCATCCTTCGATGCCATGCAAAGTCAAATTTCAATTTGAGTCCCGGGGTTCCGAAGCGTTTACTTTGAAAAAACTAGTGTGCTCAAAGCACTTTGTGTTGGGGGGGGGGGAAGCGTACACTGGAGTACAGGACTGCCTCTTCTCCGGGCACTCCAGAGGCGATGCCCAACAGGCTGAAAGGGGACTGGCAGGGAATGACAGGGGAAAGGGTGTATGACAGGAAGTTATGGGAGGTAAAGAGTAATTTTTGACCCATTGCTGATGTCATCCTGCTGCTGTGCTGTGCTGTGCTGTGATGTCATTGCTGCTGTGAGAAGGCCAAAACCTTCCTGGCCTTCTCCATGCCCTCCCGGGGGGGGGGGGGAGGACATTCTAAAAATCTTTCACTGCATCTTTCCAAGCATTTCTGTCGTCCCTCAGTGAGACAGACTGTAAGTCCTCCAGGGGTGGGCTCTTGACCCTGCCCCCCCGGGATTAACTGCCTTTTTGTCTGCTGAGAGAAGGCCGATACCCTTCCCGGCCTTCTCCCTCCCATGCCCTCCCGGGGGGACACTGGTCAGGGCCTCCGGGAGTGTCATGGTGTGCACTTCCCTTTCACTGCATATCGGCCGTCCCCCAGTGAGACAGACTGTAAGTCCTCCCGGGGTGGGCTCTTGACCCTGCCCCCCGGGATTGACTGCCTTTTTGTCTGCTGAGAGAAGGCCGATACCCTTCCCGGCCTTCTCCCTCCCATGCCCTCCCGGGGGGACATTGGTCTGCCCCCCCCCCCCCGGGAGTGTCATGGTGTGCACTTCCCTTTCACTGCATATCAGCCGTCCCCCAGTGAGACAGACTGTAAGTCCTCCCGGGGTGGGCTCTTGACCCTGGCCCCCCAGGGTTGGCTGCCTTTTTGCCTTCCAGGCAACATGCAATCATGCAGTATGGAGGAACGGGAAGGTTTTCGCTGATTTGTTCAGTTCACCTCCTGGCACCATGGTACAATACAATATCCCGAATCGCAAAACTTTCTCTCGAACAGTCATTGCAGCTTTGTTCGAGTGATGAGTACTTGCGAGAGATGATGAGAGACTGGATACGGCATACTCATTCCGGTGGTACTAACTCGGGATTCATGGTCACAGACGCAGGAAGGAACATGATCCGGGCGGTCGAAAGTGCCGGCTTCTCAAACGTAATGCATGGTGCATTTGCTACATAACTTTGTAAAAGATGTCTTCAAGGGGCCCAATGAGAACAGCGCCACTGCCGTCTCTCAACTCATTGAGCGCTGCCGAAGAATCGCGGGCTTCTTCCACCGTAGCTCTAAGTCCGCAAAACTGGAGTGCCTCCCACAACACCGGTTACTGCAGGATGTCACCACCCGCTGGAACTCCACCTACATCATGTTGGAGCGCACGGTGGAGCAACAGAGGGCAGTCCACGCCGTCTCACTATCAATTGAGGCTCCGATAAACAAGCTGGTCCCCAACAACCAGGAGTGGATGACCATCACTCAGCTGGTCGAGATCCTAGAACCATTCAAATTAGCCACCGAACATCTTTCAGCACAGAAAGCACTACTCAGCCATGTGGTCCCTGTCGTCCTGCGTTTGAAGAGGCATTTGGAGTCGCTGGGTGGACAAAGTACATTGCAATCGTCACCCTCCAACGTAACTCGCTCGACCTCCTTGCTGTGGAAAAGCTGGTCTTCTTGAAGGCCAACTTGCCAGTTTTGGGCTATCCTCAGATTGATTTTGATAGCACGGACCCGTAGATCACTACAGCCTTTTTTTTGGTAAGTCGCTGGGTGGACAAAGTACATTGCAATCTATGGCTGGGCCCCTGTTGACTCCACAGGCTCAGGAGGTGGTCAGAAAGTTGACTTTCGCCATCTGTAATCGTCTTCACATTTGTCTTTGGTGAAACAAAAGCTGTTTCACCCAGTTGTTGTGTGTCCTGTGGCTGTTTTTGCCCCACTACAGGGCAAGCATTTTGATAATTTTCTTTTTTAAAACTTTTACTGCTAAATATTTCTTTTATTCTTAAAAAAAAATTAAAAAATATTTTTTTAAAAAAGAAAACACTGCTGCACATTTGTCTTTGGTGAAACAAAAGCTGTTTCACCCAGTTGTTTTAAAACACAAAGGTTTTAAAATCAGAAACTAGCAAGTATCAAAACAGCTTCAAAGGACAGTATGAAGAACAGTCAGATAAGGATATATCTTCATGGGAAATTGAGACTGGAAGCTATTACCACTCCTAATCCTTATCAATTCCCTCTTTTCTCTATGCTATAGCAAAGCCTATTATAATTCTAAATTATTATAATTATGTATGTATGTATGTATGTGTATAATATGTATATATTTACAGCATTGATATTCGGCCCTTCTCATTCCGAAGGGGACTCAGGGCGGATTACAGAACACATACACAGCAAACATTCAATGCCATTAAACAGACAGGATAGACAAAATATAGAGGTATTATATGGTATGATCCAGACTCACCCAGTAAACAAGCAGTAGTTGCCCGGAGACAAAGGAGGTAAAGGGGAATGTTTGTCCAGGACGGGGAAAAAAAGAGGGTGACCGTATAGGTCAGGGATGGGGACTTACAGCTGGCATGAGAAAAAAAGGGAGGGGTCAATGGCACTCTGTAAAAATTCAGGGGTACGTTCCTTTATTGCGGTCAATTCTGGGAGGGATGGGCATGCCATAGCAGGTGCACTCGTAGAGCAGAGATTTGTGGAGTAGAGGAGTGCCTCTTTTCCGGGCACCTCAGAGGCGATGCCTAACAGTTAAGGAGTCAAAGGCCAATAATACCCTTCCCAGCCTTAACCAAGTCCTCCCGGAGGGGGGGGGTCATTGACCCCCTGGTAGTGTCTCTCTGCAGTTATCTTTCACAGCATATCAGTCGCGCTCCAGTGAGACTGCCTGCAAGGGGCAGCCGGTAACGACTGGGGAAAGGGTGTATGAAAGGGAGTTGGGGGGGGGAAGCGTATACACAGGAGTAGAGGAGTGCATCTTTTCCAGGCACTCCAGAGGCGATGCCCAACAGGCTGAAAGGGGACCGGCAGGAAACGACTGGGGAAAGGGTGTATGAAAGGGAGTTGGGGGGGGGAAGCGTACACAGGAGTAGAGGAGTGCCTCTTTTCCGGGCACACCAGAGGCGATGCCCAACAGGCTGAAAGGGGACCAGCATGAAACGACTGGGGAAAGGGTGTATGAAAGGGAGTTGGGGGGGAAGCATACACACAGGAGTAGAGGAGTGCCTCTTTTCTGGGCACCCCAGAGGTGATGCCCAACAGGCTGAAAGGGGACCGGCAGGAAACGACTGGGGAAAGGGTGTATGAAAGGGAGTTGGGGGGGAGCGTACACAGGAGTAGAGGAGTGCCTCTTTTCCGGGCACTCCAGAGGCGATGCCCAACAGGCTGAAAGGGGACTGGCCAGTAACGACTGGGGAAAGGGTGTATGAAAAAATATGTATGTAAAATAAGTTTCCTGACTATGAATTTATATATATATTGCAAAATAATTTTCCTGGTTATGCATTCATTTTTTTATGGAGTTGGGGGGGGGGGGGGAAGCATACACACAGGAGTAGAGGAGTGCCTCTTTTCCGGGCACTCCAGAGGCGATGCCCAACAGGCTGCAAGGGAAAAAAGGGAAAAAAACAGGGGCACAGAGAGATTGAAGCCAAGAATACAGTGGCCATGGTGTAGGTATGCTGCAGCATTCGATCGGAGGAGAAAACAAACACTGTTTGGGAGGTCAAAGAGAAGAGGAAGAAACCAGGCGCCAGCCATGCATATGTCATCCAAAGACAAAGGAAACTTCTGAGAACATCACTGTGTGGCAACACAAAGCAAAGTAAACTTGATTTTCAATGTTCCCACATTGATTTTCCTGAATTGATTTTCAAGGAGGGCAGGAAAACAGTGGGGCACTGAGGGCAGGAAAACAGTGGGGCACTGTATTACAAAATGATTCACTGCAATAAGTAAATAAAGTAAGTAAAAAAGTAGTTTCCAGAAAGCACTGATTGCCAGGGATAAATCCCCTTGGCAACCACAACAAAGGATCAACACTACACTACTAAAGTACTAACTACTTATTTACAATTATTTGTAATTTTTATTTGTAATATTTTTTTGGGTATTTTTTAATTAAATAAAAGTATTATATAACGCTAAAATAAGTTGTTAAAAATAAAAATCAACAAAATGCTTGCTGGCGGTCTGCCGCGACACGAGCTAACGCCAATCCCAGCCCCTGCCTCTCGGCGCTCCCCCCGTGCTCTTAACTGAGTGTCCCTGTGGTCCGAAGCGTTTACTTTGAAAAAACTTGCCGAAAAGTCGCCATTAAAATCATCAATAAAAAGAAGTGCTTCCACGAAAATGTAGAGGACCAAAGCGTTTACTTTGAAAAAATTAGTGTGGTCAAAGCTGACCGCTTGCATTAATCAAGAACGAAAGTCGGAGGTTTGAAGACGAACAGATACCGGAGGAAAGGTGTATGGGGAAAGGGTGTAAAGAGGATTTTTTGTCTCACTGCCATGCAAAGTGAAATTTCCATTTAAGCGGGCGAAAGGGGTGGCACAGATACTGTGAAAGCTAAATGCACACATGACAACCGCAGGGCAGCCGGCAATGACTGGGGAAAGAGTGGGGGGGAGCGTACACAGGAGTAGAGGAGTGCCTCTTTTCCGGGCACTCCAGAGGCGATGCCCAACAGGCTGAAAGGGGACCGGCAGGGAACGACTGGGGAAAGGGTGTATGACAGGGAGGATGCTGCTGAGGGAAGAGGAGGAGACGACTACAGAGGAGGAGGAAGGAGGAGGAAAAGAAGAGACGGCGACGCTGTTGCTGCCAGGGGCCTGTTGTTGTCGCCGACGCCGACGCCGTCGCTGCTCCTCTCCGCGGCGGCTCGGCCCAGCAAGGCCCCGGAGGAGATCCCCACCGGCGCCCAAACAGCTGCCTTTTTCCCTGCTGTGAGAAGGCCAAAACCTTCCTGGCCTTCTCCATGCCCTCCCGGGGGGGGGGGGGCATTGGACATTCACAGCATCTTTCACTGCATCTTTCACAGCATCTCAGCCATCCCCCAGTGAGACAGATTGTAAGTCCTCCCGGGGGGGGGGGGGCTCTTGACCCTGGCCCCCCAGGATTGGCCGCCTGCTGCTTGATTACTGGGTGTAGGCCAATCCCCTTCCCGGCCTTCTCCCATGCCCTCCATGCCCTCCCGGGGGGACATTGGTCAGTGCCCCCCGGGAGGGTCATGGTGTGTGCACTGATCTTTCACAGCATATCAGCCGTCCCCCAGTGAGACAGGCTGTAAGTTCTCCTGGGCGGGCATTGGACATTCACACCCCCCGGGAGTGTCATGCTGTGCACTTATCTGTCACAGCATCTAATCCCAGCCGTCCCCCTGTGAGACCGACTGTACGACCTCCCGGGGGGGGGGCCTTGACCCTGGCCCCCTGGGAATGGCTGGCTGTCTGCTTTCTGAAGGCCAATTCCCTTCCCAGCATTCTCCAAATCCTTTCGGGGGGGGGGCTCTTGACCCTGCCCCCCCGGGATTGGCCGCCTGCTGCTTGATTACTGGGTATAGGCCAATACCCTTCCCGACCTTCTCCCATGCCCTCCCGGGGGGGACATTGGCCAGTGCCCCCCCGGGAGTGTCATGGTGCGCACTTATCTTTCACAGTATATCAACCGTCCCCCAGTGAGGCAGTGAGACAGTGAGACAGACTGTAAGCACATGCTTACGTTGCGTCTGAATGACTGCTCCTCTGCAGTGATGGTGCCTGGTTTCTTCTTCTTCTCTTTGTCAACCAATGCTGTGATGACACCCCAAAGAATCTCTGGCTGTACAGGAGGTCAGGGTATGAATATGCCCATGATGTAATCGGGCTGGGCGTTTTCGTTCGTTATTTTCGTATTTAGTTTTTTTTTTTGATAATGATAACACAACGATATCGATGTTTTTTTCAAACCCGGAAGTGTATTTTCTAAAACGAAGCATCATCCGCCATCTCACAGGGAGCTTTTTTTTGGGAGTGGGAAGCATAGGGTTACATTGATATTTTATTATTATTGGTTTTTTAAAAATATTTATAAACAATTACAAATTACTTTTAAATCATTACAACGAAATAATTTCCTTTCTTTTTTTTCCTAAACTGGTGGAAGTCATTTCAAAAATGGCAGATGCTGTTCCTCTTTTTTGGTGCCAAGGGGATTTCTCCCTGGCAATAAGTGTGTTTTGGAAATCCAGTGTTCTTTGCTTTTCTGTTAACTCAAGGTAGTTACAACCAGTGACTGTCTGCGGCCTTTGTGGCCCATTTTGGTCCAGCCCTTTTTGAAAATCCACTGTTCTTAGCAGTGGCAGAGCAAGATCGAACTTGGCGCACAGAGCCAACATAACCCACTCTACATTCAGGGGACGAGTGGAGAATGATTAACAATGCATAATGGGATTTTATTTGCAGTACCTTCACGAACTGATAACCGATAAAGAACACCTTTGTAACATTATGCCTTTCTCAAGTAATCCTGCTTGCGCCATGTCCCCAATGTAGTTTTTAATAAATGTCAATTTGTAACACCACGAACAAGGAAGACAAGGAAGCCTTTAAGTGAATTTATGCAGCACTCCTTATATCGGGAAACACAAAAAAAAGACAAAAAGGTAACTCATCAAGGAATGTCGAACAGAGCACAGATTCACAGAGTGCAATCAGTTTGCAAACTGTGAGCAAGTAAGATCCACTAACACCCTTAAAGCTGAGGATGATGGTTATTCAGGAGGCAAATCTGGGATGAGACATGATTTTCTTCACCAAGGGTCTTATGACTCTTATTCATTAGAGAAACATGATGGTTGTACCATCAAGGTACATTCTCCGCCGATAGATCCAACCGATCCACACTCACCCAGTAATGAAGTAGTAGTTGCCCGGAAACAAAGGAGGTAAAGAGGGAAGTTTGTTATGGGTGGATAGCAGACAGATTGGAGTTCCAGGAGCAGGGAGGGAACAACTGGGGAAAGGTTTACTAAAAATAATAAGGAATAATCGAAATGCATGCCGACAACAACTGTGCAAATGTGCAGTGTATTCCTTTTTTTCAGTATTTTTTTTAAGAATAAAAGAAGTATGTGCAAATGTGCGGTGTTTAATTTTTTTTGAAATACGTTTTAAAAATCTTTTTAGAAATAAAAGAAATATTTAGCAGAAAATTATCAAAATGCTTGCCCTGTAGTGGGGCAATATTTTTTTTAATTTTTTTTTAAATTAAAGAAATATTATTTAGCAGTAAAATTATCTAAATGCTTGCCCTGTTAAAATAAAAATACAAATAGTGGGACAAAAACAGCCACAGGACACACGACAACTGTACAAATGTGGAGTGTATTCCTTCTTTACAGTATTTTTTTAAAAAAGCAAAAGTACACATAGTGAACAATACGGGCAATGTTCCCGCATTCAGCAGGCAGTAGTAATTTAAGGCAACACAAAGCAAAGTACATTTTTTTGGTTTGTTTTTTGGGTGGGTTTTTTTGTGGGTTCTTTTGTGGGTTTTTTTGGGGGGTTTCTTATGGGGTTTTTGTGTTTTTTTGTTTTGTTTTTTGGGGGATTTATTTCTTGTTTTTTTGTGTGGTTACTTTTTTTGTTTTTTAAATTAATTAAATAAATATATATATAAATAAATAATAGCAGCAGTTTTTTGGCCCGTTTTTTTGGATTTTTGTGGGTGTTTTTTTATTTTTTGGGGTTTTTTTGTGGTTTTTTCAGGTTTTCTTGTGTTTTTTTTGTGGATTTATTTCTTGTGTTATGTGGGTTTTTTTAAAAATTAAATAAATATATAAATAAATAATAGCAGCAGTTTTTTTGGTGAGATTCTTTGTTTTCCTTTTTTAATAATTAAATAAATAAATAATAGCAGCTGTTTTCTCTAATAAATATAAAAATATAAGTCCCTTCATTTTTAACGGGTTTTTCATAAGTTTTTTTTGTGGGTTTTTTTGTGGGTTTTTTTGTATGAGATAGGTAGTTTGTTTATGGGTAACGGGGTTGGGAGGGGGGAAGCGTACACAGGACTACAGGAGTGCCTCTTCTCCGGGCACCCCAGAGGCGATGCCCAAAAGGCTGAAAGGGGACCGGCAGGAAACGACTGGGGAAAGGGTGTATGAAAGGGAGTTCGGGGGGGAAGCGTACACAGGAGTAGAGGAGTGCCTCTTTTCCGGGCACCTCAGAGGCGATGCCCAACAGGCTGAAAGGGGACTGGCCAGGGGAAAGATGGGCAGAGATGCTGTGAAAGCAAAGTGCACAAATGACAACCCCAGGGGCGGTAGGGAACGACGGATCCCTTGTTATGAATGCCCTACACTGGCGCCCTCTTTTCCGGGTACTCCAGAGGCGATGCCCAACAGGCTGAAAGGGGACCGGCAGGAAACGACTGGGGAAAGTTTGTAGGAAAGGGAGTTGGTGGGGGAGGGTTCCAGAGTAATTACAGTGCTTGAGATGGCAATTTGCATTGCATTGCATTGCATTGCATTGTAACACGGGATGAAGAACTGGCCTACACACAGCAGCCAAGAAGACATTTCAAACCAGAGAATTTGTAAATTTTCTGAAACTTTGTGTTGGCAAAAGGAGCGCACTGGAACAACACAAATAATGAGCGAGCACTGTATTATAGCACTTTGTGTTGGCCAAAGGAGCGCACTGGTTGGAACTACACAAATGAAATGCTTGCACTGTTGTGGAGCAAACAGCCACAGGACAGGGACAAACGCACACACAGGCACACAAGGGTCTTTTCTTTTTTTAGAATATTTTTTGAATTTTTTGAAGAATAAAAGAAAGATATTTTTCAGAAATATTTAAAAATGGAAAATTAACAAAATGCTCGCCCTGTTGTGGAGCAAACAGCCACAGGACAGGGACAAATGCACACACAGGCACACAAGTTTCTTTTCTTTTTTTGGAATAGTTTTTGAATTTTTTGAAGAATAAAAGAAAGATATTCTTCAGAAATATTTAAAAATGGAAAATTAACAAAATGCTTGCCCTGTTGTGGAGCAAACAGCCACAGGACAGGTACAAACGCACACACAGGCACACAAGGGTCTTTTCTTTTTTTAGAATATTTTTTGAAGAATAGAAGAAAGATATTTTTCAGAAATATTTAAAAATGGAAAATTAACAAAATGCTAGCCCTGTTGTGGAGCAAACAGCCACAGGACAGGGACACACGCGCGCACACAGACACACAAGTTTCTTTTCTTTTTTTAGTATTTTCTTGTATTTTTTGAAAAATAAAAGAAAAATATTTTTCAGAAATATTTAAAAATGGAAAATTAACAAAATGCTTGCCCTGTTGTGGAGCAAACAGCCACAGGACAGGGACAAACGCACACACAGGCACACAAGGGTCTTTTCTTTTTTTAGAATATTTTTTGAATTTTTTGAAGAATAAAAGAAAGATATTTTTCAGAAATATTTAAAAATGGAAAATTAACAAAATGCTTGCCCTGTTGTGGAGCAAACAGCCACAGGACAGGGACAAACACACACACAGGCACACAAGGGTCTTTTTGTTTTTTAGAATATTTTTTGAATTTTTTGAAGAATAAAAGAAAGATATTTTTCAGAAATATTTAAAAATGGAAAATTAACAAAATACTAGCCCTGTTGTGGAGCAAACAGCCACAGGACAGGGACACACCCGTGCACACAGGCACACAAGTTTCTTTTCTTTTTTTGGAATATTTTTTGAATTTTTTGAAGATAAAAGAAAGATATTCTTCAGAAATATTTAAAAATGGAAAATTAACAAAATGCTTGCCCTGTTGTGGAGCAAACAGCCACAGGACAGGGACAAACACACACACAGGCACACAAGGGTCTTTTCTTTTTTTAGAATATTTTTTGAATTTTTTGAAGAATAGAAGAAAGATATTTTTCAGAAATATTTAAAAATGGAAAATTAACAAAATGCTAGCCCTGTTGTGGAGCAAACAGCCACAGGACAGGGACACACGCGCGCACACAGACACACAAGTTTCTTTTCTTTTTTTAGTATTTTTTTGTATTTTTTGAAAAATAAAAGAAAAATATTTTTCAGAAATATTTAAAAATGGAAAATTAACAAAATGCTTGCCCTGTTGTGGAGCAAACAGCCACAGGACAGGGACAAACGCACACACAGGCACACAAGGGTCTTTTCCTTTTTTAGAATATTTTTTGAATTTTTTGAAGAATAAAAGAAAGATATTTTTCAGAAATATTTAAAAATGGAAAATTAACAAAATGTTGCCCTGTTGTGGAGCAAACAGCCACAGGACAGGGACAAACGCACACACAGGCACACAAGGGTCTTTTCTTTTTTTAGAATATTTTTTGAATTTTTTGAAGAATAAAAGAAAGATATATTTCAGAAATATTTAAAAATAGAAAATTAACAAAATGCTTGCCCTGTTGTGGAGCAAACAGCCACAGGACAGGGAAAAACGTGCACACAGGCACACAAGTGTCTTTTCTTTTTTTAGAATATTTTTTGAATTTTTTGAAGAATAAAAGAAAAATATGAAAGGGGACTGGCCAGGGGAAAGATGGGCAGAGATGCTGTGAAAGCAAAGTGCACAAATGACAACCACAGGGGCGGTAGGGAACGACGGCTCCCTTGTTATGAATGCCCTACACAGGCGCCCTCTTTTCTGGGCACCCCAGAGGCGATCCCGAACAGGCTGTAAGGGGACCGGCAGGAAACGACTGGGGAAAGTTTGTAGGAAAGGGAGTTGGGGGGGGGAGGGTTCCAGAGTAATTACAGTGCTTGTATTTGGGATGGCAATTTGCATTGCATTGCATTGCATTGTAACACAGGATGAAGTACTTGCCTACACACAGCAACCAAGAAGACATTTCAAACCAGAGAATTTGTAAATTTTGTGAAACTTTGTGTTGGAAAAGGAGCGCACTGGAACTACACAAATAATGAGCGATCACTGTATTATAGCACTTTGTGTTGGCCAAAGGAGCGCACTGGTTGGAACTACACAAATGAAATGCTTGCCCTGTTGTGGAGCAAACAGCCACAGGACAGGGACACACGCGCGCACACAGGCACACAAGTTTCTTTTCTTTTTTAGTATTTTTTTTGAATTTTTTGAAGAATAAAAGAAAAATATTTTTCAGAAATATTTAAAAATGGAAAATTAACAAAATGTTCGCCCTGTTGTGGAGCAAACAGCCACAGGACAGGGACAAACGCACACACAGGCACACAAGGGTCTTTTCTTTTTTTAGAATATTTTTTGAATTTTTTGAAGAATAAAAGAAAAATATTTTTCAGAAATATTTAAAAATGGAAAATTAACAAAATGCTCACCCTGTTGTGGAGCAAACAGCCACAGGACAGGGACACATGTGCGCACACAGGCACACAAGTTTCTTTTCTTTTTTTAGTATTTTTTTGAATTTTTTGAAGAATAAAAGAAAAATATTTTTCAGAAATATTTAAAAATGGAAAATTAACAAAATGCTCGCCCTGTTGTGGAGCAAACAGCCACAGGACTGGGAAAAACGCACACACAGGCACACAAGGGTCTTTTCATTTTTTAGAATATTTTTTGAAATTTTTGAAGAATAAAAGAAAGATATTTTTCAGAAATATATAAAAATGGAAAATTAACAAAATGCTCGCCCTGTTGTGGAGCAAACAGCCACAGGACTGGGAAAAACGCACACACAGGCACACAAGGGTCTTTTCATTTTTTAGAATATTTTTTGAAATTTTTGAAGAATAAAAGAAAGATATTTTTCAGAAATATATAAAAATGGAAAATTAACAAAATGTTGCCCTGTTGTGGAGCAAACAGCCACAGGACGGGGAAAAACGCACACACAGGCACACAAGGGTCTTTTCTTTTTTTAGAATATTTTTTGAATTTTTTGAAGAATAAAAGAAAGATATTTTTCAGAAATATTTAAAAATGGAAAATTAACAAAATGCTCACCCTGTTGTGGAGTGTACACAGGAGTAGTGGAGTGCCCCAGAGGCGATGCCCAACAGGCTGAAAGGGGACTGGCCAGGGGAAAGATGGGCAGAGATGCTGTGAAAGCAAAGTGCACAAATGACAACCCCAGGGGTGGTAGGGAACGACGGCTCCCTTGTTATGAATGCCCTACACAGGTGCCCTCTTTTCCGGGCACTCCAGAGGTGATGCCCAACAGGCTGAAATGGGACCGGCAGGAAACGACTGGGGAAAGTTTGTAGGAAAGGGAGTTGGGGGGGGGGAGGGTTCCAGAGTAATTACAGTGCTTGTATTTGGGATGGCAATTTGCATTGCATTGCATTGCATTGTAACACAGGATGAAGTACTTGCCTACACACAGCAACCAAGAAGACATTTCAAACCAGAGAATTTGTAAATTTTGCGAAACTTTGTGTTGGAAAAGGAGCGCACTGGAACTACACAAATAATGAGCGAGCACTGTATTATAGCACTTTGTGTTGGCCAAAGGAGCGCACTGGTTGGAATAACACAAATGAAATGCTTGCCCTGTTGTGGAGCAAACAGCCACAGGACAGGGACAAATGCACACACAGGCACACAAGGGTCTTTTCTTTTTTTAGTATATTTTTTGAATTTTTTGAAGAATAAAAGAAAGATATATTTCAGAAATATTTAAAAATGGAAAATTAACAAAATGCTCGCCCTGTTGTGGAGCAAACAGCCACAGGACAGGGACAAACGCACACACAGGCACACAAGGGTCTTTCCTTTTTTAAGAATATTTTTTGAATTTTTTGAAGAATAAAAGAAAGATATTTTTCAGAAATATTTAAAAATGGAAAATTAACAAAATGCTCACGCTGTTGTGGAGCAAACAGCCACAGGACAGGGACACATGTGCACACACAGGCACACAAGGGTCTTTTCTTTTTTTTAGTATTTTTTTGAATTTTTTTAAGAATAAAAGAAAAATATTTTTCAGAAATATTTAAAAATGGAAAATTAACAAAATGCTCGCCCTGTTGTGGAGCAAACAGCCACAGGAAAGGGAAAAACGCACACACAGGCACACAAGGGTCTTTTCATTTTTTAGAAAATTTTTTGAAATTTTTGAAGAATAAAAGAAAGATATTTTTCAGAAATATATAAAAATGGAAAATTAACAAAATGTTGCCCTGTTGTGGAGCAAACAGCCACAGGACGGGGAAAAACGCACACACAGGCACACAAGGGTCTTTTCTTTTTTTAGAATATTTTTTGAATTTTTTGAAGAATAAAAGAAAGATATTTTTCAGAAATATTTAAAAATGGAAAATTAACAAAATGCTCACCCTGTTGTGGAGTGTACACAGGAGTAGAGGAGTGCCCCAGAGGCGATGCCCAACAGGCTGAAAGGGGACTGGCCAGGGGAAAGATGGGCAGAGATGCTGTGAAAGCAAAGTGCACAAATGACAACCCCAGGGGTGGTAGGGAACGACGGCTCCCTTGTTATGAATGCCCTACACAGGTGCCCTCTTTTCCGGGCACTCCAGAGGCGATGCCCAACAGGCTGAAATGGGACCGGCAGGAAACGACTGGGGAAAGTTTGTAGGAAAGGGAGTTGGGGGGGGGGGGAGGGTTCCAGAGTAATTACAGTGCTTGTATTTGGGATGGCAATTTGCATTGCATTGCATTGCATTGTAACACAGGATAAAGTACTTGCCTACACACAGCAACCAAGAAGACATTTCAAACCAGAGAATTTGTAAATTTTGCGAAACTTTGTGTTGGAAAAGGAGCGCACTGGAACTTCACAAATAATGAGCGAGCACTGTATTATAGCACTTTGTGTTGGCCAAAGGAGCGCACTGGTTGGAACTACACAAATGAAATGCTTGCCCTGTTGTGGAGCAAACAGCCACAGGACAGGGACAAACGCACACACAGGCACACAAGGGTCTTTTCTTTTTTTAGTATATTTTTTGAATTTTTTGAAGAATAAAAGAAAGATATATTTCAGAAATATTTAAAAATGGAAAATTAACAAAATGCTCGCCCTGTTGTGGAGCAAACAGTCACAGGACAGGGACAAACGCACACACAGGCACACAAGGGTCTTTTCTTTTTTTAGAATATTTTTTGAATTTTTTGAAGAATAAAAGAAAGATATTTTTCAGAAATATTTAAAAATGGAAAATTAACAAAATGCTTGCCCTGTTGTGGAGCAAACAGCCACAGGACAGGGACAAACGCACACACAGGCACACAAGGGTCTTTTCTTTTTTTTAGAATATTTTTTGAATTTTTTGAAGAATAAAAGAAAGATATATTTCAGAAATATTTAAAAATGGAAAATTAACAAAATGCTCACCCTGTTGTGAAGCAAACAGCCACAGGACAGGGACATATGCATGCACACAGGCACACAAGTTTATTTTCTTTTTTTAGAATATTTTTTGAATTTTTTGAAGAATAAAGAAAGATATTTTTCAGAAATATTTAAAAAATGGAAAATTAACAAAATGCTCGCCCTGTTGTGGGGCGTACAGAGCAGTAGAGGAGTGCCTCTTTTCCGGGCACTCCAGAGGCGATGCCCAACAGGCTGAAAGGGGACTGGCCAGGGGAAATATGGGCAGAGATGCTGTGAAAGCAAAGTGCACAAATGACAACCCCAGGGGCGGTAGGGAACGACGGCTCCCTTGTTATGAATGCCCTACACAGGCGCCCTCTTTTCCGGGCACCCCAGAGGCGATGCCGAACAGGCTGAAAGTGGACCGGCAGGAAACGACTGGGGAAAGTTTGTAGGAAAGGGAGTTGGGGGGGGAGGGTTCCAGAGTAATTACAGTGCTTGTATTTGGGATGGCAATTTGCATTGCATTGCATTGCATTGCATTGCATTGCATTGTAACACGGGATGAAGTACTGGCCTACACACAGCAGCCAAGAAGACATTTCAAACCAGAGAATTTGTAAATTTTCCGAAACTTTGTGTTGGAAAAGGAACGCACCGGAACTACACAAATAATGAGCGAGCACTGTATTATAGCACTTTGTGTTGTCCAAAGGAGCGCACTGGTTGGAACTACACAAATGAAATGCTTGCCCTGTTGTGGAGCAAACAGCCACAGGACAGGGACACACGCGTGCACACAGGCACACAAGTTTATTTTCTTTTTTTAGTATCTTTTTGAATTTTTTGAAGAATAAAAGAAAAATATTTTTCAGAAATATTTAAAAATGGAAAATTAACAAAATGTTCGCCCTGTTGTGGAGCAAACAGCCACAGGACAGGGACAAACGCACACACAGGCACACAAGGGTCTTTTCATTTTTTAGAATATTTTTTGAATTTTTTGAAGAATAAAAGAAAGATATTTTTCAGAAATATTGAAAAATGGAAAATTAACAAAATGTTGCCCTGTTGTGGACACACGCGCGCACACAGGCACACAAGTTTCTTTTCTTTTTTTAGAATATTTTTTGAATTTTTTGAAGAATAAAAGAAAAATATTTTTCAGAAATATTTAAAAATGGAAAATTAACAAAATGCTCACCCTGTTGTGGAGCAAACAGCTACAGTACAGGGACACATGTGCGCACACAGGCACACAAGTTTCTTTTCGTTTTTTAGTATTTTTTTGAATTTTTTGAAGAATAAAAGAAAAATATTTTTCAGAAATATTTAAAAATGGAAAATTAACAAAATGCTTGCCCTGTTGTGGAGCAAACAGCCACAGGACAGGGAAAAACTCACACACAGGCACACAAGGATCTTTTCATTTTTTAGAATATTTTTTGAAATTTTTGAAGAATAAAAGAAAGATATTTTTCAGAAATATTTAAAAATGGAAAATTAACAAAATGTTGCCCTGTTGTGGAGCAAACAGCCACAGGACGGGGAAAAACGCACACACAGGCACACAAGGGTCTTTTCTTTTTTTAGAATATTTTTTGAATTTTTTGAAGAATAAAAGAAAGATATTTTTCAGAAATATTTAAAAATGGAAAATTAACAAAATGCTCACCCTGTTGTGGAATGTACACAGGAGTAGAGGAGTGCCCCAGAGGCGATGCCCAACAGGCTGAAAGGGGACTGGCCAGGGGAAAGATGGGCAGAGATGCTGTGAAAGCAAAGTGCACAAATGACAACCCCAGGGGTGGTAGGGAACGACGGCTCCCTTGTTATGAATGCCCTACACAGGTGCCCTCTTTTCCGGGCACTCCAGAGGCGATGCCCAACAGGCTGAAATGGGACCGGCAGGAAACGACTGGGGAAAGTTTGTAGGAAAGGGAGTGGGGGGGGGGAGGGTTCCAGAGTAATTACAGTGCTTGTATTTGGGATGGCAATTTGCATTGCATTGCATTGCATTGCATTGCATTGCATTGTAACACAGGATGAAGTACTTGCCTACACACAGCAACCAAGAAGACATTTCAAACCAGAGAATTTGTAAATTTTGCAAAACTTTGTGTTGGAAAAGGAGCGCACTGGAACTACACAAATAATGAGCGAGCACTGTATTATAGCACTTTGTGTTGGCCAAAGGAGCGCACTGGTTGGAACTACACAAATGAAATGCTTGCCCTGTTGTGGAGCAAACAGCCACAGGACAGGGACAAACGCACACACAGGCACACAAGGGTCTTTTCTTTTTTTAGCATATTTTTTGAATTTTTTGAAGAATAAAAGAAAGATATATTTCAGAAATATTTAAAAATGGAAAATTAACAAAATGCTCGCCCTGTTGTGGAGCAAACAGTCACAGGACAGGGACAAATGCACACACAGGCACACAAGGGTCTTTTCTTTTTTTAGAATATTTTTTGAATTTTTTGAAGAATAAAAGAAAGATATTTTTTAGAAATATTTAAAAATGGAAAATTAACAAAATGCTCGCCCTGTTGTGGAGCAAACAGCCACAGGACAGGGACAAATGCATACACAGGCACACAAGGGTCTTTTCTTTTTTTAGAATATTTTTTGAATTTTTTGAAGAATAAAAGAAAGATATTTTTCAGAAATATTTAAAAATGGAAAATTAACAAAATGCTCACCCTGTTGTAAAGCAAACAGCCACAGGACAGGGACATATGCACGCACACAGGCACATAAGTTTATTTTCTTTTTTTAGAATATTTTTTGAATTTTTTGAAGAATAAAAGAAAGATATTTTTCAGAAATATTTAAAAAATGGAAAATTAACAAAATGCTCGCCCTGTTGTGGAGTGTACAGAGCAGTAGAAGAGTGCCTCTTTTCCGGGCACTCCAGTGGCGATGCCCAACAGGCTGAAAGGGGACTGGCCAGGGGAAAGACGGGCAGAGATGCTGTGAAAGCAAAGTGCACAAATGACAACCCCAGGGGCGGTAGGGAACGACGGCTCCCTTGTTATGAATGCCCTACACAGGCGCCCTCTTTTCCGGGTACTCCAGAGGCGATGCCGAACAGGCTGAAAGGGGACCGGCAGGAAACGACTGGGGAAAGTTTGTAGGAAAGGGAGTTGGGTGGGGAGGGTTCCAGAGTAATTACAGTGCTTGTATTTGGGATGGCAATTTGCATTGCATTGCATTGCATTGTAACACGGGATGAAGTACTGGCCTACACACAGCAGCCAAGAAGACATTTCAAACCAGAGAATTTGTAAATTTTCCAAAACTTTGTGTTGGAAAAGGAGCGCACTGGAACTACACAAATAATGAGCGAGCACTGTATTATAGCACTTTGTGTTGGCCAAAGGAGCGCACTGGTTGGAACTACACAAATGAAATGCTTGCCCTGTTGAGCAAACAGCCACAGGACAGGGACACATGCGCGCACATTGGCACACAAGTTTCTTTTCTTTTTTTAGTATTTTTTTGAATGATTTAAAAATGGAAAATTAACAAAATGCTCACCCTGTTGTGAAGCAAACAGCCACAGGTCAGGGACACATGCGCACACACAGGCACACAAGTTTCTTTTCTTTTTTTTTAGTATTTTTTTGAATTTTTTGAAGAATAAAAGAAAAATATCTTTCAGAAATATTTAAAAATGGAAAATTAACAAAATGCTTGCCCTGTTGTGGAGCCAAGAGCCACAGGACAGGGACAAATGCACACACAGGCACACAAGGGTCTTTTCTTTTTTTAGAATATTTTTTGAATTTTTTGAAGAATAAAAGAAAGATATTTTTCAGAAATATTTAAAAATGGAAAATTAACAAAATGCTAGCCCTGTTGTGGAGCAAACAGCCATAGGACAGGGACACATGCGCGCACACAGGCACACAAGTTTCTTTTCTTTTTTTAGTATTTTTTTTGAATTTTTTGAAGAATAAAAGAAAGATATTTTTCAGAAATATTTAAAAATGGAAAATTAACAAAATGGTCACCCTGTTGTGGAGCGTACACAGGAGAAGAGGAGTGCCTCTTTTCCAGGCCCCTCAGAGGCGATGCCCAACAGGCTGAATGGGAACCGCAGGAAACGACTGGGGAAAGGGTGTATGAAAGGGAGTGGGGGGGGGGAAGGGTACACAGGAGTAGAGGAGTGCCTCTTTTCCGGGCTCTTCAGAGGTGATGCCCAACAGGCTGAAAGGGGACCGGCAATAAACGACTGGGGAAAGGGTGTATGAAAGGGAGTTGGGGGGACGGGAAGCGTACACACAGGAGTAGAGGAGTGCCTCTTTTCTGGGCACTCCAGACGCGATGCCCAACAGGCTGAAAGGGGTCCGGCAGGAAACAACTGGGGAAAGGGTGTATGAAAGGGAGTTGGGGGGCCTACACACAGCAGCGAAGAAGACATTTCAAACCAGAGAATTTGTACATTTTCCGAAACGAGCACTGTCTTATAGCACTTTGTGTTGGCAAAAGGAGTGCACTTTTCTTTTTTTAGAATATTTTTAGAATATTTAAAAATGGAAAATTTACAAAATGCTTGCCCTGTTGTGAAGCGTACACAGGAGTAAGTGCCTCTTTTCCAGGCACCTCAGAGGTGATGCCCAACAGGCTGAAAGGGGACCGGCAGGAAACGACTGGGGAAAGGGTGTATGAAAGGGAGTGGGGGGGGAGCGTACACACAGGAGTAGAGGAGTGCCTCTTTTCCGGGCACCCCAGAGGCGATGCCCAACAGGCTGAAAGGGGACTGGCCAGTAACGACTGGGGAAAGGGTGTATGAAAAAATATGTATGTAAAATAAGTTTCCTGACTATGAATTTATATATATATTGCAAAATAATTTTCCTTGCTATGCATTCATTTCTTTATGGAGTTGGGGGGGAAGCATACACACAGGAGTAGAGGAGTGCCTCTTTTCCGGGCACTCCAGAGGCAATGCCCAACAGGCTGAAAGGGGACCGGCAGGGAACAACTGGGGAAAGTTTGTAGGAAAGTGAGTTGCGGGGGAGGGTTCCAGAGTAATTGCAGTGCTTGTATTTGGGATGGCAATTTGCATTGCATTGCATTGCATTGTAACACGGGATGAAGTACTGGCCTACACACAGCAGCCAAGAAGACATTTCAAACCAGAGAATTTGTACATTTTCTGAAACGGCAAGAGACGACTCACAGAACTGCCCTGCAAGTAATCGTGCTTGCGAACAAAGAACTTGCCTACAGAAAGCAGCCAGGCAGACACAACCCTCTGGGTACCATTCTACTAAAGCGTTAGGAAAACTAGTTTCTTAGGAGTACTCCTTTTTTTATAAACAAAAAGAAATTAGGTGGCCACCCAGGAATTTTACACATAAGGTGATGTGAGGCAATCAGAGTAATTCCGGATGACAGCGCACATAACACAGAACTTTGTAATGCATCGGAAGATGGGAAAGACGATTACAGATTTCAGAACTAATGATCAAGTAGTGGTCCAGGAGGGAAGAGAAACAGAGATTGTAACACTTGCATCAGACATACAAAAAAGTAACAAAACAATTATAAAACTTGGAGTCATTAATTTGATTCTTCCTTGATCCTCAAACTATTACAAAATGGCTCTATATTCAATTGTAAAATAATTTAAATACAAATCATTGACGAAATACAAAATTACCAAACGAAACTGGCCAAGCCTAAGTCTTTCGAGGAAACAGAAAGCAAAGTAAAATTGATTTTCAATAAGTGCTGGACCCCAAAGGGCCAATGTCCCTGCAGACAGCAGGTGTGTGTGTGCGGGCAGGGGCTGTGGGAAGGGGCTCCGGGAATGCCTGCCTGCTTGCCTGCAGTGAAAGCTAAATGGACTTTGGGATCGAGCTGGCGGTTTGCCACGAGGCGAGCTACTGCCTGTCCCAGCCCCTGCCTCTCGGCGCTCCCCCCATGCTCTTAAATGAGTGTCCCTGTGGTCCGAAGCGTTTACTTTGAAAAAACTTGCCGAAAAGTCGCCATTAAAATCATCAATAAAAAGAAGTGCTTCCATGAAAATGTGGAGGACCGAAGCGTTTACTTTGAAAAAATTAGTGCGGTCAAAGCTGGCCGCTTGCATTAATCAAGAACGAAAGTCGGAGGTTTGAAGACAATCAGATACCGGAGGAAAGGTGTATGGGGAAAGGGTGTATGACAGGGAGGATGCTGCTGAGGGAAGAGGAGGAGACGACGATGACGACGCCAGTCCCAGCCCCTGCCTCTCTGCGCTCCCCCCGTGCTCTTAAATGAGTGTCCCTGTGGTCCGAAGCATTTACTTTGAAAAAACTTGCCGAAAAGTCGCCATTAAAATCATCAATAAAAAGAAGTGCTTCTATGAAAATGTGGAGGACCGAAGCGTTTACTTTGAAAAAATTAGTGTGGTCAAAGCTGGCCGCTTGCATTAATCAAGAACGAAAGTCGGAGGTTTGAAGACGATCAGATACCGGAGGAAAGGTGTATGGGGAAAGGGTGTATGACAGGGAGTTAAGGAAGGTAAAGAGGAGGTGAAAGTGTGTATGAAAGGCCATGGCAAAGTCAAATTTCCATTTGAGCGAGCGAGAGGGACGGCAGAGAAAACGATGCCGACTAACCATCCACCACAGGAGGCCATGGGCAAGTCAATATGGGCCGCACTGATTGGAACTACACAAATGAAATGCTTGCCCTGTAGCGGGGCAAAAACAGCCACAGGGCAAATGTGCAGCAGTTTTATCTCTTTTTTTTGGAAATATTTTTTAATTTTTTTTAAGAATAAAAGAATTATTTAGCAGGAAATTTTTTTAAAAAGAAAAACATCAAACTGCTTGCCGACAACAATTGTGCAAATGTGCAGTGTATTCCTTTTTTTCCAGTATTTATTTTTTTAAGAATATAAGAAGTATGTGCAAATGTGCAGTGTTTTTTTTTGGAAATATTTTTTAATTTTTTTTTTTAGAATGGGGATGATCTACAAGGGCAATGTTCCCACATACAGCAGGCAATAGTTATTTTAGCATACACTGGAGTAGAGGAGTGCCTCTTTTCCGGGCACTCCAGAGGCGAAGCCCAACAGGCAGAAAGGGGACCGGCAGGGAACAACTGGGGAAAGGGTGTATGAAAGGGACTTGAGAGTTGGGGGGAAGTGTACACACAGGAGTAGAGGATTGCCTCTTTTCCGGGCACTCCAGAGGCAAAGCCCAACAGGCTGAAAAGGGACTGGCCGGGAACAACTGGGGAAAGGGTGTATGTATGAAAGGGAGTTGGGGGGGGGGAAGCGTACACACAGGAGTAGAGGAGTGCCTCTTTTCCGGGCACCTCAGAGGCGATGCCCGAATGGGGAAAGGGTGTACGAAAGGGAGTTGGGGGAAGCGGACAGGAGTACTTTGGCCACATCATGAGGAAAGGGGAAGTCAAGCTGGGCTTTGACAAGGAATGTAGTAGTAATTTAAGGCAACACAAAGCAAAGTACACATCAGGACAATGTTCCCGCATTCAGCAGGGAATAGTAATTTAAGGCAACACAAAGCAAAGTAGTACACATCAGGACAATGTTCCCGCATTCAGCAGGGAGTAGTAATTTAAGGCAACACAAAGCAAAGTAGTACACATCAGGACAATGTTCCCGCATTCAGCAGGCAGTGGTAATGTAAGGCAACACAAAGCACAAAGCAAAGTAGTACACATCAGGACAATGTTCCCGCATTCAGCAGGCAGTGGTAATGTAAGGCAACACAAAGCACAAAGCAAAGTAGTACACATCAGGACAATGTTCCCGCATTCAGCAGGCAGTGGTAATTTAAGGCAACACAAAGCAACACAAAGCATAAAGCAACTAAGGTGATCTACGGCACGGAGCAAGGTTTGCTGTCAAAATCTATCTCCGGGTAGCCCCAAACTGGCAAGTTGGCCTTTAAGAAGACCAGCTTTTCCACCGCAAGGGGGTCGAGCGAGGTACGTTGGAGGGTGATGACATCTCCTGCCAGGCTGAAGACCCTCTCACTCTGCACGCTAGTTGGTGGGCAGCTGAGAAATTTGCGTGCTACGGTTGAGAGGTCAGGCCATGTATTGCTTCGGGAGGACCAGTACGCCAATGGATCGCTGTGTACAATCTCCTGAGGCTCCTCAAAGTACCAATTGACAGAGAACTCTGCCGAGTCCATCTTTGCCGCCTGGGCCGACAAAGATGTTCCTTGCCCTGCCATCAAAACGATACTGTCGGTTATGAAATGCTCCGCTCTCCTCTTTTTCAGCTGCACTGCTCTTCCTTCATCCCTGCTAGGTGGCAAGGTGGGACTAATGTTATCGGTGCTGCCATAACCGCTGGTGTTTTGGGGATTAACGGCAGAAGGAATTTGCTCTGAGCGTTCCCCCACCCTCCGAGAGTATTCTTCTCTCACGAGCGAGAGAAGTTCGGCCTTCCACTTTGGCAGTTCTTTGGGGCAGACAGAGTCCTTGATGCAAGGGTCGCAGAGTGCTGCCAAAACATTAGTCTTACTCTCCGTCAACGGTAGAAGACGTTTACGGAGGGCGAAATTCAACTTTCTGACCACCTCCTGGGCCTGTGGAGTCAAGGGCCCAGCCATACACTGCAGTGTACTTTGTCCACACAGCGACTCCAAATGGCTCTTCAAACGCAAGATGACTGGGACCACATGGCTGAGTAGTGCTTTCTGTCCTGAAAGTTTTTCGGTGGCCAGTTTGAATGGTTCTAGGATCTCAACTAGCTGAGTGATGGTCATCCACTCCTGGTTGTTGGGGACCAGCTTGTTTATCGGAGCCGCAATTGACAGCGAGACAGCGTGGACTGCCCTCTGTTGCTCCACCATGTGCTCCAACATCATGTAGGTGGAGTTCCAGTGGGTGGGGACATCTTGCAGTAACCGGTGTTGTGGGAGGCACTCCAGGATTTGCCTGTCATGCAGTAGTTTTGCGGACTTAGAGCTATGGTGGAAGAAGCCCGCGATTCTGCAGCAGCGCTCAATGAGTTGAGAGACGGCAGTGGCGCTGTTCTCATCGGGCCCCTTGAAGCCATCTTTTACACAGTTATGCAGCAAGTGCGCCATGCATGTTACGTTTGTGAAGCCGGCACTTTCGACCGCTCGGATCATGTTCCTTCCTTCATCTGTGACCATGAATCCCGAGTTAGTACCACCGGAATGAGTATGCCACATCCAGTCTCTCATCATCTCTCGCAAGTACTCAGAAATGGTGTCGGCCCTGTGATCCGTATCAATCACCCCAAGGGACAGGAGTGCCCAACGATGACCCGAGTCTAGGCAACCCTCCGTCTACCACCAGTGAGCGGTCAGGGACAAATAGGAATGCCCTCCTCCCATGCTCGTCCAGATGTCCGAGGTGAAATGTACATGGACGGGTTGTGACTTGTTCAACAGGGTTCTGAGACGTTGCTTGCATCCCTCGAACAAAGCGGGAATGACTGTTCGAGAGAAAGTTCTGCGACTTGGGATATTGTACCATGGTGCCAAGAGGTGAACAAATCGGCGGAAACCTTCCCGTTCCACCATACGGAAGGGCTGGTGGTCCAGAGCTATCATCTCTCCCAGGCGATGTGTTATTTCCTTCACTGATGGCGGCTTAAATCCAGATCTCACCCTTGTAACTTGCAGGCCCCAAGCATCGATGGTTTTCTGCATGGGGCCTGTTGGTGTGTTTGGAGTGCTCTGTGTACTGCTGCATGTGCTGGCGACTTCAACTGCGTCCAACTTCACATTTGGGTGGTGTCTCTTAATGTGCATCCTTAGCCCTGTTGTGGCAAGATGCCTCATATCTTTTCCTCTGCTGACGCTCACACCGCAATGTCTGCAAACTGCCAAAGTGGCCCTCTGATTATGGACGTCATAATGATCCCATAGGAGCGATCTCGGCCTACCCCTACTACACACTTCAGATGTACTCATGCTCGTGTTTGAACTGTCGGTGTTTGTGGAAGGGATTGTTGGTTGTTTCTGTGGCTCGCCTTCCAGCAGCATGCAGTCCTCTTGATCACTAATTCCTGTGGTGGAAGCAGATTCCATATTGTCTTCCTCCCATTCCTCAGACACGTCCGCCTCCTCGCCCTCTTCATAACAAGTAGGATCAGAGGTACTTGGAAGGACATCAGGATCTGAACGTAGAGTCTTTCGAACTGATGAATAAGGAGGAGGTCCTGCCATCTCACAGCTGGTTGAAGGATCTGTGGGTGTTTCAATAACCATCTCGTCGGTTGAATGTTCCCTTCTTGTCAATGTGTCCATCTTCAGTCCCCTGCCTTTCTTAGGTATTCGTGATAGCACTTGGCCCTTGCGACTTGAAAAGCCAGGAAGGAAGCGTTTCATCACAATGGTTGGAACTAAACAAATAATGAGCGAGCACTGCATTATAGCACTTTGTGTTGGCAAAAGGAGCGCACTGGAACTACACAAATAATGAGCGAGCACTGTATTATATAGAAGTTTGTGTTGGCAAAAGGAGCACACTGGTTGGAACTACACAAATAATGAGCGAGCACTGCATTATAGCACTTTGTGTTGGCAAAAGGAGCGCACTGGAACTACACAAATAATGAGCGAGCACTGTATTATAGCACTTTGTGTTGTCAAAAGGAGCGCACTGGAACTACACAAATAATGAGCGAGCACTGTATTATAGCACTTTGTGTTGTCAAAAGGAGCGCACTGGAACTACACAAATAATGAGCGAGCACTGTATTATATAGCAGTTTGTGTTGGCAAAAGGAGCGCATTGGTTGGAACTACACAAATAATGAGCGAGCACTGTATTATATAGCAGTTTGTGTTGGCAAAAGGAGCGCACTGGTTGGAACTACACAAATAATGAGCGAGCACTGTATATTATATAGCACTTTGTGTTGGCAAAAGGAGCGCACTGGAACTACACAAATAATGAGCGAGCACTGTATTATAGCACTTTGTGTTGGCAAAAGGGGCGCACTGGAACTACACAAATAATGAGCGAGCACTGTATTATAGCACTTTGTGTTGTCAAAAGGAGCGCACTGGAACTACACAAATAATGAGCGAGCACTGCATTATAGCACTTTGTGTTGTCAAAAGGAGCGCACTGGAACTACACAAATAATGAGCGAGCACTGTATTATAGCACTTTGTGTTGTCAAAAGGAGCGCACTGGAACTACACAAATAATGAGCGAGCACTGTATTATATAGCAGTTTGTGTTGGCAAAAGGAGCGCATTGGTTGGAACTACACAAATAATGAGCGAGCACTGTATTATATAGCAGTTTGTGTTGGCAAAAGGAGCGCACTGGTTGGAACTACACAAATAATGAGCGAGCACTGTATATTATATAGCACTTTGTGTTGGCAAAAGGAGCGCACTGGAACTACACGAATAATGAGCGAGCACTGTATTATATAGCAGTTTGTGTTGGCAAAAGGAGCGCACTGGAACTACACAAATAATGAGCGAGCACTGTCTTATAGCACTTTGTGTTGGCAAAAGGAGCGCACTGGAACTACACAAATAATGAGCGAGCACTGTATTATATAGCAGTTTGTGTTGGCAAAGGGAGCGCACTGGTTGGAACTGCACAAATAATGAGCGAGCACTGTATTATAGCACTTTGTGTTGGCAAAAGGAGCGCACAGGTTGGAACTACACAAATGACAAACGCACACACAGGCACACAAGATTCTTCTCTTATTTTAGGTTATTTTTTGAATTTTTTGAAGAATAAAAGAGAAATATTTATCAGAAATATTTAAAAATGGAAAATTAACCAAAAACTTGCCCTACTGTGGAGCAAACACAGCCACAGGCCAGGGACAAACGCACACACAGGCACACAAGATTCTTCTCTTTTTTAAGGTTATTTTTTGAATTTTTTGAAGAATAAAAGAGAAATATTTATCAGAAATATTTAAAATTAACCAAAAACTTGCTCTACTGTGGAGGAAACACAGCCACAGGCCAGGGACAAATGCACACACAGGCACACAAGATTCTTCTCTTTTTTAAGGTTATTTTTTGAATTTTTTGAAGAATAAATGAGAAATATTTATCAGAAATATTTAAAATTAACCAAAAACTTGCCCTACTGTGGAGCAAACACAGCCACAGGCCAGGGACAAACGCACACACAGGCACACAAGATTCTTCTCTTTTTTAAGGTTATTTTTTGAATTTTTTGAAGAATAAAAGAGAAATATTTATCAGAAATATTTAAAATTAACCAAAAAATTGCTCTACTGTGGAGCAAACACAGCCACAGGCCAGGGACAAATGCACACACAGGCACACAAGATTCTTCTCTTTTTTAAGGTTATTTTTTGAATTTTTTGAAGAATAAATGAGAAATATTTATCAGAAATATTTAAAATTAACCAAAAACTTGCCCTACTGTGGAGCAAACACAGCCACAGGCCAGGGACAAACGCACACACAGGCACGCAAGATTCTTCTCTTTTTTAAGGTTATTTTTTGAATTTTTTGAAGAATAAAAGAGAAATATTTATCAGAAATATTTAAAAATGGAAAATTAACCAAAAACTTGCCCTACTGTGGCGCAAACACAGCCACAGGCCAGGGACAAACGCACACACAGGCACACAAGATTCTTCTCTTTTTTTAGGTTATTTTTTGAATTTTTTGAAGAATAAAAGAGAAATATTTATCAGAAATATCTAAAAATGGAAAATTAACCAAAAACTTGCCCTACTGTGGAGCAAACACAGCCACAGGCCAGGGAGAAATGCACACACAGGCACACAAGATTCTTCTCTTTTTTAAGGTTATTTTTTGAAGAATAAAAGAGAAATATTTATCAGAAATATTTAAAAATGGAAAATTAACCAAAAACTTGCCCTGCTGTGGAGCAAACACAGCCACAGGCCAGGGACAAACGCACACACAGGCACACAAGATTCTTCTCTTTTTTTAGGTTATTTTTTGAATTTTTTGAAGAATAAAAGAGAAATATTTATCAGAAATATTTAAAAATGGAAAATTAACCAAAAACTTGCCCTACTGTGGAGCAAACACAGCCACAGGCCAGGGACAAACGCACACACAGGCACACAAGATTCTTCTCTTTTTTAAGGTTATTTTTTGAATTTTTTGAAGAATAAAAGAGAAATATTTATCAGAAATATTTAAAAATGGAAAATTAACCAAAAACTTGCCCTACTGTGGAGCAAACACAGCCACAGGCCAGGGACAAATGCACACACAAGCACACAAGATTCTTCTCTTTTTTTAGATTATTTTTATAATTTTTTGAAGAATTAAAGAAAAATATTTATCAGAAAAAATGGAATATTAACAAAAATCTTTCCCTGCCCTGTTGTAGGGTGAGAACAATGCAAAAATGAAAGCAAGATGCAAGCAATGAATCCCAAGAGCCAAGCCTCCCTCCCCGATCCTCCCGTCTTCTCCCTCGCCTTCAGAATGAGCAATGCGGCCACGCGGAGCCGCTTTTAAAGGGCTGTCCGGCCAATCACTATCAGCCACGGTGCTGCTTGGGTGCTTGGGAGCGCCGGATTGGCTCCCAGGGCACCCAACATCCTCCATCCCTATAACGTCATTTCCGAAACGGGCGGAAGCTCGTAAAAAGGATGGAGGATGCCGTTTTGTTATTGAAAAACCCTTCCGGGTTTGAAAATATATTTTGAAATCATTTTGTAATTGTTAAATATAACGAATATTTAACAAATTACAAAATTAACGAACAAAACCGCCCAGGCCTACTATATAATATTAATCAGTGTGCCTTGGGGAAACTCTTCCCTTCCCTCCTATCTAGCTCTCCCTTTCTAGCACTCAATCCTACCTACACCAATATATACTAGACACACAACTACTAAAACTATTTTATAAACCTCACACTCCCTGTCTGTTGATTTTTGTGTGTCCGTCTAGTATATGTTTATTGGTAAATACATTGGAAACTGAAGTCTCTTCTTATTTTCTGTAAATACCCATGTCAGTCTAAAGGGGAAAACATATATATCTTACTTAAATTAAGAATGGCCCAAACACACCATTGGGAAATCACCATTGTGAAACATCTTGCCAAGAGACAATTCATAATGCAGATCATAATACTATTCATAATGCAGATCATAATACTAATAATATTCAGAGCTTGTATGGGGCTCACATATGATATATTTGAGTATCATCCCACCCCAAAAAACCCAACAATTATGAAGTGAAAAGTGGCCCTTGCAAGAAAGGATCACAAACCTTTTCTACAACAAAGTTATGCCTATTCTGCTGAAATTATTAATCAATGTAATATGATCTTATATTTTATCTGTGCAATATTTACTTTTATAGTCTATCTTTTAATAATAATAATAACAATTATCATCGAAGGCTTTCATGGCCGGAATCACTGGGTTGTTGTAGGTTTTTTTCGGGCTATATTGCCATGTTCTAGAGCCATTCTCTCCTGATGTTTTGCTTGCATCTATGGCAAGCATCCTCAGAGGTTGTGAGGTCTGTATGAGGTCATTGCTATTTAAAAATCTAATTCCTAAAAGAAGCAAAAACATAAATCCAATAACACTTTGTTGTGCAAGTCATTTCCACCTTGTGATGATCCTCAGGTGAACCCATCATGGGTTTTTGACAAGGTTTCTTTGGAGTGAGGGTTGCCATTGTCCTGCTTTGAGACTGAGAGAATGGAACGTGCTCAAAATCTCCCACTTTATCCAGCTTCTCTTAAATGTTTAGCTATACCAATGTGTTCCACGTTGTACAGTTCTGAGTTATAGGAACTGATAAAAATCGTTGTTATTCAAATCTAACGTCCACCTTAGGGTTATATTCACATCATACGGGATACAAAGGGGGGAGTTGCTTCAGGAGTGCCTGGATCTCCTATTTGAGGGACGTAATCTCTAATTCAATTGGCATAGTGCAATGCTATGCAATCCTGGGATTTGTAGTTTGGTCAGTCATCCACATTCTTTGGCAGAAAAGGCTCAAGACTTTGTAAAACCACAACTCACATTATTCCATAGCATTGAACAAAGGCAATTAGAGTGAATTCATTCTACAGCAGAAGTGCATCCCAAGGTTTTCTTTTCTGTTGCTGAAAGCTTTGGTGTTCTACATACATAACTTATGTTGTACTGTGGCTTGTATGCTGTATGTGTATGTAAAATGTTTTTGACACGAGCAATGGACTAATCAGTAAAACATAATACTTCCTCATAGCCTGAAGATGATGGTCCTCCAAGCATAGTGTCTTGGCGCTGAATCCATAGGTGGCTGTGGAGTCTTATTCTTTATCTGCATGTTCTCCCGCAGTGAGGACATTGGTTTCCAGGTGGAAGGCAGTCCTGGTCAGGGTTGGCTTGATGCTTCTTCCTCTAGGCATGTTTCTTCCTTTTGCCCTCCATTTGTGGCTTTTCAAATTCTGCAGCACTGCTGGTCACAGCTGACCTCCAGCTAGAGCACTTGAGGGCCAGGGCTTCCCAGTTCTTAGTGTCTATGCCACAGTTTTAAGGTTGGATTTAAGGCCATCTTTCAAACTCTTTCCCTGTCCACCAACATTATGTTTCCCATTTTTGAGTTGGTAGTAACTGCTTTGGGAGACAGTGATCAGGTATTTGGACAACATAGCCAGTCCAGTTGATGGCATAGAAGCATTGCTTTAATGCTGGCGGTCTTTGCTTCTTCTTCCAGTTTGCTGACATTTGTCTGCCTGTCTTCCCAAGAGATTTGCAGGATTTTCCGGTGGCAAGTCTGATAGAATCGTACCAGGAGTTGAGTGTGATATCTGTTGACAGTCCACGTCTCACTGGCATATAGCAGGGTTGAGAGGACAATAGCTTTATAAAGTGTTCGAACACTTTTGTTTTCAAAGAAGGAATTATAAATAGGCAGCCACTGTAATGCACAGCTTTTTAGGCTAAATTACAAAGAGTGCACTTTTTGCCACTGTGAATTACATGGTTTTGAAAATTGAGGTGTGCATTAGATTCCATGGCACATTAGACACGAGTAAATACCGTATTTGATCGCTTTGTTATCTCCCCTGCCTTCTGGACAACAGAGTTAGTTGCAAGGCTGGTGAGGAATTGGCTGGATCTTACCTTCCAGACAGAGTTTGACTTTAAACACATTTAAGTATGGTTGAAGGCTACCATTGCTACTGTATATTTCTCCTTTTTGAATATGATTAGTCATTTGTTCTTGGAAGGCTTCATCTGGATCTCCACTTGTAGGGATCTAAGAAGGACGCACATGATGTTCCTGTTTTTCATCCCCTGTGTTATTATTTTTAATCACATGCTCTCATCTTTCTGGTTTCCATGGGTATTTCCACAGGTGTACAATTCAGTATAGTCTCACTTATCCAACTTTTTTGTTCATCCAACGTTCCGTATTATCCAACGCAGTCTGCCTCCTGCCCGGATCCAAAGCTGTTTCAATACATTGCAATGTTTTGGTGTTAAATTTGTAAATACAGTAATTATTACATAACATTACTGTGTATTGAACTGCTTTTGTCTGTCTTTTTGTTGTAAACCATGATGTATTGATGCTTAATTTTTAAAATCATAATGTAATTTGACATTTCATAGGCTTTTCCTTAATCCCTCCTTATTATCCAACAATTTCGCTTATCCAATGTTCTTTTTTTTAAAAAAAAAGATTTTTATTCATTAATTGTGGACACACAAATAATTAAAATATCGTATACATACCTAAGATACTGGTTTTTATACATCGAAAGTAGGTGAACATCATAAAGACAAGAGTGGGAGTCTAGAGATGTGATGGAGGGGGGTTGGAAGGGAAAAAAGAAAAGTAAAGGAAAAGAAAGAAGACCTCATCAGCATCATAATGAATATATACTTATACATTTTTCCTTGTCACTTCCAGAACGCTTCCCATGCTATTAATTTACTATTGCTCCCACCTGTTCCTATTATATTTGCCGCTTTGCATATATCTTTAATCCTAACTGGGATGTTTCTTTAGTCTGTTTTTATGATCATTTGTATTTGTTCTTTTTTTAGAAATTTAATAAGGTTGCTCCAGTCCGTTCTGTTTGATCTTGATCTGTTTTGGGCAAATTTTTGGGTCAAGAGGTCCATATTTATGGTGTCCATTACTTTTTCAATGCAGTTTTCTATTGTTGCTGTTTCTTCTGCTTTCCAAAATTGTGCTATACATATTCTAGCCACTGTAGTAAGGTAAAAATAAAATCTTTTCTCCATTTTTATCCCTTTGAAAGTCTGTGGTCCCCAGTAAAAAAAAATACTCAGTTTTAAAATTCAAATTTTAGTTGTAAAATTTCTCCCATTTTTATATATTTCATGCCACAGCTTTTTGACCAACTTACATTCCCACCACATTTGCATAAAAGAACTTGTGTGTTTCTTGCATTTCCAACATTTCTTCAACTCTACGTGGGGTTGCCCTTGAAGACTGTTCGGAAACTTCAACTGGTCCAGCGAGTGGCAGACAGATTACACACTGGAGCGTCATACAGGGAGCACACCACCCCCCTGCTGTGCCAGCTCCACTGGCTGATGGTTCAGTTCCGGGGACAATTCAAGGTGCTGGTTTTGACCTACAAAACCCTATACGGTTCCGGTCCAGTGTATCTGTCCGAAAGCATCTCTCTCTACGTCCCACCCCGGAGTTTGAGATCATCTGGGGAGGCCCTGCTCTCGACCCCACCGCTATCACAAGTGAGGTTGGTGGGGACGAGGAGCAGGGCCTTCTCGGTAGTGGCCCCTCACCTGTGGAACTCACTCCCGGGGGAAATTAGGGCATCAGCATCCCTCCTCTCCTTCAGGAGGAAAGTAAAGACGTGGTTGTGGGACCAGGCCTTTGGGCAATCTGACAACTAGATAAGGACAATCAAACGATTAGGACTGACAGGACTGACAATGTGGAATTGGAATTTGGACTATGAGATAGCAAACGCTGACCGTCTATGAGGAGTAATTGGGTTTGTATTGGTTTTATTTGTTATATTGGTTTTATTGTTGTAATGCAGGAACTGTTGTTTAATTGTTAATTGCTGCTATTTGTTTACTACTGTTATGTGATGCTGGCATTGAATTGTGCCTTTGTAAGCCTCCCTGAGTCCCCCTTCGGGGTGAGAAGGGCGGGGTAGAAGTAACCGAAATAAATAAATAAATAAAATTTCTTATCCAGTGTTCTGTCAGCCCGTTTATCTTGGATAAACAAGACTCTACTGTACTTCCTTCTTGTGCTTGAATAGCGACATTTTTGGCAAAATAACAGCATTCATGTTTTGAACATCAGGAATAGAACAAAACTCCCATTTGTGTGTCAGACTGGTTTTACCTGATTAGAAAATACTAAAATTGGGGAGCACTCATTAGAATCCACAAGAAACCCCAGATACATGTTTTAATTGGTTGCTGTTTTATTTAGAAAAAGATCAAAACTTTTTGGTCTCTGTGCTTGTCCATGTTCATGTGTGTCAGCAAATCGAATGAGATTCTCAGCTTCTGAAATTTCTGCAGTTAGATTTCCTATCATTTTTATGTAGCCCCTGAAGAAGACCATAGAAATATATATCGGCTGAAGCACCTTAGGCTTTTTCTAAATAAACAGCTATCAATTGAGTTTTTCCTTTGGCAACTAATCAGAGCATTCTAATCACTTAAATAACAAAATGTAACTCCAGGGATGCCTTACTGGCATTTTTAAAACTGATAACGTGAGTCAGCTAGCCTGATCTAATCTGTGAAACTTTCTCTCCAGCTGTAATATATTTCACATGGGCCTTTTTTTAATCATCTATATATATAAAAATGCTCTGTGCATAATGAGTACCTTAAAAACAAAAGAACCAATGAAAGAGCATTCTGAACTCCACGAACGACAGAATCGGGGCAAACTTCCCACACGGAACCCTCATGGCCAATAGAAAATACTTAAGGCCATCCAGTCCAACTCCCAGGGCAAGAAAATGTAATCAAAGACCTCCTGACAAAGAGCCATCCAGCCATAGAGATAGATAGATAGATAGATAGATAGATATGATTCACACACAGAGAGAGAAATAGTATCATAGATTTGAAAGGGACCCTTACAGGACAATGATATCATGTATGTTCCAGGGTGGGCAAACCAGACAATCTCCACATCAACACTGACAAAGAAACGGCAAGAAATACTATTTATCCACAAGCATAAAGCAATTACATATATTAGAAACCAACACTTTCTCATTATTTTCCAAATCAACAGACTGGGCCACAGCAACGCGTGGCAGGGGACAGCTAGCTTTATTTATTACCATTATATAGATTACTAAATAATATGTTACTATTATATATTACTATGTAATATAAATTAAATAGACTCATAGAATAGAATTGGAAAGGACAATCAAGAATTAACGAGAGAAGGAAGGAAAGGGGGAAGGAATGGGGTAGTAAAAGGGGGAAGGAAGGAGAGAAGGAGGGAGGGAAAGAAGGAAGGAGAGAAGGAAGGAAAGAAAGGTAGAAAAGAAAGAAAGGAGAAAGGGAAATAAAAAGTTAAAGGAAAGAGAGGGAAGTAAGGAGAGAAGGAACAAAAAACAGAAAGAGGGAGAGAAGGAAGGAGGGAAAGAGAGAAGGAAGGATGTAACGAAAGAAAGGGAGGAAAGAAATAGGTAGAGACGAAAAAAGAAGAAGAGAAATAAGAAGGGAAAGAAAAAGAGGGAGGGAAGGAAGGAGAGAAAGAAGGAGGGAAGGTTGGCCACAGCAATGCGTGGCAGGTACAGCTAGGATAGATAGATAGATAGATAGATAGATAGATAGATAGATAGATAGATAGATAGATAATAAACCCAGCTTCCATGTACCATATCAATATACCTACAAGGCTAAAATCTTAATCTGATTTATTTTTTAAACCTTCTAGTGCACATGCTTTCCAGGCAGAGTTGTCATTGTTGCTCAGTTACAATGACACTGTAGATATCTTGGTTCCATCTGCATGCACAGTTGGTTAATAAGGAGGGACTAAGGATAAGCCTATTAAATGTCAAATTATGTTGTGACATGCACCAAAACAGCATGTTTTGCAACAAATCAACAGAAAAAGCAGTTCAGTACACAGTAAAGTTATGTAATAATTACTGTATTTACAAATCTAGTACCAAAACATCGCAGTGTAGTAAAACAGCTGTGGATCTAGGCAGGAGGCAAACTGTGTTGGATAATATTTATTTATTTACCATATTTATATACCGCCCCCCTCAATCCGGAGGCAACTTGAGGCGGTTTACAGTCGGCAGTCAATGCCCCCAAACAACATAAATACAGTTAAAAACATTACATATAATATAAACCATATAAAAGCAATAAAACTATAAAAACCATAAAACACAAGTCCTCGGTGTCTCATCACTAAAATGATTTCTCTGTTGCATCGTGCAATCGTTCCATGGATCTCAATTATACTGTGTTATACTGTGTCTGCAAATGCCTGCTCAAACAGCCAGGTTTTGACTCTCTTTCGAAACGTTAGAAGGGAGGAGGCTGATCTAATATCTCTAGGAGGGGCGTTCCATAGTCGAGGGGCCACTGCTGAAAAAACCTGTCTCTCATTCCCTCCAATTGCATCTGCGAAGGGGGCGGAACCGAGAGCAGGGCCTCACTAGACGATCTTATGCGCCTAGATGGTTCATAGGGAGATATGGTAAACTGGGCCGGAACATTTAGGGCTTTAAAGGCTAAAGCCAGCACTTTGAATTGCGCCTGGTAGCAAACTGGCAACCAGTGGAGCTGGTGCAACAGAGGAGAACGTTGGATGAGTGAAGGTTGGATAAGCGAGACTCTACTGTATTTACAAAAATATTGGAAATAAAGCTTTAAAAATTTTCACTCTAAAAAAAGGCAACTCCTGGCTTTGCCATTTACTGTATATAAATGGCACATTTAACTACACCATCTATATATATAAAAATGCTCTGTGCATAATGAGTATCTTAAAAACAAAAGAACCAATAAATGAAATCACACCAAATTTGGCAACAAAATGTCTCACAACACAAGGAGTGACCATCACTCAAAAAATTATGATTTTGTCATTTGGGAGTTGTAGTTGTTGGGATTTTTAGTTTGCCTACAATCAAAGAGCATTCTGAACTCCATCAACAATGGAATTGAACCAAACTCCCATGACCAACAGAACTCCCATGACCAACAGAAAATACTGGGTTTGGTGAGCACTGACTTTGAGTTTTGGAGTTGTAGTTCGCATACATCCAGAGAGCACTGTGGACTGCACTGCCAGATAACCTGGGATAAACAGAAAACCTGGGATCAGACCTTGGGATATAGGGCCTGTCTGGAAGGGCCCCTAGACCCTTCGACACTGTCCTTATATCCCAAGATCCGATCCAGGTTATCTGCTTTGAACTGGATTATATGAGTCTGCATTGCCAGATAATCTGGGATAAACAGAAAACCTGGGATCAGATCTTGGGATATAGGGCCTGTCTGGAAGGGTCCCTAGACCCCTTCTACACTGTCCTTATATCCCAGGATCTGATCCCAGGTTATCTGCTTTGAACTGGATTGTATGAGTCCACACTGCCAGATAATCTGGGATAAACAGAAAACCTGGGGTCAGATCTTGGGATATAGGGCCTGTTTGGAAGGGCCCCTAGACCCCTTCTACACTGTCCTTATATCCCAAGATCTGATCCCAGGCTATCTGCTTTGAACTGGATTATATGAGTCTGCATTGCCAGATAATCTAGGATAAACAGTAAACCTGGGGCTCGGATCTTGGGATATAGGGCCTGTTTGAAAGGGCCCCTAGGTCCCATCTACACTGTCCTCATATCCCAGGATTTGATCACAGGTTATCTGCTTTGTACTGGATTATATGAGTCTGCACTGCCAGATAATCTGGGATAAATAGAAAACTTGGGATCAGATCTTGGGATATAGGACCTGTTTGGAAGGATCCCAAGGCTCCTTCTTCATCATCATCATCATCATTAGACTAAGGCAGTTGGAAGGGAACCCCAAAGATGATCTAGTCCTGCCCCCTTCTTTCTGCAGGAAAATTGAATTATTATTATATTATTATACATTATTATTGTTGTTATTATTATTATTGTAAGACTCAGACAGGTGGAAGGGAACCCCAAAGGACATCCAGCCCAGCCCCCTTCTTTCTGCCATATAGGAAGATAGAATTACTGCAGGAGCAACAACAATAATGATAATGATAATATCAGTAAGTAAAGCTTATGATAGGCTCTCCCATCCTTTCTGCTCCAAATAATAATACTAATACTACTAATAATAGTAGTAGTCTCCTGGAGTCACTGGATGGGTTTGGTGGGCATTGACCAGAGTTTTAGAGCTGAAGTTCACTTATATCCAGAGAGAACTGTGGACTCAAACAATGAGGGATCTGGACCAAATTTGTTATAAATACCTGATGCCCCGTGTAACGAGTTAGGAGAGAGGAGGGACGATTTATTATTTATTACTCTTAATGGTGCCACCAATGTGTGATAAACCGCAATGAGTCGCCGCACAGGCTGAGATATTAGCGGTATACAAGTGTACTAAATAAATAAATAAATAAATAAATGTGAGGTATTATTGGGAGATATGGCACACTGGATGCAGAATTCATGGAGGCGAGGCAGTCTTCAAACAAAAGTTAACAAGTTTATTGAGCACAAAGCATGTGGTTGCAAGTGGTAACTTTTCTTATGGAACTCAGAATAATGCTTGGTTAGATGAATGTTACACTCTTTCAGGTTATACAGTATCTTCTTGACATAGAGCACTTGCTTCGGACAAAGTATCAATACAGGGATATTTCCCTTATTTGATCCTTCCTGGATCAAATTCTAAATAAGCTATTCTTTAGCCTCTCCTTGGACTAAAGAATTCCGGCTATGTTTCCCCCTTTCGGCTACCCTAGCCAGAGAAACTTTCAATAGCCAGACCCGGCTTTCCAAAGCCTCGAAACTTTGCTTCAGAAGTCACTCAGCCACCTTTTCCTCTCCTTCTCTCTCAACTCCTCACTCTAACTCCTCACTGCTAAACCCTAACTCCTCACTCCTCAGAACCTAAAACCTAACTCTGACTGAACTTAAACTGTCATTTTTCAAACTCTCCCCTCTAAGCTCCTCCCACTTCTCTACAGCATCATCTCCATGGTAACGCACTCCTCTCAGCTAGGCCGCTCCAGCATTAGTGCAACCAATCCAAACACAAATACAGTTAAAATCATACAATTTATAATCAACTTCTGTACACCTTCCCCCCCAGAAAAAGTTATTTTTGGGCCATTCTCAGTCCCAGAATGGGCAAAAATAATTTCACAAATTATCCAACAATATCTACATACACAATATTTCTGAAATGCAAACATATTATGGTTAAATACATTATAATTCATATATACAAACCTTTAACCTTACGAAATTCTAGTATCATCTATGGATGTGGTATCAAAGTCTCACATTTCTAACATTTTTCATATAAACAATCTATCTAAACATTTCTAACTATCTTGCACCTAAGCAGGTTATTAATCTATCTATTCAATTCTCCATATCAACATCAAATATCCTTGTCCAAATGTGTTTCTATCCCATTAACATATACAGTTGACCTTCTACCTAGTTTGGTCAATTTATAAGACATTTATCTATATACCATACCACAATGTTTCTCCATATATATGGTCCCAATTTGTTAATAGCCCATACAATAGTTAAACTCCCACATTTGATCATTGACATAGATGTCTTAGTGTCCAATGTCCCATGGTTCAAACACAACCTCGGTTGTATTGGACCAACTGTCCACAGCAATGTCTCTTTATGATGATCTTTTAGCTTCTTTCTTCCACTTCTTCGTTTCTTTTTTTAGGTTTCTTCTTTTGTCTTCTTTGGATGTCTTTTCGATGACCTGGAAATACGGTTTTCTTTCTCACATGACGTCTGCAAGTCTTTTCTGCTCTCTTTTTTGCTGCTGGGGTTTCTTCTTTTAATCTGACCTTCCAATTATCAGGAACAGTTCTGTTTCCATCAAGTTTCAGGGCTTGAACAACGGCTTGCTTTAATGTAGCATCAGATTTTAGTGAATAATCTGGAATTCCTCAAACATCTTTTCTTGGCACTGAAGAGAATTCACTGTCCTTGGAAGAACGAACACGAATATTGTCCTTCTTCATGGCAAGCTCATCACTGCTATCTGGACAAACTTCTAAAGCTAGAAATTGCAGCTTTTTCTTTTTATCACCACCAATACAGTCTGCGTACATCAGCTCTCCTGTCAGTTCATCAGCCCGGCCTCCACTCTCTCCTTCCTCTCCGTTCAAGGATAAAGGAGATCTCTCTTCCGACACATGGCCAAATCTTCTTTTTCTGTTCACCCTCTCCTCAGAGGTAGGCTTATCGACATGTTCAGAGTTAGTAAGGAAGAGTTGATCTAATGTTTTACTCTCAGCAAAATGTCTCTCTTTTTCACCATCATCTGTCATAAGGTATAATCTTGTATTTATCATTTTGTTGATGCCAGCTCTTTGATAAGTTTTACTTAAACTCTTATCTTCAGCTATAGTTCCATTCTTTAGAACTTCTTTTGTATGATCATCTGGAACTTTTATAGTGGATGAATCATGTCTAGAAGTCATCTTAACTTCAATTAGCCCTTCAGGTGTATGGATCTTTGTTTCTCTGGCAACCATGACAGGCCCCTTGGTAACTTTCTGTACCACTCCTTTAACCATGCCATCCAGCCCAGAGGCAGCTCCACCATCTTTGTCTTTCTCATCTTCCTGTGTCACCTTCCTGGCTACTTTTGTGAGCCTTGTGGCTCTCCTGATGAGGGACAAATGGCCTGGAGTCCCTGGCTGAAATTCCTGGTGCCATTCCACAGCTTGTGCCACGACTTCTATGGCACTGTTTAAATCTCCTCTGCGCCTCAAACATGCCGCCATTGTCAAAACTAAGTCTGAGTCACTCCTCAGCACTTCTGTATCTTTTAAAATTATGTATGTTTCATGTACATGGCCTTGATCCCACTTTTGTATTGCCATATCCAACTTCTCACATTCGCTCTTTAATTCAGCTATGCTTTCTTTCTCAGCCTCCTTTTGTTCTACCTCAGCTGTTTCTATAACTTCTTCCCTTTCTACTTTTGGCTGTGACTCTCTAACTGTCACTACAGCTGTCCCTTCAGCTTTGGTATCCGCCATATTGGCTGCTTCTGAGGTAATCTTCTTCTGTTGTCTGGTAGCCGTATTTCAATAACTTTTACCTCACAAATTATTCTCAAAGTAGTTTTAAGGCACTTGATCAGTTGTTAAACGGATCCCGTCGTCTGCCACCAATTTGTAAAGAGTTAGGAGAGAGGAGGGACGATTTATTATTTATTACTCTTAATGGTGCCACCAATGTGTGATGTGTGGTATTATTGGGAGATATGGCACACCGGATGCAGAATTGATGGAGGCGAGGCAGTCTTCAAACAAAAGTTAACAAGTTTATTGAGCACAAAGCGTGTGGTTGCAAGTGGTAACTTTTCTTATGGAACTCAGAATAATGCTTGGTTAGATGAATGTTACACTCTTTCAGGTTATACAGTATCTTCTTGACATAGAGCACTTGCTTCGGACAAAGTATCAATACAGGGATATTTCCCTTATTTGATCCTTCCTGGATCAAATTCTAAATAAGCTATTCTTTAGCCTCTCCTTGGACGAAAGGATCCCGGCTGTTTCCCCCTTTCGGCTACCCTAGCCAGAGAAACTTTCAATAGCCAGACCCGGCTTTCCAAAGCCTCGAAACTTTGCTTCAGAAGTCACTCAGCCACCTTTTCCTCTCCTTCTCTCTCAACTCCTCACTCTAACTCCTCACTGCTAAACCCTAACTCCTCACTCCTCAGAACCTAAAACCTAACTCTGACTGAACTTAAACTGTCGTTTTTCAAACTCTCCCCTCTAAGCTCCTCCCACTTCTCTACAGCATCGTCTCCATGGTAACGCACTCCTCTCAGCTAGGCCGCTCCAGCATTAGTGCAACCAATCCAAACACAAATACAGTTAAAATCATACAATTTATAATCAACTTCTGTACACCCCGAAATTGGAGAACTGGTGGGGTCAGGAGGTGCTTGGACGTAGAGGGAACAGGCACGTGCTGCCTTCGTGGGTGAAGAGGGCCAGCGAGGATGGGAGGTCTGAATGGAGGGAGGGGCCAGCCAGACGCACAGGCCCCTGGGAGGGAGGGAAAAGAAGGAAGGAAGAGGCAGAGAGATTGGGGGGGGGGGGAAGGGTCGCCTCCAGGGATAAGCTTTTCACGTGCTGAAGGGCTGAGAGCAGGAAGAAGAAGAGGATGAATTGCATTGATAATTGTTTTGTGTGGCTCTTTTTGACCGGAGGCTCCAGATAAGCCAGTCAGCCATTGCGGGGGGAGGGGCCAAAGGAGGAGGGGGCGACTCCTCAGAAATGGCCTAACGACCCCCCTAGGGGTCGGGACCCCCAGGTTGAGAAACGCTGATCTTGATCAAAGATATACGGCCTAAAAGTGACAACTTCAGGTGTATCCACTCTTGTAAGTCTTTTTGTATTTTTTTTCCAGACTTCTTCATAATTATTCTTTAGTAATTGTCCATTTTTTGTTGTGGTCCATACTCTGAAATATTTGGATTTCTTTACTATTTCCAGACCTGTTTGCTCTTTAATCATATCTTGTTTTTTCTTTTCTGTGTTTTTAATAACTTTGTTTTTGACATATTGACTTTAAATCCTGCAACTGACCCAATCTCTTTTATCTTCTGCATCCATCTTAATATGTTTTTACTTGGGTCTTCCATTATCCCAAGTACATCGACCGCAAAGTCTCTTATTTTATTTTCCAACTTTAGATCCCTGTATCATTTGATCTTCTCTTATTGCTTTCATTAATAGTTCTAATGCCATTATCAATGGAGATAAGGGACATCCCTGTCTGGTTCCCTTCAGTATATTAAACTCTTCCGTTGTTTAACCATTTATTCTTAACTAGCTTGGGGACCCGGCGCTGCTCGGGTTATTTGAGAAAGGAATTGTGTATCAAGGTTGGTCTTTATCAGTTATTTATATGGCTCGCAGTACTCTGAGGAAGTTAGTGAAGGAAGTTAGTGAAGGTACTGCGAGTCCCATCATCTGTAGTCTGTCCTCCTCCAAAGAGCACCGGGATGGAGAGTGGGTCATGGGGGCTCTGTTTGCCAAGTTTGGTCTTGATCAGTCATTGGATGAGTGTTGCAGAAGTCTCAGAAAGTGAGTTAAAGTACTGCAAGTCCCATCATCCATAGTCTGTTCTCCCCCAAACCTCACCAGAATATTGAGTTGGCCATGGGGGCTCTCTGTGCCAAGTTTGGTCTTTATTGGTATCTGCATGAGTGTCGCTGTGGTTTCAGGAAGTGAGTGAAGGTACTGCAAGTCCCATCATCCATCGTCCATCCTCCTCCAAATAGCACCAGTGGGTCGTGGGGGCTCTGTGTGCCAAGTTTGGTCTTGATTGGTCATTAATGAGGGTTGCAGCAGTCTTGGGAAGTGAGTGGAGTGGAGGCCCATCATCCATGGTCTGTCCTCCTCAAAAGTGCACCAGGATGTAGTGTGTGTCATGGGGGCTCTGTGTGCCAAGTTTGGTATTGATCAGTCATTGGAGAAGGTCTCTGTGGTCTCAGGAAGTGAATGAAGTGACTGCAAGTCCCATCATCCATCTCCAAATTCTTCCAAACCACACCAGGATGTAGAGTGGGTCATGCGGGCTCTCAGTGTGAATTGTGATCCATCATTGTTGGCAATTGTAATGATCTCAGGAAGGGAGTGCAGGTATTGCAAGTCCCATCGTCCATGGTGCATCCTCCTCCAAACCGCACCAGGACATAGAGTGTGTCATGGAGACTCAGTGTGCCAAGTTTGGTCTTTATCGGTAATTGGATGAGGGTTGCAGTGGTCTCAGGAATTGAGCAAAGGTACTGCAAGTCCCATAATCCATGGTCCATCCCCGGCCAAACCACACCAGGACATAAGGTGGGTCATGAGAGGTCTATGTGCCAAGTTTGGTCCTGATCAGTCATTGGATGAGGTTAACAGCGGTCTCAGAATGTGAGTGATGGTACTGCAAGTCCCATCATCCATGGTTGCAGTAGGATGTCGAGTCGGTCTTGCAGGCTCTGTGTGCCAAGTGTAGTCTGTATTGGTAATTTTCTGACCCAGCCCCCTCTGGCCTTTTCCTTTCCTCTCTTTATCATCTCAGAATCTTGGAATTGAGGCTGGCCAATCAGAGACCATATGCAAATTTCCTTCTCATGTCCCCGTTTCTGTCATGAACTCTTTTCTCCACCAGGGGCTCCTCTTGAAGCTGGACAATCAGAGACCATATGCAAATAGCACCGCTGCCCAGCCAATCGGAATCTTGGAACTTTCAGGCTGGCCAATCAGAGACCACAGTGGCAGCCAATCAGAAAGCTAGCACATACACCGCCACACTTTTGTCCTCCGCATACAAACTTTCACCTTTATTATATATAGATTTAGCTTTTTGTGAGTCATATATCGCTTTTATTGCATTAGTAAATTTATCTCCCATGTCCAATTTTTGTATTAATATCTTAAAGAAATCCCAATTTAGTTTATCAATAGCCTTCTCCGCGTCCAAGGCTAGTATGGCAAATTCTTTTTGGTGGTTCTAATATTCTATTAAATCCAATACTAGCCTTATATTATCCTTCATAAATCTATTTGGTAAAAATACTGTTTGGTCTTCTTCAATCCAATATCTTAAATTTTTTTTTACCCTCTCCGCCAATATGTTCACCAAGATCTTATAGTCAATATTTAATAAAGAAATTGGTCTTTAATTTTTAATCTCCGTCTTGCAGGTTCCTTCTTTATGAATCAATACTATCTCTGCCTTTGTCCAAGTTTCCGGAATTTTCTGCTTGGTCATCACTTCATTTAATACCTTTTTAAATAAAGGTATCAATTCTTGTTTAAATGTTCTATAAAATCCAGCCGTATATCCATCTGGGCCCGGAGCCTTATCTGGGTCCATCTTTTGAATTGCCTTCTCAATTTCCTCCTCCGATATCTCTTTATTCAGTTGATCCCTTGTTTCCACATCCACTTTCAGAAACTTAAATTTATTTATATAGGCCATTATTTCTTCTTTGTCTATACAATCTTTTGAGTATAATTGTTTGTAATATTTCCTAAACTCCTCCATTATTTCTTTATCTGTTGAGATAATTTTATTTCTCACTTTAATCTTCATAATTTGTCTAGATTGTTTTTTATGCACTTGTCTGGCTAACCATTTTCCAGGTTTATTCGCATTTTCAAATGTTAGTTGTTTCAGAAATTTAATTTGATTAGTTTGAAATTCCAATTCCAAATCATTCTTCTCTTGTTTTAATGTCTTTAGTTTCTTTTCCAATTGAACCTTCATACCTTTCTTTTTTAGTTCCTTCTCCATATTCATTATTTCTATTGTCAAGTCCTTAATTTCTTTATTCCTTTCCCTATTCCTCTTGGAGTTATGTTGAATAAGATGTCCTCTCAGGACTGCTTTCATTGTGTCCCATGTTATTTGAGCATTTGTCAGCTTCGTATAATTAATTTCCAAATAATTTTGAATTATTCTTTTATAATTAAAAAATAATTTTAATTATAAAATCTGATCTGGCCGGGGTGGTCCATGCCTTGGTCACCTCTAGATTGGACTACTGTAATGCGCTCTACGTGGGGCTGCCCTTGAAAACGGCTCGGAAATTTCAACTGGTCCAACGAGCGGTGACCAGGATGTTAACTGGTGCTCCCTACAGAGAGAGGTCAACCCTCCTTTTCAAGGAGCTCCACTGGCTGCCGTTTATTTTCTGAGCCCAATTCAAGATGCAGGTGTGTACATACAAAGCCCTAAACGGTTTGGGACCATCCTACCTGCATGACCGCATCTCCGTTTATGAACCCACGCGTTCCCTTCGCTCATCCGGAGAGGCCTTGCTCGCGATTCCACCTGCGTCGCAGGCTCGTCTGGTGGGGACGCGAGACACGGCCTTTTCTGTGGTGGCCCCCCGACTCTGGAACACCCTCCCCAAAGACATTAGACAGACCCCTACGTTGGCAGTCTTTAGGAAGAACTTGAAGACCTGGCTGTTCTGATGTGCCTTTCCAGAATAGGAAAACTCCAACAACCTGTCCCAGAAGCACTTTATTAGATTGCTTGCACACTGCACTTACCCTAAAATCCGACATACCACTTGTCACATCAGCACTTTTAATCTGTACCCATTACATTTGGCCCGGCCCCAGTTTTATTGTGTTTTGGTGTATTGTTTTATTGTTTTTGTTGTTTTTGATATTGCTTTAATTGTTTTGATTTGCTTTAAGTTGTGTATTTGTTATGCTATGTTTTTGAGGCCTTGGCCTTTGTAATCCCCATCGAGTCCTTCAGGAGATGCTAGCGGGGTACAAATAAAGTTAATAATAATAATTAGATCTGTCTACTTCCGTTTTTATCAAATTTTCATTCAATCTCTATCTTCTAGCTCCCTCTATTTGAAATATAATTAGTTCCATTGGGCAATCGTCCGATAAATCTCTAGGGAGGATGAGAGCATCCTGCACTTTTGTCATTAGTTTTTTTGTAATCCATATCATGTCAATTCTCGACCAAGACTGACGCTTATGAGAATAAAATGTATAATCCTTCTTTTCCTCATTTCTTATCCTCCAGATATCTTCCAAATCCAACTCTTTTTTTAAATCCATTTTTTTGGGGGGGTAGAGTACTTGTTTCTACTCCCCCCTTTTTCTTTACTTTCGTCTTGTCCAATTGAGGTTGCAACACTCCATTAAAATCTCCAAGCAATAAAAGCTCATCATGCTCAGCCTGTTCCAGGTTATTTTTCAAAAATTCAACAAAGGATGACTTAGGTCCATGTATATATTACATGTCAATATTTTTGTATTTCCATCTGCCTTCTTGATCCTTGAATACTAATTCTGATACCAAGTTGTCTTTTTTATATATTACTACTCCTCATTTTTTCTAGTCATATAAAGAGTGATACATTTTACTTAATTTTTTCTCAGTGAGGTGGGATATATGCTTATGACATACATGTGTTTCCTGGAAAGCTATTATGTCATATTTCTCCATTTTCCTTTTCTGGGGTGTTATTAGAAAAACATTTTATTTGCCGCTCCATCATGCTACTCATTATTATCTAAGTCCAATCCAACTGCACCAAGATCCATTTCCGAAATAGCTGTTGCCGTTGCCTCTATTCCAGCCAATCCTCTTTCTGATGCATTAATTGCCGCAAATTTTCTTTCTTTAGATGACAATGACAATTTATATTCTTCTGGTGAGACATATCTTGCCTTCTTACTTCTATTTCCATTTCTAGGTGATGATTATTTCTTCTCTCCTTTCTCCCCCTTCTCACTTTTTACTCCATTTCCTCCTTCCTCCTCTTCTCTCATCAATTTTTTGTAAAAATATTTTGCTTTCTCTTTCATTGTTAACCAATATCATTCCTCCTTATATGTCGCCATTACACCCTCATGTCTCTCCCATCTGTATCTAATTCCTCTCTTCTTCAATTCATCTGTTAAAAAATAATATTTCTTCCTTCTGTTGAGTGTCATTTGCGGGTATTCTTTGAGAACTTGAATTTTCACTCCTTTATATTGTAATGGATCTTTATTAGTCTTCCATAGTATCTCATCCCTTATTTTCTTCTTTGTGAATTGGACTATCATGTCTCTTGGTGTTTTGTGTTTCCTAGAGGAGAATGAGGAAACTCGATATATTTGGTCCACCTCTTGCTCAAGCTCATCCTCCTCCACTCCTAAAAAAAGAGGTTTAACACTATTGACCTTATGTCTTCCTTCGAGTCTTCTTGCATATTTCTTAGCCTCAGTTGATAATCCATTTGTTTTTTAGTAATTTTTCTTGTTTTAATTCCATTCTTTCCTTTTGTTTCTCCAGTGTCTTAATTTTTTTCAAAATTTTCACCTGTCTCATCTGTTTCAAATTTACCAGCTTTTAGAACTTCCACCTCGCTTTCCAAATTGTTTATTTCTTTCTTCAACTCTCCAACTCTTCCTTCATTTCTTTTTTCATATCTTTGAGATCATTATCTATTTTTATAATATTCTTGTTTATCTAGCATATCTTCATGGTATCTTGTATTTCAGAAAGCTTCTTAATTTCCTTTAAAAGGTTATCCATATTCACTCCTCTATCTAAGGATCCACTTCTCAATTGAGTATGTAATTCCTTATCTTTTTCTTTCTCTGCTTTCCCCTTTGTTGACATTTAACGGACAATTCACTTTATTTAGTTGCTTATAACTTGTATAGCTTGTTGTTTGCAATCACTATATAATTTTTTTATTTTATTCTTAATTAAGTCTCCATTTAATATTAATGTATATTTAACAAATTAATCAATTAATTTAAAGTTAATCAGTTGGTTGAGAACACACAAATTATATGTACTACAATTTATAATTAATTATATAATATATTTGCATATATTGAAATTTATCAAGGGTAATTATTCGAAAAGCCTTAAAAATATTATCAATCTAATTAATTTCCCCCGTCAATTGATCAATTATTAATCAATTCTCTTTCAATTAATCAATCAATCAATTTTTGGATAAGATCTGAGTATAATTTGGATAAATTTTAAGTGTTTCTAATTAATTTTATTATCGTCTGCTTCTTGTCCTGGTCTTACTTTGCGTTTACTTCTCGTCCTCGTCCGCTGCCCATTTGCTTCTCCTCCTCGTCCGCCGTTCGTCTGCTTCTCCTCCTTGTCCATCGCCCGCTTACTTCTCTTCCTCATTTTTATGCTTTCTAATTCTTAGATTCAGCCTCTGCAGCCCTCGGAAATTGATCTATTTCTTGATTTTAGTCCACTTCCTGTCTCTATTTGCCTCTTCCGCCCTTCTTTGCTTTGCTACCTTCATCACTTCCGTCCTTATGTTCTTCTCCACTCTTAAATCCTCTTTAAACTACCACTCCCATCCTGCACTGCTTTCTTCTTCCTGTATTGATCCACTGTAGCCTTCCATTTTGTCAGTTCCTTTCTTGCCTTAATTCAATTGTTTATAAAGAAGGCCAGCGTAGACCAAACAATAATGGTGCCAAGGTCGTTTCTCTTCGCAATGTAAGCTATTTTTAAGTTTCTTTTACAGTCTTTTAAAGTCCCCAAGTTTAGATAGCAGTGCAGGGGGGGGGGGTAGTCTAATGTTTTAAAAAGAGTACAAGGGTCCCGATATTTATGAAATTCTACTTTTTTTAGCCACAACAAGATGGCGCCAGTGTAATCAGACGTGTTCAGCTGAGCTCCGGTATCTTTGTTGTTTTTATGCTTTAAAGTTTTAAAGTTCTTATTTTATCTATTTTACTACAACCTCCCAACTTATCTCTGCCTCTGCCTCTACAATGGGAAATAAAAGGAACAAAAATAAACGAACAAGATCGAGCCCAGAGACATTTAAACAGCATAAACCTTCCAAGCAACTAAAGACCTTGTGGGAAACATGAGTACGCCAGAACTGTATTCATTACTTACCGATAACAGTTGCTTACCCTTGGATAAAGAAAATATAAACTCCAGTAACAACTCAATAATATCCCAGGAAGAAGTGTCCTTGGGGCTGTGTGGTGGAGACATTCCTGGAACAAGTTCATTAGCTGCTGAGTTAAAACAGACAAACCCCACCAGTGCGTGTTTACTGACTGCCAAAACAGTGGCATATATCTTTGAAAGATTTAAAAATATAACAAAGCAAATTGAGCAGTTAAAGCTTTCTTTTGACACTTTTGCTCAGAAGAATGATGCCCCAAAGGGAAGCACAGTTCAATCAGCTCAAATGGACGGTATGGGGCCTAGAAGGGAGGCAAATACAAACGACGAAAAGCCCTACACAAAAGTAGATAGAGGCTACTCATTTACTTCTAATAAGTGTAATAGAATTCTGCAAGCAAACCAGATAAGGCTGCGAATTGCCCACAACAACATAAACAAGGGCAGATGGAGGTCATACAGAACTATCAGAACATCGCTGGGCCAGTTATTACACATACCCCCCCCCCCCCAAAGTGTGGACCTGACTAAAGTGAAATGGCTACCCCAAGTCTCTGCAGACAAAAACATCGAAATTACCTTTGAGCAATCAATACTACCATCTATGCTGATGAAACTCTTCTTGCTCAAATTCCAAATAGTCCCAATGAGGGTTTTCCGCGACCTGGTCATTAGCCCACCGATAACTCCCATGCACGGCGATGACATGCCTGCAAAAGTGGGCAAATCCAGCCTGCCAGCCTCCAGGGAGGCTTCTGGAAAAAATAAGCCACAGCCCAGTCCAGCTAAGGCTGATAGCAAACCAACACAGAAGCACCCTATGAGCCTGAGCAATGCAGCCTGCGGCGATCAGAGAGACACCGATCTTGGATTGGGTCATCTCAGGACTGTAGAGACTTCCATAGGGATCGCGGGTGAGCCAAGGGTGGGCTCAATGTCCACTGCCGAGGCCCCACAGGATGAAATGGACTTAGAAGTGGCCCCTATAAATGACCTACTGGAGCTGGAGCCGAACGAGAAGGACGTGACCCGCACCCTGTCTCCAGTTCAGGTCCTGGTCCACAGGAAGGATGGCAGCAGACCCCCTAATCAGGATCTATTCCCCAGGGAAGGAAAGAGTGCACCCCCTACACCATTACAGAATAACACTACTGCCAAAGAAATAAGTTTGGCATCATTGATTGCGAAGTGTAATTTACAAATCCTAGGAGGTAAGAACAACAACAACAATCATAATTATGTATTCCCTTATACATTCCATTCTAGCCATACTAGTAGTGCCTTAGATTTTATGTGTGTCAACAGGCAAGGCCAATCTTTTTTCACAGATCAAAGTACTTTTGAGGGAAGAAAGTGACCACCAACCAGTGTGTGTGAAATTTCTGGGCCCCTCAGATTTAAAACCAACCAACAGAAATGATGACAGGAGTATGGCCAACACTGAGGTGATACAAAACAAAAGACTTGCCTGGACTAAAGTAGACACGACAGCAATAGCAAATAGCCTCAAAACAGACCATATTGCAAACTGGGCCTCAATAGTTCAATCGCACTCAGCAGATTGGCAGGCAGTCTCTAATGCATTTACAAACATCTGTGGTAGTCTAAAGGAACATCTTGTCACAAAATCCTCTCCTAAAGGTCCTTACTTGAGCAGAGCGCCCTGGTTCGACAAAGAATGCCAACTTCATAGTACAAAGCTGAGGTCGGCAATGAGACGTGCGCAGGGACAACATCTTGTACATCCCCAAGTCGAAATGTTAACCCTGAGACGAGAATATAAGAAACTTATAAAAACAAAAAAGAAAAATCATACAATATCTATCTGGACAGGGCTTGAGTGTTCAGCTAAGAGTCATAATTCGGCTATCTTTTGGCACACAGTAGCCGGAATTTTGAAGGAAAGGAAATTTACACTTGATATACCTATTCCTGCAGAAAACTGGGAAAATTACTACTCACAGTTGTTTGCTCCCACAGAACTTACAGAGACACAGACACCAGGTAATGATCTATCAATAAAAGCCCTTCCCCTCTGGCCATCAGTAACAGAAGGTGAGATCAGAGGTATTATAAACAACCTGAAGACCAATAAAGCCCCAGGAGAAGATTACTTACCAGCTGAGCTATTTAAAACACATCTAGACTGGTGGGCCCCCCTGTTAGCAGGGTTATTTACACACATAAATAACATCTGTCAGGTTCCAGTTGGATGGAGGATGGCAATAGTTGTCCCTGTTTACAAAAAGGGAACAAAAAAGACCCTGGTTCCTACAGGCCAATTAGCCTAATTGATATTGTGGCCAAGATATATGCCAGATATCTCCTGAACAGAGTTGAATGTTGGAAAAAAGAAAAACATATCCTCGCCGAAGAACAGGCTGGCTTTAGACAGAGTAGATCAACTATTGACAATTGCTTTGTTTTAAATCATACAATTGCAAAATATGTCAGCAGAGGGAAACAACTGTATGCCGCCTTTATAGTTCTTAGTGCAGCATTTGACACTGTAAATAGAGAGACATTATGGAAGAAACTAACGGATCTCAATATGGAACCCAGACTGCTGGCACTAATCAAGGCACTTTACACAAGCACCTACCTGAAAGTGCGACTTGGGATGCAAGGAGCCATGACAAATAGTATAGAAACATACAAAGGGGTCAGACAAGGGTGTATATTAGCACCACTGTTATTCAGCTTATACGTAAATGATCTCCCCGAACAGTTGAAGGACCCAGAGGTACACATGCCTAAGCTGTGCAATACACATTTCAACATCCTTCTATATGCCGACGATATGATTTTACTATTATATTCGCAAGTTGGGCTACGTAGACTGCTGAGAAGGTTTAATTCCTATTGTCATAACAACGCTCTAACTATTAATAAATCAAAGTCAAAAACAATGGTATTTGGCAAACGATGTAACAGACACAGATGGTTCCTGGATGATGAACCAATAGAGCAAGTTTGCACTTTCACATATCTGGGAATTGTTTTTTCTGAGACCGGCTCTTGGCTACCACACCATCAAAAAAGTTCAGTTAGGGCAAGAGTACGTGCAAATCAACTACTTAAACTGACAAATCACAACCAACCAGGATCCTTAGACCCACTTCTCAAAGTATATAAAGCAAAGGTTACTCCCATGCTCTTGTAAGGAGCTGAAGTTTGGGGTCTAAACCAGGTACCATTATTAGAGCAATCACAATCACAGCAGCTGAAATGCCTAAACACCTTAGGAGGGTATTTACCAGAGCTCGTTTTGAACAGCTGGATACAATGGACAAGCACGGAAGGTTTAATCAAGTCCCATACAACGAACGATTTTGTATTTGTGGAGCACCAGAGGTGGAGGATATCACACATGTATTGTTCAACTGTGAGCTGTATAAGAAAGAGAGAGACCATACATTATTCAAAAAACACACTGGGACCCATATATTAAAACCTCATTTTTGTTGGCCGGACAGAACCCTAAAATAACACACAAAACAGCCCTTTTTCTATTCAAAGCAACACAGCTGAGAATTGCACATTTAGAATCAATTGGGGTAAACTGTGGAGGTGACGCAGACATTTGATCTGAACGAGATCCTGTTGACAGCTTGTTTATTTTAACTCCTTTTATACCGAGGGTTGTATGTTGTATGTATGACTATGTATGACTATATGTTTTTTTTTGTTTTTTTTAATTTTTTTAAATATTTTATTTACATACAATAACAACTTACAAAATAGACAAAACCCAAAACAGTGAACATTTTACAAACACATAACCCCACCACCAAGGCCTGAACAAGTATAATTTCCTTCACCATGTATTTATAAATCAGCCATTAATCAAATGTCATCTCCAAAATTCCTGACCAACCCAATTCTGTTGTTTTCCATTTTCGTTCTCTAAGACATATTTAATAAAGACCGACCAGTATGTCTCAAAATCTGACCTGTTAATTTCCCCCCTGAATACCCTCATTTCCGTTGTTAGTTTGTCATTTAAAGCTACATTCCAAACTTCCCTATACCATGCATCCAGTGTTAGATTGGTTATTATTTTCCAGTTCTTTGCTATTATAATTCTTCCCACTGTGAGCAAAATAGTCACAAATTCTTTCTTAGTTATTTCTACATTCAGCTTCGTGGTGTCCATTAATAATGCTAACCTAGCATCCGGCCTAATATTTGATCCTATAATGTTGTTTATTTCGGTAAATATATCCTTCCAAAAATTCTTCACTTGGGGGCATTCCCACCATAGATGAAAATATGTCCCTTTGTGTTTGCCACATCTCCAGCAGAGGTTACTTTGCTTGCTATCCATCTGATGTTGTTTGACTGGCGTAGTATACCATCTCCATATAACTTTGTATACATTTTCTTTTAATCTTATTGATAGGTTCTTAGCCACTCTCCACTTCAGGACCCTTTTCCAATCAAAATCTATCAGAGGCCCTAGGTCTCCCTCCCATACGTTTTCTAACAGCTTCAGCCCTATTTCTTCACCAATTAGTCCATTATATATTTTCCCAATTAATCCTTTCCCCATTATTTCTTGGTTTTTGAGCTTACTTAACCATTCCTCATATTTATTCAGTGCTCTACATCTGGGATTTTTGCTTAACCAGTCCTTTCTCCAATTATACAGCTGTTGTCTCTCAAACCAATTCAGGGCACCTTGTTCTTCTAACTTACTAAACTTGCCCTTTGAGTTTTGTGTCCATTCCTTCCAGGAGAGAGCAGTTTCCCCCTCCACTAATTTTTTATGTTTAAGTTTAATTCTCAGGTCTTCTGGAAAATTTTCCAGTAAAACTATTGGAGTTAGGGCGGAAACTCCTGGAAATATCTTATTTTTTAATTTAACCCATATCTCCATGACATCTTTAGCCAGATTATTTTTACACCCCTTAATTTCCTTGCCTATTTTTGACCTAAAAAACATTTCCCCATAATCTCTGTGCCAGCATTTTCCTTCCACTTCCCGCCAAATTAATTTAGGTTCCGAAAGCAGCCTAAACACTCCCTTTATTATATGTGTCTGATAGTAGGGTTTTAGGTCTGGTATTCCTAATCCCCCTAATTTCTGAGAAATATACCATAGGCCTCTCGGTAGCCTAGATCGTCTAGATCTATTACAAAATTCATTTACTATTTTCTGTCATTTTTTAAGATCAACCTCTGGCAGTTTAATAGGTAACATATTACATAGGAAGTTAAATTTGGATAATATTTTCATTTTAAAGATTGCGATTCTACCAAACCATGAGAGATTAAATTTTTTGTATTCTAGTAGTCTTTCTTGAATTTCCCTAAATAATCTGTCAAAATTTAATATTTTTAACTCTGAATAATTGACTGGTATTGTAACTCCCAAATACTTAATTTTGTTTCTAATCTTAACCTTAAATTGATCAATTATTTTCTCTTTGTCTTTTCTCTCCAGGTTTATTGCCATTACCTCCGTTTTCTTCCAATTAATTATTAGGCCTGTTATTTTGCCAAACTGTTTTAAATGTAGGTTTATCCGGTCTAGTGCCCTATCTGGATTTCTAACTGTCAAGAGCGTATCATCTGCAAATAAACTAATTTTGATTTTGTTGTCCACTCCCATTCCCTGTATTTCTTTATCCTTCCTGATTGCCGAGGCCAATAATTCCATAACTAATATAAATAGTACCAGAGAAAGAGGGCGACCCTGCTTTACTCCTTGCATGATACTAAAGGATTCAGTACTCGAGTCATTAATTATAACTTTTGCCCTATTTTCCGAATATATTTGTTCTATTATATGTTGAAACCCCTCTCCAAAACCATATTTTTTAATTAATGATTTCAGCACTGTCCAACCCACCGAGTCAAAGGCTTTATATATATCTAATGCAATAATGCCTACTTGAGCTTTCTCGTTTTTTGCGTTCTTTATAATGTTTATCATTATGCGGACCAAGTCAGACATTTGCCTGCCCTTAACAAATCCACATTGGTCTGGGCTAATATAATCCTCTACGAAGTTTTTTAATCTGTTTGCCAAAATTGCCGTAAAAATTTTTGCGTCTTGGTTAATTAGAGAAATAGGACGATAAGAGTCTAATAATAATTTATCTTTGCCCGGTTTAGGTATTAGTATTATCCTAGTATGTTTCCATGAATTTGGTATGGGTTTTCCCCTTAATATTTCATTGAATAATATCTGTAATTTGGGAACTAGGAATTCTATATAAGTTTTATAAATTTCAGCTGGAATACCATCTTCACCCGGTGATTTACCCTTCCTTAATTTATGTATGATGTCTTTAATTTCCTCTTGAGATATAGATTTCTCCATTTCCTTACTGTGTGTCTCACTTAATTTCTTACCTAAATTTTGTTCCAGATATTTATCCAACTGAGCTATATCCACTTCTGTATTTCAGTACATATTAGAGTAGAAATCCTGTATCACTTTAATTTTATCTACCATTCTGGCACATATAATGCCATTACTATCCTTGATACATCCAATCTCCTTACTTTTTTAGTCTGTGCTAATTTTGCCAGCAGTTTTGAGCTTTTATTATTATATTCAAAAAAGTATCTATTTGTGTACATCATATCTTTTTTAACTTTTTCTATATCTTTAGCCTCCAACTCTTTCTTTAATCTTGTAATGTTATTTATAATCTTTAGATCCTTTGTTCACAGGTACATTGATTCCAGTTTCTTTATTTCTCCTATCAGTTGGTTCTCTCGTTCCCTTTCCTGTTTCTTCCGTATGGCCGCATATTTACTAAACAGTCCTCTCAAGACTGCTTTCATTGCATCCCAGAGCACCTCATATGAAGGGGGTTCCCTTGCATTCAACTCCCAAATTTCTGCCCATTCTCTTAAAATATTTTCCCTTATAGATTTGTTGTTAATAATGTTTATATCCATCCACATTCTTTTTAGAGGCTCATAGTCAATTTGGTAATCTAATATCATATTCACATCTCGATGGTCACTTATAGAATTTAAATTTACATAGACATCTTTAACATATTTTGCTAGGGGTGGTGTTATGAAAATATAATCAATTCTAGTAAACACCTTGTGCACTGCTGAATAATATGTATATATCTTTTCATTCCCTCTCATTAATCTCAGTACATCCTTTAAGTTATAATTATTAATCAACTGAACAAAAGCACGCTTCGCTTGTAAATCCCCTCTCTTTTGTGATGATGAATCCAGTTCCTGATTAAATGTTGCATTAAAATCCCCTGCCACTATCATATTGTCTGTTTGTACTTTTCTCATCCTTTCGTCAACCCCTCTAAAAAAATCCCTTTGACCACTATTTGGGGCATAGATATTCACCAGTACATAGTCCTCATTATTTACTGTACCCTTAACAATCAAGATTCGCCCTTCATCATCTTTATCAATTGAATCAATCTTAAATCCCACATTTTGTGAAATCAACACTGCAACCCCCCTGGCCCTAGCACTTCCAGATCCCTTTATATAATGCTCTACCCAATTCAAATGAATATCACTATGGCTCCCTCCCCGGTGGATCTCCTGCAGAAAAATAAAGTCTGGTCTTGACCTTTTTAAATACACTCTCAATCTCTGAGATTTAAGTTTTGATGAGATACCCCTAATGTTAAGGGTAATACATTTATAACTATGCATTATCAACAAAAGTAATAAACATAATAAATGAATTCCTCATTACAGGCCTTACATACACCCCATTTGGCACACAAAAAAACATAACAGAATGCCCCGCTTGCCCTACTTCCCCTATACCCCCACATACATATGCATTTCCCGATTCTCCTTTGACTGTATCTACAGCTAGCTTGGACACTGACATGTGTCTTGACAATCGGGAGGAGAAACCACAATAGATGGCCCGCACTTAATTATATCCTAACCCTTCTACCCTTATATATATAATACCGAGTAATATTTATTACAAAATACATTCCTTTGACCCCTTATACACTTATCATAATTACAACCATTCTCATTTTAACTTCCTTCATTTTTATTTTATGTTATATTTTGTTTTGAAATCAACTTAATATTTTTCTCTAACTCTTCTTTGACTGAAGTTATCAGTGTTTATATAACCTTGGCAGCCAGGCATGCTGCCAAACTTCTCTCCACAATCTTGTGCACCTGGAGTTTACATCAACTAGACCAAACCTCCCTTTCCCCACTCAGAAGCAAGCAAAAGGAAAAAAAACCCCAAAAACAAACACTCCAGACTTTTAACTGTGAGTCCTTTTGTTAATTTCTCTTAATCCTCGGAGTCTTCATTTTGATGATTTTCTTCATTATCTTCTTTGGCCGCTAATTGTTCCAGTCCTAATTTTTGCAGTAACATTTTTCCTTGATCTATTGACTTGGCAGTTAGAAGTTTCCTATCCTTGTAAATCCTTATAGTGGCTGGAAAGCCCCAGGAATATCTGATGTCTGCAGCTATCAAACTTTGGGTAATAGGGCGCAAATCTGTCCTTTGTTTGATCGTCTCCTTTGCCAAATCTGGAAATACCAAAATTTTTCTCCCTTCATATTGCAAATCTTTGATGTGCCTGAATTGTTTTAAGACCAAGTCTCTTTGGGATTCCTTCACAAAAGCAACAAAAACATCCTGGGAGTTGTATTTTTGTGAACTGTAAACTCTGTGGGCTCTTTCAATTTGGGATGGCTGCAGTTTGATGCCATAAGTTCTTCCCCAGGCCATTTGTTTGTTTAGTAAATCAGTAATAGACAGGTCATTGGGCAGACCCTTAATTCTGATATTCTTTCTTCTTGATCTGTTTTGAAGATTTAATAATTCAGCTTTCAAGTCTGCCATGTCCTGATGAACAGCATGTAAGTCTTTCTCGGTTTCCTTGCTTCTGGTTTCTGTCACTGTCATGCGCTGGTCCATTTCTGACATTTTTGTTTGTATTTGAGCCACCTCCACCACTAAAACATTTACTGATGTTTCGACCCGAGTTTGCGATGCCTGCATGGACTCAAACGCCAACAACAGCTGGTCGATTTTTGTTTCTATTGATTTACTGGGCGAATTGCTGGGCGATGTAGATGCAGTCTTATCTTTAGGCTTTGTTGCCATCGTGATTATATTCTCTTATATCCACTGAAATACCAATGTTATTGTTTTCAATTCTTCTTAACTGCAACTTGAACTTCTTTAGAGCTATCAACGGCTCCTGAGCTCTCTGTTGCAGAAGTTAGATAGCAAACTGCCTGCCACAGCTGCCCTCCTTTAAAGCCAGTTAGCTGTTTAATTATAAAGTTCCTTCATAAAATGTTGTGAGATAGAAAATTCTTCTTACAAAGCTGCATATAGTCCGTTATTAGCAAGGAGTCTTCGTAATTCTGATAAAGATATCTATATTACTCACATTCCTTGTGCGGAGCTACCGCCAGATGCGACTTATCTGACGGCCGGCATGCTGCAACTCCATGTATGACTATGTGTTAATTGTGTCATGTGTTAAATGTTTTGATACGGCCAATAGGCCAATCAATAAAACGTATCTATCTATCTACTTTTTTTAATACTTTACAAAAAATTCCTAATAATTTAGACTTTAAAGTTCATCAAATTTAAAAGTCAATTTATATAAACACACTTCTTAACATGGATTTCTCTCCTTTACTATCTTCTTTACTCCAAGTGAAAAGTACTCAATTTAATTCTTCTTTCAAAAATTCCGAGGGGGTAGATCCTTCCCCTCTCTTACGTTACCTTGAAGATGAAATTTCTTCTTTCGGGAACACGGTCCCTTTAACTCCCAAAAAGTGAGATTTCCTTCTTCTTTCAAGTTCTTATTTTAAAAATGGGGTGGAGGCGGTTGGACGGGCTCAGCTGAGCCTGATCCTATGGAAAGCCCGCTCCCCTTTTGGCACTCTCAAACCCTTTGATCCCCACCTTGATGGAGAGGACCTTGGGGTCTTCAAAGCGCCTAGGGGATTTGCTTTCACCTTCACCTTCAATCTGATCGAAGGTGGGGAGCTATAGCTTGACCTCGCCGCTCAGCACAGGTCCTCCCTGAGAGCTTTTCCTCAGCGAGGCATCCCCATCGCCATTCCCACCGGAAGTCGCATCAGACCAAATGTTGAACCACATGGACATTAAGTCTGTGCGGACATTAAGTCTTTGCGGTTCAACATTCTGTTCACACTGTGGTCTGGGAAGGGTGTAAGCAGGGCATGAATGCCATGCTACGTTTGCTCTAATGAGCAACTGGTATTCAAATGTTCCTGCCTTTGATGTTGATGATAATATGTAACCACTTAAACTTTATCTTCCATGAATTTGGAGGGTTCTTCTTAGTGTGAAATGTTAATTTAAGTCTCTTTAAATTATTAAAAGTGGAAGAACATCTGCAGGTGAAGCTGCCAGACAGTTCCAAAGCACGGACAGAAATGCACTGGGACACAGGCCTTTGAGTATAACAGTTGGAAATGGACAAACTTGTGATTTCCTGTCTGTGTAACATTCACATTCACATAATTTTACATAGTTTTATTTTGCATCAGTCTGGTACTTTGTTTAATTGTACATGTGTTGATATGTTTAAATGACTGAGCACTCCTACAACACTCAGAAATGCAAAATCTGTTTTGATATCTAAATATCAATAAGGTTATTCGTCTGAATGGAAAGATAATCACATTCAGTACAGAGGTTTTTTTAAGCTTGGAAAAGACATAAAGGACCTTTTAGTATTTTCATCATAGTAGTCCAAAAAAGTCAACATTTCCCAGCTGTGGGAACACAACTGCATCTGCTATGCTAATGTGTTGTGACATTTGGAAAGCTCTACACTAGAATCTGAGTAAGTAAGAGTATCCTTGGAGGCTTTAACACACTCAATGTGGACATTGTCTTGGAGGTCAGACCACATTACCTGGAATCACACTGTGTCCAATTTTGGGCACCACAATTTAAGGGAGATGTCAACAAGCTGGAATGTGTCCACAGGAGGGTGACTGATATGATCAAGGGTCTGGAGAACAAGCCCTATGAGGAACGGTTCAAAGAGCTGGGCATGTTTAACCTTAAGAACAGAAGACTGAGAGAAGACATGATGGGAGCCATGTATAAATATGTGAGGGGGAGTCATAGGGAGGAGGAAGCAGGCTTGTTTTCTGCTTCCCTGGAGACTAGGACACAATGTAACAATGGCTTCAAAGTACAGGAAAGGAAGTTCCACCTGAACATGAGGAAGAACTGTGAGACTTTGCACTGTGGGCTCAAACAATGATGGATCTGGACCAAACTTGGCACAAATATTCCATATGCCCAAATATGAGCACAGATGGAGTTTGGGGAAAATAGACATTCACATTTGGGAGTTGTAGTTGCCGGGATTTATAGTTCACCTACAATCAAAGAGCATTCTGAACCCCACCAATGACAGAATTGGGACAAACTTGACCCCCATGACCAACAGAAAATACTTAAGGCCATCTAGTCCAACTTCCTTCACCAGGGCAAGAAAACATAATCAGAGCCCTTCTGACAAAGAGCCATCCAGCCATAGATATAAATAGATATATATATGATTCAAACACACACAGATACAGATTTTGAAAGGGAGCCCTAAAGAAGGACAATTATATGTTGCATGTTCCAGAATAGGCAAACCAGACAATTTCCACATCAACACTGACAAAGAAACAACAAGTAGTACTGTTTACCCACAAGCATAAAAATTATATATATTCAAAACTAACACTTTCATATTATTTTATTTTTCAGATCACCATACTGGGTCACAGCAACGCATGGCAGGGGATGGCTAGTAATAATAATAAAACTTTATTTCTTTCCCACAGCAATGCTAGTGATGTATATCCTACTTAGTACTTCTTTAAGCAAGTTTCACATTTTACTGATCAAGTACAAAAATTAAACATGTAAATAAAAACACGTATCAGAGTTAAAGTGCAATGCAAGTAAATGATCACTGTTAAGAGCCATTTGATTAAAACCGTTCTAAAAGGCCTATCAAAATACAACATTGGTATCCATCTATCAGTAGGTAAATGGACGCCAATGACAGTAGTCATGGTAGACAGTAGTCAGTAGTCATGGTACAACAATCTGCGTTTATGGGACACCAACTACAGTCAGTAGGTAGATGGACACCAATGACAAAGCCATCTAGCCTTCCTAAGAAAGGAATTCCAAAGCCACCAAGAAAGGTATCTTGCCTACACCAGAACGACAGAACCAAGAGAAGGGCTTGTCCTGAAAGATCAGAAAGTTTAGACAGGCTCATATGAAATAATATAGTCATTAGATGTGCTGTTCTCCCAGTTTTTCTTGTACTTTTAGGAGGAAGTTCAAGTTAATTGACACAGGCATATTCTTTAGATGAATTTTCTTCATCATGAATAGTGAAATGAAAATGGTGACAACCAACCCATCAGAAAGAGTTTTAATTTCTGTTCTTCTTAGCATACCTTTGCCATGTTTCCTTCAGCCACTTTGGCTTCTTGTTTCATAGACTGTAGAAAATATTTCCCTTAGTTGGAGGAATTCGGAGTCAGATTAGACTGAACTCACCCTGCCTGCCTGCTTGCCTGATGGTTCTTTTATGATTTTCTACCCCACTCAAATACTGTGTTTCCTCAAAAATAAGACACTGTCTTATATTTATTTTCCCCCAAGAAGACACACTATGGCTTATTTTCAGGGGATGTCTTATTTTTTTTATTAAGCATGGTACAACAATCTGCATTTATGGGATTTTATTTATTTGTCGTGTCAGAGCAACCAGTCCATTATATTACATTTCTAACAGAACAAAGGAAACAAACAGACAAATACAAAACTTGTGACAAATACAAAACTTTGGTAGTTGGTTAAATGTCCTTTGACCAGTATCTGGCCACTTGGAGTGCTTCTGGTGTTGCTCCATTGTGCATGTGGCAGGGCTCAGGTTGCATTGCAGCAGGTGGTCAGTGGTTTGCTCTTTTCCACACTCGCATGTGGAAGATTCCACTTTGTAGCCCCATTTCTGAAGGTTGGCTCTGCATCTCGTGGTGTCAGAGCGCAGTCTGTTCAGTGCCTTCCAAGTCGCCCAGTCTTCTGTGTGCCCAGGAGGGAGTCTCTCATTTGGTATCAGCCATTGGTTGACGTTCTGGGTTTGAGCCTGCCACTTTTGGACTCTCGCTTGCTGAAGTGTTCCAGCGAGTGTCTCTGTAGATCTTAGAAAACTATTTCTAGATTTAAGTCGTTGACGTACTGGCTGATACCCAAACAGGGGATGAGCTGGAGATGTCTCTGCCTTGATCCTTTCATTATTGGCTGCTACTTCCCGGCGGATGTCAGGTGGTGCAATACCGGCTAAGCAGTGTAATTTCTCCAGTGGTGTAGGGCGCAGACACCCCGTGATAATGTGGCATGTCTCATTCAGAGCCACATCCACTGTTTTAGTGTGATGAAATGTGTTCCACACTGGGCATGCATACTCAGCAGCAGAGTAGCACAGCGCAAGGGCAAATGTCTTCACTGTATCTGGTTGTGATCCCCAGGTTGTGCCAGTCAGCTTTCATATGATATTGTTTCTGGCACCCACTTTTTGCTTGATGTTCAGGCAGTGCTTCTTGTAGGTCAGAGCACGGTCCAGAGTGACTCCCAGGTATTTGAGTGCACTGCAATGCTCCAGTGGGATTCCTTCCCAGGTGATCTTCAGAGCTTGGGATGCTTCTCTGTTCTTGAGATGAAAGGCACATGTCTGTGTTTTAGATGGATTAGGGATCAGCTGGTTTTCCCTGTAGTAGGCAGTAAGAGCACCTAGAGCTTTGGAGAGCTTCTGTTCTACCGTCTCAAAGCTTCCTGCTTGAGCAGTAATGGCACGATCATCAGCATAGATGAAACTCTCTGTCCCTTCTGGCAGTGGCTGGTCATTTGTGTAGATGTTGAACATGGATGGAGCAAGCATGCTCCCCTGAGGCAGGCCATTCTTCTGTTTCCGTCATCTGCTTCTCTGGCCCTGGAACTCAACAAAAAAGCTATGAGGCTGGTGAGGTGGTAGTCCTTTGTGATATTGTACATTTTTCTCAGGAGGAGGCGGTGGTTCACAGTATCATAGGCTGCTGACAGGTCTATGAAGACAGCTCCTGTGATCTGCTGCCTTTCAAAACCATCTTCTATGTGCTGAGTCAGGTTCAACACTTGCAATGTGCAGCTTTTGCCTTTTCTGAAGCCAGCTTGCTGTGGGATCAGACATGGGTCTATTTTTTCCGTAATTCTATGCAAAATAAGTCTCTCCAGAACTTTGTAGAGGTGGCACAGCAGGGAGATTGGTCTGTAGCTTTTTGGTCTTTGCCTGGCTTATGGGATGATGTCTCTGGGAAACAAGATACATGTCTCAGAATGTGCAAGTTCCTCTCTCTGTGTTCTAGAATTTTAACCAGCATTTTATTGATGTGGTCTTGTGTGTATTTTGTTATATGTATTTTAATAGTGTTGTGATTTATCTCTGTTTTAACACTGTTGTACTCCACATTGAACTTCAAGGAGAGATGGGTATTGAATTTATGATAATAATGCAATTGCATCAAAAATGAATAAAAAGCAACATGTAAAGTTGCTGGGTAAGGCATCCACTGGCAGGAAGGCAAGGTTAGCGCAGTGGGACATAATAGAAATCACAGAAATGTATATCTCCAAAGCAGTACCATTGTGTGATTGCAGAGAAATGTGATTGTGATTGTTTTGAGAGTGATGTTTCCAAAAAGTACCATTTTTTTAAAAAAAAATGAAAAATGAGTTATAGGTGGCAGTACACTGTTGACTAGGAGTAGAATATTTTGCTCAGCCAAAACTATCAAAATGAATCAAATCGCTTTGCTACAGGGCTTGGAAAATTACATTTCCAAGTAAAAGAATGGACTTCCTTAGCACCTCTTTCATTTGCTATAAAATTTATTCAAATGGATTTTGTACTTTTTTTGGAAACAAATTCCACATTTGCTTGAAAAATGCAGTTATTTCAAGATAACAGGTTGTTGTGAGGAACAGGTTGTTGTGTGATATCACTTATTGGGAATGGAGATAAGAGTTGGGGAGTGCTCCTTTAATTGAAGGGGAAATGCTGGAGGAAAAGGGGGGCATCAGATAAGACAGAATGTTGGCTAAGCGAAGGTCGGATAAGCAAGACTATTTCTTGCTGATGTTGCCCTCTAAACATCATTATGCTTTGTTAATCATGTTTCAAGTGGTGTGAACTGCTGTTCAACTGTCAAAAACTTGATAAACTCTTGAAGTTCTGTGTATCTGAAAAGCATCCATACTGCATTGTGGATATTGATTATCTCAGTATATTTTACATGGCACCTTTTAATATTTCATTTGTAGAGTAGCTCTAAGGTGGTATAGTGTACTTTGGTCAGTGTGGCATAAACCTGCAGATAGTCAGCATAGCCAAAAGTCTATCGATCTCCCTTACTATTAAGCAACCCCTTAAAATAGAAACAGGCATAGTGTTTTATATGGAGTATGAGCTACTGCAGTGGTTCTCTACCTGTGGGCCCCCAGATGTTTTGGCCTTTAACTCACAGAAATCCTGACAGCTGGTAAACTGGCTGGGATTTCTGGGAATTGTAAGTCAAAACACGAGGGGACCCACAGGTTGAGAACCACTGAGCTACTGAGTGCTGACATTTTCTTCTGATTTTGCCACCTAAAATAGTTGTGAGTGATGGTGTCTCGAAATCTGAAATATTTATCCAGTGTCCAGCCATTGATTTCCCAGGCAAAAAGTCAGGATTTACTGTAGCTTTGGTAGATCACCTGGGCGTTGTGAATCGTATTATTAGTCTTGTATCCCTCCTGACCTTCAGAAGGATGGTAAAAACTTGGCTGTGGGACCAAGCTTTCGGTACAGTGCAATAAAGCTGCGATAGGAAACCTTACCAGGCCATTTAGATTAGACGCAAATGATCAAGATGGTTTTAAACAGTGTATTTTATTATTGAGACAAATGTTTTTTAATGTTTATTTATGTATATAATGAATTCATGTCCCAGCATTGAATGTTTGCCATATATATACTGTGCTTCGCCCTGAGTCCCCTTCAGGGTGAGAAGGACGGAATATAAATGTTTTAAATAAATAAATAAAATAGTTATCTTGGCACAATGAACCGATGCAAGTTAGTCATTACCTGCTGTTTGAGTAAATGTCAGATCAACAAGATAATATATTTGTGGCAGGGGTTGGGAATAAAATTCCACCTGTCTTCAACCTTTGGAAGTGTTTAAGAATCTGCTTCTCTTGTGTATCTGTCCACGCATAGTGATCAGACATTAGCATTTCTTACATCTACTTAGTTTTATTTGAATCCTCCTGCTTTCTCAAGGCATCTTAGAGACAGAGTTTGTATTTCTCATATGTTCTTCTTTGAGAGTGTACAAATTGAACCTTTTAGCTTCTCCAAATAGTGAGCGACTGAATGAGATTGAAGTCAAGGTAGGAAAAACATAATACTCACAAGAGCTTTGGTGAGTAGAATTAATGTTGCTTACATAAATGTCTAGGATAAGAATGGTTGCAAAAAAAACATTTTAAGAAAAAATGGAGCAATGTCTAGTTTCTGTGGTAGGTCCCAAATTTCTTTTTTTTTTCCCCTTGGGAATCTGTGGCTTGAAACCTCATCTGACAAGATTCTCAGGTCATATTCTCCTGGCTAAAGTGGTCTTGTAACTAAATTTGTGGGTTATGAAAAATTTGTGCACTGTCCCCACCTAGAGACTGTTTTAGACATTTACACAAATCTGTTAGCAACAAGATGCAGCAAATCCTTCAGCTGTGCCTCATTAAAAAGGAAAATCAGCCTGCCTTGTTTAGCAAGCCTTGCAAATGCCGATTTTCCTTGATGGCTCTCTTTTCAGTTTCAGAAATACCTCCCTTCAAATTTTGGGTTTAAAAAACTAAATTGGGTTCATAAACCATATTCCATTGAAAGTTTAAAAGTTTAAGAAGAATTTGCTGGCAACCTGTTCAGGGAGAGAAGCGTAATACTGGCTATTTGTTTTGTGGAAGAGAACATTATTGCATGAATGTATGTCAACAAACCATGATGGGGGAATAGGAAGGTGGGAATCTGTCCATTTCTAGCACATGGCTAACTGTGCAACCTGTGCCCTTTTATGTTGGAGGTACAAACTCCAAAACATCCCATTGTAGTCCCCCAATTCAGGAAGAAAAAGAAGAATCAACAGAGTATTATTATTATTATTATTATTATTATTATTATTATTATTTGTACCCTGCTTTATTTCCCCAAAGGGAGTACCTCTTGTTCTAAGTAAAGAGGGTGCAGGATTTATTTCTGCTGCCCTAGGGTCTACAACTCAGAGCAATGGATTCAAATGACAGGAAAAATTGAAAAGAGATACAGGAAAGGAGATTCCACCTGAACATTAGGGAAAACTTCCTGACTGTAAGAGCAACAGCAGTGGAACTCTGCTGGGACTGACTTTAGCACAGCAGGTTAATCACCAGCTACAGCAAATCTTGCCATCTGAAAGTCTACCTGTTTCAACATTAGTGCCCCCTCTAGACTTTTAAAAAGAATTATTGTTTTATTTAAATGCCTTAAAATTCAAAATATCTAGGAAAAAGCAGGGGAAAAGATATATAACAAAAAAAACCCCAAAAAACAAAAAAGAAAGTCTATGTCCTTCCAATCCTCCTCTTTGGTGGATTTATTTTCTTTTAAGACTTTTATTTTTATATTTTCCTTAGCATCCCCCATTTAAAAATTTATTTATAGTCCATAGCGGGCAGAATACTATTTCAATTTCTAGGCACATGTGCCCCCAAATATTGTAATGTTTAAGCCATAAGATCTTTTTTTAAAATAAATTTTTATTAGATTATTGTAAACTACAACGAAAGAGGGAGAATAATATAAAGAAGATAGAAAAGTAGGAAAAAAGTAGAGAATACACATAACACCGACAATCTTGAAAAAGAGAAAAAAAACTAAAAAATTGAAAAATCCACACAAAAAGAAAAAGAATAAAATTTTTTAAAAATCCACACAAAATTTGGACCTCCTTCCAGCTCTGCCCGTATGTTATCTTTTTGTCCATCCTTTTCGATGTCTTCTTCCTTCTAAATTTTATTACCTGTCTCTTTAGTTACTTGTCCTTGGACCAATTTTCGATATAGTCTTCAATTATTGTCCAATCTGTTTGTTTCATTGGATTGCCTGTATTCTTTTTTAATAAAAAAGTTAAATTATCCATGTCCTTAATTTCGTTTATTTTCTTTACCCACTTGAATTTTTCTGGTATTTCTGTCTGTTTCCAAAGTTGCGCAAAAACAATTCTAGCGGCCGTCGTCAGGTAGATAAATAAGATGTCTTCATTTGAATCTAAGCATATATCTCCATCTGTGATTCCCAACAAATAATATTCAGCTTTTCTAGGGATTTTTTTAAAATATTCTCTGCATTTCTTCATGTATTCCTTTCCAGTATTTTTGAGACTTTTCACAGCTCCACCAAAGGTGGAAAAAGCTTCCATCGTGTTCCTTACATTTCCAACAGGTCTTTGATACTTCTTTATACATCTGGTTTAGTTTCACTGATGTCATGTACCATCTATGGAACATTTTCATCCAGTTCTCTTTTAAATCTGTGGCATAAGTATACTTTAATTTTTTGTTCCACATTTTTCCCAGTCCGCCATTGCTATTGGTTTTTTGAAGTTCTCCGCCCATTTTACCATACAGCTTTTTATTAGTTCAGTTTCCGTGGACCATTCTAACAGCTTGTCGTATAATTTTGTGATGCATTTTGTCTCAGTTTTCAGGATTTTGTCCCAGAATTCTTCCTTAAGTTGGAAGCCTAGCCTTTTGTCTTGATTATACTGTTCTTTTATTTGTAAGTAGTTCAGCCACATAGTCCTTGGATAATTTTGTTTTATTTCTTCATAGGTTTTTAACTCCGTTGAACCTTGTCTTAAAAGTTCTTTATAGGTGGGCCAGTTTGTCCAGCCCAGCAACCTTCTCTGCTTCGCTTCCACTGGAGAGGTCCAGAGAGGGGTTTTTGAATAGAAATACTTTTTATATCTTTCCCAGGTTCTAAGCAATGAGGAGCGGATGAAATGGTTACCAAAATTTCTTTCCTGTTTCTCTTTTCCATACCATATAAAGGCATGCCAGCCAACCCGAAGGTCATGGCCTTCTAATGTGAGAAGATTTTCACTCTTCAATTTTATCCATTCTTTGATCCAAATCAAGGCACATGCTTCGTGGTATAGCTTAAAATTAGGTAACCCAAATCCTTCTCTATTCTTTTTGTCTGTCAGCACTTGATATTTTATTCTTGCCTTTTTCCCTTTCCATATGAATTTTGAAAGGTCCTTTGTCCATTCATTGAATTTCTTAACATTCCTTATTATTGGAATGTTTTGAAATAGGTAGAGCAGTTTTGGAAGGACTGACATCTTAATTAATGCAATTCTTCCTAACAGGGAAAGGTTTAAATATTTCCATTTCTCCAAATCTTTTCTAATTTCACCCCAGAGTTTTTCATAATTATTGGAGAGGAGCTGAGCATTCTTGGCTGTAAGCCAAATACCTAGATACTTAATCTTGTTTACAGTTTGAAGGCCTGAGATTTTCATTAGTTCATCTTGTTTATCCTTTGCCATGTTCTAGGTTTAAATAACAGTTTTATTTTTATTTAGTTTAAATCCAGCCAACTTTCCGAACTCCTCAATTGTTTCTAACCAATTTTTAATATTCTCCCGTGGATTTTCTATTATGCCAATTATGTCATCTGCGTAAGCTCTGGCCTTGAATTCTTGTTTCCCAATTTTAACCCCCTTGATCTTTTCCTCTTCTTTTATCTTTTTCATCAAAATTTCTAACGACATTATAAAGATCAAGGGAGATATAGGGCAACCTTGTCTTGAACCTTTTTCCTATTTTAAATTCATCAGATGTTTGACCATTTACTTGGATTCTGGCTCTTTGATTCTTATAAATTTCTTCTATGGCAGTTATAAATTGGAAACTCAAATCCAATTCTTTCATTAGGGTTTAAAAAAAATCCCAATTCAAATTGTCAAATGCCTTCTCCACGTCGACCGCGAGGAAGGCCACTTCTTTTTGGGGGTTGGCTTCGAAATATTCGATCATGTCTATCACTATTCTCATATTATCCTTTATATTTCTTTTAGGCAAGAAGCCAACCTGTTCTTCCCCAATCCAATTGCTCAAAAAAAATTTCAATCTTTGGGCCAGAATATTTGTGAAAATTTTATTGTCCACGTTTAGGAGCGAAATTGGTCTGTAGTTCCGCACGTCTGATTGGTCTGATTGTTCTTTATGAATGATTATTATTTCCTCTAAGTTCCATGTTTCTGGAATTCCCTGGTTCTGGAAAGCTCCGTTCATTACTTTTTTTAACATTGGCATAAGCTCTTTCTTAAATGTTTTGTAATACCCGACGGTAAAACCATCTGGGCCTGGCGCTTTATTCGCATCCATTTTCCTTATTGCGGCCTCAATCTCCTCCTCCGTAATTTCTTTATTCAATTCTTGTCTTTGGGTATCTGTGATTTTAGATATATTGAATTTACTTAAATATTCAACTATGTTAGGCAGTGAAATACCCTCGTTCGCGTAAAGCTTTTCATAATATTCTTTAAATTGTTGCAATATCCCTTCGTCTGTTGTGACCTCCTCCTTTCCTTTCTTTATCTTTACTATTCGTTGTGTTTGTCTCTTTTTCCGAACTAATTTAGCTAACCATTTTCCAGATTTGTTTGCATTTTCGAAATGATATTGATTTAAGAATTTTAGCTGTTTGGTTTGATCCTCTATTTCTATGTTGAGTTTTTTCTGGTGTAATAATTCAATTTCTTTGATTATGTTTGTATTTCCTGGCTTAATCTTTAATTCATTTTCTTTGGCATTAATTTTGCTTATAATATCTTTTAAATCTTTTTGTCTGCATCTGTTATTCCTAGCACTATGCTGTATGAAATGGCCTCTTAAAACAGCCTTGCAGGCGTCCCATATCACATTTTGATGCATTCCTGGGGTGTTATTTGTCTCTGCATATTTGTTGATCACATTTCTATATCTGATTATGTCATCTTCCCTTTTTATTAAATTCTCGTTTAATCTCCATCTTCCTTTTAATTTTTTTTATTCAGAATAATTTCTATGGGAGCATGGTCTGAGAGATCTCTTGACAGTATATTTATATCCCAGATTTTTGTAATAATATTGTTAGATGCCCAGCACATGTCAATTCTTGACCACATTTGATATCTGTGGGAGTAGAATGTATAATCCTTTTTTGTAGGATTTTTATATCTCCAGACATCTTTCAGATCCTGTTCCTCTTTAAGATCCAGAAATATTTTGGGTAAAGTGGCTGTTGATCTCTTCGGGCCTTTTCCCCCTGTTTTTGATTTGTCCATTTGACTGTCTAGTACCCCGTTAAAGTCTCCCAAAATTATCAAATCATCAAATTCTATTTCGTCCAGATTCCCTTTTAAGTTTTCCACAAATTTGGTTTTTGGACCATTTGGAGTGTATATATTGCAAATTAATATTCTCTGATTTCCAGAGATGATTCTGACGGCTATGAATCTTCCCTCCAGATCTTTAAAGGCTAATTCCGATTGTAAGTCTTCTTTAATATATAGTGCTACCCCTCTTTTTTTCTTTTCAAAAGAGGAGTAGTATAATTTGCCCAGTTTTTTATTTGTTAGATGTGCAACATGTTTATGCATAATGTGAGTTTCCTGTATCGCCATTATATCATATTTTCCCTTCTTTAAATTATTAAACAAAGTTTTCCTTTTGTTGGGAGAATTAAGACCATTGACATTTAGAGAGAAGATCTTTATTTGTCTATCAGTTAGCATTATTAGTCTTGTCTATTTCCGGGCCTATGTCGTCTCTTCCTTCGTCTGGGTTCGAGGATTCTTTGTCATCGTTATCCGTGGCCAGTGTGTCATAGTCCGGGGAATTAAATCTTGCTCTTTTGCTCTGTTTCCCCTTTCTCGGGGTTAGCAGTGCATTGTTGCTTGATGTTGCTCCAGCGCTAAATTTCCGTTCTTGTCTCAGAGATTTGCTTTCAGGTTTCCCTGGGTCTTGATCTTTTATTAATTTCTCATAAAAGTCTTTTGCCTTGTCTATTGATGTCAGCCAATACTTCTGCTCCTTAAAAGTCATCATAATCCCTTCCGATCTCTCCCACCTGAATCTGATATTTCTTTTCTTTAATTCCTGAGTAAGGAAAAAGCACTGTCTTTGTTTCATCAAAGTTGTCTGGGGAAATTCTTTTAACACCACCACTTTTTCCCCCTTGTATTGTAGTGGGATCTTACTGTTAGCCTGCAGCATATCATCTCTTGTTCTTTTTCTAACAAAGCTCACCAAAACATCTCTAGACATTTTATTCTTTCTTGAATAGTTAGTTGCAATGCGATAAATTTGATCCACCTCTTTGTCTATAATTTCTAATGTACTTTTTAATGATGTTGCCAATATTTCCAATGTGATTTCTCTTATATTTTCATTTGGACTCTCTTGTATATTCCATAGTCTAAGTTGAGTCTCCAGTTCTTTCATTTCCAAAAATTCTTGATTTCTTTCCAGTTTTTGTCTTTGTCTGTCCCAGGAGCTAACTTTCTCCTGAATGGTCTTCTGAAGCTTTTCCTTTTCCTTTGACTTCACCTTTAAGTCTTTTATTTCTTCTTTCAGTGTAGATAGATCTTTATCCACCCTAACTATTTCTTCTTTGAATTCATTTTTTAATTCATTTTTTAATTCGATTTTTAGCTCCTCAAATTTATTCTGCATCTCCTTATGATGAGTTTCTTGTTTTGCCTTTAAATCCTTAATCCCCGTTTCAAATGATGTTTGTAAATTAGTTTGTGCTGCAGCTAAGTTTTGGATTTCCTTTACCACATCCTTCAGACTCAGTTCTTGTGAGCCTTGGGAGTTTCTTCTTTGTAGTAAGGATTGGTCTAATTTTAATTCTTGTTTAATTTTAGAAGCTGGGTCTTGTTTGACTTTTGGAGGTGTCATTTTTCTAAATTTCTCTTAATTAATTTTATGAATTTTTAATGAATTTATTATAATTGATTCACTAATTATAGTTGATTTGCTTATTTAAAAGTTCGTTTGTTTGTATATTAAATATTAGAACGATTAATTCATTAATTCATTAATATATACTTGTCTAAATCCTTAAATCATTAAGTACACAGTTAATGGCTTCAGTTAATTTTCCCTTCTAATTTCCAAACAAAAATCTCAATTCTTATAAACTAATATTTCCCCTTCTTTGCTGTTGTCTTCTTCTCTTTAATCCAATCTTCGGTCAGTTTCTACTCCTTATCTTCTCCTGTCCCTCGATGTCCTGTCATTCAATCCCTGGCGCGCCGTGTTGTTCCTCTCCTTCCCTTGGCTGGTCCCCCAACGTCCGTCCTCAAGCCATAAGATCTTAAGAGCAAAACATTTGTGTAAGTTCATGTTCATGTAAGTTTCACTGTAGTTCACAGGAGAATAGACGTTGCCACCATTTAATAGACCTTAAAAATCGGGTTAAATTGTGGTTCTTTTCCTTTCTCCAGAATGTTGCCATCTGGCCACAGAAATATGTACACAGATTATATTTTATATTCCTGTCCCTCTAGGCCCTCTTTATAACCCTCTAACTTAAAAAGAACAGGTTTCAGTGTCTCACATAATTTAGAATTTATTTTATTTATTTTACAGCATTTATATTCTGCCCTTTTTACCCCGAAGAGGACTCAGGAGGATCACAGAACACATATATGGCAAACATTCAATGCAGATTATACAATGACAAGACAGACAACATATATATATATGTATAGAGAGAGAGAGAAAGAGAAAGAGGCTTTTTCTCATCATTCAGCTTCTTTTGAAAGATGCTGAATGATGCTGTGCTCGATTCTGGCCATAAGGGGTTCTGTCGCTCCATCTCCTTGCTGAAGAGCTTTTTTTGTTCATAAACATTCCTCCAAAATGCCTAAAATACTTCCCCACACAATTCAGTTCCTATTCATCTACTCAAATTGCTGTTTTCGATCCGCTAGGTGGGCCAGGGGAGCTGGGCTGAAAGTCAGGAGCTCACCTGACCTGACTTCGAACTGTCAATCTTTCGGCTGGCAAGATTTACTGCAGCTGCAGCTGGTGATTAACCTGTGGTGCTAAAGTTTGCCCTTTAAGAACGCTCTCATTGATCCATATGTTGATATTATTTTTGTTGTTGTTTCTGTTGTTTACATCCCACTTTTTCTCTCTAAAAAAGAGACTCAAAGCAACTCGCAATTAATCCAGTACAGTGCAATTAAGACATACAAAAATACAAACATGACAATAGAATTAAACAGGAGCATTGTTCAAAATAAACTGTTAAAACCAGTTTATAAATTATTCATGGCTAAAACCGCAGCACTCCCTGACTTGATCGTGCTTTCCCTGCATGGCAGAAGGTTGGACTAGATAGCCCACGTGGTCTCTTCCATCTCTATTATTCTATGATTCTGTGTTCTCACTGGTTATAACATGGTTGACTATGATGTTCAGCAAACCTGCCATATTTTCTCAGTGTAAGGTAAAGGTTTCCCTTGACATTAAGTCTAGTCGTGTCTGAATCTGGGGGTTGGTGCTCATCTCCATTTCTAAGCCAGAGCTGCTGGTGTCCATAGATAGCTCCAAGGTCATGTGGCTGGCATGACTCCATGGAGCGTCGTTACCTTTCTGCAAAAGTAGTACCTATTGATCTACTCAGATTTGCATGTTTTCGAACTTCTAGGTTGGCAGAAGCTTAGTCTAACAGCAAGAGCTCATCCCATTCCCCAGATTTGAACCATCAACCTTTCAGTCAGCAAGTTCAGCAGCTCAGCGGTTTAAGCCACAGGGGGCCCTAGTTATGGGTAAACACACCCATTTATAAAACATATATTGGTATATCTTTATAGGAAGAGATTATTGCTTACATATGCTCTTCAATGCTACATAAACAGACTGACAGAATGTTGGATAAACAAAAACGTCAGATAATATGTAGTCTCCTACTGTTACTGGTCTGATGCAGTGCTAGACACCTAGAATACTAACAGGGACTCAAAAGGTTAAGGCAAGGCAATGCTTCAGGGCTAGAGCGACCCAGCAGGAAGTGCCTGGATCTAGAAGAGGAGCGTGGAAATCCCAGAGGGAAGAAGGGAGGATGCTTCTTCCCATCCTGCTTCTTTTCCCCTTTTCTCCCTCCTCCTCTTCCTTGTCTTGCCTTTTTCACTTATTGGTAATGGAGAGAGAGTTGGGGAGCACTCCTTCAATTGAAGGGAAAATGCTGGAGGAAAAGGGGGGGTGTCAGATAAGAGCCTTGAATAAGACGGAATGTTGGCTAAGCAAATGTCGGATAAGCGAGATTCTACTGTATTTGGTTAGTATGCTGTTACTATTACTTTGTTAGAGCTAAAGGACTTTCAGTACCTAGATTTGTTCATATTAAAAGTATTTTTCTTTCAAAACATTTCAGCAAAAGGTTAAATGACAATTTATTTCTAATCTTCACATATGGCAGATATGGTCTCTGGACAGGAAAGATTAACATTAACTTTCTAAACCGCTGTGCATTTGTCTCTTGCAGTCTCTCTGAGCCTATATGTGTGTGAGCACACAAGAGAATTGTATCTTGGATCTAGAATAGATTTCTCTAATTGCTGTGTAAAACAATTTCGAGTTAGTAGTTCAGAATGTAGCATTGGCACTCTTCAAAGCCATACAGTTGGAGTGTGCTGAACCATCCCAGTCTAACCTAGGTGCAGGGTGAGGCTTCTAAGTGTAGATTGCTCTTCCAGATTTAGGAAAAGAACTTGATGTCAAATCAAATCATTTATTTCGGTCATTGACCAGCACAGGAAATAGAGTCACATTTTCATACAAACTTGGTATGTTTGGTACATTAAAAATATAAATATAACTACTGTAGCACAATTTGAGTGAGGGAGGGAAAGGGGAAACAGGGTAAAAACATAATATGCCCAGATCCATCACCAAATTGTAGATTCAGGGAGGAAAATTACTGGACACACAGTTAACTTTTGGGACTAGCCATTCCCTGACGGATTTTGGATGCTGCTGCACTGAACTTTGCAACACTGTAGGTTGTAGCTGAATTAATATCTGCAAGTAGCATGGAGGTATAAAATTGTCCTGAATGGTCTGCGCTCTTGTATATCAGAGGTAAGATAAGCCTGGCATGGATATCCCTGTAGAACGGGCACTGAAGGAACACATGTTCTATTGTTTCTACATGACCCAAGTCACAGGGGCAGAGTCTCTCTGGAATCTTCCGGTAGCGGCCTTCGAGTACAGCTGATGGGAGAGCGTGGCATCGAGCCAGGGTAAAAGCCCTTCGATGAATAGGAACCTCTAAGTTTGTTAAATATGCCATAGGGGAGGCAAGATATCTGCTGTCTTCATTGATAAGGAAGGTTGGAACCGAGGCCATATCTAGTTGTCACTCTGTGTCTGTGATATGTTGTTAATAAGTGTTTGGCTTGATTGTAATCCATAGTGAATAGTAGATCTGGAGAAAATCCCAATGAGATTTTTGATGCTACCGCCTGCTTCCATGTGGATTGGAAGTCATCCTTCATGGTTAGTGGAGGCCTCCACTCTCATAAAGCCCATCTCTAGTCAGAGGGTGGCATTAGAAACACATTTAGGGACCTTCAAGCCCGATCTCAGAAACTTTGACTGAACCACCTCTAATGGGGCAAAACTGGGGAAGGGGCCCAGCTGAGCACCATACAAGAGTTGGGCTAATGACTTAGCTTCAAACAGCTTGAGGGCTGCCGGTGTGAAGTGGCCCCCTCTTGTCTTAAGATATTTAAGAATGGCAATTGAGCTCCCCTGCGCGGTGTTGGATACCTGATCCCCATGAGCTCTTCTGCTACCATTAGATGGGAAAATTACACCTAGATATTTGAAGGATGTGACTTGTTCAATTTTATGACCATCTATGCCCCAAGAGTAAGTCCTGGGCCTATTAGCGAAAGCCATGATTTTGGTTTTATTTTAATTAAATTGGAGCTGATCTGTGTTGCAATGTTGTATTAATGCTCTCAGAGCTCTTTTGAGACCAATGGGTGTTCTAGAGAGTACAGCAGCAGCACCTGCATAAAGCAGGATGGAGATGTGTCTTCCCACCAGCTTTGGGGGGTGGAAATCCATATTTTGAAGCAGGTCCACTATGGAGCTTATATAAAAGCTTTTTTAAATGATTATTACATTTTAAGGCAGTACTGGGGGGGGGGGGGGGGAAGGTAAGTAGGAATTACGGGAGAGGGGGGGAAAGGCAAGGAAGGGGTTAAGAAAGGGGGTGTAATACATATAAATACAACACACACATATCCCATATAAACATACATCTACATACATCCATACCCATAGATATCAATAGATTAAAAATGTGACTTCCAATCCATTTCCAAACGGTGCGTTTTTCCACTATTTCACAATCTCCCTTTGAATCCGTGAGATTTACTTTTCACCCATCCGTACTTATGGCATACATATTATACCTCTCCTTTTCCAGTCTTACTTGTTATTACATTCATATTTATTTTTCTCGTATTTTTCAAAGGCAGTCCAATCCATCTGTTTTACCGGTCTTCCTGAGCTATTTCTCAGGAGAAACGTTAATTTGTCCATGTCCCTTATTTCTGTTAATTTATCCAGCCATTCCGCCGTTGTTGGGGTGTACTCATCTTTCCAGAATTTCGCAAGGGTTATCTGAGCTGCGGTGAATATATATGTAAAAAGAATGTCTTCGTTGCTATTTAAATCTAAGTCTCTGTCCGTAATGCCGAGTAGGAAGCATTCCAGGTTCTGTGGGATCCTTTTTCCTAAGATTTTTTGGGATTCTTTTTGTATAGATCTCCAAAACTTTTTTACTTCTGGGCACGTCCACCACATGTGGTAATAGCTTCCTGTTTGTTTTTTACATTTCCAGCAACGCTTTTGGTAATTTTTATACATCAGGCTTAGTTTTAGTGGGGTCATATACCACCTGTGGAAAGTTTTCAGCCAGTTCTCCTTGAGAGCCGACGAGTAAGTATATTTTAATTTCTTTCTCCAGACCTGTTGCCATTCATGAATCTTGCTCAGTCTCCCTACATTTTTAGCCCAAAGAACCATGCAGTTTTTAATTTCTTCCATTTCTGTTTCCCAATCTAGCAATTGGTTATACAGCTTTGTTATAGTCCCCCCCCCCCCCCCGTTTTTAATAGTTTATCCCATGTTGTTTCTTTTTCTTCAGATCCGACCATCTCATCCTGCTTAAATATTTCTCGGATTTTGAAATATTGTAGCCATGTTAAATTATTATACTTTTGGGACAGTTCTTCCTGAGATTTGAGTTTCCAGTTGTTGTTCTTGTGGTTCTTTTCAATAAGGTCTTTGTATGTTGGCCATTGTTGCCAACCCAATAGCCTTATTTGCTTAGCCTCAATCGGCGATAACCACAGGGGAGTTTTTACATAGAAGTATTTTTTATATTTATCCCACACCTTAATTAATGTGGACCTGACAAAATGGTTCACAATTTTTTTTCCACCTTGGTCTTACCGTACCACATGTACGAGTGCCATCCCACTCTCAAGTTGAATCCTTCCAAAGTCAACGTTTTTTCTTTCTTTAGAGTGGACCAATCTATAATCCAAGTTAGTGTGCAGGCCTCGAAGTAAGTTTTTAAATTTGGAAGTCCAAATCCCCCTCTTTCCTTTTTGTCTATCATTATTTTATGTTTCATTCTCGGCCTCTTACCATTCCAGATGAACTTTGCTAAGTCCCTATTGCATTGCTCAAATACCTTTGCATTTCTTATGATAGGCAAATTCTGAAATAGGTATTGTAGCCTTGGCAAGACATTCATTTTAATTAGAGCAATTCTTCCAAGAAGAGAGAGCTTCAAAAAATTCCAATTTAATAGATTGTTCTTCACTTTCTTCCATGCCATTTCGTAGTTGTTTTTAAATAATTGTGAGTTTTTAGCTGTTAACCAGATTCCCAGATATTTAATATTTTGGTTGATTGTAAAGCCAGTTTTATTTTTTAATTCGTCCTGTTTTGCTTAGACATGTTTTTGGTTAGAATCATTGTCTTCTTTTTGTTTAATTTAAACCCTGCAACTTTTCCAAATTAGTCAATTTTATCAAGCCATTTTCTTATGTTTTTGTTGGGATCTTCAATAATGCAGATGACATCATCGGCAAATGCCCTTATCTTAAAGTCCTGGTTCATAATTTTCATTCCTACCACCTTTTTATCCTCTCTGACTGATCTTAACAGATTTTCCAAGGCCATAATGAATAGCAGCGGGGAGAGGGGGCAGCCTTGTCTGGTGCCTTTTGTGATATCTATCTTATCTATAAATTTGCCATTAAATAACAATCTGGCCATTTGTTTTGAATAGACTGCACTAATGCCGTTCTTGAAGGAGAAGCCTATGTCTATTTCATCCAGCAGGAATTTAACAAAGTTCCAACTCAAATTATCGAATGCTTTCTCGGTGTCAAGTGAAAGCAGAACCAGTTCCTTTTGTGTATTGATGTCATAATATTCTATAGTGTTTATTATAGTTCTTACATTGTCTTTAGTGCTTCTGGAAGGGAAAAAGCCTGCTTGTTCCTCCCCGACCCAGACATTTAGGAACCTTTTTAGTCTTTTTGCAAGTATGTTAGTATATATTTTATAATCTGTATTTAACAGAGATATGGGTCTGTAATTTTGCTTTTCTTCTGGGTCTGAATTTTATTTTTTAATCAAAATAATCTCCGCCTTCTTCCATGAGTCCGGGATAGTTCCTGTCTGGAGTGCTTGGTTTATTAATTTTTTAATGAAAGGAGTAAGTTCTTCTTTCATTGTTTTTTTTCAAATATGTTTATTTCGTTTTCAGGTTTACAATAAAAAACGACAGTAAAGGTGTGAGGGAAGGTACATAGGCAATAAGGTTGTGGAGGGGGTAGGGAGGGGAGGGGGGGTTGGTGTGTTGGGTCGAGGGGGAAATCAGGGAAAAGTAGGGATAGGGAGGGTTTACTTCCAGGTAAAACCAGGTTGACACATTCCTAAATCCGCAGTTATACAATTCATCCTTATTTAGTGCTCTTCGGGTGTTTATTTATTTATTTATTTTTATTATTATTATTATTTTTTCCTTCCCCAATTTATTATTATTATTAACCCCTTGTATAATTGCAGGATTGTTAAGCTGCTAGCTTTACTATTTTTTTTTTATAAAAACAAATAGATGTATCGGGACCTATTTTTTTGTTGGTGATTCCCTTGGGATTACATGTCTATAATATATAATCCGTCATTTCGTTTTCTTATAAAGTCTAGAACGGCTTTCCAATCTGTCTTTTTGGGTTTATTGTAACTAGTGGAGATTTTTTGGGTCAAGATATCCATATTAATTATATCCATTGTCTTCGTTATCCACTGATCTACTGTTGGAATATCTTTCGCTTTCCATAATTTGGCTAGTGTCATCCTTGCGGCAGTGATTAAATAGAAAAAAATTTGTCTTTGTTTTTTTCCATTTTTATGTCGTGTATTCCTAGAAGTAGAGTCTCTGGAGTCGGGTTAAATTTTATATCTAATATTTCTTCTATATTCTCGTGGATTTGCAACCAGTAGTTTTTAATCTTTCTGCAGCCCCACCACATATGTATGAGGCTGCCTTTTTCTTTTTCGCATTTCCAGCAGCGGTCCTTAGTTTTCCCTTTACTGATTTTTTTCAATATTTCAGGTGTTAGGTACCATCTAAAATAGATTTTGTACCAACTTTCCTTGATGTCGGTCACGTATGTGTAGTTGATTTTTGTTTGCCAAATCTCCTCCCATTTCTCTAATGGGATGGAGCGACCGACATCTCTTGACCAATTGATCATGTTGTCCTTTATTACCTCGGTCTCTGTGTTCCATTTTAGTAGTTGATTATAAAGTTTTCTGACTAATTTCGTTTCTGTGTTCAGAATCTTGTCCCAGAATGTGTCTTTCTCTTCGAACCCTTTTGTCTTATCGATTCTGAAGTTCTCTTTTATTTGGTGGAATTGAAACCACGATATCGTTGGGTCTATCTGTTTCAGTTCTTCTTGGGCTTTAAGAAATACTTCTCAGTTTTTTATTATAGTTAATTGTTTATATGTCAGCCATTTTTCTCTCGGGAGTTCCCTTTTGTGATAGGCTTCATTTGGCAAAAACCACATCGGAGTTTTCTGGTGGAATAATTCTTTATATTTGTTCCATACGTGTATGAGAGCACCACGAATTGGGTGGTTTTTGAAAATTTTTTCCTTCTTATCTTTCCCCCTCCAAAGATAAGAATGCCAGCCTTGAACAAGGTCAAAGCCTTCTAATGCGAGGATTCTTCTCTTTGATAATGTTCCCCAGTCTCTCGTCCAGCTCAGGGCTGCCGCATCATAGTATAGTTGTATCTCTGGGAAGGCCAAGCCACCTCTTTTTTTATCATCGATTAGCTTCATTGCACTAATTCTGTGTTTTTTGCCCTTCCAAATAAATCTAAGTAGTTCTTTTTGCCATTTCTGAATCATTTTGCTTGACTTTAGAATTGGGAGAGTTTGGAAGGTGAATAAGAGATCTGGTAATATATTCATCTTGATGATTGCCATTCTTCCCAATAGGGATAGATTTAGGTTTTCCCATTTTTTAAGCTTGTTTTTTATTTTTGTCCATTTTTGGTCGTAGTTGTTTTTTATTAACTGTGAATTGTTTGGTGTAATTGTTATTCCGAGGTATCTGACTTTTTGGACTACTTTGATTCCAGTTCTTTCTTGGATCTCTTCTTTTTTTTCCCTTTCCATATTCTTTGTGATAATCTGTGTCTTGTCTCTATTGATTTTAAGTCCAGACACCTCTCCGTATTTTTCGATTTCGCGTAGCCAGTTGTTGATGGTGTTCCTGGGGTCTTCTATAAAACATACTATATCATCGGCAAATGCACGAAGTTTGAAAGTGTGTTTCATAGTTCTTAAACCTTTTAGCTCTGTATTTTTCCTGATGTTGTCAAGAAGAGTCTCCAATGCAAGAATAAAGAGGAGAGGGGATAGTGGGCAGCCTTGCCTGGTGCCTTTTCTTATTGGGATTTCTGTAGATAGATGGTTGTTAACTAGGAGTTTTGCCTTCTGGTCTATGTAGATTGATTCTATTGCGTTCAGAAAGTAATATCCTGCGTCCATTTCCCTTAAGATAGCATTGATGTAATTCCAGTTGAGATGGTCAAACACTTTTTCAGCGTCTAAAAACATAATGGCTATTTCTTTCTGTCTATTTTTTTCATAGTAGTCAATTATGTTCAGGACCATTCGTATGTTATCTTTTATTTGACGCTTAGGGAGAAAGCCCGCCTGGTCTTCATGGATTCTGCTGCTTAATACTTCTTTCAACCTATTGGCTAGTATGCCCAAGAATATCTTATAGTCCACGTTGAGTAATGATATTGGTCTGTAGTTTTTGACCATTGCACTGTCTGATTTTTCTTTATGTATCAGAGTGATTGTTGCTGCCTTCCAAGAATCTGGTATATCTTTTTCTCCCATTATTTTATTCATCACTGTTTGTAAGTGTGGTATAAGGATGTCTTGAAATGTATTGTAATATTTGGCTGTAAGGCCATCCGGTCCCGGTGCTTTATTGGTTGGCATTCTTTGTATAGCTTTCTTTATTTCATCTTGTGTAATCTTCTTGTTCAGGCATTCTCTTTGGTCTTCTGTTATTTTGGAGATCTCTTGTGTTTCCAAGGATTTCATTATTTTTTCCCCTGGGATTTTATCCTCTTCGTAAAGGTTTTTATAAAATTTTGAGAATTGTTCCATAATTTCTTTAGTTTGGTAGTGGCATTTGCCTTGAGATTCTACTTTGGTTATATACCTAGATTGTCTCTTTTTGGCCACTTTTTTGGATAGCCACTTTCCTATTTTGTTGGCGCTTTCGAAATAATATTGTCTTACATATTTCAGGTTTTTTTCCAGTTCTTCTGTTTGGAGCGTATCCAATTGCTTTCTTAATAATTCTAGTTGTTTAATTATTTTTTCATCTTTCGGTGTTTCCTTTGCTTTTGTTTCCCCTCTCCTTATCTCTTCCATTAGTTGGTTGTACTTTTCTCTTTTTAATTTATTGAGACGTGCTCCTTGTTCGATGAAATGGCCACGCATGTAGGCCTTTCCTGCGTCCCATACCATCTTGATTGGCACGTCTTTACCCAGATTTAATTGGAAATACTCTTCTAGGAGTTTTCTGTTTATCTCTTGTAATTTGGGATCTGTTAGTAGATTGTCTTTCAGTCTCCATGAGTAGAACTTTCTAACATCTTGTTTGTTACTTAGTATTATCTCGAGGGGTGAGTGGTCTGAATGGGTCATTGGCAATATGGATGTCTTGGTTATATTTGTCATAATTGTTTTGGTTCCCCAAATCATATCGATTCGAGACCAAGTTCTATGTCTGTTTGAGAAGAACGTGAAATCTCATTCTTTCTCGTGTTGGTGCCTCCAGACATCATAGAGTCCTAGGTCTTCCTTAAGTTTCATAAATTCTTTAGGAAGGGGCTTTTGGGATTTTGTATTTGTTTTTTGTCTATCAATGATTTATCCTTTGTTGGGTCTAGAACTCCATTGAAGTCCCCCATGATGATCAAGTCATCATATTCTTGGTTATGTATGAGGTTTCTTAATTTATTCACAAATTTATTTTTAGTTCCATTGGGGGCATATATGTTACAAATTAATATCACCTTCCCTTCTAATTCCATTTTAATCCCTAGTATTCTTCCTTCTTGGTCTCTAAAGGATAGATCTGTTTTGATTGTTTCTTTAACGAAAATTGCTAGACCATTTTTTTTATCTGGGCCTGATGCATAGTAAAGTTTCCCAAGTGATTTTTGGTTGAGGTGTGATGTATGTTTTTGAGAAATGTGTGTTTCCTGTAAGAGAATCAAATCATAACCACCTTTTTTTAAAATGATTCCAGAGTTTTTTCCTTTTATTAGGGCTGTTCAAGCCATTTACATTATTACAATAAATCTTAACTTTCCAATCCATCTTTATTTTTATTCTCTAAAACCAAGTCCAGTTTCCCCCCATCCCTTTTCATTTGGAGGGAATATTCATTTGGAGATTTTTCTCTAGCTCTCTTTCTTCTGTTCTCCTGGTCCTCCTTTTGGAGTGTTTCTTGCAATTCAGACTCCTCTTCCTCTTCTGTATTTTTCTTTCTTCAGTACAATACAATATATTCTACCCAATATCATGTCCAATATGGTGTCCGATTGTTTCCAAAAGTAATGCTTTTCTCTCTGCTCCTAGTCCTAGTCCCTTATATATATAGTCCAATCACTCGCAAGGCCATTTGATCGCCCGGGTTGGCTATTCTTTTTGTGGTTACCAGCTCTTTTACCCTTAAATCCAGTTCAATTCATTCATGCAAATTCATATTGACAGTAAATTACAGTACAGAGTTATTTCATTTATCACTGTCAAAATGTTATGCCAGATACAATATCAATTTCACTGTACAGAATTATTTCCTATGTTACTGCCAATGTGTTATGCCAAATACAATATCAAATTTGTAATACAATATAGTACAATACAATATAACAATATAGCAATATTCCTCATGGAAGTTGTAAAAAGTTTGTCCAATGGGGCTTGCACCTCTTTTAGTATATTTTGCACCCCCCTGCAGTTTTCTCCCTCGAGAGTTCCTGGCAGTTGATTAGATTAGGTCAGCTATGTTTATAGAATCATAGAATCATAGAATCATAGAATCATAGAGTTGGAAGAGACCTCATGGGCCATCCAGTCCAACCCCCTGCCAAGAAGCAGGAATATTGCATTCAAATCACCCCTGACAAATGGCCATCCAGCCTCTGCTTAAAAGCTTCCAAAGAAGGAGCCTCCACCACACTCCGGGGCAGAGAGTTCCACTGCTGAACGGCTCTCACAGTCAGGAAGTTCTTCCTAATGTTCAGATGGAATCTCCTCTCTTGTAGTTTGAAGCCATTGTTCCGCGTCCTAGTCTCCAAGGAAGCAGAAAACAAGCTTGCTCCCTCCTCCCTGTGGCTTCCTCTCACATATTTATACATGGCTATCATATCTCCTCTCAGCCTTCTCTTCTTCAGGCTAAACATGCCCAGTTCCCTAAGCCGCTCCTCATAGGGCTTGTTCTCCAGACCCTTGATCATTTTAGTCGCCCTCCTCTGGACACTTTCCAGCTTGTCAACATCTCTCTTGAATTGTGGTGCCCAGAATTGGACACAATATTCCAGATGTGGTCTAACCAAAGCAGAATAGAGGGGTAGCATTACTTCCTTAGATCTAGACACTATGCTTCTATTGATGCAGGCCAAAATCCCATTGGCTTTTTTTGCCGCCACATCACATTGTTGGCTCATGTTTAACTTGTTGTCCACGAGGACTCCAAGATCTTTTTCACACGTACTGCTCTCGAGCCAGGCGTCCCCCATTCTGTATCTTTGCATTTCATTTTTTCTGCCAAAGTGGAGTATCTTGCATTTGTCACTGTTGAACTTCATTTTGTTAGTTTTGGCCCATCTCTCTAATCTGTCAAGATCGTTTTGAATTCTGCTCCTGTCCTCTGGACTATTGGCTATCCCTCCCAATTTGGTGTCGTCTGCAAACTTGATGATCATGCCTTCTAGCCCTTCATCTAAGTCATTAATAAAGATGTTGAACAGGACCGGGCCCAGGACGGAACCCTGCGGCACTCCGCTCGTCACTTCTTTCCAAGATGAAGAGGAAGCATTAGTGAGCACTCTCTGTGTTCGTCCACTTAACCAATTACAGATCCACCTCACCGTAGTTTTGCCTAGCCCACATTGGACTAGTTTCCTTGCCAGAAGGTCATGGGGGACCTTGTCGAAGGCCTTACTGAAATCCAGGTACGCTACATCCACGGCATTCTCCGCATCTACCCAGCTTGTAGCTCTATCGAAGAAAGAGATCAGATTAGTCTGACATGACTTGTTTTTGATAAATCCATGTTGACTATTAGCGATGACTGCATTTGTTTCTAAGTGTTTGCAGACCACTTCCTTAACAATCTTTTCCAGAATCTTGCCCGGTATCGACGTGAGGCTGACCGGACGGTAGTTGTTTGGGTCGTCCTTTTTTCCCTTCTTGAAGATTGGGACCACATTGGCCCTCCTCCAGTCTGCTGGAATTTCTCCCGTTCTCCAAGAACTCTCAAAGATGGTTGCCAATGGTTCTGAAATGACTTCCGCTAGTTCCTTCAATACTCTGGGGTGTAGTTGATCTGGCCCTGGGGACTTGAACTCATTAAGAGCGGCCAGGTATTCCTGGACGACTGCTTTCCCAATTTGGGGTTGGATGTCCTCCAATCCCTCATCCACTCCATCTTGCTGAGGTTGAAGACTCTCTTTTTGTGAGAAGACCGAGGCAAAGAAGGCATTAAGTAGTTCTGCCTTTTCCCTATCCCCTGTCAGCATTGCCCCATCTTCTCCTCGAAGAGGTCCTATCGCCTCCTTGTTTTTCCTTTTTCTACTGACATAAGAATAGAAGCCCTTTTTATTGTTTTTAATGTCCCTGGCAAGTCTGAGCTCGTTTTTTGCTTTAGCCTTGCGGACCTTTTCCCTACAGGTGTTGGCTATTTGTTTGAATTCTTCTTTGGTGATTTCTCCCTTTTTCCACTTCTTGTGCATGTCTCTTTTGTGTCTCAGCACAGTTAGAAGTTCTTTGGACATCCATTCTGGCTTCTTTGCACTTGTCCTATTTTTTCTCTTTGTTGGCACGGTTTGCAATTGCGCCTTGAGTATTTCACTCTTGAGAAATTCCCATCCATCCGTAGCTCCCTTGTCTTTTAGTATCTGTGTCCACGGAATGCTGCTCAGCGTTTCCTTCATTTTTTGGAAATCAGCTCTCCTAAAGTCCAAAATGCGGGTTTGACTTGTCTTAGTTTCGGCCTTCCTTTGTACCTCAAATTGCAGGAGCACATGGTCACTTGCCCCTAAGGATCCTACCACTTCGACCGCATCGATCAGGTCCTCCGCATTTGTTAGGATGAGATCAAGAGTAGCCAATCCCCTTGTTGCCTCTTCTACCTTCTGGACCATGAAATTGTCTGCAAGGCAAGCGAGGAATTTGTTGGACCTTGTACTCTTGGCCGAGTTTGTTTTCCAGCAAATATCGGGATAGTTGAAATCGCCCATGACTACTACATCTCTTTTCTGTGCCTGTTTGGTCAACTGTTGGCAGAAGACTTCATCACGATCTTCCTCCTGGCTTGGGGGTCTGTAGTAGACGCCTACAACGACATCTTTTTGAGTCCCAGTTCCCTTGATTCTTATCCAGATGATTTCAAGCTGGTTTCCCAGATTGCTGTCTTGAATTTCTTGTGCAGCATAAGAGTTTTTGACATATAAGGCTACTCCGCCTCCTCTCCCCTTTGTTCGGTTTCTGTGAAAGAGGTTATACCCCTCGATATCTACATTCCAGCGATAGGAGTCATCCCACCAGGTTTCAGTGATGGCTATGATATCATATTTGTGGTGTTGTGCTAGAAGTTGGAGTTCGTCTTGTTTATTTCCCATGCTCTGTGCATTAGTGTAAAGACATGTGAGCCCCTGGGATCTTCCCTTGAGCTGTTTAATTGGTATTATTGTGTTTTTGGTACGTGGTCCTTGTTGTGTTTGTGCAGCCCTCCGTTTAGCCTTCTGGCGATTCCCAGACATTATGGGTAAAGTAGTGTTCGCAAGGCTGTTGTCCCCCTCCCCCGGTGGACCTAGTTTAAAGTGCGTCTAATGAGGTTTGCGAGTCTGTGAGCAAAAAAGTGTTTTCCTACTTGTGTGAGATGCACCCCATCCCTTGCCAGTAGGCCATCCTCCTGGAATAGCAGGCCATGGTCGAGGAAGCCAAAGCATTCCTCCTGACACCATTTTCTAAGCCAGTCATTGACCTGTACTATTTTTCTGGCTCTTGTGGGTCCGTGTCTTACAACAGGGAGGAGGGATGAAAAGATCACCTGTACATTACATTCTTTTAGCATTGCTCCTAGAGCTCGAAAATCATTTGTGATCTTTCGAAACGTATGCCTTGCAGTATCATTGGTTCCTACATGAATCAACATGAGGGGAGGACGGTGATAGGGCTTGAGGAGCCTGGTGAGTCTCTGAGTGATATGGTGTATTTTTGCCCCCGGTAGGCAGCATATTTCTCGAGCCATCCCATCTGGTCTGGAAATGACAGCTTCCGTTCCTCTAAGGAGGGAGTCGCCTACTACCAAGACCTGTTTACTTTCAGGAATGACAGCGCCCCTTTTGTGCAATGTAGTGTGTAGGTCTCCAGAAAAGTGATCCTGTTGGTGTGAATTGTGTAGGTGAAAAGTGTTGTCCTCCTCCTCGACATCCCCGGTGCATTCGTCAAGGACAATCCATTGAGATTCGTCCGAGAGCCTATGGTTCTCCTGTATGTGTTCCTGTTGCTCCTGGTCTATGGTTGGGGATGGTACACCTGCAGGATTGTGCAAGTGTGAATGTTGTAAAGTGTTGTCCCAGTCAGGGCTGTCCCCCGCACACTGATCAAGGATGAGCCACTGATCAGTATCTAAGCCATTCTGGTCTTCCCCAATATGTTGTGTTTCTTGGTCAGGTGCTAGTTGTGTGAGAATTTGGAATCTATTGTGTAACTGCAGCTGAGCAGAGGTATTCTGAGGAGGCTTCTGGGTCCTATGTGTCCTTCTAAGGGTGACATTTCTCCAAGCCTGAGGGTTGTCCACATCTGAGGTGCTGTTCTGTTGAGCCTCCCCGTAATGTTGGTGTGATATGGGCTGCGTGTCTAGGCCAGTGTGGTGTGTGGTATCTAAGAAGAGCTCAAGTTCCTGAATGTCCTTAAGGGTCTTAATACGGTCCTCGAGTTGTCGTATCCTGTGTTCCATGCGAGTGATCTGTGTACACTTGGGGCAGATGTAATTGAGTAATTGTAGTGTGAAAAAGCTGAACATGCCACAGCTAGTGCATGAGATGGGAAGTTTTCGTGTTTGTTCCATCTGGAGGTTGCTAATGCTCTTGGTGTGTGTTTGATGTTGTTGTCTGTATGCAGGGGTGAAAGTATAGGTTACTGAGTGTACGAGTTCAGGAAGCCCCGCCTCTCAAAGAAAGCAGCCCTGAAAGCTGTTAAATTCAAACAAAGCTTACCCTGAAGCAGAAGGAAACAAAATGGGTTCCTGCTTCCTCAACTTCTGTGGAAAGCCCAGCTGCCCCTTGGGTTCAGACACTGGTTTATATAGGATAACCAGGAAGCCCCGCCTCTCAGCAGTTATTTTTTAAACTCAGGAAGCCCCGCCTCTCAAAGAAAGCAGCCCTGAAAGCTGTTAAATTCAAACAAAGCTTACCCTGAAGCAGAAGGAAACAAAATGGGTTCCTGCTTCCTCAACTTCTGTGGAAAGCCCAGCTGCCCCTTGGGTTCAGACACTGGTTTATATAGGATAACCAGGAAGCCCCGCCTCTCAGCAGTTATTTTTTAAACTCAGGAAGCCCCGCCTCTCAAAGAAAGCAGCCCTGAAAGCTGTTAAAGAGAAGCTGTTCTCTCACCTTTCTTGTTTCTTCTGTCTTTATCCTTGTTGTTGCCCTGCTGGTGTCCTGTTCTTCTCCACTTCGACCCCTTGTTTCCTTCTCCTGCTCGGATTCTTTGGTGTATTCTCCACCTAAAGTTCCTGTGTTGTTTTGAAGGTCTGTGTCCACTTCGCAATCCTCTTGTTTCCAGCTTTCTCTTTCCTCTTGTCCGTTCGTCTCTGCCTCCACTCAGCGCCTTTTCGGTTTCGGTTTCACTACTAGTCTCTCCCGTTCAACTCCACCGCTCGGTGTTCGCCCGCCACGTCTGGGCTCTCTCTCCGCGCTCCCATGCAGGGCAGTTCCTCCCCTTCCCTTCACCGAGCGAAGCACATTCGGAGAAGGAGAAGCCCGCCGGTCGTTGGAGTCCTCGAGAGGAATAGGTAGGGTTGGATTGGGGAATTTGTTTTCTAGTAGTAGCGGAGTGGTGGAGTAGTAGTGTGTTGAAGAAGCTGATAGGGAGGGTAGTTGGGCGTGGGGAGTGCCGCTTAACGCGGTTTTTCTCGGGTTTTAAGTTCTTGGTTATTCTTGTTTGCTCCGCGTGCGCGGTTTCTTTCCCTTCTCAGTTGGTTTCCTCGTAGTTGCAGCACTCATGTAGCCATCCAGGCCCTTCCCTTCCCAATTATTATGGTCCACGATGTCAGTAGATATAGTAAATATAGTTGGAAATGCAGAAGTTCCAGACAGGGGCAGTTTGAGGGGGGATTAGAGTTTTTGGCGCTAGAGAGTTAGCGCATGATTAGCGTAGTTGACTGTAGTTACTGGTATGCTGGTATACTGCTACTCCGTCTTCTGCTCTACTTTCCACCGCATATCTTGTCCTTGGGTTGGATATCAGAGTAAATGATATCAGAATAGATGGATATCTAAATGGATAGCTGAAGTTTCTCTTCTTCTGATTCTTCTGATTCTTCTGGTTCCTTTTCGGTTCTCTTTCTCTTTCTTTTCTCTTTCTCTTTCCCCTTCTCCTTCTTCCTAATTCTTCCTAGTATCTAACTTCTTAGCCTCTTTGTGCTCCTCGTTTCTCCTTTCCCAAGGTAACGTTAGCTCTCTCTACACAACCTGGTTTACCTTTCTTCTTTACTACTTATTCTTCCCAAATTACACACAAGGTGCCTTCTTGGGTTTTAAAATAGCGGCTGGTGTTCTCTTCCCGGGGTTCCCCAGGTAACCTTACCGCGCTCTGCACGACTCCTCTGCATTCCCTTTGTCGTTTTGTCAGGGGTCTGATCCATACAGATATGAGAGGGTCTTTAGCGCCCACCCGCTTCTAGCTGCCGGGATGGGGGGAGCTGGGGGGGGAGCCCCGCTCAACCAAGAGTCGCGGAAAAAGCAGGTTGCTGAAAGGCTTTGCAAGGAGCCTCAGCAAACCGTGGCATCCACCATCGCGCCGCTACCGGAAGTATCCTTCTTTCATTGTTTTATAAAATACGTCTGAATAACCATCTGGACCAGGAGCTTTGTTCGATGCAATACCCATAATCGCCTTTGCTATCTCCTGCTCTGATATTTCTTTATTTAAATCCTCTCTTTGTTCTTCCATTATTTTTTGGAGTCTAAACTGTGCTAAAAATTGTGTTATTTTGTTATCCTGGATATCATCCTTGCAGTATAAAGTTTTATAGTAGTTGCAAAATTCTTCCTGGATGTCTTTATCGGTGATTATGAGACCTTTTTCTTTTTTTATTTTGGTTATGAACTGCAACTGCTTCTTTTTTCTCGCCAGCCACTTGCCTGGCTTGTTAGCATTTTCAAACTCTTGCTGCTTGATATATTTGTATTTTTTTTTACTAATATTTCTATTTCTAGGTGGTCTTTTTTTTCTTTAACCAGTTTATCTTTTTTATTATTGTTTACCTGTCTGGATTTCTTTTTAGGGCCTGTTCATTTTCTTCTGAGTTTCTATCTCCTTGATTTCTTTATTTCTCCTTCTATTCTTCAGCGTATTTTGTTGAATTAAGTATCCTCTCATCACTATCTTGAGAGTGTCCCAAATTATTTGAGGTGTTACTTTGTTTGAGTCATTCGTGTAAAAGAAGTGCCTTTTTTAGCTCTTTATTCTTTTTAATATCCTCTTCCGTTTTTAATAAATTATCATTAAGTTTCCATTTTCTTATCCCTGTTTTTTTTATTTATTGTCATCTCTATAGGGCAGTGGTCCAAATTGTCTCTGACCTTAATTTTAATGTCCTGAATTTTTGTGAGTAGGGAGTTGGATGACCAAATCATGTCAATCCTTGACCATGATTTATGTCGTGAGGGGTAGTAGGTATAGTCTGTTTCTTTAGGATGGCGATACCTCCAAACATCTTGGAGATCGAGTTCATCCTTAAGCGATAGAAAGCTTTTGGGGAAAGTAGCATTATATTTTATTTTTTTATTTGTGTTGTTACTCTTATCTAATTTTTTATCCAGGATGCCATTAAAGTCTTCTAATATTATCAAATTGTCGAATTCCATTTTTAGGATGTTTTCTTTCAAAAACTTTACAAACTTGGTTTTTGGCCCATTTGGAGTGTATATGTTACAGATGAGTGTCTTTTCCCTTCCCGTACTAATCTTGATTGCTACCACCCTTCCTTCATTGTCTTTAAACGACAGTTCTGTTGGAATGTCTTCCTTAACATATATATAACTACCCCTCGTTTTTTTGTTTCATATGATGAATAAAACTCTTTACCCATTTTTTTCTGAGCTAAATGCGCTACGTGTTTATGAGAAATATGAGTCTCTTGCAAAGCTATTATTTGGCATTTTCCTTTATTTATTTGGTGAAAAATTATTTTCCTTTTATTAGGGGAATTTAGACCGTTAGCATTTAAAGAGTAAATTTTCAGTTGTGATTCATTCATCATCTGGTTCATTTTCGTTTTCTCTCTCCTCCTCTACAATTTCCCCCTCATCTGCTGCATCGGTAATTGCCATTGCCTGGTCCAGTTTATTTTCCTCTTTATCCGGAGAGATTAGTCTGGGTGGTTTCCTCACTTTCTCTTTTTTAGGTGATGGTTCGGGGCACTCACTATGCTGTTCTTTCTTTATCATCCTATGAAATTCTTTAGCCTTCTCTTCAGTTTTAATCCAATGTTTCCTGTCATTGTATGTTATCATGAGCCCTTCAGTTATTTCCCACCTAAGTCTTATTTTTTGCTTTTTTAGCTCTTGAGTCAAAAAAGTGTACTTTTTCCGCCGGTTCGGTAAGGACTGCGGTATTTCTTTTAGGACAATATTTTTTTCCCTTCATACAATATTGGTTTCTTGTTGCTTTGTTTAAGTATCCCATCCCTCGTGCATTTCCGCGTGAAGCGGATTATTACATCTCGGGCCAATTTATTTTGTTTTGCATAGCCGGATTGTATTCGATATGTACGGTCTACTTTTTCTATACAATCCTCTTGTATGTCTAGTTGTGTAGCTATTAAGTTAATTATCTTAACTCTCAGGTTTTCCTGAGGCTCCTCTTGCAAGTTTCTAAATTGTAATAAATATTCTATCTCACTCTGGTGTAATTTCTCAATTTCCTTTTCTAGTTTTTTGTTTTTATTTGTTAGCTCCTCCAAGTTATTTTGGATTTTTTTTAGTCTTTCCCAAATTCCTATTTTCAGCTTTAGTTTCTTTAATTTCTGTGAAAGCCTTAGCTAAGTCGTTCTTTATTTGATTTATGTCTTCTTTCATTTCCTTCCTGATTAAATCAAGTTGCGCCTGGTGTTTGATCTGTCTTTCTTCGATTGATTTTAATTCTTTCTGGTTTTCTTCCTGGTTTTCTGTTATTTTCTCTGTTATTTTTTGTAATTCCTTCCAAATATCCTTCATATTTATTTCCTCTTGTCCTGACCCTCTCCTTCCCAAGTTTTTAGGGTCTTTTAACTCCTTTTCTATTTTTGCTTTAGGAGTCGTCATTTTTCTGAATTCTTACTAATAATTGTTAGGTGTTAATGCTTATTATTTCTTAGTAGGGCTTAAAGCCTTAAAGCCTATGTGCCTTATAAGATCATATGGGGACCTTAAATAACTTTATCTTTGGGCTAAGGGAGTGTTTATATTATCTTCTATTGTCTATTTTCTTTTTTATTCTTATTTCTTTCTTGCAGCTATATTAGTTTCTGTGTATTTCTATTTGTTAGCTTGAAAATATTTATCTTATGTTATTGTTGTGGTTTTATTGTCTTAGTCTTAGTCCTTTTCTACCCTTTTCCCTATCACCTTTAGTCCTTCTTGTTTCCTTCGTCTCCTTCTTCACGTTGCGTCCAATCCTTAATTTTGTTAGTCCAGTCCTGTGTTTTTTTCCTGCCAAGTCCTGTAGATTTTCTTGCACCTTCTTTCCACGTCACCTCCTTGTTACTCCTTCATTACCCTTCCTCCTTCCTCTTTCTTTCTTCCCTTGCATCGCCTGGTTTGCTCCTTTCTATCTGCTTCCCCCAAGCCTCACGCGCTGGTCGTCTCCTCCAGGGACTCCTCGGGATGCCAGTCCTTTCCCAGAGCTTGGGGTGCCGCCAAGCCTCGAAGCCTCCAAGCTCTCCCAACTCCTCCCGCCCCCTTCTCTCCAGGCGTCTTCCCAGGAGCCTCCTCACGAGCAGGGAGCAGGGCATCCGCCGCGAAGCTGGGAACAGTGCAATCTCCATGGGGCCTTCTAGTGAGCAGGCTCGTTCTCTTCCCGGGCAGCCTCTCCGTCATCTCTCCTCTCCAATCCTCTCGGGGTTTGCCCCGCCAAGGTTCGGGTCTCTTGTATTACTGTATTTATACTTTGGTTTGTTTTAAGTGAAAAGGTTGTTATTCCAAGGTTTTGTCTAGAGACTTTAAAGTCTTTCCCTTGTCCTCCTTGCCCTCCTTGCCCTCCTTGCCCTCCCTTACTGTGGGGGAGAGGAGAGGAGAAACAGCTGGTAAACACTGTCCTTGGTCTTTGTTTTTTCACAGGCTTTAAAGGAATATCCCCCGTTTGGAAAGTTGAATTATTTCCATGGAAAAACTTACGTTTGCCTTCTTTAAGTATTTATTCCTTCAGTAGTAGTTATGTTAGCGGAGTTGTCAGTAAATACAAGCTGAAAGCCTGTTTCTCGCTGAGCCGTTCGTGCACCCTTTGTCCCCCCAGACTCTCCGTGGCCTCTTGTAAGCAAGAGCGTAGGTGGTCAACCTATCGGGTCCTTGCGCTCCCCCCGGTATCTATCCACCAGGAGAGGGGAGCCAAAGCTCTACCCAATGGTTCTCAATACGCAAGTTGGGAACCTACAGCCGGAGCTCCAGTTTTCCCTGACCTGCCGCCATAGCCGCTAACTGGAAGTCCAGAGCTTATATAAAAGTTGAACAGCAAAGGGGCCAGGATGCAGCCTTGCTTCACACCCTTGCCTGTTTCAACAGCCTCAGTGAGGTGGCCTTGTGGATTGCATCTTACTTTGAGTGTGGTCTTTTCGTGAAGTTGGTGTATTAGATATAATAGACAGTGATCAATTGTAGAACTCTCCAGTTTTTCCCAAAGTTTAACTCGCGAGATGGAATCAAATGCTGCTTTAAAGTCAATAAAAGCAGCATATAGTGAGGTTATGTTTTGGGAGGAATATTTTTCCACAAGATGTTGCAACACTAGGCACTGATCTATGATGGATCGTAGGCCTGGGTAACAATGGAAAAATTTGTTTCTAAAATCAATTCGTTTTTTGGGGGTTTTTGCGTTTCGTTATTTAAAATAATTACAAAATTTTCCTTTTAAAAAGTTCGATATTTACAAAATTTCGTAAATGTGAAAAAAATTACAAAACATTAACGAATCGATTTCCGAAACAATAACGAATTGATTCGTTAATGGCGGACGCGACCGTGAAATATGCTAAAAAACCTCCAAAGACTTCTGAAGCTTCCCTCTCCCTCTGTTGTTGACTGTTGGTGTGATATTATAATTTTTTTTCACTAATTAAACAAAATACTTGCCCCAGACATGCGGAAATAATAACAAAATGACCTCAGAACAATAATGAAACGAATACAATAACAAAATACGAAGCATTTACAAAACGTGTTTAAAAATTCGTTTTTTTAAAAAAATTGCTCCAGAATGGTTCGTTATCGTTTTGTAATTAGAAAAATTAACGAATTATTAACGAATTACAAATTAACGAAACGAAACCGCCCAGCCCTAATGGATCAACCTTCTCTGAATCCAGCTTGCTCCTCAGCTAATATGCTTTCTTGTTCCAACCAATCTTGGAGTTTCCATTGGAGATATCTAGCATATAGCTTGCTGATAGTGTTAAGGAGGCTGATTGGTCGATAATTCCCAGAATCATCCTGGGAATCCCAGAATCATCCCCTTTCTTTTTATAGATGGGAACAATGATTGCAAGACCCAAATCCTTGGGGATTTGTCCATGGTTGTCAAAACATGTAAAAAGTGACTAGGCTGGGAGTCCAGAAATCCAAGTTCTTCTTGATGACCTCTGCTGGGATAAGATCTTCTCCTGGGGCCTTGCCTGATCGTAATTGGTCAACCAGGTTCTTAATTTCTGTAGCTGATACAGGTGGCTATGGTGGAAGGTTCTATGTATCGAGGTTGGGACAGTCCCTTCAAGTAGAGGTGTCCGTATAGAGATCCTGGAAATATGCCTCCCAAATCCCCAGAGAGATGTGGGAATCCACAATAGGTTGATCAGATCTTTGGGCATTTGATGTCAGAAAGTGGCTGAATCTTTCTCTCTGACAGCTTTAATAAGTTGAGCCCAGTTGTTTTTCATGGCTTCCTTTTTTATATATGAAAGCATCTGCTTGTAATGCCTCTTTTGTTGAAGGAGGTCTTGCGCTGCTGATGGTGAGGTATTGGATATGAAGACCTGATAAGTGGCAACAAGAGCATTTTTAGCATTAACACAATCTTTATCAGACCAGGGCTTGGAGTATTGCTGTTGCTGCTTCCTTGATGTAAAATTGTTAAACCTTAAGTTCATCTGTATTTCTTGAGTGATGTTCATGTAGTTGTTAAGTAGTATGTTGGGGGATGTTGACAATGTCAAGGCAGCCTGTAGACCCATTAGTTGCTCAGAGGCCAGGAGCTCAGATATTCTTTGGTTCAGACAGCGAGTCCATTTGCCCCTGACATGGGTTCCTCCTGGAGGTGATAGGGAGGGTTGAAAGCATTCCACTATGTGGGTATTTTGGGAGAAAGAATTTAGGTGCAGCAGGACAGGAAAATGATCACAGGTCAAACTTGGGCTTAACTTCCAAGGTTTTAGCATATGGAAAAAGGTCCCTTGAGATGGCTATATAGTCAATGGCGCTCATTTTAGAGCCAGAAAGATATGTAAATTCCCCTGGGTGATCACCTTCTAGAGCACCATTTAAGATGTGGAGATTCAATCGTGATGTTGATTGCACCAAACACAATCCTGCAAAGTTTGTTTTTTGATCTTTGGAAGGACGGGTTAGAAGTGAAACCTCATATTCGGTGGCAGGAGGAAGGCCTTTGTAACATTTAAAGAGTGTGGCATCATCAGGTCCCATTCTTGCATTGAGATCCCCTCCCATAATTACAGAGGCATTTGGGTTCTGCACCATGAGGTCTGCAGCATAATTTTCCAGTTCTGACCATAAAGCTCTAGTTTGGGCCTTCTTCCTCGTTGGAGGCAAGTAGACATTTATTATCATCAAGGTATGATACTTAAGTTGAATTAGCACTGCCATGGCAGTTGTTTTTAATGAGGAAAGGGGCCTTGTTAGAACTTTATGTCTACAATGACTCCAACATTTAAGATACTCAACGCAGGAATATATTAAATATGAGTGGTTGGTTCTAGAAATACTGATTAGGGATTTCAGGGTCTATTTAATCCTATTCCAATTTCATGATCATTGTGTGCACAATCTACTTCGACACATTAAGTTCTACACTTGACCTTTATGTAAGGGAGCAGGGTAACATGATGTAATATATACACTCTAATATTTAATATAGTTCATTTCTGCTCCCTGACATGGAACTCCTCCCAGCAGTCTGTCTTCTATAAATTGGCCTTCTACATAGAATCATAGAGTTGGAAGAGACCTTATGGGCCATCCAGTCCAATCCCCTGCCAAGAAGAAGGAAAATTGTATTCAAAGCACCCCTGGCAGATGGCCATCCAGCCTCTATTTAAAAGCCTTCAAAAAAGGAGCTTCCACCACACTCCGGGGCAGAGAGTTCCACTGCTGAACAGCTCTCACAGTTAGGAAGTTCTTCCTCATGCTCAGGTGGAATTTCCTTTCCTGTGGTTTGAGTCCATTGTTCCACATCATAATCTCCAGGGCAGCAGAAAACAAGCCTGCTCCCTCCTCCCTTAGACTTCCCCTCACATATTTATACATGGCCATCATGTCTCCTCTCAGCCTTCTCTTCTTAAGGCTAAACATGCCCAGCAATTTGAGCCGCTCCTCATAGAGCTTGTTTTTGAGACCCTTAACCCTTTGAGTCACCTTCTTTCTCTGGACACATTCCAGCTTGTCAACATCTCCCTTCAATTTTGGTGCCCAGAATTGGACACAGTGTGATTCCAGGTAAAATGGTCTGACCAAGGCAGAATAGAGAGGACACATGACTTTGGTATTTGGTATTATTCTACAATAATACCAAGTTCAGTTCCTCCTGCTTTGTTTCAGAACTGCCACTATACTTGCTTCTATATTGTTTGTTTGGATGTCTCATATATGATCTCAGTTTCAAGAGAAGTCGGATATGGGTTTAAAAACACCTGCTGTCACATGCAGTCTCTGTGGGACTAAGAAAATATTGATATCTAAATTAAGACTTGTTAGTGCTGTAATGTGTATTAATGGGCTGTCTTGGCATTCATTTACTCGAAAGCCTAACAATCGTTGTAGTTCGATTTTTTCTTTGCCTACGCTTTCATGTTTATGTTTCTGTTCCTGGGGAGAAACTTCCATAAGTGATGTGCTGCAGCTTACCAAGGTCCTGTCATTCTGCTGTATATTTATTAGGCAAACCATAAAATTGAAAGGACAACAAATATCATATTTACTTTAGTCTAACGCTCATCTTTTTTGCCTAAATTGGATTGCCAAAATTGATGTGCACATTACATTTGATGATACATTAGAAGTGCACACATAAATTCATCAGTGCCCAACGGATGACCCAGTCATTCTTGGCACTTCACCATAGATCCTGCTTCCCGGACAGCCCTTGAGGTCTCTTGCCCATCCCCCAGTCCCAGTCCCATGAAGTTCAATCACAAAGCTTTCAACTCCCCCCCCCCCTCCCCAGCAACTAGAGCTTCCCAGATATCCTCATTCATACTGCCTGCTTCCCTAATGTACTATACCTGCACTGTGGGATGCATTACATTCAAAGAAATCTATTTTTTGTAATGTGCACTTTCAAAATTCAATGGCACATTATACTCATGTAAGTACAATACCCTTGCAATATAAAATGTTAAGCTAAATCTATCTGACATTGAGCTTTTGCTGTGTTGTTTTCTCTTTATTGCAGCAAAGATAAAGAGCAGGTTAAACCACTTGCAGAAAAAAAAAGGTCAGCGGTTTGAATCCGGGGAGTGGCATGAGCTCCTGCTGTTAGCCCCAACTTCTGCCAACCTAGCAGTTCAAAAACATATAAATCTGAGTAGAACAAAAGGTACTGCTCTGGTGGGAAGGTAATGGCACTCCATGCAGTCATGCTAGTGGCCACATGACCTTGGAGCTGTCTACGGACAATGCCAGCTCTTTGGCTTAGAAATGGACATGAGCACCACCCTCCAGAGTCGGACACGACTAGACTTAATGTCAGGGGAAATCTTTATCTTTTCTCTTTACTATATATATAAGGTAAAGGTTTCCCCCTTGACATTAAGTCTAGTTGTATCTGACTCTGGGGGTTGGTGCTCATCTCCATTTGTAAGCTGAAGAGCCGGCATTGTCCATAGACGTTTCCAAGGTCATGTGGCCAGCATGATTGCATTGAGCGCCATTACCTTCCCATCAGAGCAGTACCTATTGCTCTACTCATATTTGCATGTTTTTGAGCTGCTACGTTGGCAGAAGCTGGGGTTAACAGCAGGAGCTCACCCTGCTCCTCGAATTCGAACTGCCAACCTTTTGGTCAGCAGCTCAGCGGTATAACCCGCTGCACCCCCAGGGGCGATATATATATATGGAGATAAATATATTTGCATGTATAACTGTCAAATCCCTGTTAACCATCTGGCTATATTACATTTGTCTGCGGCAGACTTCTTTGTTTTGTTTCAAAACCTGATAAATACATCAATTAACCAATCTGTTAATTCATTAAGTTGCCCTTCTCTGTCCTAGGTTGGAACAAGACATTAAGAAGTTGAAGGCGGACCTGCAGGCAAGCAGGCAGATTGAACAGGAGCTGCGTAGTCAGATCAGTTCTCTGACCAGCACAGAGCGAGGGATTCGGTCTGAAATTGGACAGCTCCGGCAAGAAAATGAGCTGCTTCAGAATAAGTAAGTTTAGCCCCACCCTGCAATATGTTTGGCTTACTGTGGTTGCTTTCTACACTACTAATCTGGTTTTATATATATATATATAAAAACTTTAAAAAAAACATCTCTATGTTCAATCTGGCCCATTATGTTCTTCTGAGCTCCATTCATTTCAGTCAAAGATTGAAAGGCCCTAATTTTAGCTTGATTGTGGCATTAATTTTGCTCCATATCTTATACCTTGTAGGTGGAAATGCTAAAACTGTTGGAAATAACAACTTTCCAAGCCTCCACTAACTGTTTGTGAATGTGTATAATTGTTAACCTATGTTGTATGTACATTTTGATTTGCCTGTACCTCTTTGGTGTGGGAAAGGCTTCAGACACAAGACTCCATTTTTGTTATATACTGTAGTATGCTTTTAGACCTCAATGGAGCTTGATTACAGTTTGCCTCCTTTCAAACTTCAGTGAGTACAATTACACAGTTTGGACTATTTCTATATCCTTAAAGACATTGGACTATGGACTAATATGCTGGATATATACAAGAAGTTTGTTAGTAAACCTGAGATGTTATTTCTAAAGAAGACTACTTCGGTTTTGTCTCTTGAGTCCATATTTTAACTAATAGGTTTCAAGGGAGTGTATATTTTTTGGGCAATTGCAACTTCAAATTCTACTTTAAAGAAACAACAATCCTCTGCTTACCCAATATATTTTTGTAGTGGCATGTCTTTATCCTTGGCAGTTTAAAGACATGGTTCTTCAGTTTAACAGCTGAGATACCTGTGTGCCATTATATGAATGTTTATGAATATCACTTGTTCAAAGGGTTGATTTCTAACAAGCCCATGCCTTTCTTGACTAGTGGTTTTCAAAAGATGGTCTCCATTTGTTCATGGAGATTCACATTTGCCAAATGGATGGGACATCTTTTTTACCTTTTCAATAAGATTATGGTGCACTTATTTCCAATAGGTTATGGAATTTACAATTAAAAACTGCTTTTTGTCTATGCTTTTGCCTTTGTGGGGAAGAGTGAAGTGAATATTTTAGAATAGTTTTCATTGTGGGGCATTATATTTACATTTATAGAAACTAATCACAGCTATGTGAGCCCATTTAAAATGGGGTTTATTCTCTTTTACAGCAAGGAAGAATATCGATTCAGTATTTAACCCTTGCATAACATAGATTTTCTTCCATCCCATTCCAGCAGGCAGCACAAATGCCTTCCTCCCCCATCTCTTGCTGAAATAAATAGATTAGTCTTGAATGATCCACAAAACAAATAGCGTTTCAGCCACTATTCCCCATAAACCTTCCTTGAAGTGATAAATTTAAGTTAGCTGTCTAGAAAATGTGTCTCAATTTCTTAGGTTCCTTCTACACTGCCATATAATCCAGATTATCAACACAAGATAATCCACATTATCTGCTGTGAACTCGATTATGTGAGTCTACACTGCCATATAATCCAGTTCAAAGCAGATAATCTGGATTTTATATGGAACTGTAGAAGAGGCCAGATAACCTGCCTCAGGTTATATGTCTTTGTCAATTAGCTTTTATCAATCCTATTTTCCAAGGGGATCAAGGGGAATAATGCAACCTTTACACCTCCTGAACTGAGTACAGGTACATCAACTACACTACTCTGTGTAATAATCTAAGTCTCCCAAGTAATACAGAATCCCTGTTTCAATCTACATTGAACCTTTTATTATTCATCAATATGTGTGTCCAACTTGTCTTAAGGGATCAAAGTAGACATCTGCTGTTTTTTAGTAACCTATATTACGGTTAAACATTTATTGGGTCAATCAGAGAGACACCAAATTCTCTCTACAAGTTTTCAAAACCATACCTGTCTTCAGCTAACTATTCTAAATGTCCCTGTTCCCCTTTGTTTTCATACTCGCCTGTTTTTTGATGTCCTGGTTTCCTCCAAGGGGGAATCCCTCCCCCCCCCCCCGTTTGCTTCTTCATGGATGCAATGCAGCTCATGCCCCATTGACAGCCAGTTGGAAGTATGAGCATCCAAAGGTGGTTTTTCTTTGATTGCAGGCACCTGACTCTCACCTCATTTGGTGAGCTGCTCCTTCGAACCCTTGAGGGGGGTGTGGGTGGACCCCAAAGGTCCTGTCATGCATCCTAATCTGTCTGCCCCTAAATCCCAGACGAGCCCCCAACTTATGAAATGGGAACTCTTCACATTGTCAGAGGTTCCCTTCACTTCTGCTCTCAAGGGGGCAGTGCAAGGATAGAAACATGGGCAAGTTGAATCAAGTGAAAAAAGCATTATTTGTTGACCAAGCAAAAGGCAACAGTTATCTTGAAGTATAAAAGAACTGCTGCACCCACAAATGGGGCCACGGTCTTTTATATTTTTACAATGGATGAAACAACACACATTTGATTGGTTTCACATTTTGTCTTTTCTTACTGGCTTCTTCTTAGCTTATTATATTCTAATTGCTTCTGTATTTCATGCACGCTAACAGATAAGATGGAAACTTTACTCGAACTTCATGTCTCTAGTGTTGGCCCTGGTTTGCTTGAGCAGCGGCCAAACATGGCTTTTATCTCTTAGTTTCTCACACAGAAAATTGGGGAAGGAGCTGTTTTTCTAAAGACTGCAGCATCTGCTCTTTTCTTTTAGGCCTACAACTCCTATTATCCATTTTCAGACTACAGCCTCTATAATAGAAAAGTGCCTGTAAGGTAAAAATGAGGGTGGGAAAGAAAAAATTGAATATTGCAATACATAACACTATAGTAATATGCGTTTAGATACCTATGCACATCTGAAATGACCAACTCAACACAGCTCGGAGAGTATAAATATCTAAAATATCGAATCAGAGGGAATCTTTTATCCTAAGACAATTCCTAGGCACCACAACTTCTATTGTCACACTTTCACAGAGTTAATTTCCTGGAAGAAAGTACCCATAAGCTTTCATTTGCACAGGATGGGTACAGAAGACAAGAAGTATTAACTGAACAGGCTTTTAAAGACATTTGCTGCTGATGGTTTTTCCCACATATTGCATGCAAGAAAATGTCCTAATTTTTACTTTCTTTACAGATTGCATAATGCTGTACAAATGAAGCAAAAAGATAAGCAGACTATTGGGCAATTGGAGAAAAAGTTAAAAGCAGAGCAGGAGGCACGAACTTTTGTAGAAAAGCAGTTGATGGAAGAAAAAAAAAGAAAGAAATTAGAAGAAGCCACTACTGCCCGTACGGTTGTATTTGCTGCTGCTACCAGGTACTCGTATTCCTTCTCTCTGCTGTCCTCATTGTTTAAATCCTATCTCTTATCTCTCCCAAAGCATAGAGGTTTCTGTTGAAATGCTTCCGGAATGATCAACAGTTACCAAAATCTCAATAGCTGCTTGTTGGAAAAGATACAAACACCAGTCCTAGATTTAGGCTGTGAATCTTATGTATAATACTAGCTGTCCCCGGTCACGCATTGCTGTGGCCCACTCTGGTGAAATGGAAAAAAAAGAACAGGTTTCTCATATATTTAATTTCACAATTCTTGTGAGTATACAATATCTGTTGTTATTCCATTGTTTGTGCAGATATAGAGATTGTCTGGTTTGCCGACTCTAGAACATGGTACATATAATTGTGTATGTGAGAAGAAATCCGTGTCTAGATCTAAAGTTCAGAATTGTAAAGATTGGCGCTGAACTTTGTTGATAGTGATAGCAAATACCCCCTCGATGGACTGTCACCTTGTTGTGGTGAGGGGGCTTGCATGTTCCAATGAACCTGTAGGCACAACAACTGGAGTGCACTCCCAGGAGTGGCCACGAGGGAGGTTCCAGACCAAGCACAGTCCGAAATCTGGAAGCCCCTAGTCACAGACTGGCACCTGAGTGGTGGGTATGGGCTCAGTCGTTCTACCTCGTTCTACCTCAAGGTCCGAGGCAGTTGAATAGTTCGGCAGCTGTATCCGCGACTGAGCAGCCCTTTTGAGGACCCACTCTGCTCACCCCACACAGGGAGGGGGCTAAAAAAGGTGCCCTAAACATAGTCTGCCTCTCTTATCCCTGACTGGACTGCCGCATCCAGTGGGGTCACCACCCTGCAGCCAAAAAAAGAAAAAAATGAACTTCGGTACGTGGAATGTACGGACACTGATGGACAACAGTGACAGTGAACGCCCCGAACACAGAACTGCCAACATTGCAAGGAAGCTGGGATGCTTCAACATCGACATAGCAGCCCTTCAGGAGACCCGGAGAGCAGGAGAGGGACAGCTGAAGGAAGAAAAAGGAGGCTACACCTTCTTCTGGAAGGGACTACCCGAAGAAGACCAAAGAATGCACGGAGTTGGCTTTGCCATCAGAAATGATCTGATGAAACATCTGTCCGAAGCACCCACTGGCATCAACAAATGACTCTCAACCCTCCGAATTGATCTTGCCAAAAACCAACGGGCAACCATCATAAGTGCCTATGCACCAACACTAGATGCTGATGAAGACATTAAGGAGAAATACTACTGTCAGTTGGACACCGTCCTATCGGGGATACCTAAGGAGGACAAAATCATCCTCCTGGGGGACTTCAATGCAAGAGTCGGGCGAGACTTCGACCTGTGGCCAGGGACCATAGGAAAAGACGGGGTTGGAAACAGCAACTCGAATGGCATTCTGCTTCTCACCAAATGTGCAGAACACAACCTTGTCATCACCAACATGCTCTTCCGCCAGAAAAACAAGTTCAAGACATCATGGAAGCACCTCCGGTCAAAGCATTGGCACCTCTTAGACTATGTAATCACATGCGCCAGATACCGCCGTGACGTGCTCCACACAAGAGCCATGACAGGTGCTGACGACTGCTGGACTGACCACAGGTTAATCCGATCCTCGATGGCTATCAAGATCGCTCCCAAGCGCAGACTCCAAGGAAGGAAGACAAGGCGTAAAATGAACACCCAAGCCCTTCAGGAGCCCTCCAGACGAGCCCATCTTCAAACAGCACTCAAGGACCATCTACCCACAGTACACACCGAAAATGTTGAGGAACATTGGAACAAATTGAAGACCTCCATCATCCAAGCCTGCGAAGAAACTATTGGATACCAAGCCAAGAAACATCAAGATTGGTTTGATGAAAATGACACCGAGATCCAACAGCTAATTGACAAGAAAAGGAAAGCCTTCCAAACATGGCAGAGAGACATCAACTGTGCTGCTAAGAAAAAGATCTACACCAGTGCAAAAGCTGAGGTCCAAAGAAGGACAAGAGAACTCAAGAACATCTGGTGGACAAAGAAGGCTGAAGAAATCCAACACCTGGCAGATACCCATAATGCTCAGGGATTTTTCAAAGCCACAAAGGTCATCTACGGACCAAGAAACCATGGCATACAGCCTCTACGCTCATCAGATGGAACCAAACTCCTGAAGGACCAAAACTCAATTGCACTACGTTGGAAAGAACACTATCAAAGCCTCCTGAACCGCAGCTCCAATGTGGCCGAAGAGGTCCTCTCACAAATCCCACAACAACAAACCAGGGATGAGCATGCAGCACTGCCTAGTTTGGAAGAAGTCAGCAATGCCATCAGCCAACAGAAGAATAACAAAGCCAGCGGACCGGATGGGATCCATGCTGAAATCTTTAAAGAGGGAGGACCCGAGCTGATACAACAACTCTACCAGCTCATAGAAAAAGTGTAGGTGACCGAGAAAATCCCAGCAGATTTCAAGGATACCACCATCATCACTTTCTTCAAAAAAGGGGAAAGAACAGACTGCGGAAACTATCGAGGTATCTCCCTTCTAACCTCCACTGGGAAAATCCTCGCAAGAATCCTTACAAACCGCCTTCTGCCCCTCTCAGAAGACACCCTCTCAGAATCCCAGAACCTCAGCAGACTGAAAGCCAAAACCAAAGTTACAACAACATCTGTTATAGAACTCCAGTATGCTGATGACAATGTTGTCTGTGCACATACAGAAGAAGATCTACAAGCCACTCTAAACACCTTCACGGAAGCATACACGAAGCTTGGCCTGTCACTGAACATCGAGAAAACCAAAGTGCTGTTCCAGCAGTCACCAGCCATCCCCTCCCCAATACCAGAGATACAGCTTAATGGTGTAACATTAGAAAATGTTGCTCATTTCTGCTACCTTGGCAGCCACCTCTCCACGAAAATCAACATCGACGCCGAAATACACCGCCTGAGCTCTGCAAGTGCAGCATTTTCCCGAATGAAGCAGAGAGTGTTTGAGGACCAGGACATCCGTAGGGATACCAAGGTGCTTGTCTATAAAGCTATTGTCCTCCCAACCCTGCTATATGCCTGTGAGACGTGGACTGTCTACAGACGTCACATGCAACTCCTGGAAATATTCCATCAGCGCTACCTCCGGAAAATCCTGCAAATCTCCTGGGAAGACAAGCAGACAAATGTCAGTGTGCTGGAAGAAGCAAAGACCACCAGCATTGAAGTGATGGTCCTCCAACAACAACTCCGCTGGGCTGGCCACGTTGTCCGGATGCCTGACCACCGTCTCCCAAAGCAGTTGCTCTACTCTGAACTTAAGAACGGAAAACAGGACGTCGGTGGACAGGAAAAGAGATTTAAAGATGGGCTCAAAGCCAACCTTAAAAACTCTGGCATAGACACTGAGAACTGGGAAGCCCTGGCCCTTGAGCGCTCCAGCTGGAGGTCAGCTGTGACCAGCAGTGCTGCAGAATTTGAGGAGGCACGAGTGGAGGGTGAAAGAGAGAAATGTGCCAGGAGGAAGGCGCGTCAAGCCAACCCTGACCAGGACCGCCTTCCACCTGGAAACCAATGCCCACACTGCAGAAGAAGATGCAGAGCAAGAATAGGGCCCCACAGCCACATACGGACCCACAAGGAAACCCATAATGGAAGACCATCTTACTCATCCAACGAGGGATCGCCTAAGTAAGTAAGATAGCAAACACCAATCAAATTGGGGATTGCAGTCTCTAAAACCCAGAATACCAAGGCAGATAATCCAAAATGTCTGCTTTGTAGTGGATTATGTCAGTGTAGACTTAGGGCCCTTCCTTACAGCCATATAACCCATGACATTAAGGCAAACCATCTTTACAATGTCTGCTTTGAACTGGGTTATCTCAGCCCAAGCTGCCATGTAACCCAGTTCAATGTAGATTATATACAGCTGAGTGGAAGGGACCTAAACAAAGCCACAGAGTGCTCAAAAGAGCACCAATGCAGTAAATAATAAACATGCAGTGGCATTCCTGAGGTTGGGGGTGGCATTGGAGGAGGGAAGGAGGGAGGGAGGCCCCCTCCCATCTGATGAGACAATGATTGACAGTGAGGGCTTTTTTAAAGGGGTGGGGGCATTGAAGTTATTTCAAATTTCAATTTAGCAATGCATTCGGAAACATTGGAATAGAATCTTAAACTATATAGTACTAGCTGTGCCCTGCCACGCGTTGCTGTGGCCTATAGTAAAACTTATCAAAGTTGAGGTAGATATCTGGACTATTATGAAAGAGAGGTCCCTACCTATTCCTTCCCCCTTTTCCTCCCCCTTTCTCTCCTTTCTTCCTTCTCTACCTCTTTCTTTCTTTCCTTCTTTCACTACTTGGTTTCATCCTTCTCTCTTTTCTTCATTCCCTCCCCCTTTCTTCCTTTGCCTTTCTTCCCTCCCTGTTTGCTTCCTTCTTTCGCTTTTTATTTCCTTTTATTTCACCACCATCATAACAATAACAATAATGCAGTGCATTGCCTCTGGGACCTGACACCTCTCCCATTCCCCCTAAAAGGGTCTCAGAGGAACAATAGCATCATCATAATAATAATAGAAATAACAACCTTTACCCGCCACGTGTTGCTGTGGCCAATCTTCCCTCTTTCTCTCCTTCTTTCCCTCCTTCCTTCCTTCCTTCCTTCCCTCCCATCTTTCCTTCTCCTCTTCTTTCTCTATCTCCGGGGGGAGTGATGGAGCGTGGGGTTGCGTGTGTGTGTGCGGTGGCGGGTGGAGTGGGGTTGCGTGTGTGTGTGCGGCGGTGGGGGGAGTGATGGAGCGTGGGGTTGCATGTGTGTGCGGCGGCAGGGGGAGTGGGGTTGCGTGTGTGTGTGCGGCGGTGGGGGAAGTGATGGAGCGTGGGGTTGCGTGTGTGTGTGCGGCAGGGTGTGTGTGTGTGTGCGGGAAGCGGCGCGGTGGGGCTTGGAGTGGGCATGGTTTCCGCAGAGGGAACGTTGGCCGGAAGGCCATGTGCGCGCGCCAGGGAACTTGCGGCTGGGCGCCAATGCGCATGCTCAGTTCTTTTGCCGTTTTGTGAGTGTGTTGTTGTGTTGTTTTTCATTTTGAGTAGATATGTTTGTACCTTGTGGGTTGTGTTATGGGCATGGGAATTTTGGTTAAGTTTTGTTGGGGGGTTTTTGAGTTTTGTTCTTTTGCCGTTTTGTGAGTGTGTTGTTGTGTTGTTTTTCATTTTGAGTAGATATGTTTGTACCTTGTGGGTTGTGTTATGGGCACAGGGATTTTGGTTAAGTTTCGTTGGGGGATTTTTGAGTTTTGTTGTTTTGCTGTTTTGTGAGTGTGTTGTTGTGTTGTTTTTCATTTTGAGTAGATATGTTTGTACCTTGTGGGTTGTGTTATGGGCATGGGAATTTTGGTTAAGTTTCGTTGGGGTTTTTTTGAGTTTTGTTTCTCCGTTGGATGCCCCTAACAAATTTATATATATAGATAGTGTGTGTTGCTTTGACATCCAGAAGATGGCACTGTTTTTGAAAAAAAACATGTATTACCTGCCACAGGTATGACATATATATAATAGTATCATTTGATTTATTTCAGTAGGTATGTGAAAACATAAACATGTGCCTATCAAATGCTGTGTTGTATCAGAATTTCAAAGCATTCCGTGAAGAATTTTGGGAGATGTAAGGTTTTGAACAAATGAACATTTACATTTTTCTTTATATAGATGGGTTCAGGAAGAATGTTACTCTTCCTCTCTGTTTTGGGAATGTCTGTTTTGTTTTGGAATTTCTGAGAAATTTTCCATAATGACACTTTTCCCACTCACAGATCACAATGACTGACCAATGTCTTCTGAGATCCATGTGATATGTGCTATACTGAGAACTCTGTGATGTTTTGTATTTCTGTACAAATTCCGATGTGTGGTTTATATATTTATAATATTTTTCCAATACAGTAATTATTGATCTGGGCTACACAATTTGAGACTCTGGGTTTCGATTACATTTTTGTACTCTCTGCTATGTTGGGAATAAATATCCTTGTGCATGAAAATAGCATGTTGGTGTAAGACTAGGTTGATGTCTTCGACATGAAAGAGTGTATGTTTGATATATAGAAGGTGTACATCCCATTCCATTATAGTTTGAAATGTGATTCAACCAACATGATTCAACCAAGTCTCTACACTGACTCTTTATTGTTCATGGAAGCAGTGCTGAAATCAGAAGTATTTTTATTATACAAATGCATCTAAATTAGAGGATTTTAATCACTGTTAAGTGTGGCACGCTATTCAGTGAAAGGCATTTTAGCACTTGTGTAGTCAGGTTTTTCTCTTTTGACAGTTTTTTCTGACCTAGAGCATTAAGAAGTTAGACTTACTTGTGAAGTGTAGGACAAAGGAAGTGTCATGCAGAAGGGATTTCCCCCTCCAGCTTCGGAAGGAAATTGGCAGTTTCCAAGGAACAGAAACTCACATTTGAAAGATGGCTTCCAATAACTAGCTGAGGAGTATGTGGTTCACAAAAGCATTTGTATCCCGCTGACTGTCATTTTTTTATGTTGTTACTGAACTAGAAAGAGCAAATGTGGCACCTTTTTCATTTCTGCAGTGTTCTGACACTTCTGTGAAACTTAAAAGTGGCACAGACTGAAAGTTACTTCTTTTTCTCTGTTCTTGTTTTACTTGGCAGAGGCGAATGCACTGAAACATTACGAAATCGTATAAGAGACCTGGAGACAGAATTCAAGAAGTTAACGATCGACATAAAGGTGAAAGAAGATCAGATACGAGACCTAGAAATGAAAGTTCAGGTAACAAGAAGGCACCAAGCCTTCATCTTTCTCATTGGTGTTCATAGGCATTCTGGGGTGACCTTCTCTCCAGGATAGAGTGAATACTCTTGGGCTTTATCAATAAGATTTTTAGTGTTTGAGAAGTGCATAGGATTGTGTGTTCTTTTCTCATCCTAAACCAAGCTGATCTAGCTAATTTCTTTTGTTTGTTATACTCACGTCTTTTTTGAGGGAGACGTTCCTGCTTGCTTTCTGTGAAACATCGCTTAATCACCATTTTACAAGGGGCATTCATTAAAGATTTCCCCTGACCACTTCCTGTGGACTGAAAGCAATGAAACTTGGCATAGTTATGAGTCCTTCCCTCCATCGGTGCGACCTAGAGACACTCACTTCTCCCATCATTTTAAGCAACTGCAAACACTTCACTTGTAGAAGTCGACAGGTTGCTCCAAAAGCCACATTGTGACTTCAGAAATCAGAGTCTCGTCATTTGAGAAATGCTTTCCCTTCAAAAATGAGTTGTGAACTGGGACATTGTCTTGCAGAAGGCGAACACCTTTGGTGAGCATGCTACATCTTTTGGTTTTAATGGGCTCCCACTATTTTTGCAGCAGTGAAGCTTAGTATGCCCCAATGATCATGGTCTCCTTTGCTAGGAAATCCATCAATACCACTCTGTGCTGGTCCAAAAATACTGTGAGCATGACCTTGCCTGCCAAGAGTTGACCATGTGCCTTCTTTGGAGGTGGTAAGTCATGATGCTTCCATTGCATCGATTGGACTTTAATCTCAGGATCAGAGTGATGGACCCAGCTTCATCCTGTGCGATCAGTTTGTTGAAAAAGTCCTCCGGGTTTTCATGGCACATCATTGTCAATAGAGCCTGAGGGCATTTGACTCGTTCCTGCTTCTGGAAAAGTGTGAGCAGCTGGAGGACCCAGCAGGCAGATACCATATGTATGTGAAGATAGTCTTGGATTATTTTTTCCACGGACCCCACACTAATCTTGACATTTTGGGCTAGGTGGCGAATGGTTATGTGGCTATTTTCCAAAATGGCCACCTCCACTTGCTGGATGGAATGTTCATCAATTGCAGAGTGGGGTCACCTTGGAATTCAAGCTGTTTCCATGTCTGACTACATTTGAATTGACGATTCCAGTTCTTGACTCCATTATATGATAGGGAATTCTCACCATAAACTTCTTCCATCTCATCGAACATCTCCTTTGCTGTGCAGCCTTTCAAGTCAAGAAACTTGAGGACTGCTCTGGATTCCACTGGGTCCATTAACAAACCTCACACCACTTCAGCACCTGTAAAATCAAAACTGTTATCAGCTCCAAGTTGTAAATTGCCATGTAACCTATAGAGACTTACATCATTACACATGTGCAGTTTCAGCATCCTGTGATAAATAGAAATGGGTCAGGGGAAATCTTTAATACTTGCCCCTCATATTTTACTATGCAACATCAGTTTGCTACTGAGGAACCAGTTGGCACCTTTGACATCCAGAGTGATTGATTTTATTTCATTAAAGAATGTATGTGAGTCTGTGAGGATAGGCCAGTTATCACACATTATCTTGACTATTTATATATGTGATTGACTGATTGAGCAGCAAGATCCTTTGTAACACAGAAACTTTGCAGTGCATTAATTTGTTCCTCTGAGGACTAGGGTTTGTCAGTGATGTCCTTCTTGGAATAACACTATTGGAATAACTATAACTCCATATCCTTTATTTAACCCATCTATAACATGATAGATTGCAAGTACAACCACTCAGATAACTATGGCTAAACACACACATACACACACATGCACACAAGTTGGAAAATTGCCCACAGAAAAGTACAGCATCAGAAAATTCTGTTTTGAAAATTTTTCTACCCCACATGGAAACACATTTGCCATGTGTGCATTTTAGGTATAGGTGCAAAACCTCATGTTATGCAATAAATGGCAATAAGTGTTCCCAAGTGGACCCAGAAGCAATATGTTGGCCAGGAAGTTCCATTCCATTTCCATCTAGAAAAGAACCCTATAATTGACCTAGTCCTGATCCATTCTGAAGGGGTTTGTTACCACATGGTCTGTGTTTCTGCCCCATTATCCCTTTCAGGATCTTGCCTTACTTCAAAACACATTCCCACTTCCCTTGCAAAATATTTCTTTCTTTTCAGTCTTTCACATACATCTAAAATAGAATTTTATTTATTTACTAGCTTGGGGACCCGGCGCTGCCTGGGTTATTAGAGAAAGAAATTGTATATCAAGGCTGGTGTTTATCAGTTATTTATATGGCTCGCAGTGGTCTCAGGAAGTTAGTGAAGGTACTGTGAGTTCCATCGTCCTCCAAACTGCACCAGGATGGAGAAGTTTGGCCTTGATCAGTCATTGGATGAGGGTCACAGCAGTCTCAGAAAGTGAGTTAAGGTACTGCAAGTCCCATCATCCATAGTCTCCCTCAAACATCACCAGAATGTTGAGTTGGCCATGGGGGCTCTCTGTGCCAAGTTTGGTCTTTATTGGTATTTGGATGAATGTCACTGTGGTTTCAGGAAGTAAGTGAAGGTACTGCAAGTCCCATCATCCATTGTATGTCCTCCTCCAAACAGCACCAGGATGTTGAGTCTCTCATGGGGGCTCTGTGTGCCAAGTTTGGTCTTGATTGGTCATTAGATGAGGGTTGCAGCAGTCTTGGGAACTGAGTGGAGGTACTTGAAATCCCATTATCCATAGTCTGTTCTCCCCCAAACCTCACCAGAATGTTGAGTTGGCCATGGGGGTTCTGTGTGCCAAGTTTGGTCTTCATCAGTCATTGGATGAGGGTCTCAGTAGTTTCACTAAGTGAGTGAAGGAACTGCAAGTCCCATCGTCCATGGTGCATCATCCTCCAAACCGCACCAGGATGTAGAGTGCATCATGGAGACCTGGTGTGCCAAGTTTGGTCCTTATTGGAAATTGGATGATGGTTGCAGTGGTCTCCGGAATTGAGCGAAGATACTGCAAGTCCCATAATCCATGCTCGATCCACAGTCAAACCACACCATGGCATAAAGTGGGTCATAAGAGGTCTATGTCCCAAGTTTCATGTTGTTCAGTCATTGTTGAGGGTGGCAGCAGTCTCTGAAAGCGAGTAGAGGTACTTCAAGTCCCATCATCCATGGTATGCCCTACTCCAGGATGTAGAGTGGGTCATGGGGGCTCTGTGTGCCAAGTTTGATTTTGTTCGGACATTAGATGAGGGTTGCAGCAGTCTTGGGAAGAGAGTGGAGGTACTTGAAGTCCTATCATCCATGGTCTGCCCTCCTCAAAAGTATACCAGGATGTAGAGTGGGTCATGGGGACTCTGTGTGCCAAGTTTGGTCTTGATCAGTCATTGGCAAGGGTCTCAGTGGTCTCAGGAAGTGAGTGAAGTGACTGCAAGTTCCATCATCCATTATCAAATTCTTCCAAACCGCACCAGGATGTAGAGTGGGTTATGCGGGCTCTCTGTGTAAATTGTGGTCCTGATCCATCATTGTTGGCAGTTATAATGGTTTTAGGAAGGGAGTGCAGGTATTGCAAGTCCCATCGTCCATGGTGCATCCTCCTCCAAGCTGCACCAGGATGTAGAGTGCATCATGAGACTCAGTGTGCCAAGTTTGGTCTTTATCGGTAATTGGATGAGGGTTGAGGTGGTCTCAAGAATTGAGCAAAGGTACTGCAAGTCCCATAATCCATGGTCCATCCCCCGCCAAACCACACCAGGAAGTAAAGTGGGTCATGAGAGGTCTATGTGCCAAGTTTGGTCCTGATCAGTCATTGGATGAGATTAACAGCGGTCTCAGAATTTGAGTGATGGTACTGCAAGTCCCATCATCCATGGTTCATCCTCCTCCAAACTGCAGTAGGATGTAGAGTGGGTCATGGGGGATCTGTGTTCCAAGTCTGGTCTGTATTGGTAATTTTCTGACCCAGCCCCCTCTGGCCTTTTCCTTTCCTCTCTTACTCATCTCAAAATCTTGGAATTGAGGCAGTTTGGTCCTGATCAGTCATTGGATGAGATTAACAGCGGTCTCAGTAAGTTAGTGAAGGTACTGCAAGTCCCATCATCCATGATCCACCCTCCTCCAAACTGAAACAGGATGTAGATAGGGTCATGGGGGCTATGTGTCCCAAGTTTGGTCTTGATCGGACATTAGATGAGGGTTACAGCCATCTTGGGAAGGGAGTGGAGGTACTTGAAGTCCCATCATCCATGGTCTGTCCTCCTCGAAAGTGCACCAGGATGTAGAGTGGGTCATGGGGACTCTGTGTGCCAAGTTTGGTCTTGATAAGTCATTGGCGAGGGTCTCATTGGTCTCAGGGAGTGAGTGAAGTGACTGCAAGTCCCATCATCCATTGACAAATTCTTCCAAACCGCACCAGGATGTAGAGTGGGTCATGCGGGCTCTCTGTGTAAATTGTGGTCCTGATCCATCATTGTTGGCAATTATAATGGTTTTAGGAAGGGAGTGCAGGTATTGCAAGTCCCATCATCCATGGTTCATCCTCTTCCAAACTGCAGTAGGATGTAGAGTGGGTCAATGGGGGCTGTGTGTGGCAAGATAGTTTTGTCTGTATTGGTAATTTTCTGACACTTAAGGCCATTTTCTCTCTTCTCTTGTCACCTCAGAATCTTGGAACTTTCTGGCTGGCCAATCAGAGACCATATGCAAATTTCCTTCTCATGTTCCCGTTTCTGCCATGAACTCTTTTCTCCACCAGGGGCTCCTATTGAAGCTGGCCAATCAGAGACCATATGCAAATAGCACCACTGCGGCAGCCAATCAGAATGTTGGAACTTTCAGGCTGGCCAATCAAAATGCTGGCACATACTCCTCCCGTCGCACCGCCACACTTTTGTCCGCCGCATACAAACTTTCACCTTTATTATATACGTAGATAGACTAGCTTGGGGACCCGGCGCTGCCCGGGTTATTAGAGAAAGGAATCACAGTGGTCTCAGGAAGTTAGTGAAGGTATAGCAAGTCCCATCATCTGTGGTCCATCCTCCTCCAAACAGCACCAGGATGGAGAGTGGGTCATGGGGGCTCTGTGTGCTAAGTTTGGTCTTGATCAGTCATTGGATGAGGGTCACAGCGGTCTCAGAAAGTCCCATCATCCATAGTCTCCCTCAAACATCACCAGAATGTTGAGTTGGCCATGGGGGCTCTCTGTGCTAAGTTTGGTCTTTATTGGTATTTGGATGAGTGTCACTGTGGTTTCAGGAAGTGAGTGAAGATACTGCAAGTCCCATCATCCATGGTATGCCCTACACCAAACCACAGTAGGATGTAGAGTGGGTCATGGGGGCTCTGTGTGCCAAGTTTGGTTTTGATCGGACAAATTGTTGTCCTGATCCATCATTGTTGGCAGTTGTAATGGGAGTGCAGGTATTGCTAGTCCCATCATCCATGCTGCATCCTACTCCAAACCGCACCAGGATGTAGAGTGCATTATGGAGACTCAGTGTGCCCAGTTTGGTCTTTATCGGTAATTGGATGAGGGTTGCAGTGGTCTCAAGAATTGAGCAAAGGTACTGCAAGTCCCATAATCCATAGTCCATCCCCAGCCAAAACACACCAGGACGTAAAGGGGTCATGAGAGGTCTATGTGCCAAGTTTGGTCCTGATCAGTCATTGGATGAGGTTAACAGCGGTCTCAGAATGTGAGTGATGGTACTGCAAGTCCCATCATCCATGGTTCATCCTCTTCCAAACTGCAGTAGGATGTAGAGTGGGTCAATGGGGGCTGTGTCTGGCAAGTTAGTTTTGTCTGTATTGGTAATTTTCTGACACTTAAGGCCTTTTTCTATCCTCTCTTGTCACCTCAGAATCTTGGAACTTTCTGGCTGGCCAATCAGAGACCATATGCAAATTTCCCTCTCTCATGTCTCTGTTTCTGAGATGAACCCTATTCTCCACCAGGGGCTCCTATTGAAGCTGGCCAATCAGAGACCATATGCAAATAGCACCACAGTGGCAGCCAATCAGAAAGCTGGTACAAAGTCTTCCACCCTACGTCCTCCCTCCATCCTACCTCCGTCCTCCCTCTGTCCTCCCACACATACAAACTTTGACTTTTATAATATACTAGCTTGGGGACCCGGCGTTGCCCAGGTTATTAGAGAAAGTGGGTAATGGCGGTTCTGTATGGCAAGTTTGGTCTGGATTGATCATTAGAAGAGGGTTTTAGCAATCTTCGGAAGGGAGTGGAGGTACTTGAAGTCCCATCATCCATGGTCTGTCCTCCATACTACACCAGTATGTAGAGTGGGTTATTGGAGCTCCATGTGCCAAGTTTAATCTTGATTAGTCATTGGTCTCAGGAAGTGAGCAAAGGTACTTCAAGTCCCATCATCCATCTCCAAATTTTTCCAAACAACACCAGGACATAAAGTGGGTCATGAGAGGTCTACGTGCCAAGTTTGGTCTTTATCCATCGTTGAATGAGGTTTGCAGAGGTCTCACAATGTGAGTGAAGGTACTGGAAGTTCCATCATCCATGGTCAACCCTCCTCCCAAACTGCAGCAGGATGTAGAGTGGGTCATGGGGGCTCTGTGCGCCAACTTTGGTCTTGATTGGTCATTAGATTAGGGTTGCAGCAGTCTTGGGAAGTGAGTGGAGGTACTTGAAGTCCCATCATCCGTAGTCTGTTCTCCCCCAAACCTCACCAGTATGTTAAGTTGGCCATGGGGATTCTGTGTGCCAAGTTTGGTCTTCATCAGACATTGGATGAGGGTCTCAGTAGTTTCACTAAGTGAGTGAAGGAACTGCAAGTCCCATCGTCCATGGTGCATCATCCTCCAAACCGCACCAGGATGTAGAGTGCATCATGGAGACCCGGTGTGCCAAGTTTGGTCCTTATCAGAAATTGGATGATGGTTGCAGTGGTCTCAGGAATTGAGCGAAGATACTGCAAGTCCCATAATCCATGCTCGATCCACAGTCAAACCACACCATGGCATAAAGTGGGTCATGAGAGGTCTATGTGCCAAGTTTGGTGTTGTTCAGTCATTGTTGAGGGTCGCAGCAGTCTTGGAAAGCGAGTAGAGGTACTTCAAGTCCCATCATCCATGGTATGCCCTACTCCAAACCGCAGTAGGATGTAGAGTGGGTCATGGGGGCTCTGTGTGCCAAGTTTGGTTTTGTTTGGACATTAGATGAGGGTTGCAGCAGTCTTGGGAAGAGAGTGGAGGTACTTGAAGTCCTATCATCCATGGTCTGTCCTCCTCGAAAGTACACAAGGATGTAGAGTGGGTCATGGGGACTCTGTGTGCCAAGTTTGGTCTTGATCAGTCATTGTCAAGGGTCTCAGTGGTCTCAAGAAGTGAGTGAAGTGACTGCAAGTCCGATCATCCATTGTCAAATTCTTCCAAACCGCACCAGGATGTAGAGTGGGTTATGCGGGCTCTCTGTGTAAATTGTGGTCCTGATCCATCACTGTTGGCAGTTGTAATGGTCTCAGGAAGGGAGTGCAGGTATTGCAAGTCCCATCGTCCATGGTGCATCCTCCCCCAAACCGCACCAGGATGTAGAGTGCATCTTGGAGACTCAGTGTGCCAAGTTTGGTCTTTATCGGTAATTGGATGATGGTTGCAGGAATTGAGCAAAGGTACTGCAAGTCCCATAATCCATGGTCCATCCCTGGCCAAAACACACCAGGACGTAAAGTGGGTCATGAGAGGTCTATGTGCCAAGTTTGGTCCTGATCAGTCATTGGATGAGGTTAACAGCAGTCTCAGAATGTGAGCGATGGGACTGTAAGTCCCATCATCCATGGTTCATCCTCCTCCAAACTGCAGTAGGATGTAGAGTGAGTCTTGTGGGCTCTGTGCGCCAAGTTTGGTCTGCATTGGTAATTTTCTGACCCAGCCCCCTCTGGCCTTTTCCTTTCCTCTCTTTGTTATCTCGGAACCTTGGAATTGAGGTTGGCCAATCAGAGACCAAATGCAAATTTCCTTCTGTCATGTCCCCGTTTCTGTCATGAACCCTTTTCTCCAACAGGGGCTCCTGTTGAAGCAGGCCAATCAGGGAGCATATGCAAATAGCACCACAGCGGCAGCCATTCAGAATCTTGGAATTGAGGCTGGCCAATCAGAGACCAAATGCAAATTTCCTTCTGTCATGTGCCCATTCCTGTCATAAACCCTTTTGTCCACCAGGGTCTCCTGTTGAAGCAGGCCAATCAGGGACCATATGCAAATAGCACCACAGCAGCAGCCAATCAGAATCTTGGAACTTTCAGGCTGGCCAATCAGAAAGCCGGCACATACACCGCCACACATCTGCCGCATACAAGTTTTGACTTTTATTATGTACTAGCTTGGGGACCCGGCGCTGCCCGGGTTATTTGAGAAAGGAATTGTGTATCAAGGTTGGTCTTTATCAGTTATTTATATGACTCGCACTTGTCTCAGGAAGTTAGTGAAGTTACTGTGAGTCCCATTATCTGTGGTCCATCCCCCTCCAAACTGCTCCAGGATGGAGAGTTGGTCATGGGGGTTTTGTGTGCCAAGTTTGGACTTGATCGGTCATTTGATGAGTGTTGCAGAGGTCTTGGGAAGTGAGTGGAGGTACTTGAAGTCCCATCATCCATAGTCTGTACTCCCCAAACCTCACCAGAATGTTGAGTTGGCCATGGGGGTTCTATGTTCCAAGTTTGGTCTTTATTGGTTTTTGAATGAGTGTCGCTATGGTTTCAGGAAGTGAGTGAACGTACTGCAAGTCCCATCATCCATCGTCGATCCTTCAAACAGCACCGGGATGTAGGGTAGGTCATAGGGGCTGTGTGTGCCAAGTTTGGTCTTGATTGGTCATTAGATGAGGGTTGCAGCAATCTTGGGAAGGGAGTGGAGGTACTTGAAGTCCCATCATCCATGGTCTGTCCTCCAAACTGCACCAGGGTGTAGAGTGGGTCATTGGGGCTCCGTGTGCCAAGTTTGGTCTTGATTAGTCATTGGCGAGGGTCTCAGTGGTCTCAGAAAGTGAGTGAGGTTACTGTAAGTCCCATCATCCATCTCCATTTTTTTCCAAATGACACCAGGACATAAAGTGGGTCATGAGAGGTCTATGTGCCAAGTTTGGTCTCGATCAGTCATTGCATGAGGTTTGCAGAGGTCTCAGAATGTGAGTGAAGGTACTGGAAGTCACATCATCCATTGTCTGTCCTCCTCCAAAACTGCAGCAGGCTGTAGAATGGGTCATGGGGGCTCTGTGTGCCAAGTTTGGTCTTGATCAGACATTAGGTGAGGGTTGCAGCAGTCTTGGGGAGTGGAGGTACTTGAAGTCCCATCATCCATGGTCTGTCCTCCTCGAAAGTGCACAAGGATGTAGAGTGGGTGCACTCTAAAGTGCACAAGGATGTAGAGTGGGTCATGGGGACTCTGTGTGCCAAATTTGGTCTTGATCAGTCAGTGGTCTCAGGAAGTGAGTGAAGTGACTGCAAGTCCCATCATCCATTGACAAATTTTTCCTAACCACACCAGGATGTAGAGTGGGTCATGCGGACTCTCTGTGTAAATTGTGGCCCTGATCCATCATTGTTGGCAGTTGTAATGGTCTTAAAAAGGGAGTGCAGGTATTGCGAGTCCCATCGTCCATGGTGCACCAGGATGTAGAGTGCATCATGGACACTCAGTGTGCCAAGTTTGGTCTTTATCGGTAATTGGATGAGGGTTGCAGTGGTCTCAGGAATTGAGCAAAGGTACTGCAAGTCCCATAATCCATGGTCCATCCCCGGCCAAACCACACCAAGACATAAAGGTGGGTCATGAGAGGTCTATTTGCCAAGTTTGGTCCTGATCAGTCATTGGATGAGGTTAACAGCGGTCTCAGAATGTGTTTGATGGTACTGCAAGTCCCATCATCCATGGTTGTAGTAGGATATCGAGTCGGTCTTGCAGGCTCTGTGTGCCAAGTGTGGTCTGTATTGGTAATTGTCTGACTCTGCCCCCTCTGGCCTTTTCCTTTCCTCTCTTTGTCATCTCGGAATCTTGGAATTGAGGCTGGCCAATCAGAGACCATATGCAAATTTCCTTCTCATGTCCCCGTTTCTGTCATGAACACTTTTCTCCACCAGGGGCTCCTCTTGAAGCTGGCCAATCAGAGACCATATGCAAATAGCACCACAGCGGCAGCCAATCAGAACGCTAGCACATACACTGCCACACTTTTGTCCTCCTCCACATACAAACTTTCACCTTTATTATACAGGGTTAGTCAAAATGCATAGGCCAATAAGCCATTCAATTGAATGGCTTATTGGCCTATGCATTTTGACTAACCCTGTATACTAGCTTGGGGACCCAGCGTTGCCCGGGTTATTAGAGAAAGTGGTAATGCCGGTTCTGTATGCCAAGTTTGGTCTGTATTGGTCTTTGGATAAGTAGGATGTCGAGTGGGAGATGGGGGCTCTGTGTGCCTATTTCGGTCTGTATTGGGAGTGTTCTGACCCAGCCCCCGGCCTTTCCTTTCCTCTCTTTGTCATCTCGGAATGTTGGATTTGAGGCCGACCAATCAGAGATCATATGCAAATTTCCTTCTGTCATGCCCCATTTCTGCCATGAACCCTCTTCTCCACCAGGGGCTCCTATTGAAGCTGCCCAAACAGAGACCATATGCAAATAGCACCACAGCGGCAGCCAATCAGAACGCTGGCACATACACCGTCTGCCCTTCCTCTGTCCGATACAAACAAACACTCTTCTTTATTATATACTAGCTTGGGCACCCGGCATTGCCCGGGTTATTAGAGAAACTGGGTAATGGCGGTTCTGTATGCCAAGTTTGGTCTGTATTGGTCTTTGGATAATGGCTGCATTATTTTCAGGAAGTGAGTGAAGGTACTTCAAGTCCCATCATCCATGGGCCATCCTCCTACAAACAGCAGTAGGATATAGAGTGGGTCATGGGGGCTCTGTGTGCCAAGTTTGGTCTTTATCAGTCATTAGATGAGGGTGGCAGTGGTATCAGTAAGTGAGTGAAGGTAGTGCAAGTCCCATCATCCAAAGTCCATCCCCTTTCAAACTGTAGCAGGATGTAGAGTGGATCATGGGTGCTCTGTGTGGCAAGTGTGGTCTTGATTGGTCATTAGAAGAGGGTTGCAGCAATCTTCAGAAGGGAGTGGAGGTACTTGAAGTCCCATCATCCATGGTCTGTCCTCCTCCAAACTGCACCAGGATGTAGAGTGGGTCATTGGAGCTCCATGTGCCAAGTGTAGTCTTGATTAGTCATTGGCGAGGGTCTCAGTGGTCTCAGGAAGTGAGCAAAGGTACTGCAAGTCCCATCATCCATCTCCAAAGTTTTCCAAACAACACCAGGATGTAAAGTGGGTCATGAGAGGTCTACGTGCCAAGTTTGGTCTTTATCCATCGTTGAATGAGGTTTGCACTCACAATGTGAGTGAAGGTACTGGAAGTTCCATCATCCATGGTCAACCCTCCTCCCAAACTGCAGCAGGATGTAGAGTGGGTCATGGGGGCTCTGTGTGCCAACTTTGGTCTTGATTGGTCATTAGATGAGTTTTGCAGCAGTCTTGGGTAGTGGAGGTACTTGAAGTCCCATCATCCATGGTCTGTCGTCCTCCAAACTGCTCCAGGATGTAGAGTGGGTCATTGAAGCTCCATGTGCCAAGTTTAGTCTTGATGAGTCATTGGCGAGGGTCTCAGTGGTCTCAGGAAGTGAGTGAAGTGACTGCAAGTCCCATCATCCATTGTTAAATTCTTCCAAACTGCACCAGGATGTAGAGTGGGTCATGCTGGGTCTCTGTGTAAATTGTGTTCCTGATACATCATCGTTGGCAGTTGTAATGGTCTTAGGAAGGGAGTGCAGGTATTGCAAGTCCCATCGTCCATGGTGCATCCTCCTTCAAACTGCACCTGGATGTAGAGTGCGTCATGGAGACTCAGTGTGCCAAGTTTGGTATTTATTGGTAATTGGATGAGGGTTGCAGTGGTCTGAAGAATTGAGCAATGGTACTGCAAGTCCCATAATCCACGGTCCATCCCCGGCCAAACCACACCAGGACGTAAAGTGGGTCATGAGAGGTCTATGTGCGAAGTTTGGTCCTGATCAGTCATTGGATAAGGTTAACAGCAGTCTCAGAATGTGAGTGATGGTACTGCAAGTCCCATCATCCATGGTTCATAGTCCTCCAAACTGCAGTAGGATGTAGAGTGGGTGATGGGGGCTCTGTGTGCCTATTTCGGTCTGTATTGGTAGTGTTCTGACCCAGCCCCCGGCCTTTCCTTTCCTCTCTTTCTCATCTCGGAATCTTGCATTTGAGGCTGGCCAATCAGAGACCATATGCAAATTTCCTTCTGTCATGCCCCATTTCTGCCATGGACCCTCTTCTCCACCAGGGGCTCCCATTGAAGCTGGCCAATCAGAGACCATATGCAAATAGCACCACAACGGCAGCCAATCAGAACGCTGCCAAACACGTCCGCCCTACATCCTACCTACCTCTGCCCTACGTCGCATACAAACTTTGACTTTTATTATATAGTAGCTTGGGGACCCGGCGCTGCCCGGGTTATTAGAGAAAGTGGGTAATGGCGGTTCTGTATGCCAAGTTTGGTCTGTATTGGTCATTGGATGACAGTTGCATTGTTTTCAGGAAGTGAGTGAAGGTACTTGAAGTTGCATTGTCCATGGTCAACTCTCCTCCAAACAGCAGCAGGATATAGAGTGAGTCATGGGGCCTCTGTGTGCCAAGTGTGGTCTTTATCAGTCATTGGTTCAGGGTCGCAGTGTTTTCAGTAAGTGAGTAAAGGTACTGCAAGTCCCATCATCCATGGTCAACCCTCCTCCAAACAGCATCGGTATGTAGAGTGGTTTATGGGGGCTCTGTGTGCCAAGTTTGGTCTTGATCGGACATTAGATGAGGGTTGCAGCAGTCTTGGGAAGGGAGTGGAGGTACTTGAAGTCCCATCATCCATGGTCTGTCCTCCTCGAAAGTGCACCGGGATGTAGAGTGGGTCATGGGGACTCTGTGTGCCAAGTTTGGTCTGGATCAGTCATTGGCAAGGGTCTCAGTGGTCTCAGGAAGTGAGTGAAGTGACTTCAAGTCCCATCATCCATGTCCAAATGTTTCTAAACTGCACCAGGATGTAGAGTGGATCATGCGGGCTCTCTGTGCGAATTGTGATCCTGATCCATCACTGTTGGCACTTGTAATGGTCTCAGGAAGGGAGTGCAGGTATTGCAAGTCCCATCGTCCATGGTGCATACTCCCCCAAACCGCACCAGGATGTAGAATGCATCATGGAGACTCAGTGTGCCAAGTTTGGTCTTTATCGGTAATTGGTTGAGGGTTGCAGTGGTCTCAAGAATTGAGCAAAGGTATTGCAAGTCCCATAACCCATGGTCCATCCCCAGCCAAAACACACCAGGACGTAAAGTGGGTCATGAGGGGTCTATGCGCTACGTTTGGTCCTGATCAGTCATTGGATGAGGTTAACAGCGGTCTCAGAATGTGAGTAATGGTACTGCAAGTCCCATCATCCATGGTTCATCCTCCTCCAAACTGCAGTAGGATGTCGAGTGGGTCATGGGGGCTCTGTGTGCCTAGTCTAGTCTGTATTGGTAATTGTCTGAACCAGCCCCCTCTGGCCCTTTCCTTTCCTCTCTTTGTCATCTCGGAACCTTGGAATTGAGGCTGGCCAATCAGAGACCATATGCAAATTTCCTTCTTATGTCCCAGTTTCTGTCATGAACCCTTTTCTCCACCAGGGGCTCCTGTTGAAGCAGGCCAATCAGGGACCATATGCAAATAGCACCACAGCAGCAGCCAATTAGAATCTTGGAACTTTCAGGCTGGCCAATCAGAAAGCCGGCACATACACCGCCACACATCCGCCGCATAAAAGTTTTGACTTTTATTATATACTAGCTTGGGGACCCGGCGCTGCCCGGGTTATTAGAGAAAGTGGGTAATGGTGGTTCTGCATGCCAAGTTTGGTCTTTATTGGTCATTGGATAACGGCTGCATTGTTTTCAGGAAGTGAGTGAAGGTACTTGAAGTCCCATCATCCAAAGTCCATCCCCTTTCAAACTGCAGCAGGATGTAGAGTGGATCATGGGGGCTCTGTGTGCCAAGTTTGGTCTTGATTGGTCATTAGAAGAGGGTTGCAGCAATCTTTGGAAGGGAGTGGAGGTACTTGAAGTCCCATCATCCATGGTCTGTCCTCCTCCAAACTGCACCAGGATGTAGAGTGGGTCATTGGAGCTCCATGTGGCAAGTTTAGTCTTGATTAGTCATTGGCGAGGGTCTCAGTGGTCTCAGGAAGTGAACAAAGGTACTGCAAGTCCCATCATCCATCTCCAAAGTTTTCCAAACAACACCAGGACGTAAAGTGGGTCATGAGAGGTCTATGTGCCAAGTTTGGTCTTGATCCGTCATTGGATGAGGTTTGCAGAGGTCTCACAATGTGAGTGAAGGTACTGGAAGTTCCATCATCCATGGTCCACCCTTCTCCAAAACTGCAGCAGGATGTAGTGTGGGTCATGGGGGCTCTGTGTGCCAACGTTGGTCTTGTTTGGTCATTAGATGAGTTTTGCAGCAGTCTTGGGTAGTGGAGGTACTTGAAGTCCCATCATCCATGGTCTGTCGTCCTCCAAACAGCTCCAGGATGTAGAGTGGGTCATTGAAGCTCCATGTGCCAAGTTTAGTCTTGATGAGTCATTGGCGAGGGTCTCAGTGGTCTCAGGAAGTGAGTGAAGTGACTGCAAGTCCCATCATCCATTGTCAAATTCTTCCAAACCGCACCAGGATGTAGAGTGGGTCATGCTGGGTCTCTGTGTAAATTGTGGTCCTGATCCATCATCGTTGGCAGTTGTAATGGTCTTAGGAAGGGAGTGCAGGTATTGCAAGTCCCATCGTCCATGGTGCATCCTCCTTCAAACTGCACCTGGATGTAGAGTGCGTCATGGAGACTCAGTGTGCCAAGTTTGGTATTTATTGGTAATTGGATGAGGGTTGCAGTGGTCTGAAGAACTGAGCAATGATACTGCAAGTCCCATAATCCACGGTCCATCCCCGGCCAAACCACACCATGTCATAAAGTGGGTCATGAGAGGTCTATGTGCGAAGTTTGGTCCTGATCAGTCATTGGATAAGGTTAACAGCGGTCTCAGAATGTGAGTGATGGTACTGCAAGTCCCATCATCCATGGTTCATACTCCTCCAAACTGCAGTAGGATGTAGAGTGGGTGATGGGGGCTCTGTGTGCCTATTTCGGTCTGTATTGGTAGTGTTCTGACCCAGCCCCCTTTGGCCTTTCCTTTCCTCTCTTTGTCATCTCGGAATGTTGGATTTGAGGCTGGCCAATCAGAGACCATATGCAAATTTCCTTCTCATGACTCCGTTTCTGTCATGAACTCTTTTCTCCACCAGGGGCTCCTCTTGAAGCTGGCCAATCAGTGACCATATGCAAATAGCACCGCTGCCCAGCCAATCGGAATCTTTGAACTTTCAGGCTGACCAATCAGAGACCACAGTGGCAGCCAATCAGAAAGCGAGCACATACACCGCCACACTTTTGCCCTCCGCATACAAGTTTTGACTTTTATTATATATATAGATATAGATATAGATATAGATATTGATAGATATAGATATAGATATAGATAGATATAGATATAGATATAGATAGATATAGATATAGATATATAGATATAGATATAGATTTACACAGTATTTATATTCTGTTCTCACCCAGAAGGGGACCCAGAGTGGATCACAGAACACATATACGGCAAACATTGAATGCCATTATACAATTACAAGATAGACAACTGTACATAGATAGAGGTATATATAGTAGGGCTGGGCGGCTTCGTTTCGTTAATTCGTAATTCGTTAAAAATTCGTTATTTTTTTTTATAACGAAGCGATAACGAACCATTCTGGAGCAACTTAAAAACTAAACGAATTTTTAAATTCGTTTCGTAAATTTATTTATTTATTTATTTATTTATTTAATACGCTTGTATACCGCCGATATCTCAGCCAAGCGGCGACTCATCGCGGTTTACAACAACAATAAAACAACAATATTCAATTAAAATATAAAACACAACATAAACATTTCACAGTATTGGGCCACCAATACAGACCAATTCATCTCTTAGTTTAGCCATGATCCTGATTCGTTGTCAGTAATTGCCGGTCCTAGGTCGAGAGTTCCTTGCATCGAGTTAATCGAAAGCTTGCTCGAACATCCAAGTTTTCAGTTTTTTACGAAATACCATCAGTGAAGAGGCTGTTCTTATCTCTATAGGGAGGGCATTCCAAAGCCGAGGGGCCACCACAGAAAAGGCCCTATCTCTCGTTCCCGCCAACCGCACCTGTGAAGCAGGCGGGATTGAGAGAAGGGCCTCTCCTGAAGATCTTAGGGTCCTGGTGGGCTGATAGGTCGAGATACGTTCGGATAGATATGTTGGGCCAGAACCGTTTAGGGCTTTAAAGGCCAAAGCCAGCACTTTGAATTGGGTCCGGTAGCTAATCGGCAGCCAGTGGAGCTGGTACAGCAGAGGAGTTGTATGCTCCCTGCGCCCTGCTCCTGTTAGTACCATGGCTGCCGCCCGTTGGACTAGTTGGAGCTTCCGGGCCGTCTTCAAAGGCAACCCCACGTAGAGAGCGTTGCAGTAGTCGAGGCGGGATGTAACCAGAGCGTGGACTACCGTGGCCAAGTCAGACTTCCCAAGGTACGGTCGCAGTTGGCGCACGAGTCTTAACTGTGCGAATGCTCCCCTGGTCACCGCCGAAACCTGGGGATCCAGGCTCAGCGATGAATCCAGGATCACACCCAAACTGCGAACCTGTGTCTTCAGGGGGAGTGCGACCCCGTCTAACACAGGCTGTAACCCTATACCCTGTTCGGCCCTGCGACTAACCAGGAGTACCTCTGTCTTGTCTGGATTCAGTTTCAATTTGTTCGCCCCCATCCAGACCGTCACAGCGGCCAAGCACCGGTTCAGGACTTCGACAGCCTCCTTAGTAGCAGGTGGAAAGGAGTGACAGAGTTGGACATCATCTGCGTACAGATGACACCGCACCCCGAAACTCCGGATGATCTCGCCCAGCGGCTTCATGTAGATGTTAAACAACATGGGGGACAGTATTGAACCCTGAGGAACCCCACAAGACAAAGGCTGTGGGGTAGAACAGGAGTCCCCCAGTAACACCATCTGAGACCGGCCCTCGAGGAATGACCGGAGCCACTGCAAAGCAGTACCTCCGAGTCCCATTCCCGCGAGGCGTCCCAGAAGGATACCGTGGTCGACGGTATCGAAGGCCGCTGAGAGGTCGAGTAGCACCAACAAGGACACACTCCCCCTGTCGAGCTCCCGACGGAGATCATCCACTAAGGCGACCAAGGCTGTCTCAGTACCATGCCCCGGCCTAAAGCCAGACTGTGCCGGATCCAGATAATCCGTGTCTACCAAGAATGCCTGGAGTTGTGAGGCCACCACACGTTCCATGACTTTGCCCAAAAAGGGGAGATTGGAAACAGGCCGATAGTTAACCAATTGAGTGGGGTCCAGTGATGGTTTCTTCAACAGCGGTTTTATCACAGCTTGCTTTAAGCTGGCTGGAAATATGCCTTCCCGAAGGGAGGCATTAACTACCACCTTGACCCACTCGGCCAATCCCCCTCTGGCCTCCTTTAGAAGCCAGGATGGGCAGGGGTCTAGGATGCATGTGGTAGCTCTCATTCCTCCAAGCACCTTGTCCACATCCTCGGTTTGAACCAATTGAAATGAATCCATCAAAATTGGACAAGCAGATGCTCGTGTTACATCCTCAGAGACTGCCGTTAATATGGTGTCCAGTCCAGAGCGGATCAAAGCGACTTTGTCTGCAAAGAACTGAGCAAAGGCTTCACAGCGAGCCGCCGAGTCATCAGGGCACCCATCCTGAATGGTGGGTTTTAACAGGCCTCTGACAACTCGGAACAGTTCAGCCGGACGGTTCTTTGCAGACGCAATAGTGGCCGCAAAGAAAGTTTTCTTTGCGGCTCTTATTGCCGCGGCGTATGACCTTAGAAAGGCCACAAACCGTGTTCGATTTGGCTCGCTCGGATCCGAACGCCACACGCCCTCTAGTTCCCTCTTCTTTCGCTTCAACGCTGCCAGCTCCTCAGTAAACCAAGGAGCTGGTTTAGTTCGGCTACTTGAGAGGGGACGTTCTGGAGCGATCGTGTCTATTGCTCTGGTCATCTCCCCATTCCAGAGAGCGACCAGGGCATCAACAGGATCGCCAACCGAGGTGGCGGGAAATTCCCCAAGAGCCATCAGGAATCCCTCCGGATCCATAAGCCTCCTGGGGCGGACCATTTTAATAGGTCCTCCACCTCTGCGGAGGTTAAGGGGTGCAGTAAGTCTAAAGCTGACCAGATGGTGGTCGGTCCATGGCAACGGAGAGATGGATAACTCCTCAACACCGCCGCCTTCCTCCCATCCCTGACAGAAAACTAGGTCCAATGTATGTCCAGCACAGTGGGTGGGGCCAGATATTTGTTGGGACAGCCCCATGGTTGCCATGGTAGACATGAAGTCCTGAGCCGCTCCCGTTAGGGCAGCCTCGGCATGGACATTGAAGTCCCCCAGCACAAGTAGCCGTTGGGACTCCAATGCCAGGTCCGAGACTACCCCTGCTAGCTCAGGTAGGGAGACTGTAGTGCAGCGAGGTGGACGGTACACCAACAGAATCCCTAATCTGTCCCGGTCACCCACCCTCAGGTGGACGCATTCAAAATTTGTTGACTGCGGGATGGGGGTCCTGGTCAGAAGAATGGAATCTCTATAGACTACTGCCACCCCGCCTCCCCGCCCTCCGGATCTCGGTTGGTGCTGCACAGAGAACCCGGGTGGACAGAGCTGGGTCAAATTTGCACCTCCCGCTTCATCCAGCCAGGTCTCTGTGATGCACGCCAGATCTGCCCGTTCATCCAGGATTAAATCCTGGATAAGAGTTGTTTTACCGTTGACAGATCTGGCGTTCAACAGCACCACCTTCAATCCGGAGGGACCGCCAACCTGGTTACACCAACTTACCGTATCAGGAGACCGATTTGGGATTACTAATGTTGTTCCACGTTCCCTAGGCCGAATTAAAGGTCTCCCTTTCCCGTATCTCCCCTTCCCCACCACGACTTCTATGGGGGCTCCTCGACTAACGGAAGCCTCTCCCTCCTCCATGACGCGTTCAACATCCATAATAGTAAGCCAAGAGTCATTATAGACTGTTTGATAAAGTACAATTCCAGTTTGCCAAGGCTTTACCCTCCAATCGTCTCCTGCTCCTATTATGTTGTAATCAAGTCCCCCGGAGCTATTCCATTTTCTTTGTCCCACACGTGCAATTAGTAACCAAGTTAACAATTGCAAGAAGTTAAATAATAGCATGGATAACAGTTGATTATACAGTCAGGGGGTTTGGTTAAAGCTCTTAAAGTGCAATTGGGAATTATGTCAACAATTAAAATGCATTGACTAACAATTAATCTCAAGGTGCCTAATGAGATGCGTCATGGAGGCCTGATTCAACGCTGATGTATCGAGTCAATTAAAGTGCTAGGTTGAGTAAAGTGTCCCCGAGATAGAAAGTTTAAAGTGCTAATAAGATAAGATAAAGTGCTAAGCTTATAAAGTTGCTAAAGTGCTCTGTGCAACCGTACTGAATTTAGTCCGTACAATTGAAAGGTGGTTGAGCAACCAAGTTAATTAGCAGCATCAAAGAGGTCAATACAATAACAATATTAGCACCAAATAAGATAGAGGTCAATACAACCAAAGTTGGTCAGCACACTTGAAAAAATGGATTGCAATCAAAAGGATCGGCAAGGACAAATAGATTAACAACAATTGACAACGATCAGCGATAATAAAGTTCGTTACAGTCCAAATTTGTATCAAAGAGATGTAAAGATAAAAAGATAAAAAGTATAAAAAATTGGTCACAGGTGGACGAGTTCAATCTTCCGGGATGTGATGGAAAAACTGGGCAAGATGGAATTTATTTAGGGCCTGTATGTTATGAGGGTCCGCTAAGATTTTAATAAGGCAGACTGGCCCACAAAATGGCGGCCGCGTAACAAGCCGGCGAGATGAAGCCCAATGGTGACACAACGCCGCTCCACAGCAATCCAAACCGAAACCCACACCGAGTTGGGCCGACACGGAGTCCGCGGAGCCGTCGGTCCTTGGGGCCGGCTATAGCAGCGAGACTGCAGATGTATGAGGCTCACCACACCGGGCCGAGCAGTCAGCACAGTCAGGAACGCCACAGCACAGTCAGGAACCACACAAACAACACGCCGGAAGGTCGCGTCGCCGCAGCCGCCACAGCCCCGGCAGCCAGATAGCCCAGCGCCGGCGCTAGGCAGCGGCAGCCAAAGCAGGAGGTCCCGCGGAGTCCCGACGCCCCGCAGCCGACCGCGGTAGCACAAAACAGCTCTCAGCCCCCGAGCAACAAGGGAAGCGTCCGGGTCCAGCAGCCGCCGCGTCTGGCAGGCGCAGCCCCCGGTCCCAGCGGCGCCCCGGCCTGGCCTCTCCGCCGATGTCAACAGCCGTGCCCACAGGGCGTGTAGTCAGCCGAGCCAAGGAGGGCAAGGAGGAACTCCGGGGGAAAGGGGAGCCCACCCGGGCCGCCGAACAGGTTGCCAATCAGCGCCTCGGCGTCCTCAGCACTCCAACGAGATGCGACCCGCTCGAGCCGCTCAAACACGGAGGGACGGTGCCCACCAGTCACCCGGCGGTCACAATCCCAAGCGGGAACAAACCTACCCTCCACGCCGAAGCAGGTGGGTACTGGATGAAAATACAGCTCAGGGAATGGAGGCAGAGGGGAGCGAGATCCTGAGTCCGCACGCTGTAATGGCGGCTGGCCGCTCTATCTCTTCCTCCTTCTTCCAGCTCTTCAACTCTGCATACGCCTGTGCTCCTTCAGTTGCTTCCCCAAAGCCACCTACGTGACCCTGGGTTGGCAAATTGATTTAGGAGCGGTTTCTGTGGCTCAGTAGCAGGTTTAGTTTATAAGTTAGCAGTTAAAGTTCTTTCTTCTGCCAGAGCTAGAGTTTGCTGCTGCTAACGCGCCGCCATCTTAAACGCTTCAGATTCATTATGTATTTGTTTCGTTATCGGTTTGAGGTCGTTTCGTTATTATTTCCGCATGTCTGGGGCAAGTTTTATAGTTGTTTTTTGTTTAATTAGTGAAAAAAATATAATATCACACCAACAGTCAACAACAGAGGGAGAGGGAAGCTTCAGAAGTTCCCCCTGTCCCATTTGGAGGTTTTTTAGCGTATTGCGCGGTCGCGTCCGCCATTAACGAATCGATTCGTTATTGTTTCGTATTTGTTTCGTTAATGTTTCGTAATTTTTTTTAACATTTACGAAATTTCGTAAATATCGAACTTTTTAAAAGAAAAATTTCGGAATTCTTTTAAATGTCGAAACGCAACCCCCCCCCCCCAAAAAAAACGAATCGATTTTAGAAACATTTTTTTCCATGGTTGCCCAGGCCTAATATATAGGCTTTCCCATCTTTGGCATCTTGAGGGCTCTGCTCGGTTCCGGCCACCGGGGGGGGGGGGGCGGGGGTACTGTCGCTCCATCCTCCCTGCTGAAGAGCTTTGTTCCTATACTTCCTCCTTGATCGAATTGCTGTATTTTTCTGGCATTTCCTTATGGGTGCCTTAAATACCTCCCCGCATTGAGAAGTACCTATTTATATATTCACATTGCTGTTTTCTAAACTGCTAAGTAGGTACAAGCTGGGCTAAAGGCCAGGAACTCACCCTGACCCGGGCTTCGAACTGTGAAGCTTTTGGTAGCAAGAATTACTGCAACTGGTGGTTAACCTTCTGTGCTAAAGCCTGGCCCATAGTAACAGAGACAGAATGCTACCCTGTTTCCCCAACACCGCCGTAGTGAGCGACGGCGGTGTTGAAGAGCTGCATCCTCCCTGCTGCCTTTTTATAGGCCCCGGCGGCCTGCGGGGGGAGGCCTACCCTGAAAGTAAACTCTAACATGATTTTTCAGGGTTTTTGAATAATGCTCAAAATATAAGCCCTACTTCAAATAATAAGCCCTAGTTACAGTTAATTAAAAAATCAATTTAAACAGTGTCCATGCAGCTACATGCAGACCATAATGAATCTTTTTGAACAAAATTAATATAGGACCCTTCATTTTCAGGAAAACAGTATCTACTCCTACTGACATTGCATTGTGTGTTTGGTTTTAAAAGACAGTTCATTTAGTTTGAATCTTGCAATTTGCTTATGATGTGTATTAACTGCCTTGAGGTTTTGTTGAATGCAGAATATGGATCTTTTAAATAATTCCAGTTTTTGATCCTTCCTGAGCAAGATTAAAAACATAAAAGGAGAGAAGGTAGCCTTTAATTCAAGAGTGATTTGGCAGAGAGGGCTAAGTATTTCCCTTCCATAAAGAGCCCTGAATCTATTAAGAATACTTGCACAATGTTCTTTATCAAAACTCTTACAGAAAAAATGTGCATAAAATAAATTCTGCTTCTCCATCTATTTCTGGACCAGCTTTCTGTTTTCCTCCACTTATCATTCAGTAGATTTGCTTGAAACACATCTGCATTTTCTGTGCTTTTCCTCTGCTTCTGTTGGATAAAAAGCCCACATAATAAAACTGTCTGGAGAAAAGTAGCACAACTCTTGATTTGATATGCAGAGAGCTATGAAACCGAAAAGAATGTTTTCTTAATATCGAATTTTTCATTATGTGTGTCAAAAAGAAAAAAAAGTGTTTGACTTTGTGGATTTGACAGACATATGAAGTAAAATGCTGGCTCTGGCTCTCTGTCTTGAGTTCTCAAGCACATCCAGCTCTTGAGGCTAAAACGTCTGGAACTAAAAGTTTCAATGCATCCCACCCTGAAAAGAAATCTTGGACCCATTAGGGACATGGTAGTGCTTGTCAGAAACTATAAGCATACTCAAGAAATTGAATGTATAGAGGGAGACAATAACAGTCTCTTTTCGTTAGCTAATGGGGCAACTGAACAAACATGTTGAGCGCTAAGACAAAATTCTTATTTCATTTATTTATTTATCTACAACATTTGTATGCTGCCCTTCTTACCCGAAGGGGACTCAGAGCGGCTTACAAGATATATAGATATAGATATAGATATAGATATAGATATAGATATAGATATATATTAGCATAGTACAATATCAGTATTGAATATTACTATATTGTACTATACAATTATACTGTAACATTATTAGTAATATTATATGTAATATTAATATATAATTATAGTATATTATTAGTAGTATTATATTGCATTACATTATAATATTATAAATATTATATGTATATGCAATATATTATGTTATATTACATTATTTTATATTACCATCATAGCACAGGAGACAAGGTGGAATTGTCCCCTGCCCCCCTCTCTCTTCACTCTGGCCCAAAGCGACAGTTAGTGCTGGGGGAAGGGTCCCTAACTGATGACATTTTCATGTTGATCCGCGAACAACACTTAGTTCTTGTTTCCCTCACTGTAGATCAGTGTCTGTGGTGCATTCACTTTGCTTTCTCCACCTAACTTAGTGTAAAGCCCCTGTTTGTAACAATACTCCTTCAATTCTCCTCAAAGGAGCTGCGGAAATACAAAGAGAACGAGAAGGATACAGAGGTGTTAATGTCAGCGCTCTCAGCCATGCAGGATAAGACACAGCACTTAGAGAACAGCTTGAGTGCGGAGACAAGGATCAAGTTGGACCTCTTCTCTGCATTAGGAGATGCAAAAAGACAGCTTGAGATAGCCCAAGGTAAGTGGAACTCTCCGGAAAAATGAGGCTATCGTTTCTTGCCTAGTGATATATTGTGGATGTGTGAAAAGGAAAAGCTCTCACACCCATACATACGGCGCCAGAGGTGGGAAATGCTGGGAAATTCCTGTCTTTTTGGCTGTACTTCCTTAAACGGCAGTGGGATCTCCAAAGCTTCAAATCAAACCCTCTCAGGCTTTGAGGGGGAAAGGATTCTGCAGAAAAACCATAGCGAGCCCCAGAGTTTCATGCAGGACCCTTGGGATTCTGAAGTCCCTTGACTGCACAAACTACTGAAGGAATTTCCTTTTGCCCAAAACGATCTTCCCACAATAAATTTGTCCAGTTTAGTAAAAAAAATAACTCTTGACAAAATGTCTCTAGTCTTAGAGTCCATTAAATGTGTCTGGTTTTGGCTGTCAGAGGAACTCCACCATCACACCATTGACAGTTTACCTTCAGGCAAAAAGTCATGATCTCCTCAATGAAAGGTTCAAACTTAACTAATAGTAGGTGATGAGTTAAATCAAGTTTACCTCTGCTTCATCACCAAGTAGTAATTCTAGAGTCTCCGTGGAAACGGAATATAAAGTACAGGTGTATAATACGTTGTCGGAGGCTTTCACGATCAGAATCACTGGGTTGCTGTGGGTTTTCTGGGCTGAATGGCCATGTTCCAGCAGCATTCTCTCCTAATGTTTTGCCTACATCCATGGCAGGCATAATAATAATAATAATAATAATAATAATAATAATAGTAATAATAATAATAATAATAATAATAATAATAATCTTTATGTATACCCCGCCACCATCTCCCCAAGGGGAACTCAGGATGGCTAACATGAGGCTGAGCCCAAACATAATACAACAGAATAATATACAAGACAATAAAAATAAACACAACAAATACATAACAAAATAAAATAAACAATGCAAAATAACATAATAAAATCAGTCACAAAGGACGGGCCAAATGTGCAATGTAAAATGCTAAAAATGTTAAAACATCAGAGGTTGTGGGGGCTGTTGAAAACTAATCAATTTCAGGTTTATATATCTCAGGAATAATGTCCAGGCTGGGGAAAAGAGCTCTTGTCTGTTGGAGGGAAGTGTGAATGTTGCCACTGGCCAGCTTGATAAGCATTGAATGGCTTTGCAACTGCTTCCTGCCTGGGTGAGTCCTTTGTTGGGAGGTGTTAGCTGGTGTGTTGGGAGGTATTTATTTCCTGTCTGGAATTCCCTTGTTTGTTCTTTCTTACTGCTCTGATTTTATTTATTATTTATTTATTAACCATATTTATATATACTGCCTTTCTCAGCCCAAAGGAGACTCAGGGCAGTTTACAAATGGCACAATTCGATGCCTACAAACCAAAGAACAATTAAAACATTTAGCATAAATGCATTTTGGAAAGCTTTCTCAAAAAGACAGATTTTAACTTTTTTTTAATGTTAGAAGGGTGGGCGCTGATCTGATATCCCTAGGGAGGGCGTTCCATAGCCAAGAGGCCACCACTGAGAAGGCCCTGTCTCTCGTTCCTGCCAACCAAGTCTGTGAAGAAGGTGGGACTGAGAGCAGGACCTCCCCAGACGATCTTAAGGTCCTAGATGGTTGATAAGGAGAGATACGTTCGGACAGGTAAGCTGAGCCAGAACTGTTTTAGAGTTTTTTTAATACTGGTCACCAGATTTTGTTCATCTTCATGGTTTCCTCCTTTCTTTTGAAATTGTCAAGTGCTCAGCTATAGCTGAGTTCTTTTGAGTTCGTCTACAGTGCCTTTCGTGTTCCTTGATTTGTGTTTGTAAATAAAGAGCAAGACTCAAAAACAGGGGAATTCCAGAGAGGAAATAATCAGGGCCAGCTAAAACCTCCAAACAAAGGATTCCCTCGGGCAGGAAGCAGCCAGACCTTGAAGCTGAAAGGCTTCGCAATTCTAATCAAGGTGATTAAGGGCAACATTCACAAATGCGTCCAGCAGACAACAGTTTTTTCTCCCAACCTGGACATTATTCCACAGATATATAAATCTCACTTAATTAGTTTCCAACAGACCTCACAACCTTTGAGGATGCCTGCCATAGATGTGGGCTAAACATAAGGAGAGAATGCTTCTGGAACACGCGGAAAACGCACACCAATACAATGTAAAATGTGAGAGAATTCCTTTAATCTTCCTGAGTAGCAGAGATTTGGCCATAGAATCCTGATCAAATTCACTGCCCTCCACACCGAGGGTCACAAGTGGGTTTTGTGGATATCCCCCCTCCCCCCAGTGAAAACAGGAGCAAAGCAGTGCTTGAAAACTCATGGCTAGATTTAAATGGCTTTCTGAATGAAGTTTCAAGTTGTAAATTTCCACGATATTCAGAAATGTGATATGGTAGGAAATTAAGAGCCTAGGCACGGCTGAAGTTCCTCACTTGGTATGTTCCGTCCAGATAAACAAATGGAGAGGGAAGCAGGAAGAAAATAATAATGGAAAACACATTGAATAGATGGGTGTATATTTCACACTACTCCAGAGCTGTATTTTCCAAGCTTAGGAAAATAGGCCTTTGGTGAGGGCCTCTGTACAAAGAATATCATATTCTTTAGTAGGAAGCCATGACTAAATGCCTATTGCCATATATTCTGGGCATGGGCAAACTTTGTCCCTCCAGGTGTTTTGGACTGCAACTCCCACAATTCCTAACAGGAGGGACGAAGTTTGTCCATGCCTGATATATACAATATGTATGTATAAGCTGACCTCATGTATAAGTCAAAGGTGCAGGTTTTGGGGATATGTCCCATGGATTCCATAGAGAGCTTGAAAGCAGTAATGCGGCCTTGGGTTCAGCCACCATTTCCCATCCCAGGCATTCACAGAGGCCAGAAATGTACACCCGACTTCAGGCATCAACAACCATTGTGTAGTAGTTTTCATATTATTCTTGGTCAAGGTTGCTGCATTGCTAGTCCAAATTTTTCTTTGTGGTCTCTGTGAATGCACACATGTGGAGTGTCTGCGCCTGCGCAGGCCCCAACGGAAACTTCTCTTGTTTAAACTTTTCAAGTTTTGGCTGTAACCCCACCCAGTCCCTGGCAGGGCATAAAAGGCGCGTCGCACGCACACTCAGCAGTTCCTGTTTTTCCACCGTAAGGCTTACTTCGGATCTTCTGCGATGTCCACGAATCAATTCAAGCACTGCACGCGGTGTTCTAGAAAGATTCCAGATTTGGATAAGCACTCATTGTGCCTTTTTGCCTCGGCAAGGCCCATATCGCCAACTCCTGCTGTCATTGCCAAGCCTTAACAGCGCAGTCTCAGAAGAACTGAGTTCACCGTCTACGGTACCTGCTGTACCAGCAGTCTTTGGCACCGGCACCTTCGACGTCGACCGTTCGGCATCGGCATAGACCACACGACCGTCAACCTCGACAGTGGCATCGACCTCCCAACCGGGCGATCTGCCCTCACAACCCGCAACTCACCAGACAAAGGTGACTAAAGCGGCACAAAAGAGACCTTGGGCGACCATGTCGATGACATTGAAGACCACGAAGCCGACCAAGCAGACCAAAAGGCCTTGTACGGTGACTACTGAGACCGTACGTGTGCGCCATTCCTCAACCAGCTCTGTGTCTTCGGTGAGGTCAGCCCGGTCCACGAGGTTGACAACTGCAACTCCGCCATTGTCAATGCTGGTACGCATTGCCTTTTGATGAGCCCAGGAGGAATCTCGTTGTGCTGCGACCTCCTTTTCCGTCCCTCCCACGCTGGACAAATCGCTATGGAAGTCGGCATCGACTCATCCCCCGGCAAGGAAGAAAAAGACGATACCTCAGCCCTCTTCTTCTTCTTCTTCTTATCGAAGAGCAACAATAGCCTTATTGGCCACATTGTCAACGAGGTCTCATTGTGCTGCAACCTTCTCTTCTGTCCCTCCCACGCCGGGCAAGTCGCTATCGAAGTCGGCATCGACTCATCCTCCGGCAAAGAAGAAAAAGACAATAACTCAGCCCTCTTCTTCTTCCTCTTCTTCTCGAAGAGCAACAATAGCCTTGTTGACCACCTTGTCAGCGAGGTCTTTGGCGATTCAATCAGCCCAGCCGGAGCCCCTCCAACAGCTAGCCCAGGAGGAAGAGATGCCGACAGAGGTTCCCGTAGAGCGGCTAGAATCCCCAGTTACCGCGATAGCACCCAACCGGCCCCCTGGACTTACTGCCAGACAAGAGCTCTTTCCACCCATGGCGACGCCGGAAAGGGGGAGACAAACGGCCAGGCTGGCACGCGCTGCTCAGTCTTCAGCCTCCAAACAACCTCCAACCCCATCTTCACCCCGGTTCCCGGCTCCTCCTCCATCTCCACACAATCCTTCCTCATCCTTGCCCCCTCCATCTGAAGCGGAAGAAAAAGAGGAAGATGGAGAATTGGCTGCCTCGGTCCATTCGGGCTCGGTACTGTCCCTCGGTATCGAGAGGTCCCCTACCCACGATGCCTATGAGGCTGACCCTCTGTCGCCGACGGACAGCATCAGGGCCTTCGCTGACCAGATGGCCCGCATGGCAGACACTTTGGGCCTGGAGGTTAAACACACTTCCAAGGCAGTTACTGACCCGGTGTTCAAGCAGGTCCAATCGGAGACATCGCCAGCCCCTCTGCTACCCTTCCTGCCATACCTCCTAGATGTCATCCAAGCTTCTTGGAAGACCCCATCCTCCATCCCTCCTACTTCTAAGAAAATTGAGGCCTGGTACCGGACTGACGATGAGGGCCTAGAATGGCTGAAGCACCACCCCAACCCTAAATCAGTGGTAGTGAAGGCTGCACAAGCATTCAGGAGGCAGTCTTCAACCCACTCAGACTGGGAGGGAAAGAGGTTCGACGCCATTGGCCGAATACTCTATTCAGGTGCTCTCTTGTTAGCCAGAATGGCCAACTATGGCGCCTGTATGGGAGCCTACCAGCAGATCCTCTGGGAAAAGACCATGCCCTTCTTCCAACGGATGTCGGAAGAAGACCGTATGGTCCTGACCACCCTGGCCCAGGAGGCAAACTCTTTGGCACATCACCAGATGCAGATGGCCAAACACACAGGAGGGACAGCCGGGAAGATGATTGCTCATGCGGTCGCTATCAAAAGACATGCCTGGCTCCGATCCTCTGGCCTCTCGACATTGTCAAGGCAGGTCATTGAAGACTTGCCCTTCAACGCCCTGGAGCTCTTCAATGCGGGGACTGATGACAAGCTGAAGGCGAATCAGGACTTTAAAATATTGGCAGCCAAGTGCGGGATCAAAAACCAATCTCAATCTCAAAGAACAAGGTGGTTCCAGTACTCGAGACGGCGGAATGGAGCTCCATACTGGCAGTTCCAGTATCATCAGATGTTTCACCCCCTGCAGACCACACAGCAGCAGGCCCATCGGCCACAGCAGCCCCAGCAGCGTCTCTCACAGCCGCAGCAACAACGATCAAGGTCCCACCAAACGTCAGGCAGAAACCATCCTAGGTGCCATGTTTGACGCTCTCCTGGACGATACCGTCCCCTTATCCAGTACCGATGCCGTTCCCATGTCCCTCCTTTCAATCCCCAACCTCGAACTTCGACCTCGACACCCGCTGTTCAGTGACCGCCTTGCAAGTTTAATCAGTGCATGGCAAAGTATCACCTCCGATGTGTGGGTGCTAAGAATTGTGGAGAAAGACTATGCATTGGAGTTCAAGGAACTCCTGCCAACAGGACAGATTGTCGAAACCGAACCCTCCTCTCCAATCCTGTCAGAGGTTGACGCCCTTCTTCTAAAAGGGGCAGTTTCTCCCCTGCCAGACTGCTACAACTGGCAGGTCTTCTTCTCCAAATATTTCACTGTCCCCAAGCCAGATGGTTCCCTCTGCCCAATCCTAGATTTGAGAGACCTCAACTCCTTCATCAAGCCTCAGAAGTTCAGAATGGTGACGGTGTTGTCCATACTTCCCTTCCTCAAACACGGGGATTTCTTCATGTCCATTGACCTCTGGGACACTTATTTTCACCTGTCAATTCAAAAACACCACAGATGTTTTCTTGCCTTCCGAGTTGCGGGACAAACCTACTCCTTCAACGTGCTCCTGTTCAGGCTCGTTACAGCCCCAAGGACTTTCATAAAATGTATTTCGGTGGTGGCCGAAGCTCTCAGAAAGGAAAAAATCAGGATTTTTCCATATTTGGATGATTGGCCACCGATAGCATGCTCCCCACGCTCCTACAGTCTCAAATTCAAAGAACGGTCTCCCTTCTCGGGGATCCTGGCCTCCAGCTGAACAAAGAAAAGTCGCACTTGACTCCAACAACGTGCATAAAGTTCATCGGCGCCATGTTTGATTCACTGACCCAGTCTGTATATCTTCCCGAAGCAAGATTCAGAGCGCTCAGTCTTGAGGCAGTCCGAGGCATTCAGTCTCGAATTATATCGGCCAAGCAAATTCAAATCCTGCTAGGTCACATGGCCTCCACAGTGATGGTGACCCCACTGGCAAGGCTGCGATTCCGACCTCTTCAAATATGGTTCCTCGACCACTTCAACCCGGTCAGAGACCGCACGTCAAAGCGCCTCATCGTTCCACCATCCGTAAAAAAATCCCTGAAATGGTGGACAGATCGGCACCATGTCTGCAAAGGCATTCCCTTTCATCCCGAACCCCCATCCATCATCTTCACTATGGATGCATCAATGTTCTCATGGGGATGCCATACAGGAGAACTCTCCATCCAAGACCTGTGATCTGCAGAGGAGAGGCTGTGCCATTTCAACTACCTAGAACTTCTGGCGATCTTCAAATCCCTGCGGGCATTTGCCCTTCTGGTCACAGGAAAAAATGTCCAAATTCTTACGGACTATATGGTGGCCATGTACTATATAAACAAGCAGGGCGGCACCGGGGTCGAGAAAACTACTGATCCTTTCACTGCAACTTTGGGAGTGGTGCGTAGCCAGGTCGGTCTCGCTGGTGGCGATACATCCCCCAGGCTCCCAGAACATTGAGGCGGACTCACTGAGTCGAACACGGTAATCTTCACACACGAATGGAAGCTGAACCTGCAGGAGCTTGCCATACTCTTCAACAACTGGGGGTGGCCAGACGTCGACCTCTTCGCGTCTCCCTTGAACGTCCAGCTCCCATGGTTCGGAGCCCATCTCCCACCGGGCACGGTACCGGGGTGCCTAGGGGATGTGTTCCTCCTCGACTGGTCGAGAGATCTGCTGTACATCTTTCCACCCTTCCCACTCATCCCCAGGGTGATCGAGAGGATCCAGGCGGCACGAGCCAACTGTATCCAGATAGCGCCTGCATGGCCGAGGCAAGCATGGTTCCTGGTTCTCCTTCATCTCTCCGATGATTGAGTCCAACGCCCCCCGCTCCGCCAAGACCTTCTGTTGAGAGAAGAAGGCCAGCTTCTTCATCCCGATCTCCCATTCCTACACCTCTGGCATGGAGGATCCAGTCCTCAGGGCGCTGTGTCCGGATGTCCATTCCATCCTGACTGCGGCCCACAAGCCAGCTATGAAAAGATGCCTGTTTTGCCCGATTCCAGAGTTTCCTTCTTGAAAGGGGAATCGAAGAGTCCCAACCTTCCATACCATCTGTTCTCCAATTTTTATTTACCCTTACCGAGCGCAGCCTCTCGCTTTCATCATTAAAGACCCACCTTTACCGTCATTTTATGGCATGCCCAACAGAGAGGGGGAACCTCTCTCTTTCGGAATTCCTTTGTGAGGTCCTTCCTAAAGGGGTTTAACAACCTTCACCCTCCAGTTCGTCCTCCAACCCCTGGCCGGAGCCTCGATCTCGTCCTTGCTCGGCTGATACTACCACCGTTCAAGCCCCTGGCAACAATCGACCTTCGCCTCCTTTCATGGAAGGTGGCATTCCTCGTGGTGATCACTTGAGCCCATAGGCCATCTGAGTTGACAGCTTTGGGGGTTGATGAACCTTATTTGCTTTTCCATGCGGATAGAGCGGTTCTCCACATGGACGTTTCTTTTCTCCCAAAAATTGTTTCCCCCTTCCACGTGAATGAGGACATTGTTTTGCCTTCTTTTTTCACTCGCCATCCACCTTGGACTCTATTTGCAAGGCGGCCATCTGGGCAAACCCACAAACCTTTGTTTCCCGTTATAGGCTGGACACCATGCATAGACCTGACGTGGCCTTTGGAAGGACAATCCTGGCTTCTTGTCCTCCCTAGACTTTTTACCTTGTTCTCGATACCGTGTTAAATGTTGAATGTCGATATCGTTTATGCAGATTGCTCACTTCATGCATATTTTTTTTTGGTGTTATGATCTCTCATGCATTATTGTGTGTCTTTTCGTTGCCTTCCTTGCTCACTGGAAAATACCACATTGCCTCTGCTCTTACATACATGATTGCCACCCTCCCCTCCTTGGGCTCGGGGGTGTTGTTTCTTGGTAGGTTACATACCTGTGACCATCTTTCTTCAAGTGGTGCTCTGTGAATTCACACAAACCCGCCCAGCCTCCCCTCTAACAAACTTCCGCCTTTCTCGCTGCCTTGTGGCATAGGAACTGCTGAGTGTGTGCGCGGGGCGCCTTTTATGCCCTGCCGGGGACTGGGCAGGGTTACCGCCAAAACTTGAAAAGTTTAAACTAGAGAAGTTTCTGTTGGGGCCTGCGCAGGCACAGACCAGGCCCGTAGCCAGGATTTTGTTTCGGGGAGGGGGGGCTGAGTTTGGTTCGGGGGGGAGCTGAGTCTGAGTGAAAGAGGGTCTACCCTAGCAAACCTTTTGTAACGTTACCCCAATACCCCCATGCATATGGGATATATTGAGCATGGTGATCAGATCATGATATGAATAAACATAACAGTTTAAATAATGTACCAGTAAGGCCTTCTCGCGGACCACCATGAGAATTTCGGGGGGGGGGGGCTGAACCCCTTAAGCCTCCGCCCTGGCTACATGGCTGGCACAGACACTCCACATATGTGAATTCACAGAGCACCACTCGAAGAAAGATGGTCATAGGTATATAACCTACCATTATCTGTCCCCTTCCATGTATTCCTTTCACATTGGCTATTATTTCATCTTTGACAAAGGGGACACAGCAACAGACATGTTCACTGTCTCCGCTTCCTTCACAGACAATGTTACTGAAAAGATTGCTGTCTTTGGTACAAATATATTTTCAAAACTCAGTTCCTGCTGCTTGTAGCTTAGCTCCAGTTGTGATAGTTCTGTGCTGTAAATGGCTTCCTTATCCAGCAGAGGGCACACAAGATTAACCCAAGAATAATGTTCTGTGCTGGATATAATACAACATACCGTATATACTCAAGTATAAGCCAACCTGAATATAAACTGAGGCACCTAATTTTACCACAAAAAACTGGGAAAATGTATTTTTATTGTTTATTGGTTTTTCCCACTCCCACCCTCCCCTCCTTGTACATGCCATTTATACATCAAACTACAGAAGTTACATTTGAAATATCAGTCTCAGTCTTAATTTTTCTACTCCACATCTTAACACATTCTCTAAATAATTCCTAACTGGTTCCCACATCCTCTTAGTTATTGTAACCTTTTCAATTCTATCTATATTATTCCATTTGCAATTTGTTATTTCCACATTTAACATATTAACTATATAGTTATACCAATTAATCAGCAACCATTTTTTTTGTCTTTCCAACCCCTCACTAAAACAATTTGGGCACACATGATTAATTTGTCAACCAATTTTTCATTTTGTATATTCTTCACTCCTGCTATCCGTGCATGTAGTATATTTCTATTAATTATTACTATTTATAAATTTAACATTCTATTGATTTCCCCTTCAATCCTTTTCCAGTATTCTTGCACTTGATCATATATATTATTATTATTATTATTATTATTATTATAACTTTATTTGTACCCCACTAGCATCTCCCAAGGGATTCGATGCAGCTTACAACAGGCCGGAGCCCAACACAATACAACAATACAGTACATAGCAAATAAAACAGTTAAAGCAGAAAACAATAAACAATAGCAATACAACAGGACATTATTAAAAACTGAGCAGGCCGGAGTAGGGGTACAGGATTAAAAGTGCTGAAGTGTCGGAGGGATATGGGATTAAAATCTAAGTGCAGTGTGCGGTGAGCGGTGATCTTGGCTCTACTAAAGTGCTTCTGGGGTTTGGTAGTGGGGTTCCTAATCTGAAAAGGCACATTGGAACATCCAGGTTTTCAGATTCTTTCTGAAAACCGCCAAAGTAGGGGCCTGTCTGAGATCTTTTGGGAGGGCATTCCAGAGGCGGGGGGCCACCACAGAGAAGGCCCTGTCTCGCGTCCCCACCAAACGCGCCTGTGACGTGGGCGGGATCACGAGCAGGGCCTCTCCTGATGACCGGAGTGAGTGTGTGGGTTCGTAGACAGCGATGCAGTCACGCAGGTAGGGTGGTCCCAAACCGTTCAGGGCTTTGTAGGTAAGCACCTGCACCTTAAATATCATATGATTAAACACCCCTCTTTGTTCACAGCCATGCCAACACCTATCCTTGATCCCTGGTACAAAGTGTGAAAGTTGTGCAGGAGTTCTGTACCATTTTTGTAACATTTTCCTTCTTGCTTCTCTTAATACATTATACTTTTCTTTTGCTATATTACTTATTTTCCTTTGGATGTCTTCCCTCTCAATTTCCATGTCCAATCTCCATGTTTGGAAAATTTCCTCTATTATTTCTTCTTTTACTGTTATAATTTGGTTGGACAGATCTCCTGCCACTTTCTTCTCCCCTCTCAAACATTTCCTAATGACCTTCTCAAATGGACTATCCTGTTCTCTAATTTTTCCCCTCCGTCTAAAAATTTGCTGTCTTATAGCCCAGCTTTGAATCCAATTCCCTGACCCTATCCAATTCTGAATTTCTTTTTGTTCTACAGGGTTTCCATCCTCTCTATATAGATCCTCTACTAAACTTTTCCCTCTATTTTCAATCAATCTCAATGTTCTGCCTATAATTTCATCATTATTATAATTCATTTGCCATATAGTTGCCATCTTATTCTCATTGCCTGGATTTAACTTCTTCTTTCTTTTTTTCCACACTTTTACTGTTCCTTTCAAGGGTTCCTTAAGTTCTGTTTCCTCTCTCCTCTTCCATTCCCTAAATATTATTTCTTTTCCATTAATATTATTTATTAACTTTTCCATATTTACCCATTTTTTCCCGTATACTGTATTTCCAACAATCTTTGGATTTGAAATGCATCATGATAAACTTCCAAACTTGGGATCCCCCAGCCTCCCTCTTTCTCTTTTGCATTTAACCTTTTGTCCCTTAAACGTATTGACTCGAGTCTAAGCCCTGTGGAAAATGCAGCTGCTACTGGGAAATTTCAAAATAAAAATAGATACTAATAACATTACATTACATTACATTAATTGAGGCATCAGTTTTAATATGTGTGTGTAATGGCGACAATTTTTATGCTTATATTGTTATGCTAATCTTATGGTTATGTTGTTTTACTTTTTATGTTTTGTGATGTTGTCTGAAAACCGCTCGGAGTCCCTTCGGAGAGATAGAACAGTATATAAATAAAGTATTATTATTATTATTATTATTATTATTATTATTATTATCAGTAGGTTAAATGTCTTTGAATCTATATAAATAAAATGTAATGTTCATTTGTGGGATTAACATAACTCAAAAACTACTGGATGAATTGCCGTCAGATTTGGCCACAAGACATCTACTAACCCATCACTTAAAAAAAATTGATTTTGTCATTTGGGAGCATTTAGTTGCTGGAATATATAGTTCACCTACAATCAAAGAGCATTCTGAACTCCACCAATGATGGAATTGAACCAGACGTGGCACACAGGACTCCCATGACCAACAGAAAACTCTAGAAAGGTCTGGTGGCCATTGACCTTGAGTTTGGGAGTTGTAGTTCACCTACATCCAGAGAGCACTGTGGACAATGATGGATCTGGACCAAACTTGGCACGAATATTCCATATGCCCAAATATGAACACAGATGGAGTTTGGGGAAAATAGACCTTGACATTTGGGAGTTGTATTTACGGGGATTTATAGTTCACCTGCAATCATAGAGCATTCTGAACCCCACCCACAAGAGAATTGGGCCAAACTTCCCACACAGAACCCCTATGACCAACAGAAATGCTGCCTTAAGGCCATCCAATCCAACTTCTTTCACCAGGGCAAGGAAACCTAACCAGAGCCCTTCTGACAAAGAGCCATCCAGCCATAGATATAAATAGATATATATGATTCACAAACAGATATAGTATCATAGATTGGAAAGGGACCCCTAAAGGAGGACAATTATATGTTGCATGTTCCAGAATAGGCAAACCAGACATTCTCCACATCAACACTGACAAAGAAACAGCAAGAAACACTGTTTACCCAAAAGCATAAAGAAATTACATATATTAGAAACCAACACTTTCTCATTACTTTTACGGCTAGTATTTATATAAAACTGTAATTTCAGATAAGACTGTCCAACTCCGATTAAACCATTATTCTAACCTCCTTCAATGTCAATGTGCTTATGTATGTTTTCAATAATAATAAAGAGGGTAAAATCATAAATGTAATAAAAATGATAATAATAGAGTAAAATAATGGAAATGTAATAATAACAGTGATAATAGTGTAAAATAATAAGTGTAACAATAATAAATAGAGTAAAATAATACATGTATTGCTGAAGGACTTTCACTGGGTTACTGTGATTTTTTCAGGTTGTATGGCGATGTTCCAGAAGCATTCTCTTCTCATGCTTCGGCCACATCTATGACATATATAAACCTCACTTACTCAGTTTCCAACAGACCCCTCAACCATAGATGCAGGTGAAACATCAAGAGAGAACGCTTCTGGAACATGGCCAGACAGCCCGGAAAACTCACAGCAACCCAAAATAATAAATGTAATAATAATAGAGATAAATAATAGATGTAATAAAAATAATAATAACAGAGTAAAATAATGTAAATGTAATTATAATAAATAGAGTAAAATAATCTATATAAATAAAAATGTAATGCTTGTTTGTGGGATTGACAGAACTCAAAAACCAGTGGGGGAATTGACCCCCAAATTTGGACACAAGACACCTAACACCCCAATGTATGTTCTTCACTCAAAAAAATGATTTTGTCATTTGGGAGTTGTAGTTGCTGAGATTTATAGTTCAACTACAATCAAAGAGCATTCTGAACCCCACCAATGATGGAATTGAACAAAACTTGGCACACAGTTCTCCCATGACCAACAGAAAATACTGGAAGGGATTGGTAGGCAGTGTCCTTTGGTTTTGGTGTTCACCTACATCCAGAGATCACTGTGGACTCAAACAATGATGGATCCGGACCAAACTCTACACAAATACTCAATATGCCCAAATTTGAACACTGGTGGAGTTTGGGGAAAATAGAATCTTGACATTTGGGAGTTGTTGCTTGGATTTATAGTTCACCTATATTCACAGAGCATTCTGAACCCCACCAATGATAGAATTGGGCCAAACCTCGCACACATAACCCCATGTGGGCCACAGCAACGTGTGGCAGGGGACGGCTATTCTATATAAATAAAAATGTAATGTTCATTTGTGGGATTAACCAAACTCAAAAACCACTGGGGGAATTGACACCAAATTTGGACACGATACAACTAACAACCCAATGTATGTCCTTCACTCAAAAAAAAAAAACAAAACAAAAAGCAGAAAGGACTTCTAAACTACATGTCTACAAAGGAGAAACTGCTTGCCCACAAAGAGACCCATGGCCTCGCCCCCTCCTCCTCACGGGAAACAGCTGGCCATTAAAGCATGAGGTGCCAGGCACATATGCACGCCCCCCCCACACACACACACACAAGCAAAAGTGAGCACCATGGGAGTGGAGGTGGAGGCTTGCCACATGGAGCCCCTTTTCTTTCCCTGCTATGTCAGGAGGGCAGTCTCCTCCTCCTCCTTTCCCTGTTGGAAGAGGAAGGGGCAGATGAGTGGCAGCGGCAACGGCAGAAACCCCAGGCAAGGAAGAAGGGGGGAGGGGGGGAGGAGGAGGGGAGGAAGGTCGAGAGTACTTGAGTGAAGGACCTTCCTTCTCTTCCTCAGTCTCTTCCCTTCTTTCCTCCCTTCATCCCTTTTTTTCCTTTTCTTCCTTCCTTCTCCTTCCTTTCCTTCTTTCCCTCCTTCCCTTCTTTCCTGTCCCTCCTTCCTTCTTCCTTTCCTTCCTTTCCTTCTTTTCCTCCCTCCCTCCCTTTCCTCCTTCTTTCCCTTTATTCATTTCCTTCCCCTTCATTTCCTTCCCTCCCTCCTTTCTTCATCCCCCTCCTCCCTTTCCTTCCTACCTTCTTTCTTCCTTTCCTTCCTTACTTCCTGTCCCCCCTTCTTTCTTTTCCTTCCTTCCCTTCTTTCCCTCCCTCCCTTCCTTTTTCCTTCCTTCCTGTCCCTCCTTCCTTCCTTCCTTCTTCCCTTCCTTCTTTCTATGTAAGTTATAAATACAATATTAAATGGGACAGTCAAGAAGTAACAAGAGAAGGAGGGAGGGAAGGGGGGAAAGAAGGAGAGAAGGAGGGAGGGAAAGAAGGAAGGAAACAAAGGTAGAGAAACAAGGAAGAAGAGAAGGAAATAAAAAAGTGAAAGGAAAAAGAGAGGGAAGGAAGGAGAGAAGGAACAAAAGATAGTGAAGGAAGGAACAAAAGGAGGGAAGGAAGGAAGGAAGGAAGGAAGGAAGGAAGGAAGGAAGGAAGGAAGGAAGAATGTAACCAAAGAGCAAAGACAGGGAGGAAAGAAACAAGTAGAGATGGAAGAAAGAAGAGAAATGGGGAAAATAAAAGAGGAAAGGAAGGAAAGAGGGAGGGAAGGAGAGAAAGAGGGAGGGAAGATTGGCCACAGCAACGCGTGGCGGGTACAGCTAGTACATGTAATAAAAACAATAATAATAACAGAGTAAAATAATAAATAAGTTTGACGAGTATAAGCTGAAGCTTTTTTAGCCTAAAAAAAGGGCCAAAAAGGTTAGCTTATACTTGAGTATATATGGTATATTAGTGTATTTGCTGGTTTTGCGCTGATCAGATAGATCTGTGGGGGGATTGTTTCGTCTGCCATGGTTCTCATTGGTTGTCAGCTGGTACTGGATGACATTTTTCTCGTTCTTGTTTTTGTTTAACATTGCAGGGCAAATCATTCAAAAGGATCAGGAAATCAAGGACCTAAAACAGAAGATCGCCGAAGTCATGGCAGTCATGCCCAGCATAACGTATACTGCAGCCAGCAGCACGCTGAGTCCCGTTTCCCCACATTATTCTTCCAAATTTGTGGAGACCAGCCCTTCTGGACTCGATCCCAACGCCTCAGTTTATCAACCCCTAAAGAAGTAAAAAAAAAAAAAAAAAAGGCCGCCACATTTTTCGTTGGTCAACACAGAAAGGCAGCATCACACAGAAAAATCTCTTGCAGTCAAGATGACAAAATCGTATCGTGTTGATACTGTATACCGATTTATCATTCCGGAAAAAAAATGAAAAATAAAAAGAGGGAAAATGGGGGAGACAGAACCCCAACACCGAGGTTTGGTGAGAACTGCCCATCTGCTTCTTTTCTTGTAAATTTTTAGAAAACCTCACAGAATCTTTAACAGTTTTTTGTTTTTTTTCTTGGCCAACACATTAAGAGGGAAACAGCCCACGACGCTTGGTTTTTACATTGCAAATTCTGCCTCTCTCTTTTTTTTGCAAAATATACACTCTTGCAAGGTTTCCTCTTGGAAAGAGTAAAACAACATGGCACTATGTTTGACTCTAAGCAAGGCATGAGCAAATTTGGGCCCTCCGAGTGTTTTGGACTCCAACTCCCATCATTCCTAACAGCCTCAGGCCCCTTCCTTTTCCCCCTTACCCGCTTAAGCTAGATGATAGAGTGATAGACCTAAGAGAGGCCTACTTTCATGTCCCAATAAATAGATAGATATAATGGCCAAGCGGCTGAGGAGGAAAAGGAAGGGGCCTGAGGCTGTTAGGAATGATGGGAGTTGGAGTCCAAAACACTTTGGGAGGGCCAAAGTTGACCCATCCCTACTCTAAACCCTCTTGTTTTCAATTTGGTTTTCATCACATAATGGAGCCGAAAATGGCAAATTTAAAAATGGCAAGGAATAATGATGCAAAATTCTCTTTTAATTTTGTTTATATAAGGGTTTAAGTTTGTTTATATAAGGGCTATATGGTGGAATCGTGGGAGGAGGAATAGGAATGTGTATAAGGAAACCAGTTTGCTTTTACCCCTCTAAGTCCAAGCCTGGACAATCAGTCCAAGCCTGGACAATCAGTGGCCCTCCACATGTTTGGGACTCCAGTTCCCAGAATTCCTGGCTATTGAACAAGCTGGCTAAGGCTTCTGGGCATTGAAGGCCCAAAAAATACCAAGAGGGCTGCAGGTTAGGAGAGGCCTGTGTTTGTCTGCTCAACCCAGAGCATGAACAACACTTTCATGCAACTTTGGTGACTGAAATGTTTCGATTCCCATCAGTCCAAGCCTGGATGATTGGTGGCCCTCCAAGCATTTGGGACTTCATCTCCCAGAATTCCTGACCATTGAACAAGCTAGCTAAGTGTATTGTTGAAGGCTTTTATGGCTGGAATCACTGGGTTGTTGTGAGTTTTCCAAGCTGTCTGGCCATGTTCCAGAAGCATTCTCTCCAGATGTTTCGCCTGCATCTGTGGCAGGCATTTTCAGAGGTTGTGAGGTCTGTTGGAAAGTAGGAAATGGAGTTTATATATCTGTGGAATGTCCCGCATGGCAGAAAGAACTCTTTGTCTGTTGGAGGCAAATGTGACTGTAACTCAAACAGATGTACCTCAAACAGACAAAGAGTTATTTCTGTCCCCCTAGACAACACACAGATACATAAACCCCATTTTCCTAGTTTCCAACAGACCTCACAAGCTGTCTGGCCATGTTCCAGAAGCATTCTCTCCAGACGTTTCGGCTGTATCTGTGGCAGGCATTTTCAGGGGTTGTGAGGTCTGTTAGAAACTAGGAAAATGGGGTTTATGTATCTGTGTCTTGTCTAGGGGGGCAGAAATAACTCTTGTCTGTTTGAGGTACATCTGTTTGAGTTACAGTCACATTTGCCTCCAACAGACAAAGAGTTCTTTCTGCCACTCGGGACATTCCACAGATATATAAACCCCATTTCCTAGTTTCCAACAGACCTCACAACCTCTGAGGATGCCTGCCATAGAGGCAGGCGAAACATCAGGAGAGAATGCTTCTGGAACATGGCCAGACAGCCCGGAAAACTCACAACAACCCAAGCTAGCTAAGGCTTCTTGGAGTTGGAGCCCCCCCCCCCAAAAAAAAACCAAAACCTGGAGAGCTGCAAGTTGGAAGAGGTCTACGTTTGTCTGTTCACTCCAGAACATCAACAACAATTCCATGCAAGCTTGGTGATTGAAATGTTTCAATTCCCATTCGTCCAGACCTGAATGAGCAGTGGCCTCCAGGTATTTGGGACTCCAGCTCCCAGAATTCCTGGCTATTAAACAAGCTGGCTAAAACTTCTGGGAGGCCCAAAGAGACCTGGAGGGCTGCTTGTTGGAAGAGGGCTGCATTGGTCTGTTCAGCCCAGAGCATGAACAATTGTATGCAACGTTGGAGACTGAAATGTTTGAATTCCCATTAGTCCAGGCCTGGATGATCGGTGGCCCTTCAGGTATTTGGGACTTCATCTCTCAGAATTCCTGGCCGTTGAACAAGCTGGCTAAGGCTTATGGGAGATGGGAGCCCACAAATACCTGGAGGGTTACAGGTTGGAAGAGGTCTGCATTCATATGTTCAGCACTGAGCAAGAAAAACAATTGCATGTAACCTTCCTTATTGAAATGTTTCCATTCCCATTCATCCAGGCCTGGACGATCGATGGCCCTTCAGATGTTTGGGACTTCATCTCCCAGAATTCTTGGCCATTGAACAAGGTGGGAGTTTTGGGGCCCAAAAAAACCTAGAGGGCTGCAGGTTGGAAGAGTCCTGTCTTTGTCTGTTCAGTCCAGAGCATGAAAAAGTTCCTTTTTGTATTACGGTTCTCAGCATCCCCAGCCATCGAGGCCATTGGCAACATTGGTAGGAGATGAAAGAGAATAGTGTTCAAACAAGAATCGTTTCCAAGCTCTGCTTGAGTGGAACTGCTCACGGTCTTGTTCAAGAGTGCCTTGGGAAAAGACATTTCAAGAGGAATCTTCATTGTTTGAAGACTTTTCTTCTCCCTTTCACCATCACTCAGCTTATAACATTGAGCTCATTTTACAGTCTATTGCAGATCTTAAGCGGTAATTTGGATGCCCGTTGTAGTTACTACAAATCTTAAGTGGTAATTTGGATGCCCATTGTAGTCCAAAGGTACATCTCTCTTTTTTGTCTGTGTTTGTTTGGGTGACGAAACCTGACAGTGTTCACTAGGGAAAGATGTGCTGCAGAGGGGGGGCTCCAGAGGTGCGGAGAGAGCATTCTAGAAAAGGCGGAACCATGCAATGTACTGTCTACAAGGGACTGCCAAGCTTGAACAGAAAGCGGCAGTTTGGAAGTTTGGGTTTATTTCGGAGTCAACTGTAATTAACGCTTTAATATCATCTTGTGTTTGGTTTCAGCAAGGCTGACTGAATCTCAGCCATTCTGCCAAGGAGGGTTTAAGAAAAAACTCATAAAATTGCACAGAGATTTAAGTTTAAGTGTGTATTGTGCATTGGTAGGAAAGTGTGTGGCACCGGCGACTTTCAAAGTGTTTAAGGTTAGGGCGCGGGTGGGAGGGGGCCGTGGGCCGGGATGCAAAAAAAAGTGTATTAGTAACTAGCAAAATTAATAAACGCAAACCATTATGATTTTCAAACATGCAGTAGACTCTGGGAGGACGCAGTCCTTCTTTGGAAACAACCACACTTTTTAAAGTTTTGTCTAAATTGGCAGAATATGCCTTGTTTAAACAAAAATTAAGTAGTATGAGCAAGCTGATTAAAAAAATAGAAATATTAAAATCCATCATTTTAATAAGAGATTCTTTTGAGATTAAAAAAAGTCTAGCTTTAGCCAGGTGTGCATGTTGCTGTCATTTTGCATTTTTGAATCACCATGAAAGTGTTACTCAGAAATGTCATAGGTTTTCATCTTTGTGGAAAAGAAAAACATGGACTATTGTCACTGACATTTTTTTATGGTTTGGCTGCCTTTGGGGCACTCCTTTCATTGAAATACTTGGTCTTGGCTGCATTCTTTTTTCTGTGGGGTTTACCAAAAAAATAAATAAACATTTTCTTGCAGATAAAGCCGCCTTCTGTTTTGTTTTAGGGTGCCTAGCGCAGTTTTGTGGTCTGAACCGTTACTCGAGAGCCCAGGTGTAACGATGCTACCAATTTGTGATGATGCCACTAATTTGTGAAGTTTGTTAAGGAGCCACCACTTTGTAAGGATTTATTAATTTGATAGCGTAGCTAATAGCTAGTGATATAGACTTGGTCTTTCTTTAATGTGTAGCATGACTTAACTTGGAAAGGAATTGTAACAGAGACAGAGCTTTTTTTAAAAAAGTAACAAGTTTTTTGAAATGTAGAAGGAGCATGATGGTTTCAATGTTTCCTACTCTTAGAGGCATGTATCTTCATAGGTTACATTTATAACATTTCTTAAACAACTCTGGAAATGACTCTTCCTTCCACTAAACAGGTTTCAAAACTATTTTTCTTCAAACTGTGTTTCTTTCCTTAATAGGTTACTTCAGTTACAAGCTTATTCTTTGTGATGTTTCTGTTGCAATAAAGATCCTCACTGGGTTTCTCTCACCCCTTCTCTCATACACTAACTATTAAAATAAATAAGTCAACCCGACTTATTTAAACTACTCAGGCTAAAAGCCAAAACCTTCCTGATTCTCAGTGCTGTGGAAATCAGCCACTCCTACAGTTCACAGACAGTAGACTAACCCACTAGAACCAGTCTCTCCTGTAGTTTGCTGACTACAGACTAACTGTTTTAAAATGGCTGCCCTGCCAAGTGGCAGTTGGCTCCGCCCCTGTTTCAATGGTAACCCAGCTCAACATGAGCTGAGCTGGCCACCATCTCCCTTAGTTATGCAACTTTAAATACTTACCCTTTAAAGCATCTATCTATAATTACACATAACTGCAAGTTAAAAATTTACACTTCACCACACCAGGGTTTCAGTCTCTGCACAGCTGTAAAACCACGCTGAGTGGCCTTGGGCAAGTCACATCCTCTCGGCCTCCAAGGAGAACGAGTCTTGCTCAGAAAGCTCCATGACAGATTTGCTTTAGGGTCACTATAATTTGAAAACAACCTGGGGCACACACAAAGCATCAACAAAAATATATAAATTTTGTCAGCATGCTTTTCAAAAGAAATATACTTGGGAAGTCTGACTTGGCCATGGTAGTCCACACTCTGGTTACATCCCGTTTAGACTACTGCAACGCTCTTTACGTGGGGTTGCCTTTGAAGACAGCTCAGAAGCTCCAACTAGTCCAACGCTCGGCAGCCATGATTTTAACAGGAGCGGAGCCCAGGGAGCATACAACCCCCCTGTTGCGCCAACTCCACTGGCTACCAATCTGCTACCGGGCTGAATTCAAAGTGCTGGCGTTGGCCTTTAAAGCCCTAAACGGTTCTGGCCCAAGCTACCTATCTGACCGCATCTCTGCCTATGAACCCACCAGGACTTTGAGATCTTCTGGGGAGACCCTGCTCTTGATCCCGCCTACTTCTCAAGCTCGGCTGGCGGGGACGAGAGATAGGGCCTTCTCAGTGGTGGCTCCTCGGCTGTGGAATGCCCTTCCTACAGACATTAGACTAGCACCATCTCTAATGGTATTCCGCAAAAAGGTGAAGACCTGGATGTTTGTGCAGGCGTTTGAGTAATTTAGTGCAATCTGGTAATGGAACATAGGAATGGAACAATGGACGACGAACCTGGACTACGCTTGGATGATGAGAAGATTGGGTACGGTTGTTTTTTGTAATAATTGTGCATTGTAATTGCTTATTGGTAATTTATGGATAATGTATTAAGTCTATTGTTATATGTTGTATGGAACCATTGCTGTTTCTACTGTTTTTACTGTTTGTGAACCGCTGTGAGTCGCCTTCGGGCTTGAGATACAGCGGTATATAAGCAAAGTAAATAAATAAATAAATAAAAGCAGATCTGCACAATAATAATAATAATAATAATAATAATAATAATAATAATAATAAATTGTATTTTGGCCTTGTTGTTCTGTTTCTTATTGTGATATGGCCTAAGGGCTAATCAATAAAATTACTACTACTACAATAATAATAATAATAATAATAATAACAACAACAACAACAACAACAACAACAAGCACTTTATATTCCACCCTATCTCCCCAAGGGGACTCAGGGTGGATCATAGTACACATACATGGCAAACATTCAGTGCCATTTTGGATAGACAATACAGAGACAGACAGACAGAACAGAAAGGAGGTATGTTGTGTCGACATCCAGCTTTTTGGTGCCTTAGACGGTTGTGCTCAAATCCAGCCACGGGGGTTCTGTGGTGCCATCAGGACTTCCTCCTCTCTTTTGGATGCTGGGCATTTTCTTTTTCTTTTTTTTTCTTTATGATGTTGCAGAATACTTCCCCTGCTTGTTTTAGCAGTACATAATTTCACTACTTACAGCTCAGGCTGTTTTCAAACTGCTTTGGTCAACAGTAAGCTGGGCTCACAATCGACAGCTCACACTCACCTGGGGCTTTTAACTGGCAACCTTTCAATTGTTCGATCTTATCCATTGCTGGTAATTTACCAGCTGTGCTAAAGCCTGACCCTAACAGGCAATTTTGTGTAGTCCGAAGAGGCTCTATGCCTTAGAGAGGTCATATGAAGCAATATAGCAGAATAGTCATCAGAATCTACCATTCCCCCCTCCAAGTGTTTTGCCTCTACACATTTCCTTTCTCTATGTACCACAGTTACCAAAGCAAGTTGGCTATGCCACTCTTCCTTTTTGTTTGCCGCTGGGTTGCCTCTGTCATCTCCTCATCCAGTGGGGAAAAACACCAGATTTTTCTATTCATTTCCCTCATTTATGGGGGAGAAGCTTAGCTTCACCATGAAGTTGTTGCAGGATTTTTATGGCGAACCTAAGGATTTCATCATATGGAAGTTTTCCTCCTTTTTCTCTCAAATCAAATCCTTTATTTAAGTCAAAGACCAACATAAGAAATAAAAGTCATGGTTTCATACAACCTTGGTACATTTAGTACATTAAAAATAAAAATATAAATACTGAAGGACAATAGCATGTTGGCAAAACAGTCTTACGGAGGCCTCTTCTGCTGGCCTCACAGGGAAATCTATTTTGTTACCCAAATTCTGATTCAAGAAAGTGGGGGGAAGCAAGAAAAAGATGTGGAAAGAACATGAGATGGCTGGCCATCCTCAAAGATGGACCTTGCTGGGAGGAAACGGGGTAAGACGGGCCTTCACTCTTCCCAATGCTTTCAGTGGAAGAGGACAATGTGACAGGTATAGGAGTGTACCGAGGTAGCCAGTCTTCAGTTCTGGGTATACGATAGCTGCACTCCTCAACGCTTTCACCGACTTCCACCTATCTGATAAAGTCCTTTGTCCCTCACAACATGGAATTGGCGGTTCTTCCTTCTGGAGGAGGAGTAAACGACAGAGGCAACTCAGGCAAAGAAAAAGGAAGATCAGCAGAGGTAAGAACTGAGCAGGCCTGTAGCGAGGGGGGGGGGATTAGGGGTTCAACCTCCCCCCCCCCCCCGAAATGTTTCAATTTTTTTTAAAAAAAACCTGGTTTACTCATGAATTTTAACTAGTTAACCAAATCCCCATGCTAAGTCTATGAGATGCAAAAAATTAAGAGTCCCTCCAGAACTGTAAGCACTATCTCAAGCAAATATTGACAATTTATTCACACTGTCATTACTTGCAGCAATAGCCGATGTAGTGAAGCAACCAAGTTGGGTGTGTGTGTGTTGAATGCTCTCATTAAGGAGGCCAGACTTGGTGGAGGTGGTTGACAGGGGCAGAGCTGCAGGCTATTGAAGGCTGCTCTGCTCCCTGTTGTGCTCTTTGCTTCAGCATGAGCTAGGAGGCAGGTTTCAACACCCCCAGGGGCGGCTCACCCATTACGCAAAGTAAGCATTTGCAGTATAGTTGATTTTGCCCAGGGGCGCTCTTGAGGTGCTCTTGGGGGACTTGTAGTTTCTCAAGTCGTTCCTAACATGACAAAAAAAATTTTTATAATTGGCTCAACTTTGGCACTCCCAACAACAACTAACATTGGCTAGGAAGGTGTCTTTTTTCCATCATTCAGGTAAGAAATAATTTGCACATTTATGCCTTTGGTGAGAACACACAAAAAAACAACTTTTTTTTTTACAACCTGCAGGCAATGTTTTATCAATGTAGTTGCCAACCTGAATGTTGTGACTTTACACTGAAATGGCGTGAGCAAGCTCTTTTTCTACTACTTTGCTGCAAACTTTGTGCCCCATTCTATACTGTGCTGGTCAAAGACCGTAATAAATCATTGATTGATTGATTGATACTACTTTGCTGGCATATGAAAAGTTGCAAAAAAAATAGCTCACAGAGATTTTTCAGCCTTCTGCTCCTATGTAATTAACACTATATAAGTAATGTTGTCAGCTGCAAAATGAATAATTTTTATAAACCTTATAAACCAGTGATCACTGCTGGTGATGGAGAAGGTGGATATTTACAAGAGTGCACAGACTAATTTAGAAGACTGACATGTATTCTGGAAAATATGAGGAAACAACTTTCTAGAAATAATCCTAATGAAGGCAAGTCGGAACTGATAGAGTACCTCCCTCAATATAGGCTGTGTGGCCACTAGAAGAAAAGCAGGAGCTCAACAGGGAACTCCTTCAAATGATGGTATGATTGCAAAAGTTGTTGGAACATGCAAGGAATCGGTTAACGTGAGTGTTGTCAGCTATAAAATAAAATGCAGGAATCTGATTGGTTGGGCCTGGGAGATGGCTGAGCCTGGGACTTTTGATTACTGTTGCATTCAGGCTTGAGCTATGCAGGTGCAGAAAGGAGGAGAAGCAGAGAGAGACTGTTTGGAGTGCGCTCTCACTTCATGAGCTACTGAAGGAGTTTATCCACATGTACAAAGAAAGACTATCTTAAATCTCTCATAAAAGGACATTATGTGAGTTGATGTAACTGATCACATTGTACATACGTTGTTCTGAACTATGAAGGGTAAACTACTAGTTCTTTACTGTTCACCTGCATGGCATATTTTATTTCTCAGCAAGCCAGTGAACTGATCAAATGTGAACTACATAAGGTTTATTTTGTATTACACCACAAAAGGTTGTGTGGCTACTAGAAGAAAACCAGTCTCAACACATGAAGGAATTCCCTGTTGAGCCCCTGGTTTTCTAGTGGCCACAGAACCTTTTCCAATCATATAATCTCTTTAAACTGTGAAATGCTGCAAAAGAGTCTTCTACAATTTTCAGTCTAATAACCATAGGCAGCTCATCCGTGCCATGCAAAATGCCTCTTGTCCTTGATTAGTAGCTAGCTCACCTGTTGGCTAATGGCTATACTTCAAATATATGTTTCTATGTGTTCAAAACATAATGGCAGGAGCAGGCCCGTAGCCAGGATTTCGATTTGGGGGTGGGATGGGGGGCTGAGTCTGAGTGAAAGAGGGTTTACCTTAGCAAACCTTTTGTATCGTTACCCCAATACCCCCATGCATATGGGATATATTGAGTATGGTGATCAGATCATGATATGAATAAAAATAACAGTTTAAATAATGCACCAGTAAGGCCTTTTCGCGAACCACCATGAGAATTGGGGGGGGGGGGCTGAAGCCCCTCAAGCCTCCCCCCCCCCCCCCGGCTACATGCCTGGGCAGGAGTGGTGTCCAAGTATTGAAATGATGATGGAAATTATCAGTCTCTTAGGTCTCCGAACTGGTCTCTGTGCAGGCAGCTGTCACATAACAAGGTTAACACATGATAGCTTATATCAAACTGCTTCTTCCCACTTGCTGTGTCCCTAGAAAGGTTTTGAAAACCTCAACTTTTCCCTCTGCCACTTAAGAGAAGCCTCTGTCAGTTGACCAAGGGAGTGGCTGGCTGGGCTATTTCCATGTTAGTGGAAGTGTGACTGATGTAGAACATTGGCTCCAATTCCTCCTGTAATATTTGGCTTCTGCTTGTCTCTGTGCAGGCAAAAGCTTCATCAGGGTTAGTACTGGGTTGTAATTTTTTCAGGCTGTATAGCCATGTTCCAAAAACATTTCCTGATATTTCACCTGCATCTATGTCATGCATCCTCAGAGGTTGTGAGGTCTGTTGGAAATTAGGCAAATGGGGTTTATATAGCAATATCTTCATAGTAACAAACTTGCAACGAAGATACGTTTTATACTGCCAAACCAGTGTTTTATGCATGGATGAACACACCAGAGTGTGTTGGAGCATGTAAAAATCAGTTGGTGAGTGTGTTAATGGAAAATGGAACGCAAGAAACTGATTGCTTGGGCCACACTTGAGAGGCTAGGTGAGCCTGTGAGTTTTGGCAACAGTTACATGTTTAGGTTTTCTGTGTTCAGAACCTTGCCAAGACAAGTTAGTATAATTTGTGCTTCTGAGCTGCTGGAAGAAGACCCTTCACATGGATACCTAAGGAACATTTGAATCTCTCTCAAAGCACATTGTGAGTGAGAGTCAATGAACTTTTCACATGACTGTATAAATGTTACTCTGCTTAACAAAGAGTATACACCTTATTTTGTACTGATCATCCGTGAGGTATATCTTTTCTCTAGCAAGACAATATGTGGATTGGTAAAGACATGAACTACACATGGTTCTCATTCCTCCAAGAGTGCTCTGCTTGTCTTGTCCAGTACAATAAGGCAAGGAAGGCTGAGTTTGGGATTCCAAGTTTGGACAAGGTGCAACACGACGTCACAAGGGACACAAGCTTCTGGAGGAGCAAACCCCAGACATAGAGTTTGTCCAGTGCAATCAGGCAAGAAAGGCTTAGTTTGGGATTTCAATTTTGGACAAGGTCCGACATGAGGCCACAAGAGACACAAGCTTATGGAGGAGCAAAACCCAGACGTAGAGTTTGTCCAGTACTATAGGGCAGGGAAGACTTAGTTTGGGATTCCAAGTTTGGGCAAGTTCCAACAGGATGCCACAAGAGACACAAGCTTCTGGATGAGCAAACCCCAGATTTAGAGATTGTCCAGTACAATTGGGCAAGGAAGGCTTAGTTTTGGATTCCTACTTTGGACAAGGTCCGACAGGAGGCCACAAGGGACACAAGTTCCTGGCGGAGCAAACCCCAGACGTAGAGTTTGTCCAGTACAATAGGGCAAGGAAGGTTTGATTTGGGATTCCTAGTTTGGTAATTGACTAAAGGACTGGCAATATGGACGACGAACTGGATCACGTTTTTAGTTAGGAGTTGAACTGGATTGGTATTGATGTATGAATTGTATATATTATGTATTTTATGCTTTTAAACTGTATACTGTTGATTGTTATAGTCTGTTGTAAACCGTGTTGAGTCGCCGGCTAGGCTGAGAAATGGCGGTATACAAATATAGCAAATAAATAAATAAATAAATAAATAAATAGTTTGGACAAGATCCGACAGGAGGCCATAAGGGACACAAGCTTCTGGAGGAGCAAACCCCACATGTAGAGTTTATCCAATACAATTGGGGAAGTAAGGCTTAGTTTGGGATTCCTACTGTGGACAAGTTCCGACAGGAGGCCACAAGAGACAAAAGTTTCTGGAGGAGCAAATCCCAGACGTAGAGTTTGTCCAGTACAACAGGGCAAAGAAGGTTGCATTTGGGATTCCTAGTTTGGACAAGGTCCGACAGGAGGCCACAAGAGACAAAACTTTCTGAAGGAGCAAACCCCAGACGTAGAGTTTGTCCAGTACAATAGGGCAAAGTAGGTTGCATTTGGGATTCCTAGTTTGGGCAAGGTACAACATGAGGCCACAAGAGACACAAGCTTCTGGAGGAGCAAACCCAAGACGTAGAGTTTGTCCAATACAATCGGGGAAGTAAGGCTTAGTTTGGGATTCCTACTTTGGACAAGGTCCGACAGAAGGCCACAAGAGACACAAGCTTCTGGAGGAGCAAACCCAAGACGTAGAGTTTGTCCAATACAATCGGGGAAGTAAGGCTTAGTTTGGGATTCCTACTTTGGACAAGGTCCGACAGAAGGCCACAAGAGACACAAGCTTATGGAGGAGCAAAACCCAGACGTAGAGTTTGTCCAGTACTATAGGGCAAGGAAGACTTAGTTTGGGATTCCAAGTTTGGGCAAGTTTCAACAGGAGGCCACAAGAGACACAAGCTTCTGGATGAGCAAACCCCAGATTTAGAGATTGTCCAGTACAATCGGGCAAGGAAGGCTTAGTTTGGGATTCCTACTTTGGACAAGGTCCGACAGGAGGCCACAAGGGACACAAGTTCCTGGCGGAGCAAACCCCAGACGTAGAGTTTGTCCAGTACAATAGGGCAAGGAAGGTTTGATTTGGGATTCCTAGTTTGGACAAGATCTGACAGGAGGCCATAAGGGACACAAGCTTCTGGAGGAGCAAACCCCACAGGTAGAGTTTATCAAATACAATCGGGGAAGTAAGGCTTAGTTTGGGATTCCTACTTTGGACAAGTTCCGACAGGAGGCCACAAGAGACAAAAGTTTCTGGAGGAGCAAATCCCAGACGTAGAGTTTGTCCAGTACAATAGGGCAAAGAAGGTTGCATTTGGAATTCCTAGTTTGGACAAGGTCCGACAGGAGGCCACAAGAGACAAAAGTTTCTGGAGGAGCAAATCCCAGATGTAGAGTTTGTCTAGTACAATAGGGCAAAGAAGGTTGCATTTGGGATTCTTAGTTTTGGCAAGGTCCGACAGGAGGCCACAAGAAACACAAGCTTCTGGAGGAGCAAACCCAAGACGTAGAGTTTGTCCAATACAATAGGGGAAATAAGGCTTAGTTTGGGATTCCTACTTTGGACAAGGTCCAACAGGAGGCCACAAGAGACACAAGCTTATGGAGGAGCAAAACCCAGACGTAGAGGTTGTCCAGTACTATAGGGCAAGGAAGACTTAGTTTGGGATTCCAAGGTTGGGCAAGTTCCGAAAGGAGGCCACAAGGGACACAAGTTCCTGGAGGAGCAAACCCCAGACGTATAGTTTGTCCAGTACAATAGGGCAAGGAAGGTTTGATTTGGGATTCCTAGTTTGGACAAGATCCAACAGGAGGCCATAAGGGACACAAGCTTCTGGAGGAGCAAACCCCACACGTAGAGTTTATCCAATACAATCAGGGAAGTAAGGCTTAGTTTGGGATTCCTACTTTGGACAAGTTCCGACAGGAGGCCACAAGAGACAAAAGTTTCTGGAGGAGCAAATCCCAGACGTAGAGTTTGTCCAGTACAATAAGGCAAAGAAGGTTGCATTTGGGATTCCTAGTTTGGACAAGGTCCGACAGGAGGCCACAAGAAACACAAGCTTCTGGAGGAGCAAACCCCAGACGTAGAGTTTATCCAGTACAATAGGGCAAGGAAGGTTTCATTTGGGATTCCTAGTTTGGGCAAGGTACAACATGAGGCCACAAGAGACACAAGCTTCTGGAGGAGCAAACCCAAGACGTAGAGTTTGTCCAATACAATCGGAGAAGTAAGGCTTAGTTTGGGATTCCTACTTTGGACAAGGTCCGACAGGAGGCCACAAGAGACAAAAGTTTCTGGAGGAGCAAACCCCAGACGTAGAGTTTGTCCAGTACAATAGGACAAAGAAGGTTTCATTTGGGGTTCCTAGTTTGGACAAGGTCCAACAGGAGCCCACAAGAGACAAAAGCTTATAGAGGAGCAAACGCCAGACACAGAGTTCGTCCACTACAATAGGCCAAGGAAGGTTTCATTTGGGATTCCAAGTTTGGGCAAGGTCCAACAGGAGCCCACAAGAGACACAAGCTTCTGTACGAACAAACCCCAGACGGAGAGTTTGTCCAGTACAATAGGCCAAGGTAGGCTTAGTTTTGAATTCCTAGTTTGGACAAGGTCCGACAGGAGGCCAAAAGAAACACAAGCCTCTGGAGGGAAAAACCCGAGACGTAGAGATTGTCCAGTACAATAGGGCAAGGAAGACTTAGTTTGGTATTCCTAATTTGGACAAGGTCCGACAGGCGGCCACAAGGGACACAAGTTTCTGGAGGAGCAAACCCCAGACGTAGAGTTTGTCTTGCACAATAGGGCAAGGCAGCCTTAGTTTGGGATTCCTACTTTGGACGAGGTCCGACATGAGGCCATAAGGGAAACAAGCTTCTGGAGTAGCTAACCCCAGACGTAGAGTTTGTCCAGTACTATAGGGCAAGGAAGCCTTTGTTTGGGATTCCTATTTTGGACAAGGTCCGATATGTGGCCACAAGAGACACAAGCTACTGGAGGAGAAATCCCCAGACGTAGAGTTAGTCCAGCACAATAGGGCAAGGAAGGTTTCGTCCAGGATTCCTAGTTTGGGCAAAGACTGACAGGAGGCCAAAAGAGACAAAAGTTCCTGGAGGAGCAAACCCCAGATGTAGAGTTTGTCCAGTACAATAGGGCAAGGAAGGTTTAATTTGGGATTCCTAATTTGGACATGGTGCGACAGGAGGACACAAGGGACACAAGCTTCTGGTGTAGCAAACCCCAGATGTAAAGTTTGTCCTGTACAATTGTAGCAGGGCGTATATGTTACCAAGTTTCATTGAGTACCTATGGAGAAGGAAGAAAATTAGAACAGCTTGGTAGGGTTCCAGGCATTTATTCATACTCTGGAGTAAGGGTGATCAGCATAACCTAGGGCTGATGCCCACCTGATGTCACATTTAGTCCAGCTTTTATAGCATGAAATGGCTAGTTTTGCACATGCGTAGAACAACTCTGACATTTACACAATACAACCATTAACAGGAATTTTCATATGTAGTTGCCAAGGACATCTTTCTGGCAAGACACTCATGACCCCAAACATCTGCTCACTTATATAACTATTCAGCCTTCTACCTATTATCCCCAGATGACACGTTCAATTAATCTATCAATTCCCTTAGTTTCCCCACGTGGTCACTGCGATTTGCACATATGGTACATTCCTGCGCGTGAGCAGGCAGCAATGGAAAAATCTCGAGACCTTTTTACAGTTAACTAAGCCCCTCCCACACCACTCCCCACTATAAATAGCCCTTAAAAGGGGCTTCGGTCAGTTCTTCCAATCCGCACTAAAAAGCAGCAGTGGAAACAGGAGACCAGTTTCTAATTTATAATTTAAATAATAATATTATGACTACTTCTTTGAAGAAGTGTGTATCGTGTCCTAATAAATATCCAGACAACGATGCACACGATAACTGTCTTGTTTGCCTGGGAGAAGAACATCTCTCCCAGCCTTGTGTTATCTGTAAAGCCTTCACACCACAAACAAGGAAGAATAGAGAATTACGCCTTAAAGTGGCGTTGTATGAAAAAGCTTTATTACCAGCAGGGGAAATAAAGATCCCACAAGCTGAACTAGCAGTTAATAACGACTTAGTATTAAAACAGAAGAAGACAATTAATATTAAGAAAATTAAGCCGAGCAAGCCCTCAGAAGGAGGTGAAGCGGCTTCAAAAACTCAAACGCAGAAAAACAAGCCGCAAGAATCCCTGAAGGAGGGAGATGCGGCTCCGCAAGGCCAGAAACACAATAAAATGGCGCCTCCGACAAATTCGGAGGAAATATTAAAGAAAAATGAAGGGGCGACCCTTCAAACACTTACAGAAGCAGGCACGAAAGAAGCTCCAGTCAAGGAGGCCGTACCAGAGGCCTCAGCAACTCCCCAGGTCTTGGCTCGATACCTAAGCAATGACCTGGAGTCTGTATTAGATGCCTCTTCCCCCACGCTGCCGACAAGGCCTCTGCAAACAAGCCCCAGGCACACTCGGGATCGGGCGCCCTCCCGACACTCGCCGAGATCTGGGAGGCGTTAACGCCGGGCACGCTCGACGTCGAGAAGGTCAAGCTCCTCCTCCAGCTCCTCCTCTAACTCCTCCCCTGTTAGAAAGCGGAGCCGGCAAGGGAGGGGTCAGAAGGGCCTGAAGAATAAGGCAAAAATACCTCATTCCATCACTAGATGGATGAGTAAGCAGTGTTTGCCCCCTCAAGCCTTCATGAACCAGGGAGGCTTTGGCATGAACCAGGGAGGCTTTTGGCAAATAGCGCCAAATGGGCAAATGATTTACTGTTGAGCCCCGATGCCTATGCAATGGCCAAGTATGGGAAAATTTGATCAAAGCAAACAGGCTAGATTGAAGCCAAAGAAAACACATAGGTCAGCCAGACAAACCAATGAGCCAACTGAACCTGTAAGGGCTCAAGAACAAGATCAACCATTATCTGATGAACAGGATGAATTAATCCTTTTAGAAAATACTGATTCCTCTGATGAGGATATGAATAATAATGAGACTGTTGGAGAAGTGGAAAATGACACTTCAAATGGAGATAATACAAAGTTTGCATCCTTACTTAATAGAATGATTCGTGCTCTGGATCTGCCAACTCCAGAGTCAGTAGAAAACCCAATGTTCCCTAATTCAGATCAACAAGAGTCCAATACAAATACTGCCCTTCCAGCTCTACCTTACTTACTAAAGCTAGCAAAGACACCAGAGGGCTCTCCATCATTAGCCCCTGCAATGCCAAAGAGAATAGACAATCTTTACAGAATCGACCTGTCCTCCGCAATGTGGATAGCCAAGCCACTGACACCAAACACTGTCATAGCCGAAGTAGGCCATGGACAGAAAGCTAGGAAAATAAATCCGACACCATCTGATAAAGAAGGAAGGAAAATTGATGCCATGGGAAAAAAGACCCACATGGCTGCAGGACTATACACAAGAATGGCGCATTACGCGACCTATATGAGTGCATATCAAACGTTCCTATGGAACAAAATAGCACCATATATTGATTTCCTTCCAGAGCATGAACAACGCCTACCGAGGGCTTTCTATTCGGAAGCTGTACTACTAGCGAAATTCCAGAAAGACTTTGCCAAACATATGGCAGAGGCAGCAGGGAAAATATTTACAACTGCTACATCGATAAGGCAACATGCTTGGCTACGTGCGTCTACGTTGTCGGAGGAGTGACGTTCTATGGCTGAGCATGTTCCAATGCATGAAGATGGTCTATTTAATCCGAAAACGGATGAAAAGTTAAAACACACACAAGAAATGAAAAAGATCATGCAGATTTATGGTTTTCCACGACAAGGATATTCTCAGCAAAGATCTCGCTGGCAAGCATCTCCACCATATTTCAAGAGAAATACTGGTAATTTTTATGGAGGACAACAACGCCAACGCGCACCTCTAAATAACAGGCCATATATACTACGGAAGCAAGTTTATGGAACAAAGAATAGATTCCAGCCATACCAGAATAAACCCACTCGGGAGGGAGGGAACAAGCAGCGTTTTTGACATTTTCCCTCTAGGCAGAAGGGAGTTTGAGTTGCCTGATGTTTTCTGTTCTAATGTTTCAGAACAAAGTTATTGTTTTCCTAGTTCCGAATGTTTTCCTGGTTATGGGAATTTGAATGTTGTAAATTTGGAATTTCCTTATTTCGGGACACGATTAGCTTCCTTTTATGACGCTTGGTCGTCAATTACTACTGATAGTTGGGTGTTACAAATAGTGAGAGATGGTTATTTGATAGAATTTGACAGCTTACCGCCAGTGGGCCGCCTCAAGGTCACGCCTCCATCTCCCCCACTGATAGAGGAGATTAATACCATGCTTTCCAAAGGAGCAATATGTCCAATCCCTAGGTCAGCATATGGATAATGCTTCTTCTCAAAGTACTTTTTAGTATCCAATAAGGGAGGTGGGCAACACCCAATACTGGACAAGTGGTTTATTACAACCAGGAAGTTCCGCATGGTGTCTCTTAAGACTATACTTCCCTTACTGAATAAAAACGTTTGGTTTGCAATGGTGGATTTGAAAGACGCTTATTTCCACATTTCTATTAATGCGCAACACCGTAGATTTCTGGCCTTTAAGGTTGGAAACCAGGCGTATTGGTTCAAAACCTTGCAGTTTGTATTGGCAACGGCCCCAAGAGTCTTCACAAAATGCATGGCCACTGTAGCGGCTTACCTCCGCACGACTGGCATAATGGTTTATCCATATATAGATGATTGGCTTTTGGTAGCAAATACTAAGGAATTGTTAATATCGCACATTAGCAAAACATTGTTTATTCTCCAGTCCCTAGGTCTAATAGTGAACTGGGAGAAATCCAACCTAATTCCATCAAGGAGAATCCAGTACATTGGAGCATTGCTGGACTCAGAGGCACAGAAGGCATACTTACCCAATGACCGTTTTCTAAAGTTACAAACCTTAGTGTTGCAAGCGATAGAGACAGACTACATAAAAGCCAAACAAGTTCAAATTATGTTAGGGCATCCACTACTCCAGTGACCCCTCATGCAAGGTTACATCTAAGACCAATACAGTCATGGTTCCTATAGGTTTTCAACCCTTGGTTACACAGTTCCAGTATGCGCCTGTCTTTGCCTTTGGAACAACACGAATGTCTGATATGGTGTTTGGACTGCCACAATGTGTGTACTGGCCAGCCATTTCAACAACCCAGGCCATCAAAGACCCTGACTACAGACTCATCCCTCAGGGGATGGGGGGTGCACGTGAATGGGCTAACAGCCCAAGGCACATGGACAGCCACAGAGACCACATATCACATAAACATACTGGAGTTACTAGCAGTAGATAAAGCACTGAAGTCATTCGAGCCTATTCTAACAGATCAGACTGTACAATTAGTAACAGACAACACTACAGTAATGTATTATATAAACAAGCAGGAAGGCACACAATCGCAAGAGTTGTTGTCGATAACACTCAGGGTTTGGAACTGGTGCGCAAGCAGAGACATTCACCTATTAACAATCCATCTGCCGGGAGAACAAAATTTATTAGCGGACTTCCTCAGCAGGAACCCGCTTACGCACCACGAATGGACTCTGAACAAAGATGTGATAACTCTGCTTTTTCAGGCTTGGGGCATGCCGGAGATAGATCTTTTTGCATCGGCAAAAAACAGACAATGCCATCTGTTCTGCGCCAGGGAATTTTGGAACTCGATGCCCGACTGTCTGGGCGATGCATTTCTGATGCACTGGGGACAGCACAAGATCTATGCGTTTCCCCCATTTCCCATCATACTTCGGATGGTGTCAAAATTGTTCCATGACCTAGCACGGGACATATTGATCACCCTGTGGTGGCCGAGACAACCTTGGTTCTCTCTGGTCCTTCAAATGTCCGGGGGGATTTTCAAGCCACTACCGAAGAGGGAGGATCTTCTGCCAGTGCAAGAGGGTCGTGTTCTATACCCGGACATTCAAAACTTAAGACTGAAAGCTTGGCGCCTGTTGACATTCCAGTAGCCTTTAAACCAAAGTTGTCAAGCCCAGTGAGATTGATCATAGAAGCAGCCCAAAGACAGTCAACTAAGCGGTCTTACATTTATAAATGGTCTAGGTTTTCCAAATTTGCAAAAGAGAAAGGGGTGGAGCCTCAAACAGCTCCGATTTCCACTATTTTGGACTTCCTTGCACAGCTGGTGGATTTAGGATTATCCTGGTCCTCCTTGAAGTGCTATCTAGCGGCATTATCCTGGTATAGGAGGAAAGTAGGTTTACCTTCATGTTTCAGTGACCCTCTGGTTTTTCTTTTCATGAAAGGTTTGAAAAATTTAAGACCACCAGTTACTCCAATTGCTCCGCCTTGGAGTCTAGAGTTAGTACTCATGGCCTTAACCAAACCACCATTTGAGCCATTGTCAGCGGTAGATATAAGTTTTTTATCATGGAAAACAGCATTTTAGTAGTGATAACTTCAGCACGCAGAGCAGGGGAGTTATGTGCTCTAAGATGTGACGAGCCATCCCTGAGAGTACATAAGGACAAGATAGTCTTGAGGACTGACATATCTTTCCTTCCCAAGGCGATAAGCAAGTTCCATATGTCTCAGGAAATAGTATTGCCAGCGTTTTTTCAGGATCCTGTCTCCCCTTTAGAGAAGAAGTTACACCTGCTTGATGTCCGCTTGATATTGATAGGACCAAAGGTCATAGGAGGTCCCCTCAACTGTTTTTGAAATATAGAAAAGATTCCATTGGATTCCCTGTGTCTTCGCAGAGGATATCTTCATGGATTGTTTCTACAATCCGATATGCTTACCGTTTATCTGGGAAAGACTTACCTTTACAGGTCAGAGCTCATTCCACAAGGGCTGTTGCAGCGTCGACAGCGTTCCTGAAAGGGATCCCTCTCGATGTGATCTGTAGGGCGGTGACGTGGTTCAAGCCAACAACCTTCGTGAAGCACTACAAACTAGATGTGACGTCCAAGAGGGATGTAGCCTTTGGTAGAGCAGTGTTGTTTACGGCAGTAGCATGACACCCACCATCCAAGGTTAGCAGCTCGCTAGTCTACCATATGTGCAAATCGCAGTGACCACGTGGGGAAAATATAGGTTGCTTACCTGTAAACATAGTTTCCCTAGTGGTCACCTGCGAATTTGCACAACCCGCCCATCCTCCCCTCTTCATTTAAGATGTCATGCATCAGGACTACTGGCTGCGTTTTTAGTGGTGGAAACAGGAGACCAAAGCCCCTTTTAGGGGCTATTTATAGAGGAGAGTGGTGTGGGCGGGGCTTCGTTAACTGTAAAAAGGTCTCGAGATTTTTCCGTTGCTGCCTGCTCACGTGCAGGAATGTACCATATGTGCAAATTCGCAGGTGACCACTAGGGAAACTATGTTTACAGGTAAGCAACCTATATATCTCTTAAATGTATAACTTTTTATATGTTTTTAACATAAAATTTGAACAAGGCAACCTCTTAATTAGCCCTGCCGTAATTACTCTGTTAATAACTTAGTTCCCAAGGAATCAGCTTTTAAATAAAACATTTCTGAATTTACCTGCTATTTAAATCAAATGGTCAGTAGATGGTGCCCTCTTACAATATGACCTTAGATTTTCCAAGTCTTGGAACGATATATATTGATTTCTGTGTGCTGCCAGTTCTTTAGTGGTCAACATTCAGCTAAAATAAACATTTGATTTGTATAAACAAGTACATTTGATCAGTCAAGTTGACCTGTCTACCGATCCATATCATCTGGCGGATTTCCCCCTTAAATTTGCAAAATCTCCTTTGAGCCGTCTGAATCTAGGTAAGGATTTTTTAAAATTATGATTATTTTTTTTATTTTTCCCCTAACGACTGCCACACAACAGGCAAGGAAGGTTTAGTTTGGGATTCCTAGTTTGGACAAGGTCTGACAGGAGGCCATGAGAGACACAAATTTCTGGAGGAGCAAACCTTGCACGTAGAGTTTGTCCAGTACAATAGGACAAGGAAGGCATAGTTTGGAATTCCTACTTTTGGAAAAGGTCCGACAGGAGGCCACAAGAGAGACAAGCTTCTGAAGCAGAAAACCCCAGACATAGAGTTTGTCCAGCACAATAGGGCAAGGAAGGCTTAGTTTGGGCTTCCTAGTTTGGACAATGTCTGACATGAGGCCACAAGAAACACAAGCTTCTGGAGGAGAAAACCCCAGACGTAGAGTTTTTCAAGTACAAAAGGGCAAGGAAGGTTTCATTTGGGATGCCTAGTTTGGGCTAGGTCCGACAGGAGGACACAAGAGACACAAGCTTCTGGAGGAGCAAACTCCAGACGTAGAGTTTGTCCAGTACAATCGGGCAAGGAAGGCTTAGTTTGGGATTCCTAGTTTGGGAAAGGTCTGACAGGAGACCACAAGAGACAAAAATTTCTGGTGGAGCAAACCCCAGACGTAGAGTTTGTCCAGTACGATAGGGCAAAGAAGGTTTCATTTGGGATTCATAGTTTAGGCAAGGTCCAACAGGAGCCCACAAGAGACACAAGCTTCTGGAGGAGCAAACCACAGACGGAGAGTTTGTCCAGTACAATAGGGCAAGGAAGGCTTAGTTTGGGATTCCTACTTTGGACAAGGTCTGACAGGAGGCCACACGAAATGCAAGCTTCTGGAGGAAAAAACCCGAGTAGAGTTTGCTCGGCACAATAGGGCAAGGAAGTTTTAGTTTGGGATTCGTACTTTGGACAAGGTCCGACAACAGGCCACGAGAGACACAAACTTCTGGAGGAGAAAACCCCAGATGTAGAGTTTTTCAGTTCAATAGGGCGATGAATGCTTAGTTAGGGATTCCGAGTTTGGACCAGGTCCGACAGGAGGGAACAAAAAACTCAAGCTTCTGGAGGAGAAAACCCGAGGCTTAGAGTTTGTCCAGTACAATAGGGCATGGAAGGCTTAATTTGGGATCCCTAATTTGGACAAAGTCCGACAGGAGGCCACAAGGGACACAAGTTTCTGGCGGAGCAAAGCCCAGACGTAGAGTTCTTCCAGCACAATAGGGCAAGGAAGATTTCGTTTGGTATTCCTAGTTTGGGCAAAGTCAGACAGGAGGCCACAAAAGAAACAAGCTACTGGAGGAGCAAACCCCAGGAGTAGAGTTTGTCCAGTACAGTAGGGCAAGGAAGGCTTGGTTTGGGATTTCTACTTTGGACAAGGTCCGACAGGAGGCCACGAGAAACACAAATTTCTGGAGGAGCAAACCTTGCATGTAGAGTTTGTCCAGTACAATAGGACAAGGAAGGCGTAGTTTGGGATTCCTAGTTTGGACAAAGTCTGATATGTTACCACAAGAGACAAGCTTCCAAAGCAGAAAACCCCAGACATAGAGTTTGTCCAGCACAATAGGATAAGGAAGGCTTAGTTTGGGATTCCTAGTTTGGACAATGTCTGACATGAGGCCACAAGAAAGGCAAGCTTCTGGAGGAGAAAACACCAGATGTAGAGTTTTTCCAGTACAATAGGGCAAGGAAGGTTTCCTTTGGGGCACCTAGTTTGGGCAAGGTCTGACAGGAGGCCACAAGAGACACAAGCTTATGGTGGAGCAAACTCCAGACGTAGAGTTTGTCCAGTACAGTAGGGCAAGGAAGGCTGAGTTTGGGATTCCTACTTTGGACAAGGTCCAACAGCAGGCCACAAGGACACAAGCTTCTGGAGGAGCAAACCTCAGGAGTAGAGTTTGTCCAGTACAATCTGGTAAGGAAGGCTTCATTTGGGATTCTGTTTCGACAAGGTCCGACAGGAGGCTACAAGAGACAAAAGTTCCTGGAGGAGCAAACCGCAGGAGTAGAGTTTTTCCAGCACAATAGGGCAAGGAAGACTTCGTTTGGGATTCCTACTTTGGACAAGGTCCGACAGCAGGCCACAAGAGACACAAGTTTCTGGACAAGAAAACCCCAGATGTAGAGTTTTTCCAGTACAATAGGGCAAGGAAGGTTTAGTTTGGGATTCCTAATTTGGACAAGGTGCTACAGGAGGACACAAGGGACACAAGCTTCTGGTATAGCAAACCCCAGATGTAAAGTTTGTCCCTTTATATGTTTGTCCCATACATGCGGGGCATATATGTTACCAGGTTTCATGGTGTACCTATGGAGAAGGAAAAAGATTAGAACAGTTTGGTAGGGTTCCAGGCGTTTATTCATACTCCAGAGTAAGAGTGATCAGCATAACCTAGGGCTGATGCACACCTGATGTCAAATTTAGTCCAGCGTTTATAGCATGAAATTGCTAGTTTTGCACATGCGTAGAACAACTCTGACATTTACACAATACAGCCATTAACAGGAATTTTCATATGTAGTCGCAAAGGACATCTTTCTGGCAAGACACTCATGACCCCAAACATCTGCTCACTTTTATAACTATTCACCCTTCTACCTATTATCCCCAGATGACATGTTCAATTAGTCTTTCTATTCCCTTAGATCTCTTAAATGTATCATAACTTTACATATGTTTTTAACATAAAAGTTGATGAATGCAACCTCTTAATTAGCCCTGTTGTAATTACTTTGTTAATAACTTAGTTCCCCAGGAATTTGCTTTTAAATAAAACGTTTCTGAAATTACCTGCTATTTAAAGCAAACAGGAGATGGCACTCTCTTACAATATGACTGTAGATGTTCCAAGTCTTGGAATGACATATATTGATTTCTGTGTGCTGCCAGTTCTCGCCATCCCCAAGCAGCGTAGCACTGCCGCTCCTCCTCCTCCCCGTCCTCCTCCTGAAGGAAAAAGGGGCAGAAGAGGCTGCCTCCAAGCCTCCCATTCCCGGCCTTTTTCTCCCTCTCCTATCCTTCCTCAAACAGTGCTACTCAAGGAGAGTCCAAACAAAGGCACCTCCGAGAAAGTCCTGCTGCAGAAACTTCTTCTTTCTCCCTCCCCTCTTTGGGGTTCCTTTCCTGTCTCTGTGCTCAGCTCCCTCTGAAAGAACAGCCGCTCTTCAGTTTTAAAAGTTTTAAATAGCCTGCAGAGGGAGGAAGAAAAAGGTCTCTTTCCCCTGTTTTGTTTTGTTTCTGCAGCCAAGAACGAGGCAGCCTTAAAGGGGAAGTCCCAGTGCAAGGGCCATCTATTCTTAAAGGGGAATCCCCCCCCCCCCCAAAAATAACTGCCACAGATTCAGTGCCATGGAATCACAGGAGTTGTAGTTTTACAAGGTCCTTAGCCTTCCCTGTTTAAGAGAGCCAGTACCATACCGAACTACAAGTCCCAGTTTTCTATCAGATTATTTTGAATTTCAACTCTCACAATTCCTAACAGCTACTGGCTGGGTTGCTGTGAGTTTTCCAGACTGTATAGCCATGTTCAAGAAGTGTCATCTCCTGATGTTTTGCCCAGATCTATGCCAGGCATCCTTGGAGGTTGTGAGGTCTGTTGGAAACATGGCAAGTGGGGTTTATATATCTGTGGAAAGTCCAGGATGGGAGAAAGAACTCTTGTCTGCTTGAGGCAAGTGGGAATGTTGCTATTGGCTACCTTGATTAGCATTGAATGGCCTTGCAGCTTCAAAGCTTGGCTGCTTCCTGCCTGGGGGAATCCTTTGTTGGGAGGTGTTAGTTGGTCCTGATTTTTTATTGTCTGGATTTCCCCTGCTTTTGAGTGTTGTTTTTTATTTACTGTCCTGATTTTAGAGGAGTTTTTTAAAATACTGGTAGCCAGATTTTGTTCATTTTCATGGTTTCCTCCTTTCTGTTGAAATTGTCCATATGCTTCTTGTGGATTGCAATGGCTTCTCTGTGGAGTCTGACATGGTGGTTGTGAGAGTGGTCCAGCATTTCTGTGTTCTCAAATACTGACTGTTAGGAATTGTGGGAGTTGAAGTCCAAAACACCTGGAGGGCTACAGTTTGCCCATGCCTGATTTAGATCTATCTCAAAAAGGGTATATTCATCAAACCCTTTGGGCATGACCTTGGAAATATCTGGCTGCAGTGCAAAATGTTCTCACGTGTTGGGTTTTGGAAGCTGCACAAGATGGCTTTATGACAACTTCTGTCCCCTCAGCTTACCACTAGCTGCTGCATTTCCCTCCCCTGGCTTATACTCGAGTCAATAAATTTTCCCAGTTTTTGGTCGTAAAATTAAGTGCCTCAGCTTATATTCGGGTCAGCTTATACTCAAGTATATATGGCAACTAGAACTAGATGGCCACCTGTTGGGGAGGCTTGCATTGTGTCTTCCTGCCTGGCAGGAGTGAGTGGGTTGGAATGGATGGCCATTGGAGTCCCAACTCTAGCGTTCTGTTGTTGTTGTTATTGTTAAGCAGAGTTGTATGGCCACCTGTTAGGAAGTCTTGCATTGTGTCTTCCTGCCTGGCAGGAATGGGGTTGGACTGAATGGTCATTGAGGTCCCTTCTATTATTGTTGTTGTTGTTATTGCTATTATTGTTTTTATTGCTATTATTAAGTAGAACAGGATGGCCATCTGTCGGGAGGGCTTGGACATGTGTTCCTGTCTGGCAGAATTAGGGTTAGACTGGATGGCCATTGGAGTCCCTTCCAATTCTAGATTTCCATTATTGTTGTTGTTGTTGGGGAAAGGACATTGAACCCGGCCCTGGTCTCACTCTAGGTAAGGTAAGGTAAAAAATTATAGAACTTTATTACGCTCCATGGACCCACAACTGTTAAATAAATAATAAACATACAGGAGTTTACAGGTGAGGTAAAGGTTTTCTCCTGACGTTAAGTCCAGTCATGTCCGGCTCTGGGGGTTGGCGCTCATCTCCATTTCTAAGCCAAAGAGCTGGATACTGCTTTGATAGTCTTGGATTTGAAATCAAATCTGATGTTTTTATTTTTTTTTATTTGGTGTGCGATGGAAGAGAGGTGGTCTTATACGGCGAGTATATACCAAACTCTATATTTTAACTGGAAAAGTTGAGGGTCGTCTTATACGCCCAGTCGTCTTATATGTCGGAATATACGGTATCTGGTGGATTTCCCTCTTAAATTTGCAAAATCTCCTTTGAGCTGTCAGAATCAAGGTAAGGATTTTTAAATTATGATTATTGCTTCATTTTTCCCATAAAGACTGCCACACAATAGGGGAAGGAAGGCAAGGTCTGACAGGAGGCCACGAGAGACACAAATTTCTGGAGGAGCAAATCTTGCACATAGAGTTTGTCCAGCACAATAGGGCAAGGTAGGCTTAGTTTGGGATTCCTAGTTTGGATAATGTCTGACATGAGGCCAGAAGACACACAAGCTTCTGGAGGATAAAACCCCAGATGTAGAGTTTTTTCAGAACAATAGGGCAAGTAAGGTTTCATTTGGGATGCCTAGTTTGGGCAAAGTTGGTCAGGAGGCCACAAGAGACACAAGCTACTGGAGGAACAAATCCCAGATGTAGAGTTGGCCAGTACACTAGGGCAAGGAAAGGTTAGTTTGGGATTCCAAGTTTGGACAAGGTCCAACAGGATGCCCCAAGAGACAAAGGCTTCTGGAGGAGCAAACCCCAGACGTAGAGTTTGTCCAGTACAATCGGGCAATGAAGGCTTAATTTGGGATTCCTAGTTTGGACAAGGTCCAACAGGAGATCACAAGAGACAAAAGTATCTGGAGGAGCAAACCCCAGACGTACAGTTTGTCCCGTACGATACGGCAAGAAAGGTTTCATTTGGGATTCCTAATTTGGGCAAGGTCCAACAGAAGCCCACAAGAGACACAAACTTCTGGAGGAGCAAACACAAAACATAGAGTTTGTCCAGTACAATAGGCCAAGGAAGTCTTAGTTTGGGATTCCTAGTTTGGACAAGGTCCGAAAGGAGGCCACAAGAAACACAAGCTTCTGGAGGAGAAAATCCGAGACGTAGAGTTTTGTCCAGTACAATAGGGCAAGGAAGGCTTAATTTGGGATTCCTAATTTGGACAAGGTCCGACAGGAGGCCAAAAGGGACACACGTTTCTGGAGGAGGAAACCCCCGATGTAGAGTTTGTTCAGCACCATAGGATAAGGCAGCCTTATTTTGGGATTCCTACTTTGGACAAGGTCCGACAGGAAGCCATAAGGGACACGAGCTTCTGGCAGAGCAAACCACAGACATAGAGTTTGTCCAGTACATTAGGGCAAGAAGGTTTTGTTTGGGATTCCTAGTTTGGACAAGGTCTGATATGTTGCCACAAGAGACACAAGCTTCTGGAGGAGAAAACCCCAGACCTAGAATTTGTCCAGCACAGTAGGGCAAGGAAGGTATCGTTTGGGATTCCTAGTTTGGGCAAAGTTGGTCTTTTGCTATAAAAGTTGGACTAAATGTGTCATCAGGTGTACTTCAGCCCTAGGTTATGCTGATCACCCTTATTCCGGAGTATGAATAAACGCCTAGAACCCTGCCAAGCTGTTTCTCAATCTTCTTCCTTCTCCATAAGTACTTAATGGAATCTGGTAACGTATATGTCCTGCTACAATTGTACAAGACAAACCTTACGTCTGGGGTTTGCTCCTCCAGAAGCTTGTGTCCTCCTGTCGGAACTTGTCCAAATAACGAATCCCAAACTAAAATTTCCTTCCCTATTGTACTGGACAAACTCTACATCTGGGGTTTTCTTGTCCAGAAGCTTGTGTCTCTTGTGGCCTACTGTAGTACCTTGTCCTTGTCCTATTGTACTGGACAAACTTTAAATTTAATGTTAAAAACATATATAAAGTTATGATTCACTTAAGAGATCTAAGGGAATTGAAAGACTAATTGAACGTGTCATCTGGGGATAATAGGTAGTAGGTTGAAAAGTTATATAAGTGAGCAGATGTTTGGGGTCATGATTGTCTTGCCAGAAAGTTGTCTTTGGCAACTACATATGAAAATTCCTGTTACTGGTTGTATTGTGTAAATGTCAGAGTTGTTCTACGCATGTGCAAAACTAGCCATTTCATGCTATAAAAGCTGGACTAAATGTGACATCAGGTGTGCATCAACCCTTAGTTATGCTGATCACCCTTACTCCGGAGTATGAATAAAGGCCTGGAACCCTACCAAGGTGTTTCTAATATTCTTCCTTTTCCATAGGTACACAATAAAACCTGGTAACGTGTACGTCCCACTATAATAGTAGTAGTCGCAAAGTTTCATATGTAGTCGCAAAGGACATCTTTCTGGCAAGACACTCATGACCCCAAACATCTGCTCACTTATATAACTATTCAACCTTCTACCTATTATCCCCAGATGACACGTTCAAATAGTCTTTCAATTCCCTTAGATCTCTTAAATGAATCATAACTTTATATGTGTTTTTAACATAAAAGTTGATCAAGGCAACCTCCTTATTAGTCCTGCAGTAATTACTCTGTTAATAACTTAGTTCCCCAGGAATTTGCTTTTAAATAAAACGTTTCTGAAACTATCTGCTATTTACATCAAATAGTCATGAGATGGCGCTCTCTTACAATAGGACATTAGATATTCCAAGTCTTGGATCGATATATATTGATTTTTGTGTGCTGCCAATTCTTTGGTGGTCAACATTAAGCTAAAATAGAAATTTGGCTTGTATAAACATGTACTTTGATCAGTCAAGTGGACCTGTCTATCGATCCATGTCATCTGGCGGCTTTTACCCTTAATTTGCAAAATCTCCTTTGAGCCATCAGAATCTAGGTAAGGATTTTTAAAATTATGATTATTATTTTATTTTTCCCCTAACGACTGCCACACAATAGGGCAAGGAAGGCTTAGTTTTGGATTCCAAGTTTGGAAAAGGTCCAGCAGGATGCCACAAGCTTCTGGAGGAGCAAACCCCAGACGTAGAGTTTGTCCAGCAGAATAGGGCAAGGAAGGTTTCATTTGAGATTCCTGGTTCGTGCAAAGTCGGACAGTAGGCCACAAGAGACACAAGGTACTGGAGGAGCAAACCCCATACGTAGAGTTTGTCCAGAACAATAGGGCAAGGAAGGCTTAGTTTGGGATTCCAAGGTTGGACAAGGTCCAAAAGGACATCACAAGAGAGACAAGCTTCTGGAGTAGCAAACCCCAGACCTAGAGTTTGTCCAGCACAGTAGGGAAAGGAAGGTTTTGTTTGGGATTCCTAGTTTGGGCAAAGTTGGTCAGGAGGCCACAAGAGACACAAGCTACTGGAGGAGCAAACCCCAGGAGTAGAGTTTGTCCAGTACAGTAGGGCAAGGAATGCTTAGTCTGGGATTCCAAGTTTGGACAAGGTCCAACAGGACGTCAGAAGAGACAAAAGCTTCTGGAGGATCAAACCCCATGAGTATAGTTTGTCCAGAACAATCTGGCAAAGGAAGGCTTAGTTTGGGATCCCTACTTTGGACAAGGTCCGACAGGAGGCTACAAGAGACAAAAGTTCCTGGAGGAGCAAAGCCCAGATGTAGAGTTTGTCTGGCACAATAGGGCAAGGAAGTCTTAGTTTGGGATTCCTACTTTGGAAAGGTCTGACACGAGGCTGCAAGAGACACAAGCTTCTGGTGGAGTGAACCCCAGAGGGAGAGTTTATCCAATACAATCAGGCAAGTAAGGCTTAGTTTGAGATTCCGAGTTTGGACAAGGTCCGACAGGAGGCCACAAGAGACAAAAGTTTCTGGAGGAGCAAACCCCAGATGAAGAGTTTGTCCAGTACAATAGGGCAAGGAATGTTTCATTTGAGATTCCAGGTTTGGGCAAGGTCCGACAGGAGCCCACAAGAGACACAAGCTTCTGCAGGAGCAAACCCCAGACGTAGAGTTTGTCCAGTACAATACGGCAAGGAAGGCTTACTTTGGGATTCCTAGTTTGGAAAAGGTCCGAAAGGAGGCCACAGGAGACAAAGGTTTTGGGAGAAGCAAACCCCAGACATAGAGTTTGTCCAGTACAAAAGGCAAGGAAAGTTTCATTTGGGATTCCGAGTTTGGACAAGGTCTGACAGGAGGCCACAAGAAACATAAGCTTCTGGAGGAGGAAACCCCAGACGTAGAGTTTGTCCAGAACAATAGGGCAAGGAAGGCTTAGTTTGGGATTCCAAGGTTGGACAAGGTCCGACAGGACATCACAAGAGACACAAGCTTCTGGAGTAGCAAAAACCAGGAGTAGAGTTTGTCCAGTACAATAGGGCAAGGAGGGCTTAGTTTGGGATTCCAAGTTTGGAGAATGTCTGACAGGACTTCAAAAAAGATACAAGCTTCTGGAGGAGCACACCCCAAACATAGAATTTATCCAGTACAATAGGTCAAGGAAGGTTAGTTTGGGATTCCTATTTCGGACAAGGTCCGACAGAGGCTACAAGAGACAAGACTTCCTGGAGGAGCAAATCCCAGACGTAGTTTGTCCAGCACATTAGGGCAGGGAAAGCTTAGTTTGGAATTCCTAATTTGGACAAGGTTCGACAGGAGGCCACAAGGGACACAAGTTACTGGAGGAGCAAACCCCAGAAGTATTGTCCAGTGCAATAGGGCAAGGAAGGCTTAGTTTGGGATAGCTACTTTGGACAAGGTCTGACAGGAAGCCGCAAGGGACACAAGCTTCTGGTGGAGCGAACCCCAGAGGGAGAGTTTGTCCAGTACAATCTGGCAAGTAAGGCTTAGTTTGGGATTCCTAGTTTGGACAAGGTCCTACAGGAGGCCACAAGCGACAAAACTTTCTGGAGGAGCAAACCCCAGATGTAGAGTTTGTCCAGTACAACAGGGCAAGGAATGTTTCATTTGGGATTCCTAGTTTGGGCAAGGTCCGACAGGAGCCCACAGGTGACACAAGCTTCTGGAGGAGCAAACCCCAGACGTAGAGTTTTTCCAGTACAATAGAGCAAGGAAGGCTTACTTTGGGATTCATACTTTGGACAAGGTCTCATAGGAGGACACAAGAGACACAAATTTCTGGAGGAGCAAACCCTGCATGTAGAGTTTGTCCAGTACAATTGGGCAAGGAAGGCTTAGATTGGAATTCCTAGTTTGGACAAGGTCCGAGAGGAGGCTAAAAGAGACAAAACTTCCTGGAGGAGCAAACCCCAGACGTAGAGTTTCTCCGGCACGTTATGGCAGGTAAGGCTTAATTTGGGATTCCCAATTTTGACAAGGTCTGACAAGGTGCGACTGGAGCCCAATTTTGACAAGGTCTGACAGTTGGCCGCAAAAGACACTGAAGGAGCAAACCCCAGACGTAGAGTTTGTCCAGTACAATAGGGCAAGGAAGGCTTAGTTTGGGATTCCTACTTTGGAAAGGTCTGAAACGAGGCCGCAAGGGACATAAGCTTCTGGAGGAGCGAACCCCAGAGGGAGAGTTTGTCCAATACAATCAGGCAAGTAAGGCTTAGTTTGGGATTCCTAGTTTCGACAAGGTCCGACAGTAGGCCACAAGCGACAAACGTTTCTGGAGGAGCACACCCTGCACGAAGAGTTTGTCCAGCACAAGAGGACAAGGAAGGCTAAGTTTGCGAGTCCTACTTCTGACAAGGTCTGACAGGAGGACAGAAGAGACACAAGCTTCCGAAGCAGCAAAACCCAGACATAGAGTTTGTCCAGTACCATGAGGCAAGTAAAGCTTAGTTTGGGATTCCTAGTTTGGACAAGGTCCGAAAGGAGGCCACAAGAGTCAAAAGTTTCTGGAGGAGCAAACCCCAGATGTAGACTTTGTCCAGTACAATAGGGCAAGGAATATTTCATTTGGGATTCCTAGTTTGGACAAGGTCCGAAAGGAGGCCACAAGAGATAAAAGTTTCAGGAGAAGCAAACCCCAGACATAGAGTTTGTCCAGTACAAAAGGCAAGGAAGGTTTCATTTGGAATTCCAAGTTTGGACAAGGTGCGACTGGAGCCCACAAAAGACACAAGCTTCTGGAGGAGCAAACTCCAGACGTAGAGTTTGTCCAGTACAATAGGGCAAGGAAGTCTTATTTTGTGATTCCTACTTTGGACAAGATCTGACAGCAGGCCACAATAGACACAAATTTCTGGAGGATCAAACACTGCACATAGAGTTTGTCCAGTACATGAGGACAAGGAAGGCTAAGTTTCGGATTCCTACTTCGGACAAGGTCCGACAGGATGACAGAACACACACAAGCTTCCGAAGCAGCAAACCCCAGACATAGAGTTTGTCCAGTACCATGAGGCAAGTAAAGCTTAGTTTGGGATTTCTAGTTTGGACAAGGTCCGAAAGGAGGCCACAAGAGACAAAAGTTTCGGGAGAAGGAAACACCGGACATAGAGTTTGTCCAGTACAAAAGGCAAGGAAGGTTTCATTTGGGATTCCTAGTTTGGACAAGGTCCGACAGGAGGCTAAAAGAAACATAAGCTTCTGGAGGAGAAAACCCGAGACGTAGAGCCTGTCTAGTACAATAGGGCACGCAAGGCTTAGTTTGGGATTCCTACTTTGGACAAGGTCTGACACGAGGCCGTAAGGGACACAAGCTTCTGGAGGAGCAAACCCCAGACGTAGAGTTTGTCCAATGCAATCAGGCAAATAAGACTTAGTTTGGGATTCCTGGTTTGGACAAGGTCCAACAGGAAACCACAAGAGTCAAAAGTTTCTGGAGGGGCAAACCTCAGATGTAGACTTTGTCCAGTACAATAGGGCAAGGAATATTTCATTTGGGATTCCTAGTTTGGGCAAGGTCCGACAGGAGCTTCTGGAGAAGCAAACCCCAGACGTAGAGTTTGTCCAGTACAATGCGGCAAGGAAGGCTTACTTTGGGATTCCTACTTTGGACAGGTCTGATAGGAGGACACAAGAGACACAAATTTCTGGAGGAGCAAACCCGGCACATAGAGTTTGTCCGGTACAATAGCGGAAGGAAGGTTTCATTTGGGATTCCCAGTATGGGCAAGGTGCGATAGGAGCCCACAAGAGACACAAGCTTCTGGAGGAGCAAACCCCAGACGTAGTGTTTGTCCAGTACAATCGGGCAAGGAAGGCTTAATTTGTGATTCCTACTTTGGACAAGATCTGACAGCAGGCCACAAGAGACACAAATTTCCCGAGGAGCAATCCCTGCACGTAGAATTTTTCCAGTACAAGAGGACAAGGAAGGCTAAATTTGGGAATCCTAGTTTGGACAAGGTCCGAAAGAGACAAAAGTTTCGGGAAAAGCAAATACCAGACATTGAGTTTGTCCAGTACAAAAGGCAAGGAAGTTTTCATTTGGAATTCCTAGTGTGGCCAAAGTCCAACAGGAGGCCACAAGAAACATAAGCTCCTGGAGGAGAAAACCCGAGACGTAGAGTTTGTCTAGTACAATAGGGCAAGGAAGGCTTAGTTTGGGATTCCTACTTTGGAAAAGGTCTAACAGGAGACCGCAAGGGACACAAGCTTCTGGAGGAGCAAACCGCAGACATAGAGTTTGTCAATACAATATGCCAAGGAAGGCTTAGTTTGGTCTTCCTAGTTTGAACAAAAGTCCGACAGGAGGCCACAAGAGAAAAAAGTTTCTGGATGAGCAAAACCCAGAAGTAGAGTTTGTCCAGTACAATTGGGAAAGGTATATTTCATTTGGGATTCCTAGTTTGGGCAAGGTCTGACAGGAGCCCACAAGACATATAAGGTTCTGGAGGAGCAAACCCCAGACGTAGTGTTTGTCCAGTACAATAGGGCAAGGAAGGCTTACTTTGGGATTGCTACTTTGGGCAAGGTCTGATAGGAGGAAACAAGAGACACAAATTTCTGGAGGAGCAAACCCTGCATGTAGAGTTTGTCCAGTACAATAGTGGAAGGAAGGTTTCATTTGGGATTCCTAGTTTGGGCAAGTCCGACAGGAGCCATAAGAAACACAAGCTTCTGGAGGAGCAAACACCAGATGTAGAGTTTGTCAAGTACAATAGGGCAAGGAAGGCATACTTTGCGATTCCTACTTTGGACAAGATCTGACAGCAGGCCACAAGAGACACAAATTTCTGGAGGAGCAAACACTGCACATAGAGTTTGTCCAGTTCAAGAGGACAAGGAAGGCTAAGTTTGGGATTCCTACTTCGGACAAGGTCCGACAGGAGGACAGAAGAGACACAAGCTTCCGAAGCAGCAAACCCCAGACATAGAGTTTGTCCAGTATTATCAGGCAAGTAAAGATTAGTTTGGGATTCCTAGTTTGGACAAGGTCCGAAAGGAGGCCACAAGAGACAAAAGTTTCGGGAGAAGCAAACCCCAGACATAGAGTTTGTCCAGTACAAAAGGCAAGGAAGGTTTCATTTGGTATTCCAAGTTTGGATAAGGTTCGACAGGAGGCCACAAGAGACACAAGCTTCTGGAGGAGCAAACCCCAGACGTAAAGTTTGTCCAGTACAATAGGGCAAGGAAGGCTTACTTTGGGATTGCTACTTTGAACAAGGTCTGACAGGAGGCCGCAAGGGACACAAGCTTCTGGAGGAGCAAACCCCAGACTTAGAGTTTGTCCAATACAATCAAGCAAGTAAGGCTTAGTTTGGGATTCCTACTTTGGACAAGGTCCGACAGGAGGCCACAAGAGTCAAAAGTTTCTGGAGGAGCAAACCCCAGATGTAGACTTTGTCCAGTACAATAGGGCAAGGAATATTTCATTTGGGATTCCAAGTTTGGGCAAGGTCTGACAGGAGCTTCTGGAGAAGCAAACCCCAGACGTAGAGTTTATCCAGTACAATACGGCAAGGAAGGCTTACTTTGGGATTCCTACTTTGGACAAGGTCTGATAGGAGGACACAAGGGACACAAATTTCTGGAGGAGCAAACCCTGCACGTCGCGTTTGTCCAGTACAATAGCGGAAGGAAGGTTTCATTTGGGATTCCCAGTATGGGCAAGGTGCGATAGGAGCCCACAAGAGACACAAACTTCTGGAGGAGCAAACCCCAGACGTAGAGTTTGTCCAGTACAATCGGGCAAGGAAGGCTTAATTTGTGATTCCTACTTTGGACAGTATCTGACAGCAGGCCACAAGAGATACAAATTTCTGGAGGAGCAAACACTGCACGTAGAATTTTTCTAGTACAAGAGGAGAAGGAAGGCTAAGTTTGGGATAGATACTAGGGCTGGGCAATTCGTTTCGTTAATTCGTAATTCGTTAAAAAATTCGTTAATTTTTGAATTACAAAACGATTACAAAACTTATTTTTAAACCTGGAAGTGTTTTTAAATATTGAAACAGCAGGTGCCAAAAAATTTTGTATTTCCGTCCATTTCGGAAATACGTAAGATGGCCGCCTGGCTTGCTGGGAGCTCTCCTCTCTTGGCGCCGGCTGAGCAAGCGAGCGAGAGGGCGAGCGAGAGGGCGAGCGAGAGGGCGAGGGTGAGCGGCGAGGGCGAGCGGCGAGCGAGAGGGCGAGTGAGAGGGTGAGCGGCAAGCGAGAGGGCGAGCGAGAGGGCGAGCGAGAGGGCGAGCGGCGAGCGAGCGGCGAGCGAGCGAGAGGGCCCGCCAGAGTGAGTGCCTGCTTTCCCTCAATAATAATTTCTCCTCCCTATTCTACTAAATTAATAATTAAATTTAAAAAATATTGAAAAAATATTGAAAAAAAAGGGCGCCATCTTTACAAAATGTTTTGTAAATATTTACGAAATTTCGTAAACACCGAACTTTTTTTTGGGAAAATTTTGTTATTATTTTAAATATCGAAACAAAAAAACACCCCAATTACAAATCGATTTTAGAAACAAATTTTTGCGTTGTTACCCAGGCCTAATAGATACGTTTTATTGATTGGCCTATTGGCCGTATCAAAACATTTAACACATAACACATAGTCATACATAGTCATACATACAACATACAACCCTCGGTATAAAAGAAGTTAAAATAAACAAGCTGTTATCAAGATCTCGTTCAGGTCAAATATCTGCGTCACCTCCACAGTTTACCCCAATGATTCTAAATGTGCAATTCTCAGCTGTGTTGCTTTGAATAGAAAAAGGGCTGTTTTGTGTGTTATTTTAGGGTTCTGGCCGGCCAACAAAAATGAGGTTTTTATATATGGGTCCCAGTGTGTTTTGTGAGTAATGTATGGTCCAAGGCAATGGTCTCTCTCTTTCTTATACAGCTCACAGTTGAGCAGTACATGTGTGATATCCTCCACCTCTGGTGCTCCACAAATACAAAATCATTCGTTGTATGGGACTTGATTAAACCTTCCGTGCTCGGCCATTGTATCCAGCTGTTCAAAACGAGCTCTGGTAAATACCCTCCTAAGGTGTTTCGGCATTTCTGTTTTTAAATATCGAGCTGTTTGGAAGGTATGTTTAAAGCGGCCTAACCATTTCAGTGAACCAGCTTTACTGAGGGTAGCGATGTCTTTTTGGTCTTCTATATCCAATACTCTTTGAGCAAATACTTTTGGGTCTAGCTCTTCTAAGAGATTCGGATACCGAGTCGGAAGTCCACAGCTCCTAATGTATTTTGTCAGGAGAACTAGCCAAGAGGTCTGATGTTGATTTTCTATCTGCTCTAACAGGCACAGTTTTGGGAGTCTATCATTTTCCATGGCCATCAGTTTTGCCCAGTAGTTGTAGGCCCTGATTTTGGATAAGCCGTCCACTGTGTGTACTCCCAGTTCCGCTCTTACTGCGGCAGCTGGGGTCGTCCTGTCCACTCCTAGGAAACTTCGCAGGTGCTGTGATTGTGATTGTTCTAATAATGGTACCTGGTTTAGACCCCAAACTTCAGCTCCGTATAAGAGATCTATAAAGGCGGCATACAGTTGTTTCCCTCTGCTGACATATTTTGCAATTGTATGATTTAAAACAAAGCAATTGTCAATAGTTGATCTACTCTGTCTAAAGCCAGCCTGTTCTTCGGCGAGGATATGTTTTTCTTTTTCCCAACATTCAACTCTGTTCAGGAGATATCTGGCATATATCTTGGACACAATATCAATTAGGCTAATTGGCCTGTAGGAACCAGGGTCTTTTTTGTTCCCTTTTTTGTAAACAGGGACAACTATTGCCATCTTCCATCCAACTGGAACCTGACAGATGTTATTTATGTGTGTAAATAAGCTTGCTAACAGGGGGACCCACCAGTCTAGATGTGTCTTAAATAGCTCAGCTGGTAAGTAATCTTCTCCTGGGGCTTTATTGGTCTTCAGGTTGTTTATAATACCTCTGATCTCACCTTCTGTTACTGATGGCCAGAGGGGAAGGGCTTTTATTGATAAATCATTACCTGGTGTCTGTGTCTCTGTAAGTTCTGTGGGAGCAAACAAGTGTGAGTAGTAATTTTCCCAGTTTCCTGCAGGAATAGGTATAAAGGTAAAGGTAAAGGTAGTCCCCTGACATTAAGTCCAGTCATGTCTGACTCTGGGATGTGGTGCTCATCTCCATTTCTAAGCCGAAGAGCCAGCGTTGTCCGTAGACACCTCCAAGGTCATGTGGCCGGCATGACTGCATGGAGCGCCGTTACCTTCCCGCCGGAGCGGTACCTATTGATCTACTCACATTTGCATGTTTTCGAACTACTAGGTTGGCAGAAGCTAGGGCTGACAGCGGAAGCTCACGCCGCTCCCCAGAATCGAACCTGTGACCTTTCGATCAACAAGCTCAGCAGCTCAGTGCTTTAACCCACTGCGCCACCGGGGGCTCCAGGAATAGGTATATCAAGTGTAAATTTCCTTTCCTTCAAAATTCTGGCTACTGTGTGCCAAAAGATAGCCGAATTATGACTGTTAGCTAAACACTCAAGCCCTGTCCAGATTGATATTGTATGATTTTTATTTTTTATTTTTATAAGTTTCTTATATTCTCATCTCAGGGATAACATTTCGGCTTGGGGATGTACAAGATGTTGTCCCTGCGCACGTCTCATTGCCGACCTCAGCTTTGTTCTATGAAGTTGGCATTATTTGTTGAACCAGGGCGCTCTGCTCAAGTATGGACCTTTAGGAGAGGATTTTGTGACAAGATGTTCCTTGGGGATGTTTGTAAATGCATTAGAGACTGCCTGCCAATCTGCTGAGTGCGATTGAATTATTGAGGCCCAGTTTGCAATATGGTCTGTTTTGAGGCTATTTGCTATTGCTGTCGTGTCTACTTTAGTCCAGGCAAGTCTTTTGTTTTGTATCACCTCAGTGTTGGCCATACTCCAGCCATCATTCCTATTGGTTGGTCTTAAATCTGAGGGGCCCAGAAATTTCACACACACTGGTTGGTGGTCACTTTCTTCCCTCAAAAGTACTTTGATCTGTGAAAAAAGATTGGCCTTGCCTGTTGAAACACATATAAAATCTAAGGCACTACTAGTATGGCTAGAATGGAATGTATAAGGGTATACATAATTATAATTGTTGTTGTTGTTCTTCCCTCCTAGGATTTGTAAATTACACTTCGCAATCCGTGATGCCAAACTTATTCCAGCCCTATTGATCTTTTTGTCTCTGGAGTGCCATTTTTGGTGGTTTTTAATAAAATCAAGTGGAGGTCCACCATATTGGGCTAGTTCATGTATAGATGGGCCTAATTTAGCATTAAAATCTCCAAGTAAAATGATTATTGCTTGGGTATACACTACTGTCAGTTCTTCCACCATTATCTCTAGCTGTACCCAAGCATCCGGACTGTAATAGGAGGATGTGAGTGGTGGGATATAGACATTTATCAGTATAAGCTCCATTTCTTTATAATTAAACTTAATGGCCAATATATTGTGGATATCATCCCCCTTGCACAATCTCTCCCCTTGCCACTGTAATTCCTCCTTAATACATATACATAACCCCCCAGAGGCTCGCCCTTTATTCTCTCTTTTCTGCGCAGGTGTGTGCCAGCACTGAAATCCAGGTAGTTGTATTGGATCGTCCCCTCCTACCAGCCAAGTCTCTTGAAGCGCTATTATCTCAAAATCAGATAAGAATCTCAACAATTCGCAATCAGCGGTCTCTTTCCAGCCAGCTACATTCCAGGTTACAATCTGGATGGGTCTTGCTGTCTCTAAATGATCTGGTTGGCCAAGTTGTATGCATATTGAAGATTCTGAGAGTCAATTCGTATCTGAGGCTGGTACAATACCACCAATGTCCCCATTGAAGACACAGTTGTTGGGGGGATCTCTTTTCTCCTCTCTGGTTTGCCGCAGATGTTGCTGTTGTTGTTGTTGCATTTCTTCGGCAGTAGTAAGGGTGCACTCATTCCTTCTCTAGGAGATAGGAGAGGGTGCACCCTCTCCTTCTCTAGGAGAGGGTGCACTCATTCCTTCTCTAGGAGATAGATCGTAAGTAGAGGGTCTGCTGCCATCCTTCCTATGTACCTGGACCTGAATTGGAGACAGGGTACCGGTCTCGTCCTTCTCATTCAGCTCCAGCTGCAATAGGTCATTAATAGGGCCCACTTCTAAGTCCATCTCATTCTGTGGGGGCTCGTCAGTGGACATTAAGCCCACCATTGACTCAACCCTGTTCCCTATGGTGGTCACTGCAGTCTCAAGATGACCCAATCCAAAGTCGGTGTCTCGCTGATCCCCACAGACTCCACTGCACAGGATCATAGGCTGCTTTGCTGTCAGCCTTAGCTGGGCTGGGCTGTGACCTGTTCTTTCCGAATGCCTCCCTGGGGGAGTTTACCTACTTTCACAGGCATGTCGTCACCGTGCATAGAAGTTATCAGTGGGCTGATGTCCAGGTCACGGAAAACCCTCATTGGGGCTATTTGGAATTTGAGCAGGAAGAGCTTCATCTTCATCAGCATAGATGGTAGTGTTGATTGCTCAAAGGTCATTACGATATTCTTATCTGCAGATACTTGGGGTAGCTATTCAACTTTAATCAGGTCAACGCTTTGGGGGTGTATATGTAATAACTGACCCAGCGATGTTCTGATAGTTCTGTATGACCTCCATCTGCCCTTATTTATGTTGTTATTGGCAATTCGCAGTGTTATCTGGTTTGCTTGTAGAGTTCTATTGCACTTAGTAGAAGTAAATGAGTATCCTCTAGCTACCTCTGTGTAAGGCTTTTCGTCCTTTGTATTTGCCTCCCTTCTGGACCCCATCCCATCAGTTTGAACTGTGCTTTCCTTTGGGACCGCTTTCCTCTGAGCAAAAGAATTAAAAGAGTGCTTTATCTGCTCAATCTGGTTTGTTATATTTTTTTTAATCTTTCAAAGATATGTGTCACTGTTTTTGCAGTCAGTAGACATGCACTAGTGGGGTTAGTTTGTTTTGCTAGCTTGGATTGTTTTAACTCAGCAATTAATGAGTTTGTTCCAGGAGTATCGCCTCCACACAGCTCCAAGGACACTTCTTCGTGAAGTACTACTGAGTTGTTACTGGAGTTTATATTTTCTTTATCCAAGGGTAAGCAGCTGTTATCGGTGAATAATAAGTTCAATTCTGGCGTACTCATGTTTTCCCCAAGAAGGTCATCTATCTTCAGTTGCTTGGAAGGTTTATGATATTTAAGTGTCTCTGGGCTAGTCCTTGAACGTTTCTTTTTGTTTCTTTTATTCCCCATTTGTAGAGGCAGAGATAAGTTGGGAGGTTACAGGAAAATAAATAAAATAAGAGCTTTAAAACATAAAAACAACAAGGATACCAGAGCAAAGCCAAACACTGATTACACCAGCGCCATCCTCCAGTTTGGGATTCCTAGTTTGGACAAGGTCCGAAAGGAGGACACAAGAGACAAAGGTTTCGGGAAAAGCAAATACCAGACATAGAGTTTGTCCAGTACAAAAGGCAAGGAAGGTTTCATTTGGAATTCCTAGTTTGGCCAAAGTCCGACAGGAGGCCACAAGAAACATAAGCTTCTGGAGGAGAAAGCCCGAGACGTAGAGTACAATAGGGCAAGGAAGGCTTAGTTTGGGATTCCTACTTTGGACAAGGTCTGAGAGGAGGCCACAAGGGACACAAGCTTCTGGAGGAGCAAACCCCAGACATAGAGTTTGTCAATACAATACACCAAGGAAGGCTTAGTTTGGTCTTCCTAGTTTGGACAAGGTCCGACAGGAGGACAAAAGAGACACAAATTTCTGGAGCAGCAAACCCTGCACGTAGAGTTTGTCCAGTACAATAGCGGAAGGAAGATTTCATTTGGGATTCCCAGTATGGGCAAGGTGCAACAGGAGCCCACAAGAGACACAAACTTCTGGAGGAACACACCCCAGGAGTAGAGTTTGTCCAGTACAATAGGGCAAGGAAGGCTTACTTTGCGATTCCTACTTTGGACAAAGTCCGACAGGAGGCCACAGGAGACACTAATTTCAGGAGGAGCAAACACTGCACATAGAGTTTGTCCAGTACAAGAGGAAAAGGAAGGCTAAGTTTGGGATTCCTACTTCGGACAGAAGAGACACAAGCTTCCGAAGCAGCAAACCCCAGACGTAGAGTTTGTCCAGTACCATCGGGCAAGTAAAACTTAGTTTGGGATTCCTAGTTTGGACAAGGTCCGAAAGGAAGCCACAAGAGACAAAAGTTTCGGGAGACGTAAACCCCAGACATAGAGTTTGTCCAGTACAAAAGGTAAGGAAGGTTTCATTTGGGATTCCTGCTTTGCACAATGTCAGACAGGAGGCCACAAGAAACATAAGCTTCTGGAGGACAAAACACGAGACGTAGAGTTTGTCTGGTACAATAGGGCAAAGATGGCTTAGTTTGGGATTCCTAGTTAGGACAAGGTCCAACAGGAGGCCACAAGGGACACAAGCTCCTGGAGGAGCAAACCCCAGACGTAGAGTTTGTCCAGCACAATAGGAAAAGGCAGCCTTAGTTTGGGATTCCTAGTTTGGACAAAGTCCGACAGGAGGCCACAAGAAACAAAAGTTTCTGGAGGAACAAACCCCATACGTAGAGTTTGTCCAGTACAATAGGACAAGGAAGGCCTAGTTTGGGATTCCTACTTTGGACAAGGTCCGACAGGAGGCTATAAGAGACACAAGCTTTCGAAGCAGATAATCTCAGAAATAGAGTTTGGCCAGAACAATCGGGCAAGGAAGGCTTAGTTTTGGATTCCTACTTTGGACAAGGTCTGACAAGAGGCCGAAAGAGACACAAGCTGCTGGAGGAGAAAACCCCAGACATAGAGTTTTTCCAGTACAATAGGGCAAGGAAGGTTTCATTTGGGATTCCTAGTTTGGGGAAGGTCCGACAGGAGGCCAGAAGAGACACAAACTTCTGGAGGAGCAAACCCCAGACGTAGAGTTTGTCCAGCACAATAGGGCAAGGAAGGCTTTGTTTGGCATCCCTTCTTTGGACAAGGTCTGACAGCTGGCAGCAAGAGACACAAGCTTCTGGAGGAGCAAACCCCAGACGTTGTTTGTCCAGTACAATAGGGCAAGGAAGGCTTACTTTGGGATTCCTACTTTGGACAAGGTCTGACAGTAGGCGGCAAGGGACACAAGCTTCTGGAAGAGCAAACCCCAGACGTAGAGTTTGTCCAATACAATCAGGCAAGTAAGGCTTAGTTTGGGATTCCTAGTTTGGACAAGATTCGATAGGAGGCCACAAGAAACATAAGCTTCTCGAGGAGAAAACCCGAGATGTAGAGTTTGTCTAATACAATAGGGCAAGGAAGGCTTAGTTTGGAATTCCTACTTTGGACAAGGTCCAACAGGAGGGCACATGGAAAAAAAGCTCCTGGAGCAGCAAATTCCAGATGTCGAGTTTGTCCAGCACAATAGGGAAAGGCAGCCTTACTTTGTGATTTCTAGTTTGGACAAGGTCTGAGAGGAGGCTACAAGGGACACAAGCTTACGAAGCAGATAATCCCAGAATTAGGGTTTGTCTAGCACAAAAGGGCAAGGAAGGGTTAGTTTGGGATTTCTAGTTTGGACAAGGTCTCACATGAGGTCACAAGAGACACAAACTTCTGGAGGAAAAAACCCCAGACATAGAGTTTTTCCAGTACAATAGGCCAAGGAAGGTTTTATTTGGGATTGCAAATTTGGGCAAGGTCTGACAGGAGGCCACAAGAAACACAAGCTTCTGGAGGAGCAAACCACAGACATAGCGCTTTTCCAGCACAATAGGGCAGTGAAGGAAGGTTTCATTTGGGATTCCCAGTATGGGCAAGGTGCGACTGGAGCCCACAAGAGACACAAGGTTCTGGAGGAGCAAACACCAGATGTAGAGTTTGTCCAGTACAATAGGGAAAGGAATGTTTCATTTGGGATTCCTAGTTCGGACAAGGTCCAAAAGGAGGCCACAAGAGACAAAAGTTTCGGGAGAAGCAAACCCCAGATATAGAGTTTGTCCAGTACAAAAGGCAAGGAAGGTTTCGTTTGGGATTCCTAGTTTGGACAAGGTTCGACAGGAGGCCACAAGAGACACAAGCTTCTGGAGGAGCAAACCCCAGACATAGAGTTTGTCTAATACAATAGGGGAAGGCTTAGTTTGGGATTCCTAGTCTGGACAAGGTCCGACAGGAGGACACAAGAGACAAAGGTTTCTGGAGGAGCAAACCCCAGATGTAGAGTTTGTCCAGTACAATAGGGCAAGGAATATTTCATTTGGGATTCCTAGTTTGGGCAAGGTCCGACAGGAGCCCACAAGAGACACAAGCTTCTGGATGAGCAAACCCCAGGCGTAGAGTTTGTTCAGTACAATAGGGCAAGGAAGGCTTACTTTGGGATTCCTGCTTTGGACAAGGTCTGACAGGTGGCGGCAAGGGACACAAGCTTCTGGAGGAGCAAACCCCAGACGTAGAGATTGTCCAATACAATCAGGCAAGTAAGGCTTAGTTTTGGATTCCTAGTTTGGACAAGATTCGACAGGAGGCCACAAGAAACATAAGCTTCTGGAGGAGAAAACCCGAGACGTAGAGTTTGTCTAATACAATAGGGCAAGGAAGGCTTGGTTTGGGATTCCTACATTGGACAAGGTCCAACAGGAGGCCACACGGGACACAAGCTCCTGGAGCAGCAAATCCCAGATGTAGAATTTATCCAGCACAATAGGGAAAGGCAGCCTTACTTTGTGATTCCTAGTTTGAACAAGGTCCGAGAGGAGGCTCCAAGTGATGCAAGCTTCCGAAGCAGATAATCCCAGGATTAGAGTTTGTCTAGCACAAAAGGGCAAGAAAGGCTTAGTTTGGGATTTCTAGTTTGGACAAGGTGTCACATGAGGTCACAAGAGACACAAACTTCTGGAGGAGAAAACCCCAGACATAGAGTTTTTCCAGTACAATAGCTGAAGGAAGGTTTCATTTGGGATTCCCAGTATGGGCAAGGCGCGACTGGAGCCCACAAGAGACACAAGCTTCTGGAGGAGCAAACCCCAGACGTAGAGTTTGTCCAGTACAATAGGGCAAGGAAGGCTTACTTTGCGATTCATACTTTGGACAAGATCTGACAGCAGGCCACAAGAGACACAAATTTCTGGAGGAGCAAACACTGCACATAGACTTTGTCCAGTACCAGAGGACAAGGAAGGCTAAGTTTGGGATTCCTACTTCGGACAAGGTCCGACAGGAGGACAGAAGAGACATAAGCTTCCGAATCAGCAAAGCCCAGACATAGAGTTTGTCCAGTACCATCAGGCAAGTAAAGCTTAGTTTGGGATTCCTAGTTCGGACAAGGTCCGAAAGGAGGCCACAAGAGACAAAAGTTTCTGGAGGAGCAAACCCCAGACGTAGAGTTTATCCAGTACAATAGGGCAAGGAAGGTTTCATTTGGGATTCCTAGTTTGGGGAAGGTCCGACAGGAGGCCAGAAGAGACACAAACTTCTGGAGGAGCAAACCCCAGACACAGCTCTTGTCCAGCACAATAGGGCAATGAAGGAAGGTTTCATTTGGGATTCCCAGTATGGGCAAGGCGCGACTGGAGCCCACAGGAGACACATGGTTCTGGAGGAGCAAACCCCAGACGTAGAGTTTGTCCAGTACAATAGGAAAAGGAATATTTCATTTGGGATTCCTAGTTTGGGCAAGTCCGACAGGAGCCCACAAGACATATAAGGTTCTGGAGGAGCAAACCCCAGACGTAGAGTTTGCCCAGTACAATAGGGCAAGGAAGGCTTACTTTGGGATTCCTACTTTGGACAAGGTCTGATAGCAGGACACAAGAGACACAAATTTCTGGAGGAGCAAACCCTGCATGTAGAGTTTGTCCAGTACAATAGCTGAAGGAAGGTTTCATTTGGGATTCCCAGTATGGGCAAGGTGCAACTGGAGCCCACAAGAGACACAAGGTTCTGGAGGAGCAAACACTGCACGTAGAATTTTTCCAGTACAAGAGGACAAGGAAGGCTAAGTTTGGGATTCCTAGTTTGGACAAGGTCCGAAAGGAGGCCACAAGAGACAACAGTTTCGGGAAAAGCAAATACCAGACATAGATTCTTGTGGGTTTTTTTGGACTATAGAGCCATATTCTACAGGCATTTCTCCTGACGTTTCGCCTGCATCTATGGCAAGCATCCTCAGAGGTAGTGAGGTCTGTTGGAATTAGGACAATGGGTTTATATATCTGTGGAATGGCTGGGGTGGAGCAAGGAACTGGACAAGTCTACATAGGGACCACCAAACGCAGCGCCCAGACACGCATCAAGGAACATGAAAGGCACTGCAGACTACTTCAACCAGAGAAGTCAGCCATAGCAGAGCACCTGATGAACCAGTCTGGACACAGCATATTATTTGAGAACACAGAAATGCTGGACCACACCAATAACCACCATGTCAGACTACACAGAGAAGCCATTGAAATCCACAAGCATGTGGACAATTTCAACAGAAAGGAAGAGACCATGAAAATGAACAAAATCTGGCTACCAGTATTAAAAAAACTCTAAAATTACAACAGCAAAACAACAGAGAGGAAACAACCAGGCACAGATTAACACCTCCCAGCAAGCGATTTTCCCAGGCTCAGGCAGGCCCTCAAATGCTAATAAGGTGATCAGTTGAAACATTCACACCTAACTGCAGCAGGGAAGAGCTCCTTGCCCCACCCCAGCCATTCCACAGATATATAAACTAGGGCTGTCCAACCACGGAAAAATTTGTTTCTAAACTCGATTCGTTTTTAGGGGTTTTTTGCGTTTCGTTATTTAAAAGAATTCCGAAATTTTTCTTTAAAAAAGTTCGATATTTACAAAAATTCGTTATTAATAACGAATCGATTTGTTAAAATGGCGGACGCAGTTGCGCATGCGCAAAGTACTTCCAAATCTTCGTTATTAATTACAAATTGATTCGTTAATGAATAACGAATTGATTCATTAATGGCGGACACGATTTATTTAAAAATAATATATATATTATATAATATATTATAAATTTAATTTAATTTAATAATAAATAATTTATAATGTAATAACAAATAATTTAATAATAAATAAATAAATTATTATTTATTTAAATAAATAATAAATAATAAATATAAATAATTAATAAATGAAATAATTAATAATAAAATGTGATATATTTAAAAATAATATATTTTCTTAACTTAATAATAATTTAATAATAAATAATAAATAATTCAATAAATTATTTAAATTAAATAAATTAAATAAATAAATAATAAAATGTGATATATATTTAAAAATAATATATTTATTTTAAATAATTAATAATAAAATGAAATATATATATTTACACATAATATATATTTTATGTAATGAATAAAATAATAATGTAGCAGCTGTTCTCTAATAAATATTAAAATAAAAATATACATGCAAGTCCCTTCATTTTTAATGGGTTTTTCATAAGTTTTTTTGTGGGGTTTTTTGTGGGTTTTTTGTGTTTTTTTTTATGAGGTAGGTAGTTTATGTAGTTGCTTTGAAGGTATTTCTGGGTGGGTATAAGGAATTACAAAATTCATGATCGAAAATGCCCAGCACTACTGAATAATATGCCAACTCTCACGGGCACCTCAGGGAAAGGGGAACTTCTGGCTCTCCCCAAACATACAGGGAACAAATCGGGCATAAGTGGCGGCCGGGAACGACTGGGGAAAGGGTGTATGAAAGGGAGTTGGGGGGAAGAGTACACAGGAGTAGAGGAGTGCCTTTTTTCCAGGCACTTCAGAGGCGATGCCCAACAGGCTGAAAGGGGACTGGCAGGGAATGACTGGGGAAAGGGTGTATGAAAAGGAGTTGGGGGGAAGCGTACACAGGAATAGAGGAGTGCCTCTTTTCCAGACACTCCAAAGGCGATGCCCAACAGGTTGAAAGGGGACCGGCAGGGAACGACTGGGGAAAGGGTGTATGAAAAGGAGTTGGGGGGAAGCGTACATACTGGAGTAGAGGAGTGCCTCTTTTCTGGGCACCCCAGAGGCGATGCCCAACAGGCTGAAAGGGGACCGACAGGGAACGACAGGGGAAAGGGTGTATGAAAGGGAGTTGGGGGGAAGCGTACACACTGGAGTAGAGGAGTGCCTCTTTTCTGGGCACCCCAGAGGCGATGCCCAACAGGCTGAAAGGGGACCGGCAGGGAACGACAGGGGAAAGGTTGTATGAAAGGGAGTTGGGGGGAAGCGTACACACTGGAGTTGAGGAGTGCCTCTTCTCCGGGCACCTTAGAGGTTGTAACTACTGGTTGTAACTACTTTGAGTTAACCGAAGAGAAATGAGCACTGTATTTTGAAAAGGAGTGGTGCCAAAAGAGCCACGGGGCCCACAAACACTGTTTGTAACTACTTTGAGTTAACCGAACAGAAATGAGCACTGTATTTTCAAAAGGACAGGTCAGCGGAAACCTTCCCGTTCCACCATACGGAAGGGTTTGTGGTCTAGGGTTAGGGTTAGGGTTAGGGTAAGGGGAAGTCAAGCTGGGCTTCAATAGAGAGTGCCTGACCTCGATGGAGGGGGACAGCAGAGATGCAGTGAAAGGTAAATGCACACATGACAACCAGAAGAAAAAAAAGAAAAAGAAAAAAAACAGGGGCACAGGGAGATTGAAGCCAAGAATACAGTGGCCATGCTCTAGGTATGCTGCAGCATTCGATTGGAGGAGAAAACCAACACTGTTTTGGAATTCAAAGGGAAGAGGAAGAAACCAGGTGCCAGCTATGCATAGAAAATTTCATCCAAAGACAAAGGAAACTTCAGAGCACATCACTGTGATCATAATTGCTAGGGACCCCAGGAAAGATGGCTCCCCTCTTATGAAACCCCGACGCAAACAGCCTCTCTCTTCTGGGCACCTCAGAGACATTGCCCGACATGCTGAAATGGGAACTTCTGGCTCCCCCCAAGATACAGGGAACAAATCGGGCATAAGGGGCGGCCGGGAACGACTGGGGAAAGGGTGTATGAAATGGAGTGGGGAGTTGGGGAGTTGGGGGGAAGCATACACAGGAGTAGAGGAGTGCCTCTTTTCTGGGCACCCCAGAGGCGATACCCAACAGGCTGAAAGGCAACCGGCAGGGAAAGATTGGGGAAAGGGTGTATGAAAGGGAGTTGGGGGGAAGCGTACACACTGGAGTAGAGGAGTGCCTCTTTTCCAGGCACTTCAGAGGCGATGCCCAACAGGCTGAAAGGGGACCGGCAGGGAAAGATTGGGGAAAGGGTGTATGAAAGGGAGTTGGGGGGAAGCGTACACACTGGAGTTGAGGAGTGCCACTTCTCCAGGCACCCCAGAGGTTGTAACTATTGGTTAACTACTTTGAGTTAACCGAACAGAAATGAGCACTGTATTTTCAGAAGGACTGGTCCCCAAAGGGCCACGGGGCACGCAAACACTGGTTGTAACTACTTTGAGTTAACACAAAAGAAATGAGCACTGTATTTTCAAAAGGACAGGTCAGCGGAAACCTTCCCGTTCCACCATATGGAAGGGCTGGTGGTGTAGGGTTAGGGTTAGGGTTATTTCCTTCAATCATGGCGGCTATGGCAAGCATCCTCAGAGGTAGTGAGGTCTGTTGGAATTAGGACAATGGGCTTATATGTCTGTGGAATGGCTGGGGTGGGGTAAGGAGCTCTTCCCTGCTGCAGCTAGGTGTGAATGTTTCAACTGATGACCTTCATTAGCAAAGTAAATTTGATTTTCAATAAGGGCAGGAAAACAGTGGGGCAATGTTCCCACAGACAGCAGGCAATAGTTATTTTTTGGCAACACAAAGCAACGTAAACTTGATTTTCAATGTTCCAATGTTCCCGCAAACAGCAGGCAATAGTAATTTTAGGCAACACAAAGCAAAGTAAACTTGATTTTCAATGTTCCAATGTTCCCGCATACAGCAGGTAATAGTAATTTTAGGCAACACAAAGCAAAGTAAACTTGATTTTCAATGTTCCAATGTTCCTGCAGACATAAGGCACTAGTAATTTTAGGCAACACAAAGCAAAGTAAACTTGATTTTCAATAAGGGCAGGACCACAGTGGGGCAATGTTCCCGCATACAGCAGGCAATAGTTATTTTTTGGCAACACAAAGCAAAGTAAACTTGATTTTCAATGTTCCAATGTTCCCGCATACAGCAGGCAATAGTTATTTTTTGGCAACACAAAGCAAACTAGATTTTCAATAAGGCCAGGACCACAGTGGGACAATGTTCCCACATACAGCAGGCAACAGTTATTTTTTGGCAACACAAAGCAAAGTAAACTTGATTTTCAATGTTCCAATGTTCCCGCAGACAGCAGGCAATAGTAATTTTAGGCAACACAAAGCAAAGTAAACTTGATTTTCAATAAGGGCAGGAAAACAATGGGGCAATGTTCCCGTATACAGCAGGCAATAGTAATTTTTTGGCAACACAAAGCAAAGTAAACTTGATTTTCAATGTTCCAATGTTCCTGCATACAGCAGGCAATAGTTATTTTTTGGCAACACAAAGCAAAGTAAACTTGATTTTCAATAAGGGCAGGACCACAGTGGGGCAATGTTCCCGCATACAGCAGGCAATAGTAATTTTAGGCAACACAAAGCAAAGTAAACTTGATTTTCAGTGTTCCAATGTTCCTGCAGACAGTAGGCAATAGTAATTTTAGGCAACACAAAGCAAAGTAATCTTGATTTTCAATGTTCCAATGTTCCCGCAGACAGCAGGCAATAGTAATTTTAGGCAACACAAAGCAAAGTAAACTTGATTTTCAATGTTCCAATGTTCCCGCAGATAGCAGGCAATAGTTTTTTAGGCAACACAAAGCAAAGTAAACTCTAAAAATCAATCTCTGGATAGCCCAAAAGTGGCAAGTTGGCCTTCAAGAAGACCAGCTTCTTCACCGCAAGGGGGGTCGAGCGAGTTACATTGGAGGGTGACGACATCTCCTGCCAGGCTGAAGACCTCTCACTCTGCATGCTAGTTGATGGACAGCTGAGATACTTGCATGCGATAGTTGAGAGGTCAGGCCATGTCTTGCTTCGGGAGGACCAGTACGTCAATTGAATGGTTGTAGGATCTCGACCAGCTGAGTGATGGTCATCCACTCCTATCGGAGCCGCAATTGATAGTGAGACATCGTGGACTGCCCTCTGTTGCTCCACCATGCGCTCCAACATCATGTAGGTGGAGTTCCAGCGGGTGGAGACATCCTGCAGTAACCGGTGTTGTGGGAGGCACTCCAGGGTCTGCCTGTCATGCAGCAGTTTTGCAGAATTAGAGCTACGGTGGAAGAAGCCCACGATTCTGCGGCAGCGGTCAATGAGTTGAGTGATGGCGGTGGTGCTGTTGTCATCGGGCCCCTTGAAACCATCTTTTACACAGTTATGCAGCAAGTGCGCCATGCATGTTACGTTTGAGAAGCCGGCATTTTCGACCGCCCGGATCATGTTCCTTCCTGCATCTGTGACCATGAATCCCAAGTTACCACCAGAATGAGTATGCCGCATCCAGTCTCTCATCATCTCTCGCAAGTACTCAGAAATGATGTCGGCCCTGTGATCCGTATCTATCACCTCCAGTGACAGGAGTGCCCAACGATGACCCGAGTCGAGGCAACCCTCCGTCTCCCACCAGTGAGCGGTCAGGGACAGATAGGAATGCCCTACTCCCATGCTCGTCCAAATGTCTGATGTGAAATGTACATCGATGGGTTGTGATTTGTTCAACAGGGTTCTGAGATGTTGCTTGCATCCCTCGAACAAAGCTGGAATGACTGTTTGAGAGAAAGTTTTGTGATATTGTACCATGGTGCCAGGAGGTGAACAAATCAGCGGAAACCTTCCCGTTCCACCATACAGAAGGGCTGGTGGTCCAGAGCCATCATCTCTCCCAGGCAACGTGTTATTTCCTTCACTGATGGCGGCTTCAATCCAGATCTCACCCTTGTAACTTGCATGCCCCAAGCATCGATGGTTTTCTGCATGGGGTCTGTTGGTGGGGTTGGAGTGCTCTGTGTACTGCTGCATGTGCTGGCAACTTCAACTGCGTCCAACTTTACATTTGGGTGGTGTCTCTTCATGTGCATCCTTAGCCCTGTTGTGGCAAGATGCCTCATATCTCTTCCTCTGCTGACGCTCACACCGCAATGCCTGCAAACTGCCAAAGTGGCCCTCTGAGCATGGACATCGTAATGATCCCATAGGAGCGATCTCAGCCTACCCCTACCCACATGCACTTCAGGTGTAATCATGCTTGTGTTTGGAATGTCGGTGTTTGTGGAAGGGAGTGTAATTGTTGGTCGTTTCTGTACCTCGCCCTCCAGCAGCATGCAGTCCTCTGGATCACTAATTCCTGTGGTGGAAGCAGATTCCATATTGTCTTCCTCCCATCCCTCAGACACGTCCCCCTCCTCACCCTCCTCTTCATAACCAGTAGTATCTGAGGTACTTGGAAGGACATCATGAGCTGAACGTTGAGTCTTTCGAAATGATGAAGAAGGTTCTGCCATCTCACAGCTGGTTGAAGCATCTGTGTGTGTTTCAGTAACCATCTCGTCGGTTGAATGTTCCCTTCTTGTCGATGTGTTCATCTTCAGTCCCCTGCCTTTCTTAGATGTTCGTGATAACACTGGGCCCTTGCATCCCAAAAAGCTGGGAAGGAAACGTTTCATCACACTGCTTGAAACTGCTTTGTGTTAACCGAACAGAAATGAGCAGCACTGAGCCCACAAACACTGGTTGAAAACTGCTTTGTGTTAACCGAACAGAAATGAGCAGCACTGTATTTTGAAAAGGAGTGTTGGCGAAAGAGCCCACAAACACTGCTTGAAACTGCTTTGTGTTAACCGAACAGAAATGAGCAGCACTGTATTTTGAAAAGGAGTGTTGGCGAAAGAGCCCACAAACACTGCTTGAAACTGCTTTGTGTTAACCGAACAGAAATGAGCAGCACTGTATTTTGAAAAGGAGTGTTGGCGAAAGAGCCCACAAACACTGTTTGAAAACTGCTTTGTGTTAACCGAACAGAAATGAGCAGCACTGCATTACAAAATGATACACTGCAGCACAAAATGAGCACTGTATTACAAAAGGAGTTTCCAAAAAGCACTGATTGCCAGGGAGAAATCCCCTTGGCAACCAAAACAAAGGAACAGCAACACTACACTACTAAAGTACTACATATATTTTTTGTAATTTTTTTTGTAATTTTTTATTTTATTTTTGTAATTTTTTTAAAAAAATTGTAATTCTTTTAATTAAATAAAAATATTATATTTAACGATAAAATAAATTGTAAAAAATATAAATCAACTATATGCTTGCCCTCACAAGATTCAAGAAGGCAAGCAACAGCCACTGCCAGGGACTGGGACTTCTCCCTGTCCCCAGCCCCAAGCAACCAGTGCCACCAGTTGAAAAAGGAAAAAAGAACCCAAAAAGGCAAAAGGCAAGCAACAAGCAATGAAACCACCAGAGTTTGCCAGTCACAAAGGCAAGCAAAAGCAAAGACAGCTCAGCAGCTCCGTCCACCCTCCCCGCAGCTCCGTCCACCCTCCGTCCATCCATCCTCGCAATGCGGCTGCGTGGAGCGCACAGCCGCTTTTAAAGGGCAGGCCGCCCAATCAGAAGAAGACACGGGGCAATCAGCCCCGTGTCTTCTTCTGATTGGCTCCCGGCGCTCCCAGCATCCTTCCATCATTTAACGTCATTTCCATAACGGGCGGAAGTCCTTTAAAAAGATGGAGGACGCTGCTTCGTTATTTAAAAACACTTCCGGGTTTGGAAAAAAATATCAAAATCATTTCATTTAAAAAAATAATGAATAATTAACGAAATACAAAATTAATGAACGAAACCACCCAGCCCTAATATAAACCCATTGTCCTAATTCCTACAGACCTCACTACCTCTGAGGATGCTTGCCATAGATGCAGGCGAAACGTCAGGAGAAATGCCTCTAGAACATGGCTCTATAGCCCAAAAAAACCCACAAGGACCTAGTGATTCCAGCCATGAAAGCCTTCGACAATACCAGACATAGAGTTTGTCCAGGACAAAGGCAGCCTTAGTTTGGGATTCCTAGTTTGGACAAAATCCGACAGGAGGCCACAAGAGACAAAAGTTTCTGGAGGAACAAACCCCAGACATAGAGTTTGTCCAGTACAATAGGACAAGGAAGGTTTCATTCGGGGTTCCTAGTTTGGGCAAGGTTTGAAAGGAGCCCACAAGAGACACAAGCTTCTGGGGGAGCAAACACCAGACATAGAGTTTGTCCAGTACAATAGGGCAAGGAAAGCCCTATTGTACTGGAAAACTTTGGGATTCCTAATTTGGACAAGGTCCGAAAGGAGGCTAGATGAGTCACAAATTTCTGGAGGAGCAAACGTTGGACATAGTGTTTGTACAGTACAATAGGACAAGGAAGGCTTAGTTTGGGATTCCTAGTTTGGACAAGGACCGAAAGGAGGCCACAAGAGACATAAGCTTCCGAAGCAGAAAACCCCAGACATAGTTTGTCTGGAAAAATAGGGAAAGGGAAGCTTATTGTGGGATTCCTAGTTTGGACAAGGTCCGACATGAGGCCGCAGGAGACACAAGCTTCTGGTGGAGAAAACCCCAGATTTAGAGTTTGTCCTGTACAATAGGGCAAGGAAGGCTTAGTTTGCGATTCTTAGTTTGGACAAGGTCCGATACGTGGCCACAAGGGACCAAAACGTTTAGAGGAGAAAAGCCCAGATGTAGAGTTTGTCCAGCACAATATGGCAAGGAAGTTTTCGTTTGAGATTCCTAGTTTGGAAAATGTCCGAAACGTGGCCACAAGAGACACAAGCTTCCGAAGCAGCAAACCCCAGACATAGTTTGTCCGGCACAATAGGGAAAGGAAAGCTTATTGTGGGATTCCTAGTTAGGACAAGGTCCGACAAGAGGCAACAAGAGACTCAAGCTTCTGGGGGAGCAAACCCCAGACGTAGAGTTTGTCCGGTACAATAAAGCAAGGAAGGTTTGTTTGGGATTCCTACTTTGGACAAGGTCTGACAGGAGGCTACAAAAGACACAAGTTCCTGGAGGAGCAAACTCCAGAGTTAGACTTTGTCCAGTACTATAGGGCAAGGAAGGCTTTGTTTGGGATTCCCACTTTGTACAAGATCTGAAAGCAGGCAACAAGAGACACAAGCTTCTGGAGGAGAAAATACCAGATGTAGAGTTTTTCCAGTACAATAGGGCAAGGAATGTTTCATTTGGAATTCCTAGTCTGGGCAAGGTCCGACATGAGGCCACAAGAGACACAAGCTACTGGATGAGCAAACCCCAGGAGTAGAGTCTGTCCAGTACAGTAGGGCAAGGAAGGCTTAGTTTCGGATTCCTACTTTGGACAATGTTCGACAGGAGGCCACAAAGGACAAAGGTTCCTGGAGGAGCAAACCCCAGATGTAGGGTTTGTCCAGCACTATAAGGCAAGGAAGGCTTTGTTTGGGATTCCTAGTTTGGGCAAGGTCCAACATGAGGCCACAAGAGACACAAGTTTATAGAGGAGCAAACATCAGACGTAGAGTTTGTCCAGTACAGTAGGACAAGGAAGGCTTTGTTTGGGATTCCAAGTTTTGACAAGGTCCAACAGGATGCCACAAGAGACACAAGCTTATGGAGGAGCACACCCCAGACGTAAAGTTTGTCCAGTACAGTAGGGCAAGGAAGGCTTAGTTTGGGATTCCAAGTTTGGACAAGGTCCAACAGGACGCCACAAGAGTCACAAGCTTCTGGAGGAGCAAAAACCAGACATACAGCTTGTCCAGTACAATATGGCAAGGAAGGCTTAGTTTGGGATTCCTAGTTTGGACAAGGTCTGACAGGCTTTGTTTTAGATACCTAGTTTGGACAAGGTCCGACCGGAGGTCACAAGAGGCACAAGCTTCTGGAGGAGCAAACCCCAGACGTAGAGTTTGTCCAGTACAATAGGGCGATGAAGGCTTGGTTTGGGATTCCTAGTTTGGAAAAGGTCCGACAGGAAGACACAAGAGACAAAAGCTTCTGGAGGAGCAAATCATAGACGTAGATTTTGTCCAATACAATCGGGCAAGTCAGGCTTCATTTGGAAGACCTAGTTTGGGATTCCTAGTTTGGACAAGGCCCGACAGGAGGCCACAAGAGAAAAAAGTTTCCCGAGGAACAAACCCCAGATGTACAGTTTGTCTAGTACAATATGGCAAGGAAGGCTTAGTTTGGGATTCCTATTTTGCACAAGGTCCGACATGCTTTTTCGGGATACTTAGTTTTGACACACTCCGACAGGAGACCACAAGAGGCACAAGCTTCTGGAGGAGCAAACCCCAGACGTAGAGTTTGTCCAGTGCAATAGGGCGAGGAAGGCTTCGTTTGGGATTCCTAGTTTGGACAAGGTCCAAAAGGAGGCCACAAGAGACACAAGCTTTTGGAGAAGCAAAAACCAGACATAGGGTTTTCCCACTACAATAGGTTAAGGAAGGCTTTGTTTGGGATTCCAAGTTTGGACAGGGTCCGACAGGATGCCACAAGAGATAAAAACTTCTGGAGGAGAAAATCCCAGACGTAGATTTTGTAAAATACAATCGGTCAAGTAAGGTTTAGTTTGGGATTCCTAGTTTGGACAAGGCCCGACAGGAGGCCACAAGAGACAAAAGTTTCTCCAGGAGCAAACCCCAGATGTACTGTTTGTCTAGTACAATATGGCAAGGAAGGCTTAGTTTGGGATTCCTACTTTAGACAAAGTCAGACATGCTTAGTTTGGGATGCCTACTTTGGACAAGGTCCGAAAGGAAGCAACAAGAGACACAAGCTTATGGAGGAGCAAAAACCAGAACTAGAGTTTGTCCACTACAATAGGTCAAGGAAGGCTTTTTTTGGGATTCCAAGTTTGGACAGGGTCCGACAGGATGCCACAAGAGACAAAGGCTTCTGGAGGAGCAAATCCCAGACATAAATATTTTCCAATACAATCGGTCAAGTAAGGCTTAGTTTGGGATTCCTAGTTTGGACAATGTCCGACAGGAGGCCACAAGAGACCAATGTTTCTCGAGGAGCAAACCCCAGATGTACAGTTTTCCAGGAAAATATGGAAAGGAAGGCTTAGTTTGGGATTCCTAGTTTGCACAAGGTCCGACAAGTTTGGTTTGGGATTCCTAGTTTGCACAAGGTCCGACCGGAGGTCACAAGAGGCAGAAGCTTCTGGAGGATCAAACCCCAGACGTAGAGTTTGTACAGTACAATAGGCGAGGAAGGCTTAGTTTGGGATTCCTAATTTGGACAATGTCTGACAGAAGGCCACAAGAGATACTAACTTCTGGAGCAGCACACCCCAGTTTGTCCAGTACAATAAGTTAAGGAAGGCTTAGTTTGGGAGTCCTAGTTTGGACAAGTTCCGACAGGAGGAAACAACAGACACAAACTTCTGGTAGAGCAAAAACCATACATAGTGTTGGTCCACCACAAAAAATCAAGGAAGGCTTAGTTTCAGATTCCAAGTTTGGACAAGGTCCGACAGGATGCCACAAAAGAAAAAAGCTGCTGGAGGAGCAAACCCCAGATGCAGAGTTTGTCCAGTACAATCGGCAAAGGAAGGCTTAGTTTGGGATTCCTACTTTGTACAAGGTCTGAAAGGAGGCCACAAAATACACAAGCTTCTGGAGAAGCAAACCCCAGACGTAGAGTTTGTCCAGTACAACAGTGCAAGCATGGCTTAGTTTGGTATTCCAAGTTTGGTCAAGATCCGACAGGAGGCCAGAAGAGACACAGGCTTGTGCAGGAGCACAACGTAGAGTTCATTCAGTACAATAGGGAAAGAAGGCTAAATTTTAGGATTCCTACTTTGGACAATGTCCGACACGAGGCCACAGGAGACACAAGCTTCTGGAGGATCAAACCCCAGACGTAGAGTTTGTCCAGTACAACAGGGCAAGGAAGGCTTAGTTTGGGGATTAATACTTTGGACAAGGTCCGACAGGAGACCACAAGAGACACAAGCTGCTGGAGGACCAAACTCCAAATGAAGAGTTTGTCCAGTACAACAGGGCAAAGAAGGCTTAGTTTGGGATTCCTAGTTTGGACAATGTCCGACAGGAGGCCGCAAGAGGTACAAGCTTCTGGAGGAGCACACCCCAGACGTAGAGTTTATCCAATACAATCGGGCAAGAAAGACTTAGTGTGGAATTCCTAGTTTGGGCAAGAACCGACTGGAGGCCACAAGGGACAAAAGTTTCTGGAGGAGCAAACCCCAGATGGAGAGTTTGTCAAGTACAATAGGGCAAGTACAATAGGCTTAGTTTGGGATTCCTAGTTTGGACATGGACCAACAGGACATCACAAGAGACAGAAGCTTCTGGAGGAGCAAAGACCAGATGTAGAGTTTGTGCAGGAAAATAGGACAAGGTAGGCTTAATTTGGCATTTCTATTTTTGACAAGGTCTGACAGCAGGCTACAAAAGACACAAGCTTCTGGAGGAGAAAAACCCAGACGTAGAGTTTGTCCAATATGGCAAGGAAAGTTTCATTTAAGATTCTTAGTTTTGGCAAGGTCCGACAGCTGGCCACAAGAGAAAAAAGCTTCTGGAGGAGCAAAGTCCAGACGTCGAGTTTGTCCAGTACAATAGGGCAAGGAAGTCTTACCTTGGGATTGCTACTTTGGACAAAGTCCGACAGGAGGCCACAAGAGAAACAAATTTCTCGAGGAGCAAACCATGCACATCGGGTTTGTCCAGTAGAATAGCATAAGGAAGGCTTAGTTTGAGATTCCTAGTTTGGACAAGGTCCGAAAGGAGGCCACAAGAGACACAAGCTTCCAAAGCAGCAAACCCCAGACATAGAGTTTGTCCAGCACAATAGGGTAAGAAAGGCTTAGTGTGGGATTCCTAGTTTGGACAAGGTCCAACAGGAGGCCACAAGAGACAGAAGCTTCTGGAGGAGACGTAGAGTTTTTCCAATACAATAGGGAGAGGAAGGTTTCGTTTGGGATTCCTACTTTGGGAGAGGTCCGACATGAGGCCACAAGAGACACAAGCTTATGGAGGAGCAAAGCCCAGACGTAGAGTTTGTCCAGTACAGTAGGGAAAGGAATGCTTAGTTAGGGATTCCAAGTTTGGACAAGGTCCAACAGGATGCCACAAGAGACGCAAGCTTCTGGAGGAGCAAACCCCAGACATAGAGTTTGTCCAGTACAATATGGCAAGGAAGGCTTAGTTTGGGACTCCTACTTTGGAAGGGGTCCGACAGGAGGCCACAATGGACACAAGTTCCTGGAGTAGCAAACCCCAGACGTAGAATTTGTCCAGCACACTAGGGCAAGGAATGCTTAGTTTGGGACAGGGGCGGCTCAACCCATTACGCAAAGTAAGCATTTGCAGTATAGTTGATGTTGCTCAGGGACGCTCTTGGAGGAAAATAGACCTTGACATATGTGAGTTGTAGTTACTGGGATGTATAGTTCACCTATAATCAAAGAGCATTCTGAACTCCACCAATAATGGAATTGAACCAAATATGACACACAGAACTCCCACGACAAACAGAAAATATATATCAGTGATTGGTTTGGGGGGGGGGGAGGGGGCAAAATACAGTTTGCTTACCATTGAAAATTATCTAGGGCCGCCTCTGACTACATTGTAACAACAACTTTATCTATATACCACCCTCTTTCCCCAATGGGATTTAGGGGGGTTAATGCAGGATTAATTGTAGGATTAATGCAATTTGGCACCGCTATGGACTCCTGGTAGTTGAATCTTGGTAAAGAGGGCTTGTTAAACTACAACTCCCAGGATTCCATAGCACTGAGCCATGGCATTTAATGAAGTATCAAACTACATCTATAGTAGATGGATCCCTAGTTACTGGAACAACAGATTTTCAGAGCCTTGGAAACCCATTAGAAAAATAGTGCTTTGTTTTTCTTTGTAGAGTTGCCCCATCATTCATGACAATAAGGTAAAGGTTTACCCCTGACATGCAGTCCAGTTGTGGTGCTCATTTCCATTTCTAAGCCAAAGAGCCGGCGTTGTCCATAGACACCTCCAAGGTCATGTGGCCGGCATGATTGCATGGAGCGCCGTTACCTTCCCGCCGGAGCGGTACCTATTGATCTACTGACATTTGCATGTTTTTGAACTGCTAGGTTGGCAGAAGCTAGGGCTGACAGCGGAAGCTCACGCCGCTCCCCGGAATCGAACCTGCGACCTTTCGATCAACAAGCTCAGCAGCTCAGTGCTTTAACCCACTGTGCCACCGGGGGCTCCTGGGCGGTTAATGCAGGATTAATTGTAAGATTAATGCAATTTGGCACCGCTATGGACTCCTGGTAGTTGAATCTTGGTAGAGAGGGCTTGTTAAACTCCCAGGATTCCATAGCATTGAGCCATGGCATTTAATGAAGTGTCAAACTGCATTAAGTCTATAGTGTAGATCAGGGGTCCTCAAACTAAGGCCCAGGGGGCGGATGCGGCCCTCCAAGGTCTTTTACCCGTCCCTCGCTCAGGGTCAACTTAAGTCTGAAATGACTTGAAAGCACACAACAACAACAGCAACAACAATCCTACTCATCAGCCAAAAGGAGGCCCTATTGAAATACTAATAAGTTTATACTTGTTAAAATTGTTCTTCATTTTAATTATTGTATTGTTTTTAAGTGGTTTTGCACCACAAATAAGATATGTGCAGTGTGCATAGAATTAATTCTTTTTCTTTTTCAAATTATAATCCGGCCCTCCAACAGTTTGAGGGACTATGACCTGGCCCCCTGTTTAAAAAGTTTGAGGACCCTTGGTCTAGAGGCATTCCCTTCTGACGTTTCGCCTGCATCTATGGGAAGCATCCTCAGAGGTAGTGAGGTCTGTTGGAACTAGGAAAATTGGGTTTATATATCTGTGGAATGACCAGGGTGAGACAAAGGACTCTTGTCTGCTGGAGCTAGGTGTGAATGTTTCAACTGACCACCTTGATTAGCATACGATGGGCTGACTGTGCCGGGAGCAAACTTTTGTTGAGAGGTAATTAGATGTCCCTGCCTGCTTCCTCTCTGTTGTTGTGCTGTTGCAACATACAGCCCGAAAAAACCTACAACAACCCAGTGATTCCTGCCATGAAAGCCTTCGACAATACATTGAACAACAACTTTATTTATACACCGCCCTCTTTCCCCAGTAGGATTTAGGGCGTTTAATGCAGGATTAATTGTAGGATTAATGTCATTTGGCACCACGTTAAGTGCTATGTCTTAATTCTATGGACTCCTGGTAGTTGTATCTTGGTAAAGAGGGCTTGTTAAACTACAACTCCCAGGATTCCATAGCATTGAGTCCTGGCATTTAATGTGTTATCAAACTGTATTAAGTCTATAGTGTAGATCAGGGGTCCTCAAACTTTTTAAAGAGAGGGCCAGGTCACAATCCCTAAAACTATTGGAGGGCTGGATTATATATATATATATATATATATATATATATATATATATATCTTAAAAAGATGAATGAATTCCTACGCACACTGCACATATATTATTTGTAGTGCAAAAACACTTTAAAACAATACAATAATTAAAATGAAGAACAATGTTAACAAATATAAACATATTTGTATTTCAATGGGAAGTGTGGACCTGCTTTTGCCTGATGAGAGGATTGTTGTTGTTGTTGTTGTTGTTGTTGTTGTTGTTGTTGTTGTGTGCTTTCAAGTCGTTTCAGACTTAGGTTGACCCTGAGCGAGGGACAGGTAAATGACCTTGGAGAGCCATATCTGGCCCTTGAACCTTAGTTTGAGGACCCCTGGTGTAGATGGACCCCTAAGTTACTGGAGCAACAGATTTCCAGAAGCTTGGAAACTCCAGTTTTTATTCATAGAGAAATAGTGCTTTTCTTTCTTTCTTTCTTTCTTTCTTTCTTTCTTTTTTTTTTTGCAGAGTTACCTCCAGTCATTGATGACAATAAATTTGATTCACAAAAGTTACAGGATTTTTAATCTTGTAACTTTTGTAACAATTCATAATCTCATAAATGAAGAGTTCCAACTAAAGTCTTGAAGTGCTTCAGAGAAAAAATAAGAATACTTTTAATAATGTATTTTGGGGATGGGAAAGAAGACTGGGCATGTTTAGCCTGAAGAAGAGAAGGCTGAGAGGAGACATGATAGCCATATATAAATATGTGAGGGAGAGTCATAGGGAGGAGGGAGCAAGCTTGTTTTCTGCTGCCCTCGAGACAAGGGCGGCTCAAACCATTACACAAAGTAAGCATTTGCAGTAGATTTTGCCCAGGGGTGCTCTTGAGGCGCTCTTGGGGGGAAATAGACCTTGACATATACGAGTTGTAGTTACTGAGATGTATAGTTCACCTACAATCAAACAGCATTCTGAACTCCACCAATGATGGAATGGAACCAAATATGGCACACAGAACTCCCACGACGAACAGAAAATATGGTTGGGGGTGGGCGCAAAATACTGTTTGCTTACCTTTGAAAATTACCTAGGGCCACCTCTGGTTTGGGATTCCTACTTTGGATAAGGTCTGACAGGAGGTCACAAGGGACACAAGCTTCTGGAGGAGCAAACCCCAGACGTAGGGTTTGTCCAGTACAATAGGGCAAGGAAGGCTGAGTTTGGGATTCCTAGTTTGGACAAAATCCGACAGGAGGCCACAAGAGGCACAAGCTTCTGCAGGAACAAAAACCCGACTTAGAGTTTGTTCAGTACAATAGGGCAAGGAAGGCTTAGTTTGGGATTCCGAGTTTGGGCCAGGTCTGACAGGAGGCTACAAAAGACACAAGTTCCTGGAGGAGCAAACTCCAGAATTAGAGTTTGTCCAGTACAATAGGGCAAGGAAGGCTTAGTTTGGGATTCCTATCCTTTACAAGATGCGAAAGTAGGCAATAAGCGACACAAGCTTCTGGAGGGGAAAACACCAGATGTAGAGTTTTTCCAGTACAATAGGGCAAGGAAGGTTTCGTTTGGGATTCCTAGTTTGGGCAAGGTCCGACATGAGGCCACAAGAGACACAAGCCTATGGAGGAGCAAACCCCAGACGTAGAGTTTTTCCAGTACAGTAGGACAAGGAAGGCTCAGTTTGGGATTCCAAGTTTTGACGAGGTCCAACAGCATGCCACAAGAGACAAAAGCTTCTGGAGGAGCAAACCCCAGATGTAGAGTTTTTCCAGTACAATCGAGCAAGGAAGGCTTAGTTTGGGATTCCTACTTTGGACAAGGCTCGACAGGAGGCCACAAAGGACAAAAGTTCCTGGAGGAGCAAACCCCAGATGTAGAGTTTGTCCGGCACTATAGGGCAAGGAAGGCTTAGTTTGGGATTCCTAGTTTGCTCAAGGTCTGACAGGCTTAGTTTGGGATTCCAAGTTTGGACAAGTTCTGACAGGAGGCTACAGGAGACACAATTTCCTGGAGGAGCAAAAACCAGACGTAGAGTTTCACCGGTACAATAGGGCAAGGAAGACTTAGTTTGGGATTCCAAGTTTGAACAAGGTCCGACAGGAGGCCTAAGAGGAGCAAGTTTTCAGAGGTAGAGTTTGTCCTATACAATAGGGCAAGGAAGGCTTCGTTTGGGATTCCTTTTTTGGACAAGATCCAACAGGAGGCCACAAGAGACACAAGCTTCTAGAGGAGCAAACCCCAGACGTAGAGTTTTTCCAGTAAAATAGGGCAAGGAAGGCTTAGTTTGGGATTTCCTTATTTGGGGAAGGTCCGACAGAGGGCCACAAGAGACACAAGCTTCTAGAGCAGCTAACCCCAGACGTAGATTTTGCCCTGTACAATAGGGAAAGGAAGGATTAGTTTGGGATTCCTAGATTGGGCAATTTCCGACAGGAGGCCACAAGAGACACAGGCTTCTGGAAGAGCAAACCCCAGACACAGAGTTTGTCCAATACAATAGGGCAAGGAAAGCTTTGTTTGGGATTCCTAGTTTGGACCTCCAGCAAAGGATCACCGCCTTGTCGGGGCGCTGGAGCTTGAGCACCTCAATGATGTCATGAGCGAAACCGTGAAGGGACACCCAAGGCGGGACGGTTGTGGCAGAGAGGTCAGACCAAGCTTGATCCCTGAGGAAGGCAATGGCAAACCACTCCAGTATCCTTGCCAAGAAAACTAAATGGACCAGTACAACCAGAGATATGTCGGTATGCCATTGGAAGATGGGACTCCCAGGTCGGAAAATGGCCAAAATGCTACTGGCGAGGAGCAGAGGATAAGTTCAACTAGCCCCAGATGTGATGATGCAGCTAGCTCAAAGCCGAAAGGAAGGCTAGCGGCCGATGGTACTGGAGGTGAACGACGAATCCGATGCTCTAAAGATCAACACACCATAGGAACCTGGAATGTAAAATCTATGAGCCAGGGCAAATTGGATGTTGTTATTGGTGAGATGTCAGGACTAAAGATAGACATACTGAGGGTCAGCGAACTGAAATGGACTGGAATGGGCCACTTCACATCAGATGACCACCAGATCTACTACTGCGGACAAGAGGAACATAGAAGTAATGGAGTAGCCTTCATAATTAATAAGAAATTTGCTATAGCGGTGCTTGGATACAACCCAAAAAATGACAGAATGATCTCAATTCGAGTGCAAGAAAAACCTTTCAACATTACAGTGCTCCAAATATACGCCCCAACCACAGCTGCTGAAGAAGCAGAAGTAGATCAGTTCTATGAGGATCTGCAGGAACTACTGGATAACACACCAAAAAGAGACATTATTTTCATTACTGGAGACTCGAATGCCAAGGTGGGAAGTCAAATGACAACAGGGATCACAGGCAAGCATGGTCTGGGAGAACAAAATGAAGCGGGACGCAGGTTGATAGAATTTTGCCAGGAAAACTCGCTGTGTATAACGAATACTCTCTTCCAACAACCTAAAAGACGGCTTTACACATGGACCTCACCAGACGGTCAACATCGAAATCAGATTGACTACATCCTTTGCAGCCAAAGGTGGCAGACATCCATCCAGACGGTGAAAACAAGACCTGGGGCTGACTGTAGCTCAGATCATGAACTTCTTATTGCCCAATTTAGAATAAAACTAAAGAGATCAGGGAAAATACACAGACCAGTTAGATATGATCTCACTAACATTCCTAGCGAATATACAGTGGAAGTGAAGAACAGATTTGAAGGACTAGATTTAGTAAACAGAGTCCCAGAAGAACTATGGACAGAAGTCCGAGACATTGTTCAGGAGGCGGCAACAAAGTACGTCCCAAAGAAAAAGAAAACCAAGAAGGCAAAATGGTTGTCTGCTGAGACACTGGAAGTAGCCCAAGAAAGGAGGAAAGCAAAAGGAAACAGTGATAAGGGGAGATATGCCCAGTTAAATGCGCAATTCCAGAGGTTAGCCAGAAGAGATAAGGAACTATTTTTAAATAAGCAATGCATGGAAGTGGAAGAAGACAACAGAATAGGAAGGACAAGAGACCTCTTCCAGAAAATTAGAAACATTGGAGGTAAATTTCAGGCAAAAATTGGTATGATAAGAAACAAAGATGGCAGGGACCTAACAGAAGCTGAAGAGATCAAGAGAAGGTGGCGAGACTATACAGAAGATCTGTATAGGAAGGATAATAATATTGAGGATAGTTTTGACGGTGTGGTGAATGAATTAGAACCAGACATCCTGAGGAGTGAGGTTGAATGGGCCTTAAGAAGCATTGCTAACAACAAGGCAGCAGGAGACAACGGGATCCCAGCTGAACTGTTTAAAATCTTAAAAGATGATGCTGTCAAGGTGATGCATGCCATTTGCCAGCAAATATGGAAAACACAAGAATGGCCATCAGACTGGAAAAAATCAACTTATATCCCCATACCAAAAAAGGGAAATGCGAAAGACTGCTCAAACTTCCGTACAGTGGCCCTTATTTCTCATGCCAGTAAGGTAATGCTCAAGATCCTGCAAGGAAGACTCCAGCAATACATGGAGCGAGAGTTGCCAGATGTTCAAGCTGGGTTTAGAAAAGGTAGAGGAACGAGAGACCAAATTGCCAATATCCGCTGGATAATGGAGAAAGACAGGGAGTTTCAGAAAAACATCTACTTCTGCTTCATTGACTATTCTAAAGCCTTTGACTGTGTGGATCATAATAAATTGTGGCAAGTTCTTAGTGGGATGGGCATCCCAAGCCACCTTGTCTCTCTCCTGAGGAATCTGTACAAGGACCAAGTAGCAACAGTAAGAACTGACCACGGAACAACAGACTGGTTCAAGATTGGGAAAGGTGTACGGCAAGGCTGCATCCTCTCACCCAACCTTTTTAACTTGTATGCAGAACACATCATGCGATGTGCGGGGCTGGATGAATGCAAAGCTGGGGTGAAAATTGCTGGAAGAAACATTAACAACCTCAGATATGCAGATGACACGACTCTGATAGCCGAAAGCGAGGAGGAGCTGAGGAGCCTTCTAATCAAGGCGAAAGAAGAAAGCGCAAAAGCCGGGTTGCAGCTAAACGTCAAAAAAACCCCAAGATTATGGCAACAAGAATGATTGACAACTGGAAAATAGAGGGAGAAACCGTGGAGGCCATGACAGACTTTGTATTTCTAGGCATAAAGATGACTGCAGATGCAGACTGTGGCCAGGAAATCAGAAGACGCTTACTCTTGGGAGGAGAGCAATGTCCAATCTCGATAAAATAGTAAAGAATAGAGACATCAGACTGGCAACAAAGATCCGCCTAGTCAAAGCCATGGTATTCCCTGTAGTAACCTACGGATGTGAGAGCTGGACCTTAGGGAAGGCTGAGCGAAGGAAGATCGATGCTTTTGAGCTGTGGTGTTGGAGGAAAGTTCTGAGAGTGCCTTGGACTGCGAGAAGATCCAACCAGTCCATCCTCCAGGAAATAAAGCCCGACTGCTCACTGGAGGGAAAGATACTAGAGACAAAATTGAAGTACTTTGGCCACATCATGAGGAGACAGGAAAGCCTAGAGAAGACAATTATGCTGGGGAAAGTGGAAGGCAAAAGGAAGAGGGGCCGACCAAGGGCAAGATGGATGGATGGCATCCTTGAAGTGACAGGACTGACCTTGAGGGAGCTGGGGGTGGTAACGGCCGACAGGGAGCTCTGGCGTGGGCTGGTCCATGAGGTCACGAAGAGTCGGAGATGACTGACCGAATGAACCACAAACAACAAGTTTGGACAAGGTCCGACAGGAGGGCGCAAGACACACAAGCTTATGGAGGAGCAAACCCCTGATGTGGAGTTTGTCCAGTACAAAAGTGCAAGGAAGGCTTAGTTTAGAATTCTTAGTTTGGACAAGGTCCGACCGGTGGCCACAAGAGACACTAGCTTCTGGAAGAACAAAAACCAGACGTAGAGTTTTTCCAGTAGCAAAGGGCAAATTAATTTGTGATTCCAAGTTTGGGCAAAGTCCGACAGGAGGCCAGAAAAGACACAGGCTTCTGGAGGAGCAAACCCCAGACACAGAGTTTGTCCAGTACAATAGGGCAAGGAAAGCTTTGTTTGGGATTCCTTTGGACAAGGTCCGACAGGAGGGAGCAAGACACACAAGCTTTTGGAGGAGCAAACCCCTGATGTGGAGTTTGTCCAGTACAAAAGAGCAAGGAAGGCTTAGTTTAAAATTCTTAGTTTGGAGCGGCCACAAGAGACACTAGCTTCTGGAAGAAAAAAAACCAGACGTAGAGTTTTTCCAGTAGCATAGGTCAAATTAATTTGTTATTCCAAGTTTGGGCAAGGTCCGACAGGAGGCCACAAGAGACACAAGCTTATGGATGAGCACAACCCAGACGTAGAGTTTGTCCAGTACAATATGGCAAGGAAGGCTTAGTTTGGGACTCCTCGTTTGGACAAGGTCCGACAGGATGCCACAAGAGAGAAAAGCTGCTGGAGGAGCAAACCCCAGGTGAAGTGTTTGTCCAGTACAACAGGGCAAGGAAGGCTTAGTTTGGGATTCCTAGTTTGGACAAGATCCGACAGGAGGCCACAAGAGGCAAAAGCTTCTGCAGGAACAAAAACCCGACTTAGAGTTTGTTCAGTACAATAGGGCAAGGAAGGCTTAGTTTGGGATTCCTAGTTTGCTCAAGGTCTGACAGGCTTAGTTTGGGATTCCAAGTTTGAACAAGGTCCGACAGCAGGCCACAAGAGACACAAGTTTCTGGAGGAGGAAAACCCCAGATGGAGAGTTTGTCCAGTACAATAGGGCAAGGAAGGCTTAGTTTGGGATTCCTACTTTAGACAAGGTCCGACAGGAGGCCCCAAGAAACACAAGCTCTGGAGGAGTAAACCGCAGATGAAGAGTTTGTCCTGTACAATAGGTCAAGGAAGGCTGAGTTTGGGAAACTTAGTTTGGCCAAGGTCTGACAGGAGGCCACACGAGACACATGCTTCTGGAGGAGCAAACTCCAGACGTAGAGTTTGTCCAGTACAATAGGGCAAGGAAGGCTTAGTTTGGGATTCCTACTTTGGACAAGGTCCGACAAGAAGCCCCAAGAAACACAAGCTTCTGGAGGAACACAAACTAGACGTAGAGTTTTTCCAGAACAATAGGGCAAATTAATTTGTGATTCCAAGTTTGGGAAAGGTCCGACAGGAGGCCACAAGAGACGCAAGCTTCTCGAGGAGCAAACCCTAGATGTAGAGTTTGACCAGTACAATAGGGCAAGGAAGATTTAGTTTGGGATTCCAAGTTTGAACAAGGTCCGACAGGAGGCCACAAGAGACACACGTTTCTGGAGGAGGAAAATCCCAGACGTAGAGTTTGTCCAGTACTATAGGGCAAGGAAGGCTTAGTTTGGGATCCTTAGTTTGGGCAAGGTCCGACTGGAGACCACACAAGACACATGCTTCTGGAGGAGCAAACCCCCGACGAAGAGTTTGTCCTGTACAATAGGTCAAGGAAGGCTTAGTTTGGGATTCCTAGTTTGGCCTATGTCCGACAGGAGGTATCAGGAGACAAAAGTTTCTGGAGGAGCAAACCCCAGATGTGGAGTTTGTCCAGTACAAACGGGAAAAGAAGGCTTAGTTTGGGTTTTTAAGTTTGGACAAGGTCCAACAGAAGGCGGTAAGAGGCAAAAGCTTCTGGAGAAGCAAACCTCAGACGGAGAGTTTGTCCAGTACCATAGGGCAAGGAAGGCTTAGTTTGGGATTTCAAGTTTGGACATGGTCTGACAGGAGGCCATAAGAGGCACAATCTTCTGGAGGGGAAAACCACAGACCTAGAGTTTGTCCAGTAAAGTAGGGTAAGGAAGGCTTAATCTGGGATTCTTAGTTTGCACAAGGTCCAACAGAAGGCCGCAAGAGACGCAAGCTCCCGCAGGAGCAAATCCCAGATGTAGATTTTGTCCAGTACAATAGGGCAAGGAATGTTTAGTTTGTGATTCCTAGTTTGGGCAAGGTCTGGCAGGAGGCCGCAAGAGGGACAAGCTTCAGGATGGGCAAGCAACAAACGTAGAGTTTGTCCAGTATATAAGGGCAAGGAAGGCTTAGTTTGGGATTCCAAGTTTGGGCACGGTCTGACAGGAGGCCACAAGAGACACAGGCTTCTGGAGGAGCAAACCCGAGACGTAGGGTTTTTCGATTACAATAGTTCAAGGAAGGCTTATTTTGGGATTCCTAGTTTGGGCATGGTCTGACACGCGGCCACAAGAGACACAGGAGGAGCAAACCCCAGACGTAGAGTTTGTCCAGTACAATAGGGCAAGGAAGGCTTAGTTTGGGTTTTTAAGTTTGGACAAAGTCGGACAGGAGGCTGTAAGAGGCAAAAGCTTCTGGAGAAGCAAACCTCAGATGGAGAGTTGCTCCAGTACAATAGGTCAAGGAATGCTTAGTTTGGGATTTCAAGTTTAGACAAGGTACGACAGGATGCCGCAAGAGACACAAGCTTCTGGAGAAGATAACCCCAGATGGACAGTTTGTCCAGTACAATAGGTCAAGGAAGGCGTAGTTTGGGATTCCAAATTTGGGCAAGGTCCGACAGAAGGTCACAAGAGACACAAGCTTCTGGAGGAGCAAACCCCAGACGTAGGGTTCGTCCAGTACAATAGGGCAAGGAAGGCTTAGTTTGTGATTCCAAGTTTGTACAAGGTTTGACAGGAGGCCACAAGGACACAAGCTTCTGGAGGTGCAAAAATTAGATTTCGAGTTTGTCCAGTACAATAGGGCAAGGAAGGCTTAATTTGGGATTCCTAGTTAGGACAAGGTCCGACAGGAGGCCAAAAGAGACACAGGTTTCTGAAGGAACAAACCCTAGACGCAGATTTTGTAGAGTACAATAGGGCAAGGAAGGCTTTTTTTGTGCTTCTTAGATTGGACAAGGTCCGACAGGAGGCCACAAGAGACACTGGCTTCTGGTAGGCCTGGGCGGTTTCGTTCGTTAATTTTGTTATTCGTTAATTATTCGTTATTTTTAATAATAACAAAACGATTACAAAACATATTTTCAAACCCGGAAGGGTTTAAAAATAACGAAACGGCATCCCCCATTCTTTTAACGAGCTTCCGCCCGTTTCGGAAATGGGATGGAGGATGCTGCTGGGGCCCTGGGAGGCTGGAGCCAATCAGCAAGCCAGCAGTGCACCATGGCAGTGTCTGATAGGCCGCCAAGGCCTTTAAAAGCGGCTCCGCATGGCTGCGGAGCTCATTTGCGCGGAGGCGAGGGAGGAGGAGAGAGGTCTGGGAGGGCTGCTTGCTTTGGGTTGGCGTGCTTTGGGTTGGCTTCTGGTTTCTGGCTTGGTTGGTAGGAAAAAGACTTTTTTTGGGTTGGCTTCGTTGGGAAAGACTCTTTTGTGTGTGATTGCTTCACAACAGGGCCAGTTTTTGGTTATTTTCCATTTTTGAACATTTTTTAAAAATACCTGTGTTTTACTCTTAAAAAAATTAAAATAAATATTCTTAAAAAAGGAAAGAAACTTCTGTTCCTGTGTGCTCTCGTTTGAACTGTCTTTTGGCTGAGTTAGCTGTACATCAGGGCCAGTTTTTGGTCAATTTTCCATTTTTGAACATTTTTTAAAAATACCTGTGTTTTACTCTTAAAAAAATTAAAATAAATATTCCAAAAAAAAAAAGAGCCTCCTGTTGGTTTGTGCTCTCCATTGCCTTGTCTCTTGCCTGTGTTAGCTCTACATCAGGGCAAGTTTTTGGTCAATTTTCCATTTCTGAACATTATCTGAAAATACCTGTGTTTTATTTTTTTTAAAATACAAAAAATATTCCAAAAAATAGGAGCCTCCTGTTGGTTTGTGCTCTCCATTGCCTTGTCTCCTGCCTGTGTTAGCTCTACATCAGGGCCAGTTTTTGGCTAATTTTCCATTTCTGAACATTATGTGAAAATATCTGTGTTTTATTCATAAAAAAATACAAAAATTATTCCAAAAAAAAAAAGAGCCTCCTGTTGGTTTGTGCTCTCCATTGCCTTGTCTCCTGCCTGTGTTAGCTCTCCATCAGGGCCAGTTTTTGGTCAATTTTCCATTTCTGAACATTATCTGAAAATACCTGTGTTTTATTCTTTAAAAAAATACAAAAAATATTCTTAAAAAAGGAAAGAAACTTCTGTTCCTGTGTGCTCTCGTTTGCACTGTCTTTTGGCTGTGTTAGCTCTCCATCAGGGCCAGTTTTTGGTCAATTTTCCATTTCTGAACATTATCTGAAAATACCTGTGTTTTATTCTTTAAAAAAATACAAAAAATATTCTAAAAAAAGGAAAGAAACTTCTGTTCCTGTGTGCTCTCATTTGCACTGTCTTTTGGTTGTGTTAGCTGTACATCAGGGCCAGTTTTTGGTCAATTTTCCATTTCTGAACATTATCTGAAAATACCTGTGTTTTATTCTTTAAAAAAATACAAAAAATATTCTTAAAAAAGGAAAGAAACTTCTGTTCCTGTGTGCTCTCGTTTGCACTGTCTTTTGGCTGTGTTAGCTGTACATCAGGGCCAGTTTTTGGCTAATTTTCCATTTCTGAACATTATCTAAAAATACCTGTGTTTTATTCATAAAAAAATACAAAAAATATTCCGAAAAAAAAGAGCCTCCTGTTGGTTTGTGCTCTCCGTTGTCTTGTCTCCTGCCTGTGTTAGCTCTACATCAGGGCCAGTTTTTGGTCAATTTTCCATTTTTGAACATTTTTTAAAAATACCTGTGTTTTATTCTTAAAAAAATACAAAAAAATATTCCAAAAAAAAGAGCCTCCTGTTGGTTTGTGCTCTCCATTGCCTTGTCTCCTGCCTGTGTTAGCTCTACATCAGGGCCAGTTTTTGGTCAATTTTCCATTTTTGAACATTATCTGAAAATACCTGTGTTTTATTCTTTAAAAAAATACAAAAAATATTCTAAAAAAAGAAAAGAAACTTCTGTTCCTGTGTGCTCTCGTTTGCACTGTCTTTTGGCTGTGTTAGCTGTACATCAGGGCCAGTTTTTTGTAAATTTTCCATTTCTGAACATTATCTGAAAATACCTGTGTTTTATTCATAAAAAAATACAAAAATTATTCCAAAAAAAAGAGCCTCCTGTTGGTTTGTGCTCTCCATTGCCTTGTCTCCTGCCTGTGTTAGCTCTACATCAGGGCCAGTTTTTGGTCAATTTTCCATTTCTGAACATTATCTGAAAATACCTGTGTTTTATTCATTAAAAAAACACAAAAAATATTCCAAAAAAAAAAAAGAGCCTCCTGTTGGTTTGTGCTCTCCATTGCCTTGTCTCCTGCCTGTGTTAGCTCTACATCAGGGCCAGTTTTTGGTCAATTTTCCATTTCTGAACATTATCTGAAAATACCTGTGTTTTATTCATAAAAAAAAATACAAAAAATATTACAAAAAAAAGAGCCTCCTGTTGGTTTGTGCTCTCCATTGCCTTGTCTCCTGCCTGTGTTAGCTCTACATCAGGGCCAGTTTTTGGACAATTTTCCATTTCTGAACATTATCTGAAAATACCTGTGTTTTATTCATAAAAAAACACAAAAAATATTCCAAAAAAAAAAGAGCCTCCTGTTGGTTTGTGCTCTCCATTGCCTTGTCTCCTGCCTGTGTTAGCTCTACATCAGGGCCAGTTTTTGGTCAATTTTCCATTTCTGAACATTATGTGAAAATACCTGTTTTTTATTCATAAAAAAAAATACAAAAAATATTCCAAAAAAAAGAGCCTCCTGTTGGTTTGTGCTCTCCATTGCCTTGTCTCCTGCCTGTGTTAGCTCTACATCAGGGCCAGTTTTTGGTCAATTTTCCATTTCTGAACATTTTTTAAAAATACCTGTGTTTTATTCTTTAAAAAATACAAAAAAATATTCCAAAAAAAAGAGCCTCCTGTTGGTTTGTGCTCTCCATTGCCTTGTCTCCTGCCTGTGTTAGCTCTACATCAGGGCCAGTTTTTGGTCAATTTTCCATTTCTGAACATTATCTGAAAATACCTGTGTTTTATTCTTTAAAAAAATTCAAAAAATATTCTTAAAAAAGGAAAGAAACTTCTGTTCCTGTGTGCTCTCATTTGCACTGTCTTTTGGTTGTGTTAGCTGTACATCAGGGCCAGTTTTTGGTCAATTTTCCATTTCTGAACATTATCTGAAAATACCTGTGTTTTATTCATAAAAAAATACAAAAATTATTCCAAAAAAAAGAGCCTCCTGTTGGTTTGTGCTCTCCATTGCCTTGTCTCCTGCCTGTGTTAGCTCTACATCAGGGCCAGTTTTTGGTCAATTTTCCATTTTTGAACATTATCTGAAAATACCTGTGTTTTATTCTTTAAAAAAATACAAAAAATATTCTAAAAAAAGAAAAGAAACCTCTGTTCCTGTGTGCTCTCGTTTCCACTGTCTTTTGGCTGTGTTAGCTGTACATCAGGGCCAGTTTTTGGTCAATTTTCCATTTCTGAACATTATCTCAAAATACCTGTGTTTTATTCATAAAAAAAATACAAAAAATAATCCAAAAAAAAAGAGCCTCCTGTTGGTTTGTGCTCTCCATTGCCTTGTCTCCTGCCTGTGTTAGCTCTACATCAGGGCCAGTTTTTGGTCAATTTTCCATTTCTGAACATTATCTCAAAATACCTGTGTTTTATTCATAAAAAAATACAAAAAATATTCCAAAAAAAAGAGCCTCCTGTTGGTTTGTGCTCTCCATTGCCTTGTCTCCTGCCTGTGTTAGCTCTACATCAGGGCCAGTTTTTGGTCAATTTTCCATTTCTGAACATTATCTGAAAATACCTGTGTTTTATTCATAAAAAAATACAAAAAATATTCCAAAAAAAAAGAGCCTCCTGTTGGTTTGTGCTCTCCATTGCCTTGTCTCCTGCCTGTGTTAGCTCTACATCAGGGCCAGTTTTTGGTCAATTTTTCCATTTCTGAACATTATCTGAAAATACCTGTGTTTTATTCTTAAAAAATATACAAAAAATATTCTAAAAAAAGAAAAGAAACTTCTGTTCTTGTGTGCTTTCGTTTGCACTGTCTTTTGGCTGTGTTAGCTCTACATCAGGGCCAGTTTTTGGTCAATTTTCCATTTCTGAACATTATCTGAAAATACCTGTGTTTTATTCTTTAAAAAAATTCAAAAAATATTCTTAAAAAAGGAAAGAAACTTCTGTTCCTGTGTGCTCTCATTTGCACTGTCTTTTGGTTGTGTTAGCTGTACATCAGGGCCAGTTTTTGGTCAATTTTCCATTTCTGAACATTATCTGAAAATACCTGTGTTTTATTCATAAAAAAATACAAATATTATTCCAAAAAAAAGAGCCTCCTGTTGGTTTGTGCTCTCCATTGCCTTGTCTCCTGCCTGTGTTAGCTCTACATCAGGGCCAGTTTTTGGTCAATTTTCCATTTTTGAACATTATCTGAAAATACCTGTGTTTTATTCTTTAAAAAAATACAAAAAATATTCTAAAAAAAGAAAAGAAACCTCTGTTCCTGTGTGCTCTCGTTTCCACTGTCTTTTGGCTGTGTTAGCTGTACATCAGGGCCAGTTTTCGGTCAATTTTCCATTTCTGAACATTATCTCAAAATACCTGTGTTTTATTCATAAAAAAAATACAAAAAATAATCCAAAAAAAAAGAGCCTCCTGTTGGTTTGTGCTCTCCATTGCCTTGTCTCCTGCCTGTGTTAGCTCTACATCAGGGCCAGTTTTTGGTCAATTTTCCATTTCTGAACATTATCTCAAAATACCTGTGTTTTATTCATAAAAAAATACAAAAAATATTCCAAAAAAAAGAGCCTCCTGTTGGTTTGTGCTCTCCATTGCCTTGTCTCCTGCCTGTGTTAGCTCTACATCAGGGCCAGTTTTTGGTCAATTTTCCATTTCTGAACATTATCTGAAAATACCTGTGTTTTATTTTTTTTAAATACAAAAAATATTCCAAAAAATAGGAGCCTCCTGTTGGTTTGTGCTCTCCATTGCCTTGTCTCCTGCCTGTGTTAGCTCTACATCAGGGCCAGTTTTTGGTCAATTTTCCATTTCTGAACATTATCTGAAAATACCTGTGTTTTATTCATAAAAAAATACAAAAAATATTCCAAAAAAAAAGAGCCTCCTGTTGGTTTGTGCTCTCCATTGCCTGGTTTCCTGCCTGTGTTAGCTCTACATCAGGGCCAGTTTTTGGTCAATTTTCCATTTCTGAACATTATCTGAAAATACCTGTGTTTTATTCTTAAAAAATATACAAAAAATATTCTAAAAAAAGAAAAGAAACTTCTGTTCTTGTGTGCTTTCGTTTGCACTGTCTTTTGGCTGTGTTAGCTCTACATCAGGGCCAGTTTTTGGTCAATTTTCCATTTCTGAACATTATCTGAAAATACCTGTGTTTTATTCTTTAAAAAAATTCAAAAAATATTCTTAAAAAAGGAAAGAAACTTCTGTTCCTGTGTGCTCTCATTTGCACTGTCTTTTGGTTGTGTTAGCTGTACATCAGGGCCAGTTTTTGGTCAATTTTCCATTTCTGAACATTATCTGAAAATACCTGTGTTTTATTCATAAAAAAATACAAAAATTATTCCAAAAAAAAGAGCCTCCTGTTGGTTTGTGCTCTCCATTGCCTGGTTTCCTGCCTGTGTTAGCTCTACATCAGGGCCAGTTTTTGGTCAATTTTCCATTTCTGAACATTATCTGAAAATACCTGTGTTTTATTCATAAAAAAATACAAATATTATTCCAAAAAAAAAAAAGAGCCTCCTGTTGGTTTGTGCTCTCCATTGCCTTGTCTCCTGCCTGTGTTAGCTCTACATCAGGGCCAGTTTTTGGTCAATTTTCCATTTTTGAACATTATCTGAAAATACCTGTGTTTTATTCTTTAAAAAAATACAAAAAATATTCTAAAAAAAGAAAAGAAACCTCTGTTCCTGTGTGCTCTCGTTTCCACTGTCTTTTGGCTGTGTTAGCTGTACATCAGGGCCAGTTTTTGGTCAATTTTCCATTTCTGAACATTATCTCAAAATACCTGTGTTTTATTCATAAAAAAAATACAAAAAATAATCCAAAAAAAAAAAAGAGCCTCCTGTTGGTTTGTGCTCTCCATTGCCTTGTCTCCTGCCTGTGTTAGCTCTACATCAGGGCCAGCTTTTGGACAATTTTCCATTTCTGAACATTATCTGAAAATACCTGTGTTTTATTCATAAAAAAACACAAAAAATATTCCAAAAAAAAAAGAGCCTCCTGTTGGTTTGTGCTCTCCATTGCCTTGTCTCCTGCCTGTGTTAGCTCTACATCAGGGCCAGTTTTTGGTCAATTTTCCATTTCTGAACATTTTTTAAAAATACCTGTGTTTTATTCTTTAAAAAATACAAAAAAATATTCCAAAAAAAAGAGCCTCCTGTTGGTTTGTGCTCTCCATTGCCTTGTCTCCTGCCTGCGTTAGCTCTACATCAGGGCCAGTTTTTGGTCAATTTTCCATTTCTGAACATTATCTGAAAATACCTGTGTTTTATTCTTTAAAAAAATTCAAAAAATATTCTTAAAAAAGGAAAGAAACTTCTGTTCCTGTGTGCTCTCATTTGCACTGTCTTTTGGTTGTGTTAGCTGTACATCAGGGCCAGTTTTTGGTCAATTTTCCATTTCTGAACATTATCTCAAAATACCTGTGTTTTATTCATAAAAAAATACAAAAAATATTCCAAAAAAAAAAGAGCCTCCTGTTGGTTTGTGCTCTCCATTGCCTTGTCTCCTGCCTGTGTTAGCTCTACATCAGGGCCAGTTTTTGGTCAATTTTTCCATTTCTGAACATTATCTGAAAATACCTGTGTTTTATTCTTAAAAAAAATACAAAAAATATTCTAAAAAAAGAAAAGAAACTTCTGTTCTTGTGTGCTTTCGTTTGCACTGTCTTTTGGCTGTGTTAGCTCTACATCAGGGCCAGTTTTTGGTCAATATTCCATTTCTGAACATTATCTGAAAGTACCTGTGTTTTATTCTTTAAAAAAATTCAAAAAATATTCTTAAAAAAGGAAAGAAACTTCTGTTCCTGTGTGCTCTCATTTGCACTGTCTTTTGGTTGTGTTAGCTGTACATCAGGGCCAGTTTTTGGTCAATTTTCCATTTCTGAACATTATCTGAAAATACCTGTGTTTTATTCATAAAAAAATACAAAAAATATTCCAAAAAATAGGAGCCTCCTGTTGGTTTGTGCTCTCCATTGCCTTGTCTCCTGCCTGTGTTAGCTCTACATCAGGGCCAGTTTTTGGTCAATTTTCCATTTCTGAACATTATCTGAAAATACCTGTGTTTTATTTTTTTTAAAATACAAAAAATATTCCAAAAAAAAGAGCCTCCTGTTGGTTTGTGCTCTCCATTGCCTTGTCTCCTGCCTGTGTTAGCTAAACATCAGGGCCAGTTTTTGGTCAATTTTCCATTTCTGAACATTATCTGAAAATACCTGTGTTTTATTCATAAAAAAAATACAAAAAATATTCCAAAAAAAAGAGCCTCCTGTTGGTTTGTGCTCTCCATTGCCTTGTCTCCTGCCTGTGTTAGCTCTACATCAGGGCCAGTTTTTGGTCAATTTTCCATTTCTGAACATTATCTGAAAATACCTGTGTTTTATTCATAAAAAAAATACAAAAAATATTCCAAAAAAAACAGCCTCCTGTTGGTTTGTGCTCTCCATTGCCTTGTCTCCTGCCTGTGTTAGCTCTACATCAGGGCCAGTTTTTGGTCAATTTTCCATTTCTGAACATTATCTGAAAATACCTGTGTTTTATTCTTTAAAAAAATTCAAAAAATATTCTTAAAAAAGGAAAGAAACTTCTGTTCCTGTGTGCTCTCATTTGCACTGTCTTTTGGTTGTGTTAGCTGTACATCAGGGCCAGTTTTTGGTCAATTTTCCATTTCTGAACATTATCTGAAAATACCTGTGTTTTATTCTTTAAAAAAATACAAAAAATATTCTAAAAAAAGAAAAGAAACCTCTGTTCCTGTGTGCTCTCGTTTCCACTGTCTTTTGGCTGTGTTAGCTGTACATCAGGGCCAGTTTTTGGTCAATTTTCCATTTCTGAACATTATCTGAAAATACCTGTGTTTTATTCATAAAAAAATACAAAAAACATTCCAAAAAAAAGAGCCTCCTGTTGGTTTGTGCTCTCCATTGCCTTGTCTCCTGCCTGTGTTAGCTCTACATCAGGGCCGGTTTTTGGTCAATTTTCCATTTCTGAACATTATCTGAAAATACCTGTGTTTTATTCATAAAAAAACACAAAAAATATTCCAAAAAAAAAAAAAAAGAGCCTCCTGTTGGTTTGTGCTCTCCATTGCCTTGTCTCCTGCCTGTGTTAGCCCTACATCAGGGCCAGTTTTTGGTCAATTTTCCATTTCTGAACATTATCTGAAAATACCTGTGTTTTATTTTTTTTAAAATACAAAAAATATTCCAAAAAATAGGAGCCTCCTGTTGGTTTGTGCTCTCCATTGCCTTGTCTCCTGCCTGTGTTAGCCCTACATCAGGGCCAGTTTTTGGTCAATTTTCCATTTCTGAACATTATCTGAAAATACCTGTGTTTTATTTTTTTTAAAATACAAAAAATATTCCAAAAAATAGGAGCCTCCTGTTGGTTTGTGCTCTCCATTGCCTTGTCTCCTGCCTGTGTTAGCTCTACATCAGGGCCAGTTTTTGGTCAATTTTCCATTTCTGAACATTATCTGAAAATACCTGTGTTTTATTCATAAAAAAAATACAAAAAATATTCCAAAAAAAAAGAGCCTCCTGTTGGTTTGTGCTCTCCATTGCCTTGTCTCCTGCCTGTGTTAGCTTTACATCAGGGCCAGTTTTTGGTCAATTTTCCATTTCTGAACATTTTTTAAAAATACCTGTGTTTTATTCTTTAAAAAATACAAAAAAATATTCCAAAAAAAAGAGCCTCCTGTTGGTTTGTGCTCTCCATTGCCTTGTCTCCTGCCTGTGTTAGCTCTACATCAGGGCCAGTTTTTGGTCAATTTTCCATTTCTGAACATTATCTGAAAATAACTGTGATTTATTCTTTAAAAAAATTCAAAAAATATTCTTAAAAAAGGAAAGAAACTTCTGTTCCTGTGTGCTCTCATTTGCACTGTCTTTTGGTTGTGTTAGCTGTACATCAGGGCCAGTTTTTGGTCAATTTTCCATTTCTGAACATTATCTGAAAATACCTGTGTTTTATTTTTTTTAAAATACAAAAAATATTCCAAAAAAAAGAGCCTCCTGTTGGTTTGTGCTCTCCATTGCCTTGTCTCCTGCCTGTGTTAGCTCTACATCAGGGCCAGTTTTTGGTCAATTTTCCATTTCTGAACATTTTTTAAAAATACCTGTGTTTTATTCTTTAAAAAATACAAAAAAATATTCTTAAAAAAGGAAAGAAACTTCTGTTCCTGTGTGCTCTCATTTGCACTGTCTTTTGGCTGTGTTAGCTGTACATCAGGGCCAGCTTTTGGTCAATTTTCCATTTCTGAACATTATCTGAAAATACCTGTGTTTTATTCATAAAAAAATACAAAAATTATTCCAAAAAAAAAAAAAAGAGCCTCCTGTTGGTTTGTGCTCTCCATTGCCTTGTCTCCTGCCTGTGTTAGCTCAACATCAGGGCCAGTTTTTGGCTAATTTTCCATTTCTGAACATTATCTGAAAATACCTGTGTATAATTAATAAAAAAAAAATTCCAAAAAAAAGAGCCTCCTGTTGGTTTGTGCTCTCTATTGCCTTGTCTCCTGCCTGCGTTAGCTCTACATCAGGGCCAGTTTTTGGTCAATTTTCCATTTCTGAACATTATCTGAAAATACCTGTGTTTTATTCATAAAAAAATACAAAAAATATTCCAAAAAAAAGAGCCTCCTGTTGGTTTGTGTTCTCCATTGCCTGGTTTCCTACCTGTGTTAGCTCTACATCAGGGCCAGTTTTTGGTCAATTTTCCATTTCTGAACATTATCTGAAAATACCTGTGTTTTATTCTTTAAAAAAATTCAAAAAATATTCTTAAAAAAGGAAAGAAACTTCTGTTCCTGTGTGCTCTCATTTGCACTGTCTTTTGGTTGTGTTAGCTGTACATCAGGGCCAGTTTTTGGTCAATTTTCCATTTCTGAACATTATCTGAAAATACCTGTGTTTTATTCATAAAAAAATACAAAAATTATTCCAAAAAAAAGAGCCTCCTGTTGGTTTGTGCTCTCCATTGCCTTGTCTCCTGCCTGTGTTAGCTCTACATCAGGGCCAGTTTTTGGTCAATTTTCCATTTTTGAACATTATCTGAAAATACCTGTGTTTTATTCTTTAAAAAAATACAAAAAATATTCTAAAAAAAGAAAAGAAACCTCTGTTCCTGTGTGCTCTTGTTTCCACTGTCTTTTGGCTGTGTTAGCTGTACATCAGGGCCAGTTTTTGGTCAATTTTCCATTTCTGAACATTATCTGAAAATACCTGTGTTTTATTCATAAAAAAAATACAAAAAAATATTCCAAAAAAAAAGAGCCTCCTGTTGGTTTGTGCTCTCCATTGCCTTGTCTCCTGCCTGTGTTAGCTCTACATCAGGGCCAGTTTTTGGTCAATTTTCCATTTCTGAACATTATCTCAAAATACCTGTGTTTTATTCATAAAAAAATACAAAAATTATTCCAAAAAAAAAGAGCCTCCTGTTGGTTTGTGCTCTCCATTGCCTTGTCTCCTGCCTGTGTTAGCTCTACATCAGGGCCAGTTTTTGGTCAATTTTCCATTTCTGAACATTATCTGAAAATACCTGTGTTTTATTCATAAAAAAAATACAAAAAATATTCCAAAAAAAAAGAGCCTCCTGTTGGTTTGTGCTCTCCATTGCCTTGTCTCCTGCCTGTGTTAGCTTTACATCAGGGCCAGTTTTTGGTCAATTTTCCATTTCTGAACATTTTTTAAAAATACCTGTGTTTTATTCTTTAAAAAATACAAAAAAATATTCCAAAAAAAAGAGCCTCCTGTTGGTTTGTGCTCTCCATTGCCTTGTCTCCTGCCTGTGTTAGCTCTACATCAGGGCCAGTTTTTGGTCAATTTTCCATTTCTGAACATTATCTGAAAATAACTGTGATTTATTCTTTAAAAAAATTCAAAAAATATTCTAAAAAAAGAAAAGAAACCTCTGTTCCTGTGTGCTCTCATTTGCCCTGTCTTTTGGTTGTGTTAGCTGTACATCAGGGCCAGTTTTTGGTCAATTTTCCATTTCTGAACATTATCTCAAAATACCTGTGTTTTATTCATAAAAAAATACAAAAAATATTCCAAAAAAAAGAGCCTCCTGTTGGTTTGTGCTCTCCATTGCCTTGTCTCCTGCCTGTGTTAGCTCTACATCAGGGCCAGTTTTTGGTCAATTTTCCATTTCTGAACATTATCTGAAAATACCTGTGTTTTATTTTTTTTAAAATACAAAAAATATTCCAAAAAATAGGAGCCTCCTGTTGGTTTGTGCTCTCCATTGCCTTGTCTCCTGCCTGTGTTAGCTCTACATCAGGGCCAGTTTTTGGTCAATTTTCCATTTCTGAACATTATCTGAAAATACCTGTGTTTTATTCTTTAAAAAAATTCAAAAAATATTCTTAAAAAAGGAAAGAAACTTCTGTTCTTGTGTGCTTTCGTTTGCACTGTCTTTTGGCTGTGTTAGCTCTACATCAGGGCCAGTTTTTGGTCAATTTTCCATTTCTGAACATTATCTGAAAATACCTGTGTTTTATTCTTTAAAAAAATTCAAAAAATATTCTTAAAAAAGGAAAGAAACTTCTGTTCCTGTGTGCTCTCATTTGCACTGTCTTTTGGTTGTGTTAGCTGTACATCAGGGCCAGTTTTTGGTCAATTTTCCATTTCTGAACATTATCTGAAAATACCTGTGTTTTATTCATAAAAAAATACAAAAATTATTCCAAAAAAAAGAGCCTCCTGTTGGTTTGTGCTCTCCATTGCCTTGTCTCCTGCCTGTGTTAGCTCTACATCAGGGCCAGTTTTTGGTCAATTTTCCATTTTTGAACATTATCTGAAAATACCTGTGTTTTATTCTTTAAAAAAATACAAAAAATATTCTAAAAAAAGAAAAGAAACCTCTGTTCCTGTGTGCTCTTGTTTCCACTGTCTTTTGGCTGTGTTAGCTGTACATCAGGGCCAGTTTTTGGTCAATTTTCCATTTCTGAACATTATCTGAAAATACCTGTGTTTTATTCATAAAAAAAATACAAAAAAATATTCCAAAAAAAAAGAGCCTCCTGTTGGTTTGTGCTCTCCATTGCCTTGTCTCCTGCCTGTGTTAGCTCTACATCAGGGCCAGTTTTTGGTCAATTTTCCATTTCTGAACATTATCTCAAAATACCTGTGTTTTATTCATAAAAAAATACAAAAATTATTCCAAAAAAAAAGAGCCTCCTGTTGGTTTGTGCTCTCCATTGCCTTGTCTCCTGCCTGTGTTAGCTCTACATCAGGGCCAGTTTTTGGTCAATTTTCCATTTCTGAACATTATCTGAAAATACCTGTGTTTTATTTTTTTAAAAATACAAAAAATATTCCAAAAAATAGGAGCCTCCTGTTGGTTTGTGCTCTCCATTGCCTTGTCTCCTGCCTGTGTTAGCTCTACATCAGGGCCAGTTTTTGGTCAATTTTCCATTTCTGAACATTATCTGAAAATACCTGTGTTTTATTCATAAAAAAAATACAAAAAATATTCCAAAAAAAAGAGCCTCCTGTTGGTTTGTGCTCTCCATTGCCTTGTCTCCTGCCTGTGTTAGCTTTACATCAGGGCCAGTTTTTGGTCAATTTTCCATTTCTGAACATTTTTTAAAAATACCTGTGTTTTATTCTTTAAAAAATACAAAAAAATATTCCAAAAAAAAGAGCCTCCTGTTGGTTTGTGCTCTCCATTGCCTTGTCTCCTGCCTGTGTTAGCTCTACATCAGGGCCAGTTTTTGGTCAATTTTCCATTTCTGAACATTATCTGAAAATAACTGTGATTTATTCTTTAAAAAAATTCAAAAAATATTCTAAAAAAAGAAAAGAAACCTCTGTTCCTGTGTGCTCTCATTTGCCCTGTCTTTTGGTTGTGTTAGCTGTACATCAGGGCCAGTTTTTGGTCAATTTTCCATTTCTGAACATTATCTCAAAATACCTGTGTTTTATTCATAAAAAAATACAAAAAATATTCCAAAAAAAAGAGCCTCCTGTTGGTTTGTGCTCTCCATTGCCTTGTCTCCTGCCTGTGTTAGCTCTACATCAGGGCCAGTTTTTGGTCAATTTTCCATTTCTGAACATTATCTGAAAATACCTGTGTTTTATTTTTTTTAAAATACAAAAAATATTCCAAAAAATAGGAGCCTCCTGTTGGTTTGTGCTCTCCATTGCCTTGTCTCCTGCCTGTGTTAGCTCTACATCAGGGCCAGTTTTTGGTCAATTTTCCATTTCTGAACATTATCTGAAAATACCTGTGTTTTATTCATTAAAAAAAATACAAAAAATATTCCAAAAAAAAGAGCCTCCTGTTGGTTTGTGCTCTCCATTGCCTTGTCTCCTGCCTGTGTTAGCTCTACATCAGGGCCAGTTTTTGGTCAATTTTCCATTTCTGAACATTATCTGAAAATACCTGTGTTTTATTCATAAAAAAAATACAAAAAATATTCCAAAAAAAAAGAGCCTCCTGTTGGTTTGTGCTCTCCATTGCCTTGTCTCCTGCCTGTGTTAGCTTTACATCAGGGCCAGTTTTTGGTCAATTTTCCATTTCTGAACATTTTTTAAAAATACCTGTGTTTTATTCTTTAAAAAATACAAAAAAATATTCCAAAAAAAAGAGCCTCCTGTTGGTTTGTGCTCTCCATTGCCTTGTCTCCTGCCTGTGTTAGCTCTACATCAGGGCCAGTTTTTGGTCAATTTTCCATTTCTGAACATTATCTGAAAATAACTGTGATTTATTCTTTAAAAAAATTCAAAAAATATTCTTAAAAAAGGAAAGAAACTTCTGTTCCTGTGTGCTCTCATTTGCACTGTCTTTTGGTTGTGTTAGCTGTACATCAGGGCCAGTTTTTGGTCAATTTTCCATTTCTGAACATTATCTGAAAATACCTGTGTTTTATTTTTTTTAAAATACAAAAAATATTCCAAAAAAAAGAGCCTCCTGTTGGTTTGTGCTCTCCATTGCCTTGTCTCCTGCCTGTGTTAGCTCTACATCAGGGCCAGTTTTTGGCTAATTTTCCATTTCTGAACATTATCTGAAAATACCTGTGTATAATTAATAAAAAAAAAATTCCAAAAAAAAGAGCCTCCTGTTGGTTTGTGCTCTCCATTGCCTTGTCTCCTGCCTGTGTTAGCTTTACATCAGGGCCAGTTTTTGGTCAATTTTCCATTTCTGAACATTTTTTAAAAATACCTGTGTTTTATTCTTTAAAAAATACAAAAAAATATTCTTAAAAAAGGAAAGAAACTTCTGTTCCTGTGTGCTCTCATTTGCACTGTCTTTTGGCTGTGTTAGCTGTACATCAGGGCCAGCTTTTGGTCAATTTTCCATTTCTGAACATTATCTGAAAATACCTGTGTTTTATTCATAAAAAAATACAAAAATTATTCCAAAAAAAAAAAAAAGAGCCTCCTGTTGGTTTGTGCTCTCCATTGCCTTGTCTCCTGCCTGTGTTAGCTCAACATCAGGGCCAGTTTTTGGCTAATTTTCCATTTCTGAACATTATCTGAAAATACCTGTGTATAATTAATAAAAAAAAATTCCAAAAAAAAGAGCCTCCTGTTGGTTTGTGCTCTCCATTGCCTTGTCTCCTGCCTGTGTTAGCTCTACATCAGGGCCAGTTTTTGGTCAATTTTCCATTTCTGAACATTATCTGAAAATACCTGTGTTTTATTCATAAAAAAATACAAAAAATATTCCAAAAAAAAGAGCCTCCTGTTGGTTTGTGTTCTCCATTGCCTGGTTTCCTACCTGTGTTAGCTCTACATCAGGGCCAGTTTTTGGTCAATTTTCCATTTCTGAACATTATCTGAAAATACCTGTGTTTTATTCTTTAAAAAAATTCAAAAAATATTCTTAAAAAAGGAAAGAAACTTCTGTTCCTGTGTGCTCTCATTTGCACTGTCTTTTGGTTGTGTTAGCTGTACATCAGGGCCAGTTTTTGGTCAATTTTCCATTTCTGAACATTATCTGAAAATACCTGTGTTTTATTCATAAAAAAATACAAAAATTATTCCAAAAAAAAGAGCCTCCTGTTGGTTTGTGCTCTCCATTGCCTTGTCTCCTGCCTGTGTTAGCTCTACATCAGGGCCAGTTTTTGGTCAATTTTCCATTTTTGAACATTATCTGAAAATACCTGTGTTTTATTCTTTAAAAAAATACAAAAAATATTCTAAAAAAAGAAAAGAAACCTCTGTTCCTGTGTGCTCTTGTTTCCACTGTCTTTTGGCTGTGTTAGCTGTACATCAGGGCCAGTTTTTGGTCAATTTTCCATTTCTGAACATTATCTGAAAATACCTGTGTTTTATTCATAAAAAAAATACAAAAAAATATTCCAAAAAAAAAGAGCCTCCTGTTGGTTTGTGCTCTCCATTGCCTTGTCTCCTGCCTGTGTTAGCTCTACATCAGGGCCAGTTTTTGGTCAATTTTCCATTTCTGAACATTATCTCAAAATACCTGTGTTTTATTCATAAAAAAATACAAAAATTATTCCAAAAAAAAAGAGCCTCCTGTTGGTTTGTGCTCTCCATTGCCTTGTCTCCTGCCTGTGTTAGCTCTACATCAGGGCCAGTTTTTGGTCAATTTTCCATTTCTGAACATTATCTGAAAATACCTGTGTTTTATTTTTTTTAAAATACAAAAAATATTCCAAAAAATAGGAGCCTCCTGTTGGTTTGTGCTCTCCATTGCCTTGTCTCCTGCCTGTGTTAGCTCTACATCAGGGCCAGTTTTTGGTCAATTTTCCATTTCTGAACATTATCTGAAAATACCTGTGTTTTATTCATAAAAAAAATACAAAAAATATTCCAAAAAAAAAGAGCCTCCTGTTGGTTTGTGCTCTCCATTGCCTTGTCTCCTGCCTGTGTTAGCTCTACATCAGGGCCAGTTTTTGGTCAATTTTCCATTTCTGAACATTATCTGAAAATAACTGTGATTTATTCTTTAAAAAAATTCAAAAAATATTCTTAAAAAAGGAAAGAAACTTCTGTTCCTGTGTGCTCTCATTTGCACTGTCTTTTAGTTGTGTTAGCTGTACATCAGGGCCAGTTTTTGGTCAATTTTCCATTTCTGAACATTATCTGAAAATAACTGTGATTTATTCTTTAAAAAAATTCAAAAAATATTCTTAAAAAAGGAAAGAAACTTCTGTTCCTGTGTGCTCTCATTTGCACTGTCTTTTAGTTGTGTTAGCTGTACATCAGGGCCAGTTTTTGGTCAATTTTCCATTTCTGAACATTATCTGAAAATACCTGTGTTTTATTCATAAAAAAATACAAAAATTATTCCAAAAAAAAGAGCCTCCTGTTGGTTTGTGCTCTCCATTGCCTTGTCTCCTGCCTGTGTTAGCTCTACATCAGGGCCAGTTTTTGGTCAATTTTCCATTTTTGAACATTATCTGAAAATACCTGTGTTTTATTCTTTAAAAAAATACAAAAAATATTCTAAAAAAAGAAAAGAAACCTCTGTTCCTGTGTGCTCTCGTTTCCACTGTCTTTTGGCTGTGTTAGCTGTACATCAGGGCCAGTTTTTGGTCAATTTTCCATTTCTGAACATTATCTGAAAATACCTGTGTTTTATTCATAAAAAAATACAAAAAACATTCCAAAAAAAAACAGCCTCCTGTTGGTTTGTGCTCTCCATTGCCTTGTCTCCTGCCTGTGTTAGCTGTACATCAGGGCCAGTTTTTGGTCAATTTTCCATTTTTGAACATTATCTGAAAATACCTGTGTTTTATTCTTTAAAAAAACACAAAAAATATTCTTAAAAATAGGAAAGAAACTTCTGTTCCTGTGTGCTCTCATTTGCACTGTCTTTTGGCTGTGTTAGCTGTACATCAGGGCGAGTTTTTGGTCAATTTTCCATTTCTGAACATTATCTGAAAATACCTGTGTTTTATTCATAAAAAAATACAAAAAATATTCCAAAAAAAGAGAGCCTCCTGTTGGTTTGTGCTCTCCATTGCCTTGTCTCCTGCCTGTGTTAGCTCTACATCAGGGCCAGTTTTTGGTCAATTTTCCATTTCTGAACATTATCTGAAAATACATATGTTTTATTCATAAAAAAATACAAAAAATATTCCAAAAAAAAGAGCCTCCTGTTGGTTTGTGCTCTCCGTTGTTTTGTCTCCTGCCTGTGTTAGCTCTATATCAGGGCCAGTTTTTGGTCAATTTTCCATTTTTGAACATTATCTGAAAACAACCTGTGTTTTATTCTTTAAAAAAATACAAAAAATATTCTAAAAAAAGAAAAGAAACCTCTGTTCCTGTGTGCTCTCGTTTCCACTGTCTTTTGGCTGTGTTAGCTGTACATCAGGGCCAGTTTTTGGTCAATTTTCCATTTCTGAACATTATCTGAAAATACCTGTGTTTTATTCATAAAAAAATACAAAAAATATTCCAAAAAAAAAGAGCCTCCTGTTGGTTTGTGCTCTCCATTGCCTTGTCTCCTGCCTGTGTTAGCTCTACATCAGGGCCAGTTTTTGGTCAATTTTCCATTTCTGAACATTATCTGAAAATACCTGTGTTTTATTTTTTTTAAAATACAAAAAATATTCCAAAAAAAAGAGCCTCCTGTTGGTTTGTGCTCTCTATTGCCTTGTCTCCTGCCTGTGTTAGCTCAACATCAGGGCCAGTTTTTGGTCAATTTTCCATTTCTGAACATTATCTGAAAATACCTGTGTTTTATTCATAAAAAAATACAAAAAATATTCCAAAAAAAAGAGCCTCCTGTTGGTTTGTGTTCTCCATTGCCTGGTTTCCTGCCTGTGTTAGCTCTACATAAGGGCCAGTTTTTGGTCAATTTTCCATTTCTGAACATTATCTGAAAATACCTGTGTTTTATTCATAAAAAAATACAAAAAATATTCCAAAAAAAAGAGCCTCCTGTTGGTTTGTGCTCTCCGTTGTTTTGTCTCCTGCCTGTGTTAGCTCTATATCAGGGCCAGTTTTTGGTCAATTTTCCATTTTTGAACATTATCTGAAAACAACCGATGTTTTATTCTTTAAAAAAATACAAAAAAATATTCTTAAAAAAGGAAAGAAACTTCTGTTCCTGTGTGCTCTCGTTTACACTGTCTTTTGGTTATGTTAGCTGTACATCAGGGCCAGTTTTTGGTCAATTTTCCATTTCTGAACATTATCTGAAAATACCTGTGTTCTATTCATTAAAAAAACACAAAAAATATTCTTAAAAATAGGAAAGAAACTTCTGTTCCTGTGTGCTCTCATTTGCACTGTCTTTTGGCTGTGTTAGCTGTACATCAGGGCCAGCTTTTGGTCGATTTTCCATTTCTGAACATTATCTAAAAATACCTGTGTTTTATTCATTAAAAATACAAAAAATATTCCACAAAAAAAAGAGCCTCCTGTTGGTTTGTGCTCTCCATTGCCTTGTCTCCTGCCTGTGTTAGCTCTACATCAGGGCCAGTTTTTGGTCAATTTTCCATTTCTGAACATTATGTGAAAATACCTGTTTTTTATTCATAAAAAAATACAAAAAATATTCCAAAAAAAGGAAAGAAACTTCTGTTCCTGTGTGCTCTCACTTGCACTGTCTTTTGGTTATGTTAGCTGTACATCAGGGCCAGTTTTTGGTCAATTTTCCATTTCTGAACATTATCTGAAAATACCTGTGTTTTATTCATAAAAAAATACAAAAATTATTCCAAAAAAAAGAGCCTCCTGTTGGTTTGTGCTCTCCATTGCCTTGTCTCCTGCCTGTGTTAGCTCTACATCAGGGCCAGTTTTTGGTCAATTTTCCATTTCTGAACATTTTTTAAAAATACCTGTGTTTTATTCTTTAAAAAATACAAAAAAATATTCCAAAAAAAAAGAGCCTCCTGTTGGTTTGTGCTCTCCATTGCCTTGTCTCCTGCCTGCGTTAGCTCTACATCAGGGCCAGTTTTTGGTCAATTTTCCATTTCTGAACATTATCTGAAAATACCTGTGTTTTATTCTTTAAAAATATACAAAAAATATTCTAAAAAAAGAAAAGAAACTTCTGTTCTTGTGTGCTTTCGTTTGCACTGTCTTTTGGCTGTGTTAGCTCTACATCAGGGCCAGTTTTTGGTCAATTTTCCATTTCTGAACATTATCTGAAAATACCTGTGTTTTATTCATTAAAAAAATACAAAAAATATTCTTTAAAAAAGGAAAGAAACTTCTGTTCCTGTGTGCTCTCATTTGCACTGTCTTTTGGCTGTGTTAGCTGTACATCAGGGCCAGCTTTTGGTCAATTTTCCATTTCTGAACATTATCTAAAAATACCTGTGTTTTATTCATTAAAAAAATACAAAAAATATTCCAAAAAAAAAAAAAAGAGCCTCCTGTTGGTTTGTGCTCTCCATTGCCTTGTCTCCTGCCTGTGTTAGCTCTACATCAGGGCCAGTTTTTGGTCAATTTTTCCATTTCTGAACATTATCTGAAAATACCTGTGTTTTATTCTTTAAAAAATACAAAAAATATTCTAAAAAAAGGAAAGAAACTTCTGTTCCTGTGTGCTCTCATTTGCACTGTCTTTTGGCTGTGTTAGCTCTACATCAGGGCCAGTTTTTGGTCAATTTTCCATTTCTGAACATTATCTGAAAATACCTGTGTTTTATTCATAAAAAAATACAAAAAATATTCCCCAAAAAAAGAGCCTCCTGTTGGTTTGTGCTCTCCATTGCCTTGTCTCCTGCCTGTGTTAGCTCTCCATCAGGGCCAGTTTTTGGTCAATTTTCCATTTCTGAACATTATCTCAAAATACCTGTGTTTTATTCTTAAAAAATATACAAAAAATATTCTAAAAAAAGAAAAGAAACTTCTGTTCCTGTGTGCTCTCGTTTGCACTGTCTTTTGGCTGTGTTAGCTGTACATCAGGGCCAGTTTTTTGTCAATTTTCCATTTCTGAACATTATCTGAAAATACCTGTGTTTTATTCATAAAAAAATACAAAAATTATTCCAAAAAAAAGAGCCTCCTGTTGGTTTGTGCTCTCCATTGCCTTGTCTCCTGCCTGTGTTAGCTCTACATCAGGGCCAGTTTTTGTTCAATTTTCCATTTCTGAACATTATCTGAAAATACCTGTGTTTTATTCATAAAAAAATACAAAAAATATTCCAAAAAAAAAGAGCCTCCTGTTGGTTTGTGCTCTCCATTGCCTTGTCTCCTGCCTGTGTTAGCTCTACATCAGGGCCAGTTTTTGGTCAATTTTCCATTTCTGAACATTATCTGAAAATACCTGTGTTTTATTCATAAAAAAAATACAAAAAATATTCTTAAAAAAAGGAAAGAAACTTCTGTTCCTGTGTGCTCTCATTTGCACTGTCTTTTGGCTGTGTTAGCTGTACATCAGGGCCAGTTTTTGGTCAATTTTCCATTTCTGAACATTATCTGAAAATACCTGTGTTTTATTCATAAAAGAAATACAAAAAATATTCCAAAAAAAAAAAAAGAGCCTCCTGTTGGTTTGTTCTCTCCATTGCCTTGTCTCCTGCCTGTGTTAGCTATACATCAGGGCCAGTTTTTGTTGAATTTTCCATTTTTAAACATTTTTTAAAAATACCTGTGTTTTATTCTTAAAAAAATACAAAAAATATTCAAAAAAAAAAGAGCCTCCTGTTGGTTTGTGCTCTCCATTGCCTTGTCTCCTGCCTGTGTTAGCTGTACATCAGGGCCAGTTTTTTGTCAATTTTCCATTTCTGAACATTATCTGAAAATACCTGTGTTTTATTCATAAAAAAATACAAAAAATATTCCAAAAAAAAGAGCCTCCTGTTGGTTTGTGCTCTCCGTTGTCTTGTCTCCTGCCTGTGTTAGCTCTATATCAGGGCCAGTTTTTGGTCAATTTTCCATTTCTGAACATTATCTGAAAATACCTGTGTTTTATTCATTAAAAAAACACAAAAAATATTCTTAAAAATAGGAAAGAAACTTCTGTTCCTGTGTGCTCTCTTTTGCACTGTCTTTTGGCTGTGTTAGCTGTACATCAGGGCCAGCTTTTGGTCAATTTTCCATTTCTGAACATTATCTAAAAATACCTGTGTTTTATTCATTAAAAATACAAAAAATATTCCACAAAAAAAAAGAGCCTCCTGTTGGTTTGTGCTCTCCATTGCCTTGTCTCCTGCCTGTGTTAGCTCTACATCAGGGCCAGTTTTTGGTCAATTTTCCATTTCTGAACATTATGTGAAAATACCTGTTTTTTATTCATAAAAAAAATACAAAAAATATTCCAAAAAAAAAGAGCCTCCTGTTGGTTTGTGCTCTCCTTTGCCTTGTCTCCTGCCTGTGTTAGCTCTACATCAGGGCCAGTTTTTGGTCAATTTTCCATTTCTGAACATTATCTGAAAATACCTGTGTTTTATTCTTTAAAAAAATTCAAAAAATATTCTTTAAAAAAGGAAAGAAACTTCTGTTCCTGTGTGCTCTCGTTTGCACTGTCTTTTGGCTGTGTTAGCTGTACATCAGGGCCAGTTTTTGGTCAATTTTCCATTTCTGAACATTTTTTAAAAATACCTGTGTTTTATTCTTTAAAAAATACAAAAAAATATTCCAAAAAAAAGAGCCTCCTGTTGGTTTGTGCTCTCCATTGCCTTGTCTCCTGCCTGTGTTAGCTCTACATCAGGGCCAGTTTTTGGACAATTTTCCATTTCTGAACATTATCTGAAAATACCTGTGTTTTATTCTTTAAAAAAATTCAAAAAATATTCTTAAAAAAAGGAAAGAAACTTCTGTTCCTGTGTGCTCTCATTTGCACTGTCTTTTGGCTGTGTTAGCTGTACATCAGGGCCAGCTTTTGGTCAATTTTCCATTTCTGAACATTATCTGAAAATACCTGTGTTTTATTCATTAAAAAATACAAAAAATATTCCAAAAAAAAAAAGAGCCTCCTGTTGGTTTGTGCTCTCCATTGCCTTGTCTCCTGCCTGTGTTAGCTCTACATCAGGGCCAGTTTTTGGTCAATTTTCCATTTCTGAACATTATCTGAAAATACCTGTGTTTTATTCATAAAAAAATACAAAAAATATTCCAAGAAAAAAGAGCCTCCTGTTGGTTTGTGCTCTCCATTGCCTTGTCTCCTGCCTGTGTTAGCTGTACATCAGGGCCAGTTTTTGGTCAATTTTCCATTTCTGAACATTATCTGAAAATACCTGTGTTTTATTCATAAAAAAATACAAAAAATATTCCAAAAAAAAAAGAGCCTCCTGTTGGTTTGTGCTCTCCATTGCCTTGTCTCCTGCCTGTGTTAGCTCTACATCAGGGCCAGTTTTTGGTCAATTTTCCATTTCTGAACATTATCTGAAAATACCTGTGTTTTATTCATAAAAAAAATACAAAAAATATTCCCCAAAAAAAGAGCCTCTTGTTGGTTTGTGCTCTCCATTGCCTTGTCTCCTGCCTGTGTTAGCTCTCCATCAGGGCCAGTTTTTGGTCAATTTTCCATTTCTGAACATTATCTGAAAATACCTGTGTTTTATTCATAAAAAAATACAAAAAATATTCCAAAAAAAAGAGCCTCCTGTTGGTTTGTGCTCTCCATTGCCATGTCTCCTGCCTGTGTTAGCTCTCCATCAGGGCCAGTTTTTGGTCAATTTTCCATTTCTGAACATTATCTGAAAATACCTGTGTTTTATTCATAAAAAAATACAAAAAATATTCTTAAAAAAAGGAAAGAAACTTCTGTTCCTGTGTGCTCTCGTTTCCACTGTCTTTTGGCTGTGTTAGCTGTACATCAGGGCCAGCTTTTGGTCAATTTTCCATTTCTGAACATTATCTGAAAATACCTGTGTTTTATTCTTAAAAAAAATACAAAAAATATTCAAAAAAAAAAAGAGAGCCTCCTGTTGGTTTGTGCTCTCCATTGCCTTGTCTCCTGCCTGTGTTAGCTCTACATCAGGGCCAGTTTTTGGTCAATTTTCCATTTTTGAACATTATCTGAAAATACCTGTGTTTTATTCATTAAAAAAACACAAAAAATATTCCAAAAAAAGAGCCTCCTGTTGGTTTGTGCTCTCCATTGCCTTGTCTCCTGCCTGCATTAGCTCTACATCAGGGCCAGTTTTTGGTCAATTTTCCATTTCTGAACATTATCTAAAATACCTGTGTTTTATTCATAAAAAAAATACAAAAAATATTCCAAAAAAAAGAGCCTCCTGTTGGTTTGTGCTCTCCATTGCCTGGTTTCCTGCCTGTGTTAGCTCTACATCAGGGCCAGTTTTTGGTCAATTTTCCATTTCTGACCATTATCTGAAAATACCTGTGTTTTATTCATAAAAAAAATACAAAAAATATTCCAAAAAAAAGAGCCTCCTGTTGGTTTGTGCTCTCCATTGCCTGGTTTCCTGCCTGTGTTAGCTCTACATCAGGGCCAGTTTTTGGTCAATTTTCCATTTCTGAACATTATCTGAAAATACCTGTGTTTTATTCATAAAAAAAATACAAAAAATATTCCAAAAAAAAAGAGCCTCCTGTTGGTTTGTGCTCTCCATTGCCTGGTTTCCTGCCTGTGTTAGCTCTACATCAGGGCCAGTTTTTGGTCAATTTTCCATTTCTGAACATTATCTGAAAATACCTGTGTTTTATTTTTAAAAAGATACAAAAAATATTCTAAAAAAAGAAAAGAAACTTCTGTTCCTGTGTGCTCTTGTTTGCACTGTCTTTTGGCTGTGTTAGCTGTACATCAGGGCCAGTTTTTGGACAATTTTCCATTTCTGAACATTATCTGAAAATACCTGTGTTTTATTCATTAAAAAAACACAAAAAATATTCTTAAAAATAGGAAAGAAACTTCTGTTCCTGTGTGCTCTCGTTTGCACTGTCTTTTGGCTGTGTTAGCTGTACATCAGGGCCAGCTTTTGGTCAATTTTCCATTTCTGAACATTATCTCAAAATACCTGTGTTTTATTCATAAAAAAATACAAAAGATATTCCAAAAAAAAAAAGAGCCTCCTGTTGGTTTGTGCTCTCCATTGCCTTGTCTCCTGCCTGTGTTAGCTGTACATCAGGGCCAGTTTTTGGTCAATTTTCCATTTCTGAACATTATCTGAAAATACCTGTGTTTTATTCTTTAAAAAAATACAAAAAATATTCCAAAAAAAGAGCCTCCTGTTGGTTTGTGCTCTCCATTGCCTTGTCTCCTGCCTGCGTTAGCTCTACATCAGGGCCAGTTTTTGGTCAATTTTCCATTTCTGAACATTATCTGAAAATACCTGTGTTTTATTCATAAAAAAAATACAAAAAATATTCCAAAAAAAAGAGCCTCCTGTTGGTTTGTGCTCTCCATTGCCTGGTTTCCTGCCTGTGTTAGCTCTACATCAGGGCCAGTTTTTGGTCAATTTTCCATTTCTGAACATTATCTGAAAATACCTGTGTTTTATTCATAAAAAAAATACAAAAAATATTCCAAAAAAAAGAGCCTCCTGTTGGTTTGTGCTCTCCATTGCCTGGTTTCCTGCCTGTGTTAGCTCTACATCAGGGCCAGTTTTTGGTCAATTTTCCATTTCTGACCATTATCTGAAAATACCTGTGTTTTATTCATAAAAAAAATACAAAAAATATTCCAAAAAAAAGAGCCTCCTGTTGGTTTGTGCTCTCCATTGCCTGGTTTCCTGCCTGTGTTAGCTCTACATCAGGGCCAGTTTTTGGTCAATATTCCATTTCTGAACATTATCTGAAAATACCTGTGTTTTATTTTTAAAAAGATACAAAAAATATTCTAAAAAAAGAAAAGAAACTTCTGTTCCTGTGTGCTCTTGTTTGCACTGTCTTTTGGCTGTGTTAGCTGTACATCAGGGCCAGTTTTTGGACAATTTTCCATTTCTGAACATTATCTGAAAATACCTGTGTTTTATTCATTAAAAAAACACAAAAAATATTCATAAAAATAGGAAAGAAACTTCTGTTCCTGTGTGCTCTCGTTTGCACTGTCTTTTGGCTGTGTTAGCTGTACATCAGGGCCAGCTTTTGGTCAATTTTCCATTTCTGAACATTATCTCAAAATACCTGTGTTTTATTCATAAAAAAATACAAAAGATATTCCAAAAAAAAAAAGAGCCTCCTGTTGGTTTGTGCTCTCCATTGCCTTGTCTCCTGCCTGTGTTAGCTGTACATCAGGGCCAGTTTTTGGTCAATTTTCCATTTCTGAACATTATCTGAAAATACCTGTGTTTTATTTTTAAAAAGATACAAAAAATATTCTAAAAAAAGAAAAGAAACTTCTGTTCCTGTGTGCTCTTGTTTGCACTGTCTTTTGGCTGTGTTAGCTGTACATCAGGGCCAGTTTTTGGACAATTTTCCATTTCTGAACATTATCTGAAAATACCTGTGTTTTATTCATTAAAAAAACACAAAAAATATTCCAAAAAAAGAGCCTCCTGTTGGTTTGTGCTCTCCATTGCCTTGTCTCCTGCCTGCGTTAGCTGTACATCAGGGCCAGTTTTTGGTCAATTTTCCATTTCTGAACATTATCTGAAAATACCTGTGTTTTATTCATAAAAAAAATACAAAAAATATTCCAAAAAAAGAGCCTCCTGTTGGTTTGTGCTCTCCATTGCCTTGTCTCCTGCCTGCGTTAGCTCTACATCAGGGCCAGTTTTTGGTCAATTTTCCATTTCTGAACATTATCTGAAAATACCTGTGTTTTATTCATAAAAAAAATACAAAAAATATTCCAAAAAAAAGAGCCTCCTGTTGGTTTGTGCTCTCCATTGCCTGGTTTCCTGCCTGTGTTAGCTCTACATCAGGGCCAGTTTTTGGTCAATTTTCCATTTCTGAACATTATCTGAAAATACCTGTGTTTTATTCATAAAAAAAATACAAAAAATATTCCAAAAAAAAGAGCCTCCTGTTGGTTTGTGCTCTCCATTGCCTGGTTTCCTGCCTGTGTTAGCTCTACATCAGGGCCAGTTTTTGGTCAATTTTCCATTTCTGAACATTATCTGAAAATACCTGTGTTTTATTTTTAAAAAGATACAAAAAATATTCTAAAAAAAGAAAAGAAACTTCTGTTCCTGTGTGCTCTTGTTTGCACTGTCTTTTGGCTGTGTTAGCTGTACATCAGGGCCAGTTTTTGGACAATTTTCCATTTCTGAACATTATCTGAAAATACCTGTGTTTTATTCATTAAAAAAATACAAAAAATATTCCAAAAAAAAGAGCCTCCTGTTGGTTTGTGCTCTCCATTGCCTTGTCTCCTGCCTGCGTTAGCTCTACATCAGGGCCAGTTTTTGGTCAATTTTCCATTTCTGAACATTATCTGAAAATACCTGTGTTTTATTCATAAAAAAAATACAAAAAATATTCCAAAAAAAAGAGCCTCCTGTTGGTTTGTGCTCTCCATTGCCTGGTTTCCTGCCTGTGTTAGCTCTACATCAGGGCCAGTTTTTGGTCAATTTTCCATTTCTGAACATTATCTGAAAATACCTGTGTTTTATTCATAAAAAAAATACAAAAAATATTCCAAAAAAAAGAGCCTCCTGTTGGTTTGTGCTCTCCATTGCCTGGTTTCCTGCCTGTGTTAGCTCTACATCAGGGCCAGTTTTTGGTCAATTTTCCATTTCTGAACATTATCTGAAAATACCTGTGTTTTATTTTTAAAAAGATACAAAAAATATTCTAAAAAAAGAAAAGAAACTTCTGTTCCTGTGTGCTCTTGTTTGCACTGTCTTTTGGCTGTGTTAGCTGTACATCAGGGCCAGTTTTTGGACAATTTTCCATTTCTGAACATTATCTGAAAATACCTGTGTTTTATTCATTAAAAAAATACAAAAAATATTCCAAAAAAAAGAGCCTCCTGTTGGTTTGTGCTCTCCATTGCCTTGTCTCCTGCCTGTGTTAGCTCTACATCAGGGCCAGTTTTTGGTCAATTTTCCATTTCTGAACATTATGTGAAAATATCTGTTTTTTATTCATAAAAAAATACAAAAAATATTCCAAAAAAAGAGCCTCCTGTTGGTTTGTGCTCTCCATTGCCTTGTCTCCTGCCTGTGTTAGCTCTACATCAGGGCCAGTTTTTGGTCAATTTTCCATTTCTGAACATTATCTGAAAATACCTGTGTTTTATTCTTTAAAAAAATTCAAAAATTATTCTAAAAAAGGAAACTTCTGTTCCTGTGTGCTCTCATTTGCACTGTCTTTTGGCTGTGTTAGCTGTACATCAGGGCCAGTTTTTGGTCAATTTTCCATTTCTGAACATTATCTGAAAATACCTGTGTTTTATTCTTTAAAAAAATTCAAAAACTATTCTAAAAAAGGAAACTTCTGTTCCTGTGTGCTCTCATTTGCACTGTCTTTTGGCTGTGTTAGCTGTACATCAGGGCCAGTATTTGGACAATTTTTCATTTCTGAACATTATCTGAAAATACCTGTGTTTTATTCATTAAAAAAATACAAAAAATATTCCAAAAAAAAAAATTAGCCTCCTGTTGGTTTGTGCTCTCCATTGCCTTGTCTCCTGCCTGTGTTAGCTCTACATCAGGGCCAGTTTTTGGTCAATTTTCCATTTCTGAACATTATCTGAAAATACCTGTGTTTTATTCATAAAAAAAATACAAAAAATATTCCAAAAAAAGAGCCTCCTGTTGGTTTGTGCTCTCCATTGCCATGTCTCCTGCCTGCGTTAGCTCTACATCAGGGCCAGTTTTTGGTCAATTTTCCATTTCTGAACATTATCTGAAAATACCTGTGTTTTATTTTTTAAAAGATACAAAAAATATTCTAAAAAAAGAAAAGAAACTTCTGTTCCTGTGTGCTCTTGTTTGCACTGTCTTTTGGCTGTGTTAGCTGTACATCAGGGCCAGTTTTTGGACAATTTTACATTTCTGAACATTATCTGAAAATACCTGTGTTTTATTCATAAAAAAAATACAAAAAATATTCCAAAAAAAAGAGCCTCCTGTTGGTTTGTGCTCTCCATTGCCTTGTTTCCTGCCTGTGTTAGCTCTACATCAGGGCCAGTTTTTGGTCAATTTTCCATTTCTGAACATTATCTGAAAATACCTGTGTTTTATTCATAAAAAAAATACAAAAAATATTCCAAAAAAAAGAGCCTCCTGTTGGTTTGTGCTCTCCATTGCCTTGTCTCCTGCCTGTGTTAGCTCTACATCAGGGCCAGTTTTTGGACAATTTTACATTTCTGAACATTATCTGAAAATACCTGTGTTTTATTCATAAAAAAAATACAAAAAATATTCCAAAAAAAAGAGCCTCCTGTTGGTTTGTGCTCTCCATTGCCTTGTCTCCTGCCTGCGTTAGCTCTACATCAGGGCCAGTTTTTGGTCAATTTTCCATTTCTGAACATTATGTGAAAATACCTGTGTTTTATTCATTAAAAAAATACAAAAAATATTCCAAAAAAAAGAGCCTCCTGTTGGTTTGTGCTCTCCATTGCCTTGTCTCCTGCCTGCGTTAGCTCTACATCAGGGCCAGTTTTTGGTCAATTTTCCATTTCTGAACATTATCTGAAAATACCTGTGTTTTATTCATAAAAAAAATACAAAAAATATTCCAAAAAAAGAGCCTCCTGTTGGTTTGTGCTCTCCATTGCCTTGTCTCCTGCCTGTGTTAGCTCTACATCAGGGCCAGTTTTTGGTCAATTTTCCATTTCTGAACATTATCTGAAAATACCTGTGTTTTATTCTTTAAAAAAATTCAAAAATTATTCTAAAAAAGGAAACTTCTGTTCCTGTGTGCTCTCATTTGCACTGTCTTTTGGCTGTGTTAGCTGTACATCAGGGCCAGTATTTGGACAATTTTTCATTTCTGAACATTATCTGAAAATACCTGTGTTTTATTCATTAAAAAAATAGAAAAAATATTCCAAAAAAAAAAATTAGCCTCCTGTTGGTTTGTGCTCTCCATTGCCTTGTTTCCTGCCTGTGTTAGCTCTACATCAGGGCCAGTTTTTGGTCAATTTTCCATTTCTGAACATTATCTGAAAATACCTGTGTTTTATTCATAAAAAAAATACAAAAAATATTCCAAAAAAAGAGCCTCCTGTTGGTTTGTGCTCTCCATTGCCATGTCTCCTGCCTGCGTTAGCTCTACATCAGGGCCAGTTTTTGGTCAATTTTCCATTTCTGAACATTATCTGAAAATACCTGTGTTTTATTTTTTAAAAGATACAAAAAATATTCTAAAAAAAGAAAAGAAACTTCTGTTCCTGTGTGCTCTTGTTTGCACTGTCTTTTGGCTGTGTTAGCTGTACATCAGGGCCAGTTTTTGGACAATTTTCCATTTCTGAACATTATCTGAAAATACCTGTGTTTTATTCATTAAAAAAATACAAAAAATATTCCAAAAAAAAGAGCCTCCTGTTGGTTTGTGCTCTCCATTGCCATGTCTCCTGCCTGCGTTAGCTCTACATCAGGGCCAGTTTTTGGTCAATTTTCCATTTCTGAACATTATCTGAAAATACCTGTGTTTTATTCATAAAAAAATACAAAAAATGTTCCAAAAAATAGGAGCCTCCTGTTGGTTTGTGCTCTCCATTGCCTTGTCTCCTGCCTGTGTTAGCTCTACATCAGGGCCAGTTTTTGGACAATTTTCCATTTCTGAACATTATCTGAAAATACCTGTGCTTTATTCATAAAAAAATACAAAAAATGTTCCAAAATATAGGAGCCTCCTGTTGGTTTGTGCTCTCCATTGCCTTGTCTCCTGCCTGTGTTAGCTAAACATCAGGGCCAGTTTTTGGTCAATTTTCCATTTCTGAACATTATCTGAAAATACCTGTGTTTTATTCATAAAAAAAATACAAAAAATATTCCAAAAAAAAGAGCCTCCTGTTGGTTTGTGCTCTCCTTTGCCTTGTCTCCTGCCTGTGTTAGCTCTACATCAGGGCCAGTTTTTGGTCAATTTTCCATTTCTGAACATTTTTTAAAAATACCTGTGTTTTATTCTTTAAAAAATACAAAAAAATATTCCAAAAAAAAGAGCCTCCTGTTGGTTTGTGCTCTCCATTGCCTTGTCTCCTGCCTGTGTTAGCTCTACATCAGGGCCAGTTTTTGGTCAATTTTCCATTTCTGAACATTATCTGAAAATACCTGTGTTTTATTCATTAAAAAATACAAAAAATATTCCCAAAAAAAGAGCCTCCTGTTGGTTTGTGCTCTCCATTGCCTTGTCTCCTGCCTGTGTTAGCTCTACATCAGGGCCAGTTTTTGTTCAATTTTCCATTTCTGAACATTTTTTAAAAATACCTGTGTTTTATTCATAAAAAAATACAAAAAATATTCCCAAAAAAAAGAGCCTCCTGTTGGTTTGTGCTCTCCATTGCCTGGTTTCCTGCCTGTGTTAGCTCTACATCAGGGCCAGTTTTTGGTCAATTTTCCATTTCTGAACATTATCTGAAAATACCTGTGTTTTATTCATAAAAAAAATACAAAAAATATTCCAAAAAAAGAGCCTCCTGTTGGTTTGTGCTCTCCATTGCCATGTCTCCTGCCTGCGTTAGCTGTACATCAGGGCCAGTTTTTGGTCAATTTTCCATTTCTGAACATTATCTGAAAATACCTGTGTTTTATTCTTTAAAAAAATTCAAAAAATATTCTTTAAAAAAGGAAAGAAACTTCTGTTCCTGTGTGCTCTCGTTTGCACTGTCTTTTGGCTGTGTTAGCTGTACATCAGGGCCAGTTTTTGGTCAATTTTCCATTTCTGAACATTATCTGAAAATACCTGTGTTTTATTCATAAAAAAAATACAAAAAATATTCCAAGAAAAAAGAGCCTCCTGTTGGTTTGTGCTCTCCATTGCCTTGTCTCCTGCCTGTGTTAGCTGTACATCAGGGCCAGTTTTTGGTCAATTTTCCATTTCTGAACATTATCTCAAAATACCTGTGTTTTATTCATAAAAAAATACAAAAAATATTCCAAAAAAAAAAGAGCCTCCTTTTGGTTTGTGCTCTCCATTGCCTTGTCTCCTGCCTGTGTTAGCTCTCCATCAGGGCCAGTTTTTGGTCAATTTTCCATTTCTGAACATTATCTGAAAATACCTGTGTTTTATTCTTTAAAAAAATACAAAAAATATTCTAAAAAAAGAAAAGAAACTTCTGTTCCTGTGTGCTCTCGTTTGCACTGTCTTTTGGCTGTGTTAGCTGTACATCAGGGCCAGTTTTTGGTCAATTTTCCATTTCTGAACATTTTTTAAAAATACCTGTGTTTTATTCTTAAAAAAATACAAAAAATATTCCAAAAAGAAGAGCCTCCTGTTGGTTTGTGCTCTCCAATGCCTTGTCTCCTGCCTGTGTTAGCTCTACATCAGGGCCAGTTTTTGGTCAATTTTCCATTTCTGAACATTATCTGAAAATACCTGGTTTTTTTTTTCATAAAAATATACAAAAAATAATCCAAAAAAAAGAGCCTCCTGTTGGTTTGTGCTCTCCATTGCCTTGTCTCCTGCCTGTGTTAGCTCTACATCAGGGCCAGTTTTTGGTCAATTTTCCATTTCTGAACATTATCTGAAAATACCTGTGTTTTATTCTTAAAAAAATACAAAAATTATTCCAAAAAAAGGAGCCTCCTGTTGGTTTGTGCTCTCCATTGCCTTGTCTCCTGCCTGTGTTAGCTCTACATCAGGGCCAGTTTTTGGTCAATTTTCCATTTCTGAACATTATCTGAAAATACCTGTGTTTTATTCATAAAAAAATACAAAAAATATTCCAAAAAAAAGGGCCTCCTGTTGGTTTGTGCTCTCCATTGCCTTGTCTCCTGCCTGTGTTAGCTCTATATCAGGGCCAGTTTTTGGTCAATTTTCCATTTTTGAACATTATCTGAAAATACCTGTGTTTTATTCTTTAAAAAAATATAAAAAATATTCTAAAAAAAGAAAAAAAACTTCTGTTCCTGTGTGCTCTCGTTTGCACTGTCTTTTGGCTGTGTTAGCTGTACATCAGGGCGAGTTTTTGGTCAATTTTCCATTTCTGAACATTATCTGAAAATACCTGTGTTTTATTCATAAAAAAATACAAAAAATATTCCAAAAAAAGAGAGCCTCCTGTTGGTTTGTGCTCTCCATTGCCTTGTCTCCTGCCTGTGTTAGCTCTCCATCAGGGCCAGTTTTTGGTCAATTTTCCATTTCTGAACATTATCTGAAAATACCTGTGTTTTATTCTTAAAAAATATACAAAAAATATTCTAAAAATAGGAAAGAAACTTCTGTTCCTGTGTGCTCTCATTTGCACTGTCTTTTGGCTGTGTTAGCTCTACATCAGGGCCAGTTTTTGGTCAATTTTCCATTTCTGAACATTATCTGAAAATACCTGTGTTTTATTCATTAAAAAAATACAAAAAATATTCTTTAAAAAAGGAAAGAAACTTCTGTTCCTGTGTGCTCTCATTTGCACTGTCTTTTGGCTGTGTTAGCTGTACATCAGGGCCAGCTTTTGGTCAATTTTCCATTTCTGAACATTATCTAAAAATACCTGTGTTTTATTCATTAAAAAATACAAAAAATATTCCAAAAAAAAAAAGAGCCTCCTGTTGGTTTGTGCTCTCCATTGCCTTGTCTCCTGCCTGTGTTAGCTCTACATCAGGGCCAGTTTTTGGTCAATTTTCCATTTCTGAACATTATCTGAAAATACCTGTGTTTTATTCATAAAAAAAATACAAAAAATATTCCAAGAAAAAAGAGCCTCCTGTTGGTTTGTGCTCTCCATTGCCTTGTCTCCTGCCTGTGTTAGCTGTACATCAGGGCCAGTTTTTGGTCAATTTTCCATTTCTGAACATTATCTCAAAATACCTGTGTTTTATTCATAAAAAAATACAAAAAATATTCCAAAAAAAAAAAAAAAGAGCCTCCTGTTGGTTTGTGCTCTCCATTGCCTTGTCTCCTGCCTGTGTTAGCTGTACATCAGGGCCAGTTTTTGGTCAATTTTCCATTTCTGAACATTATCTGAAAATACCTGTTTTTTTTTTCATAAAAATATACAAAAAATATTCCAAAAAAAAGAGCCTCCTGTTGGTTTGTGCTCTCCATTGCCTTGTCTCCTGCCTGTGTTAGCTCTACATCAGGGCCAGTTTTTGGTCAATTTTCCATTTTTGAACATTATCTGAAAATACCTGTGTTCTATTTTTTAAAAAATACAAAAAATATTCCAAAAAAGAGAGCCTCCTGTTGGTTTGTGCTCTCCATTGCCTTGTCTCCTGCCTGTGTTAGCTCTATATCAGGGCCAGTTTTTGGTCAATTTTCCATTTTTGAACATTATCTGAAAATACCTGTGTTTTATTCTTTAAAAAAATACAAAAAATATTCTAAAAAAAGAAAAGAAACTTCTGTTCCTGTGTGCTCTCGTTTGCACTGTCTTTTGGCTGTGTTAGCTGTACATCAGGGCCAGCTTTTGGTCAATTTTCCATTTCTGAACATTATCTGAAAATACCTGTGTTTTATTCATTAAAAAATACAAAAAATATTCCAAAAAAAAAAAGAGCCTCCTGTTGGTTTGTGCTCTCCATTGCCTTGTCTCCTGCCTGTGTTAGCTGTACATCAGGGCCAGTTTTTGGTCAATTTTCCATTTCTGAACATTATCTGAAAATACCTGTGTTTTATTCATAAAAAAAATACAAAAAATATTCCAAGAAAAAAGAGCCTCCTGTTGGTTTGTGCTCTCCATTGCCTTGTCTCCTGCCTGTGTTAGCTGTACATCAGGGCCAGTTTTTGGTCAATTTTCCATTTCTGAACATTATCTCAAAATACCTGTGTTTTATTCATAAAAAAATACAAAAAATATTCCAAAAAAAAAGAGCCTCCTGTTGGTTTGTGCTCTCCATTGCCTTGTCTCCTGCCTGTGTTAGCTCTCCATCAGGGCCAGTTTTTGGTCAATTTTCCATTTCTGAACATTATCTGAAAATACCTGTGTTTTATTCTTTAAAAAAATACAAAAAATATTCTAAAAAAAGAAAAGAAACTTCTGTTCCTGTGTGCTCTCGTTTGCACTGTCTTTTGGCTGTGTTAGCTGTACATCAGGGCGAGTTTTTGGTCAATTTTCCATTTCTGAAAATTATCTGAAAATACCTGTGTTTTATTCATAAAAAAATACAAAAAATATTCCAAAAAAAAAGAGCCTCCTGTTGGTTTGTGCTCTCCATTGCCTTGTCTCCTGCCTGTGTTAGCTCTACATCAGGGCCAGTTTTTGTTCAATTTTCCATTTTTGAACATTTTTTAAAAATACCTGTGTTTTATTCTTAAAAAAATACAAAAAATATTCCAAAAAGAAGAGCCTCCTGTTGGTTTGTGCTCTCCAATGCCTTGTCTCCTGCCTGTGTTAGCTCTACATCAGGGCCAGTTTTTGGTCAATTTTCCATTTCTGAACATTATCTGAAAATACCTGTTTTTTTTTTCATAAAAATATACAAAAAATATTCCAAAAAAAAGAGCCTCCTGTTGGTTTGTGCTCTCCATTGCCTTGTCTCCTGCCTGTGTTAGCTCTACATCAGGGCCAGTTTTTGGTCAATTTTCCATTTCTGAACATTATCTGAAAATACCTGTGTTTTATTCTTAAAAAAATACAAAAATTATTCCAAAAAAAGGAGCCTCCTGTTGGTTTGTGCTCTCCATTGCCTTGTCTCCTGCCTGTGTTAGCTCTACATCAGGGCCCGTTTTTGGTCAATTTTCCATTTCTGAACATTATCTGAAAATACCTGTGTTTTATTCTTTAAAAAAATACAAAAAATATTCTAAAAAAAGAAAAAAAAACTTCTGTTCCTGTGTGCTCTCGTTTGCACTGTCTTTTGGCTGTGTTAGCTGTACATCAGGGCGAGTTTTTGGTCAATTTTCCATTTCTGAACATTATCTGAAAATACCTGTGTTTTATTCTTAAAAAAATACAAAAAATATTCCAAAAAAAGAGAGCCTCCTGTTGGTTTGTGCTCTCCATTGCCTTGTCTCCTGCCTGTGTTAGCTCTACATCAGGGCCAGTTTTTGGTCAATTTTCCATTTCTGAACATTATCTGAAAATACCTGTGTTTTATTCATAAAAAAAATACAAAAAATATTCCAAAAAAAAAGAGCCTCCTGTTGGTTTGTGCTCTCCATTGCCTTGTCTCCTGCCTGTGTTAGCTCTACATCAGGGCCAGTTTTTGGTCAATTTTCCATTTCTGAACATTATCTGAAAATACCTGTATTTTATTCATAAAAAAAATACAAAAAATATTCCCCAAAAAAAGAGCCTCTTGTTGGTTTGTGCTCTCCATTGCCTTGTCTCCTGCCTGTGTTAGCTCTCCATCAGGGCCAGTTTTTGGTCAATTTTCCATTTCTGAACATTATCTAAAAATACCTGTGTTTTATTCATTAAAAAATACAAAAAATATTCCAAAAAAAAGAGCCTCCTGTTGGTTTGTGCTCTCCATTGCCTTGTCTCCTGCCTGTGTTAGCTCTACATCAGGGCCAGTTTTTGGTCAATTTTCCATTTCTGAACATTATCTGAAAATACCTGTGTTTTATTCTTAAAAAAATACAAAAAATATTCCAAAAAAAGGAGCCTCCTGTTGGTTTGTGCTCTCCAATGCCTTGTCTCCTGCCTGTGTTAGCTCTACATCAGGGCCAGTTTTTGGTCAATTTTCCATTTTTGAACATTATCTGAAAATACCTGTGTTTTATTCTTTAAAAAAATACAAAAAATATTCTAAAAAAAGAAAAGAAACTTCTGTTCCTGTGTGCTCTCGTTTGCACTGTCTTTTGGCTGTGTTAGCTGTACATCAGGGCGAGTTTTTGGTCAATTTTCCATTTCTGAACATTATCTGAAAATACCTGTGTTTTATTCATAAAAAAATACAAAAAATATTCCAAAAAAAGAGAGCCTCCTGTTGGTTTGTGCTCTCCATTGCCTTGTCTCCTGCCTGTGTTAGCTCTACATCAGGGCCAGTTTTTGTTCAATTTTCCATTTTTGAACATTTTTTAAAAATACCTGTGTTTTATTCTTAAAAAAATACAAAAAATATTCCAAAAAAAAAGAGCCTCCTGTTGGTTTGTGCTCTCCATTGCCTTGTTTCCTGCCTGTGTTAGCTCTACATCAGGGCCAGTTTTTGGTCAATTTTTCCATTTCTGAATATTATCTGAAAATACCTGTGTTTTATTCTTAAAAAATATAAAAAAAATATTCTAAAAAAAGAAAAGAAACTTCTGTTCTTGTGTGCTTTCGTTTGCACTGTCTTTTGGCTGTGTTAGCTCTACATCAGGGCCAGTTTTTGGTCAATTTTCCATTTCTGAACATTATCTGAAAATACCTGTGTTTTATTCATTAAAAAAATACAAAAAATATTCTTAAAAAAATGAAAGAAACTTCTGTTCCTGTGTGCTCTCATTTGCACTGTCTTTTGGCTGTGTTAGCTCTACATCAGGGCCAGTTTTTGGTCAATTTTCCATTTCTGAACATTATCTGAAAATACCTGTGTTTTATTCATAAAAAAAATACAAAAAATATTCCAAGAAAAAAGAGCCTCCTGTTGGTTTGTGCTCTCCATTGCCTTGTCTCCTGCCTGTGTTAGCTGTACATCAGGGCCAGTTTTTGGTCAATTTTCCATTTCTGAACATTATCTCAAAATACCTGTGTTTTATTCATAAAAAAATACAAAAAATATTCCAAAAAAAAAAAAGAGCCTCCTGTTGGTTTGTGCTCTCCATTGCCTTGTCTCCTGCCTGTGTTAGCTCTCCATCAGGGCCAGTTTTTGGTCAATTTTCCATTTCTGAACATTATCTGAAAATACCTGTGTTTTATTCATAAAAAAATACAAAAAATATTCCAAAAAAAAGAGAGCCTCCTGTTGGTTTGTGCTCTCCATTGCCTTGTCTCCTGCCTGTGTTAGCTCTACATCAGGGCCAGTTTTTGGTCAATTTTCCATTTCTGAACATTATCTGAAAATACCTGTGTTTTATTCATAAAAAAAATACAAAAAATATTCCAAAAAAAAAGAGCCTCCTGTTGGTTTGTGCTCTCCATTGCCTTGTCTCCTGCCTGTGTTAGCTCTACATCAGGGCCAGCCTTCGGCTAATTTTCCATTTCTGAACATTATCTGAAAATACCTGTGTTTTATTCATAAAAATATACAAAAAATATTCCAAAAAAAAAGAGCCTCCTGTTGGTTTGTGCTCTCCATTGCCTTGTCTCCTGCCTGTGTTAGCTCTACATCAGGGCCAGCCTTCGGCTAATTTTCCATTTCTGAACATTATCTGAAAATACCTGTGTTTTATTCATAAAAATATACAAAAAATATTCCAAAAAAAAAGAGCCTCCTGTTGGTTTGTGCTCTCCATTGCCTTGTCTCCTACCTGTGTTAGCTCTACATCAGGGCCAGCTTTTGGTCAATTTTCCATTTCTGAACATTATCTAAAAATACCTGTGTTTTATTCATTAAAAAAATACAAAAAATATTCCATCCAGTACAACTTCCGTATTTGAAAGAAATGTCAATATTGTTCTGTTATAAAAAAAAAAAAAAATTTACAAAATTGTCGAACAAAACCGCCCAGCCAGATAATTTCCCATAATTTAATATTCATAGTTGTTTCAAAGTGCAATTTATGATACTTTCTTCTTTTGATTTAATTTACTTTCTGCATTTTTAAAAATTAATTTGTAATTTTTGACATTATAACTTAATATATATTGTAAATAAATAATTTATATTTCATATTTTGTTAAAATATGATAATTACATTTTTTATGTATTATATTTTATTACAGTCTTAAGTAATTTAATTTCAATTTCTTACCTTGCTTCTTGTTTAGCAACTGTATTTTAATTTTTTGTTTAACTTTTTATTCTCTTTGATTTATATTCTATTTGATTATTTTATTATTGTTATTATTGTTTATGTTTAGTTATATTATTTTATTAAGATATGTTTTTTTAATTATTACATTTCTTTTAATTACCAACACCCGTGGATGACAAGAGAAAATATATGGGGGAAGGGGGGAGGGTAAGGGTAAGGGAGGAAAAAAAAATTATAAATGCAAAAAAAAAAATTGACTCCCTTCTATTCTGCTCATGCAATATCTTTTCATTTTCTAATGTATATGAAAAAAAAAACAGAAAATGAGTTCCATGTCCCATCTAAATGTATCTAAATGAAGCTGTATAATATGTTGTAAATGTTTTGTTTGCATGGTTTTTTGTTTTGCATTGCGCTAACGCGGGCGCCATCTTAACGAATCGATTCGTTATTCACGGTTTCCGAATAACGAAATTTTGTTAATTTCGTTAATGTTTGCGCATGCGCTAAAACGCGAGCGCCATCTTAACGAATCGATTCGTTATTCTGAGGGTTCCCAGATTAACAAAATTTCCGTTAACGGTTTGCGCATGCGCAAAAACGCGAGCGCCATCTTAACGTATCGATTCGTTATTCCAGGGTTCCCTGATTAACAAAAATTTCGTTAACGGTTTGCGCATGCGCTAAAACGCGGGCGCCATCTTAACGAGTCGATTCGTTATTCCCGCCAAATTAGAAAATTTCGTAAATATTAACGAAATTTCGTAAATACCGAACTTTTTTTTTGGAAAATTTTGTAAATATTTTAAATATCGAAACAAAAAAACACCCCAATTACAAATCGATTTTAGAAACAAATTTTTCAGTTGTTACGCAGGCCTAGCTTCTGGAGGAGGAGACCCCAGACGCAGAGTTTGTCCAGTACAATAGGGCAAGAAAGGCTAAGTTTGGGATTCCTAGTTTGGACAATGTCCGACTGGAGGCCACAAGAGGGACAAGCTTCAAGATGGGCAAACAACAGACGTAGAGTTTGTCCAGTATAATAGGGCAAGGAAGGCTGAGTTTGGGATTCCAAGTTTGGGTAAGATCAGACAGGACTCCAGAAAAGACACAGGCTTCTGGGGGAGCAAACTCCAGATGAAATGTTTTTCCAGTACAATAGCTCAAGGAAGGCTTAGTTCGGGATTCCTAGTTTGGGCACGGTCTGACAGGAGGCCACAAGAGACCCAGGCTTCTGGAGGAGCAAACCTGAGACGTAGGGATTTTCGAGTACAATAGATCAAGGAAGGCTTAGTTTGGGATTCCTAGTTTGGGCATGGTCTGACAGGCGGCCGCAAGAGACACAGGAGGAGCAAAACCCAGAAGGAGAGTTTGTCCAGTACAATAGGGCAAGGAATGCTTAGTTTGGGATTTCAAGTTTAGACAAGGTCCGACAGGATGCCGCAAGAGACACAAGCTTCTGGAGAAGATAACCCCAGATGGACAGTTTGTCCAGTACAATAGGTCAAGGAAGGCTTAGTTTGGGATTCCAAATTTGGGCAAGGTCCGACAGGAGGTCACAAGAGACACAAGCTTCTGGAGGAGCAAACCGCAGACATAGGGTTTGTCCAGTACAATAGGGCAAGGAAGGCTTAGTTTGTGATTCAAAGTTTGTACAAGGTTCAACAAGAGGCCACAAGAGACACAGGCTTCTGGAAGAGCAAACCCTAGACGCAGTTTGTCCAGTACAATAGGGCAAGGAAGGATTAGTTTGGTATTCCTAGTTTGGACAAGGTCCGACAGGGGGCCGCAAGAGGCACAAGCTTCGGAATGAGCAAACCCCTGACGTAGAGTTTATCCAGTACAATAGGGCAAGGAAGGCTTAGTTTGGGATTTTAATATGGACAAGGTCCGACAAAGAGCTGCAAGAGACACAAGCTTCTGGAGAAGTAAACCCCAGACGCAAAGTTTGCCCAGTACAATAGGGCAAGGAATGCTTAGTTTGGGATTTCAAGTTTAGACAAGGTCCGACAGGATGCCGCAAGAGACACAAGTTTCGGGATGAGCAATGACCAGAAGTAGAGTTTGTCCAGTACAATAGGGCAAGGAATGCTTGGTTTGGGATTTCAAGTTTAGACAAGGTCCAACAGGAGGCCACAAGAGACACAAGCTTCTGGAAGAGGAAACCCCAGACGTAGGGTTTGTCCAGTACAATAGGGCAAGGAAGGCTTAGTTTATTATTCCAAGTTTGTACAAGGTTTGACAGGAGGCCACAAGGACACAAGCTTCTGGAGGTGCAAAATTTAGATGTCGAGTTTGTCCAGTACAATAGGGCAAGGAAGGCTTACTTTGGGATTCCTAGTTTGGCCAAGGTCCGACAGGAGACCAAAAGAGACACAGGCTTCTGGAGGAGCAAACCCCAGACGCAGATTTTGTAGAGTACAATAGGGCAAAGAAAGCTTAGTTTGTGCTTCTTAGATTGGACAAGGTCCGACAGGAGGCCACAAGCTTCAAGATGGGCAAACAACAGACGTAGAGTTTGTCCAGTATAATAGGGCAAGGAAGGCTGAGTTTGGGATTCCAAGTTTGGGTAAGATCAGACAGGACTCCAGAAAAGACACAGGCTTCTGGCAGAGCAAACTCCAGACGAAAAGTCTGTCCAGTACAATAGCACAAGGAAGGCTTAGTTCGGGATTCCTAGTTTGGGCACGGTCTGACAGGAGGCCACAAGAGACACAGGATTCTGGGGGAGCAAACCCGAGACGTAGGGATTTTCGAGTACAATAGATCAAGGAAGGCTTAGTTTGGGATTCCTAGTTTGAGCATGGTCGGACAGGCGGCCGCAAGAGACACAGGAGGAGCAAACCCCAGACGTAGAGTTTGTCCAGTACAATAGGGCAAGGAAGGCTTAGTTTGGTATTCTGAGTTTGGACAAGGTCCGACAGGGGGGCAAAAGAGACACAGGTTTCTGAAGGAACAAACCCCAGACGCAGATTTTGTAGAGTACAATAGGGCAAGGAAGGCTTTTTTTTGCTTTTTAGATTGGACAAGGTCCGACATGAGGCCACAAGAGACACAGGCTTCTGGAGGAGGAAACCCCAGACGCAGAGTTTGTCCAGTACAATAGGGCAAGGAAGGCTAAGTTTGGGATTCCTAGTTTGGACAATGTCTGACTGGAGGCCACAAGAGGGACAAGCTTCAAGATGGGCAAACAACAGACGTAGAGTTTGTCCAGTATAATAGGGCAAGGAAGGCTGAGTTTGGGATTCCAAGTTTGAGCAAGATCCAACAGGAGTCCAGAAAAGACACAGGCTTCTAGTGGAGCAAAGTCAAGATGAAAAGTTTGTCCAGTACAATAGCTCAAGGAAGGCTTAGTTTATTATTCCAAGTTTGTACAAGGTTTGACAGGAGGCCACAAGGACACAAGCTTCTGGAGGTGCAAAAATTAGATGTCGAGTTTGTCCAGTACAACAGGGCAAGGAAGGCTTAGTTTGGGATTCCTAGTTTGGGCATGGTCTGACAGGCGGCCGCAAGAGACACAGGAGGAGCAAACCCCAGACGGAGAGTTTGTCCAGTACAATAGGGCAAGGAATGCTTAGTTTGGGATTTCAAGTTTAGACAAGGTCCGACAGGATGCCGCAAAAGACACAAGCTTTTGGAGAAGATAACCCCAGATGGACAGTTTGTCCAGTACAATAGGTCAAGGAAGGCTTAGTTTGGGATTCCAAATTTGGGCAAGGTCCGACAGGAGGTCACAAGAGACACAAGCTACTGGAGGAGCAAACCGCAGACGTAGGGTTTGTCCAGTACAATAGGGCAAGGAAGGCTTAGTTTGTGATTCAAAGTTTGTACAAGGTTCAACAAGAGGCCACAAGAGACACAGGCTTCTGGAAGAGCAAACCCTAGACACAGTTTGTCCAGTACAATAGGGCAAGGAAGGATTAGTTTGGTATTCCTAGTTTGGACAAGGTCCGACAGGGGGCCGCAAGAGGCACAAGCTTCGGAATGAGCAAACCCCTGACGTAGAGTTTATCCAGTACAATAGGGCAAGGAAGGCTTAGTCCGGGATTCCTAGTTTGGGCACGGTCTGACAGGAGGCCACAAGAGACACAGGCTTCTGGGGGAGCAAACCCGAGACGTAGGGATGTTCGAGTACAATAGATCAAGGAAGGCTTAGTTTGGGATTCCTAGTGTGGGCATGGTCTGACAGGCGGCCGCAAGAGACACAGGAGGAGCTAACCCCAGACGTAGATTTTGTCCAGTACTATAGGGCAAGGAAGGCTTAGTTTGGTATTCTTAGTTTGGACAAGGTCCGACAGGGGGCCTCAAGAGGCACAAGCTTCGGAATGAGCAAACCCCAGACGTAGAGTTTATCCAGTACAATAGGGCAAGGAAGGCTTAGTTTGGGATTTTAATATGGACAAGGTCCGACAAGGAGCTGCAAGAGACACAAGCTTCTAGAGAAGTAAACCCCAGACGCAGAGTTTGCCCAGTACAATATTATTATTATTAGCTTTATTTGTACCCCGCTAGCATCTCCCGGAGGACTCGATGCGGCTTACACAGGCCGAAGCCTCAAACACAATACAGTAGAAAGTATAACATCACAACAACAAGGCAAATCAAACAATAAGCAAAATAACATAACACCACAATACTAAGCAAATCAAGCAATAAGCAGAATAACAACAAAGACAGTACATCAGGACATTATTAAAAACTGGCTTAGGGCAAGGAATGCTTAGATTGGGATTTCAAGTTTAGACAGGGTCCGACAGGATGCCGCAAGAGAAACAAGTTTCGGGATGAGCAATGACCAGAAGTAGAGTTTGTCCAGTACAATAGGGCAAGGAATGCTTGGTTTGGGATTTCAAGTTTACACAAGGTCCGACAGGAGGCCACAAGAGACACAAGCTTCTGGAGGAGCAAACCCCAGACGTAGGGTTTGTCCAGTACAATAGGGCAAGGAAGGCTTAGTTTATTATTCCAAGTTTGTACAAGGTTTGACAGGCCACAAGGACACAAGCTTCTGGAGGTGCAAAAATTTGATGTCGAGTTTGTCCAGTACAATAGGGCAAGGAAGGTTTCGTTAGGGATTCCTAGTTTGGACTAGGTCCGACAGGAGTCTGCAAGAGACACAAGTTTCTGGAGTAGCAAACCGCAGACATAGAGTACAATAGGGAAAGGTAGGCTTAGTTTGGGATTCCTAATCTGGGCAAGGTTTGACAGGAGACCACAAGAGGCACAAGTTTCGGGATGAGCAATGACCAGAAGTAGAGTTTGTCCAGTACAATAGGGCAAAGAAGGCTTAATTTGGGATTCCTAGTTTGGCCAATTTCCGAGGCCACAAGAGACACAAGCTTCTGGAGGAGCAAACCCCAGATGTTGGGTTTGTCCAGTACAATAGGTCAAGGAAGGCTTAGTTTGGGATTCCTAGTTTGGGCACGGTCTGACAGGAGGCCACAAGAGACACAGGCTTCTGGAAGACCAAACCTCAGGCGTAGAGTGTGTCCAGAAAAGACACAGGCTTCTGGAGGAGCAAACCCGAGACGTAGGGTTTTTCGAGTACAATAGTTCAAGGAAGGCTTATTTTGGGATTCCTAATTTGGGCATGGTCTGACAGGCTGGCAAATGTGACACAGGAGGAGCAAACCCCAGAAGTAGAATTTGTCCAGTACAATAGGGCAAGGAAGGCTTAGTTTGGGTTTTTAAGTTTGGACAAAGTCCGACAGGAGGCCGTAAGAGGCAAAAGCATACGGAGAAGCAAACCTCAGACGGAGAGTTTGTCCAGTACCAACGAGCAAGGAATGCTTAGTTTGGGATTTCAAGTTTGGAAAAGGTCCGATAGGATGCCGAAAGAGACACAAGATTCTGGAGAAGATAACCCCGGTTGGACAGTTTGTCCAATAGGTCAAGGAAGGCTTAGTTTGTGATTCCAAGTTTGGGCATGGTCTGACAGGCGGCTACAAGAGACACAGGAGGAGCAAAACCCAGATGTAGATTTTGTCCAGTACAATAGGGCAAGGAAGGCTTAGTTTGGGATTCCAAGTTTGGAGAAGGTCCAACAGGAGGCCGTAAGAGGCAAAGGCTTCCGGAGGAGCAAACCCAAGACGTAGAGATTTTCGAGAACAATAGGTCAAGGAAGGCTTAGTTTGGGATTCCTAGTTTGGGCATGGTCTGACAGGCGGCCGCAAGAGACACAGGAGGAGCAAACCCCAGACGGAGAGTTTGCCCAGTACAATAGGGCAAGGAATGCTTAGTTTGGGATTTCAAGTTTAGACAAGGTCCGACAGGATGCCGCAAAAGACACAAGCTTTTGGAGAAGATAACCCCAGATGGACAGTTTGTCCAGTACAATAGGGCAAGGAATGCTTGGTTTGGGATTTCAAGTTTAGACAAGGTCCGACAGGAGGCCACAAGAGACACAAGCTTCTGGAGGAGGAAACCCCAGACGTAGGGTTTGTCCAGTACAATAGGGCAAGGAAGGCTTAGTTTATTATTCCAAGTTTGTACAAGGTTTGACAGGAGGCCAAAAGGACACAAGCTTCTGGAGGTGCAAAAATTTGATGTCGAGTTTGTCCAGTACAATAGGGCAAGGAAGGCTTAATTTGGGATTCCTAGTTTGGACAAGGTCTGACAGGAGGCCAAAAGAGACACAGGTTTCTGAAGGAGCAAACCCCAGACGCAGATTTTGTAGAGTACAATAGGGCAAGGAAGGCTTTTTTTTGCTTTTTAGATTGGACAAGGTCCGACAGGAGGCCAAAAGAGACAAAGGCTTCTGGAGGAGCAAACCCCAGACGCAGATTTTGTAGAGTACAATAGGGCAAGGAAGGCTTAGTTTGTGCTTCTTAGATTGGACAAGGTCTGACAGGAGGCCACAAGCTTCAAGATGGGCAAACAACAGACGTAGAGTTTGTCCAGTATAATAGGGCAAGGAAGGCTGAGTTTGGGATTCCAAGTTTGGGTAAGATAAGACAGGACTCCAGAAAAGATACAGGCTTCTGGCGGAGCAAACTCCAGACGAAAAGTTTGTCCAGTACAATAGCTCAAGGAAGGCTTAGTTCGGGATTCCTAGTTTGGGCACGGTCTGACAGGAGGCCACAAGGGACACAGGAGGAGCAAAACCCAGATGTAGATTTTGTCCAGTACAATAGGGCAAGGAAGGCTTAGTTTGGGATTCCAAGTTTGGAGAAGGTCCAACAGGAGGCCGTAAGAGGCAAAGGCTTCTGGAGAAGCAAACCACAGACGGAGAGTTTGTCCAGTACCATAGGGCAAGGAAGGCTTAGTTTGGTAATTCAAGTTTGGGCAAGGTCCGACAGGAGTCCAGAAAAGACACAGGCTTCTGGAGAAGCAAACCCCAGACAAAGAGTTTGTCCAGTACAATAGGGCAAGGAAGGTTTAGTTTGGGATTCCAAGTTTGGGCAAGGTCCGACAGGAAGCTGCAAGAGACACAAGTTTCCAGAGTAGCAAACCGCAGACGTAGAGCTTGTAAAGTACAATAGGGCAAGGAAGGCTGAGTTTGGGATTCCAACTTTGGACAAGGTCAGACAGGAGGATACAAGAGACGCAAGCTTCTGGAGGAGCAAACCCAAGACGTAGTTTGTCCAGTACAATACTGCAAGGAAGGCTTGGTTTGGGATTCCAAGTTTGGCCAAAGTCGGACAGGAGGATGCAAGAGACACAGGCTTCTGGGGGAGCAAACCCCAGACGTAGAGTTTGTCCTTTACAATAGGGCAAGGAAGGCTTAGTTTGAGATTCCTAATTTGGACAAGGTCTGATACGAGGCCACAAGAGACACAAGCTTCTGGAGGAGCAAACCCCAGACGTAGAGTTTGTCCAGTACTTTAGGGCAAAGTAGGCTTAGTTTGAGTTTCCTACTTTGGACAAGGTCCAACAGGAGGCCACAAGGACACAAGCTTCTGGAGGTGCAAAAATTAGATGTCGAGTTTATCCAGTACAATAGGGCAAGGAAGGCTTAGTTTGGGATTCCTAGTTTGGACAAGGTCCGACAGCAGGCCAAAAGAGACACAGGTTTCTGAAGGAGCAAACCCCAGACGCAGATTTTGTAGAGTACAATCGGGCAAGGAAGGCTTTTTTTGTGCTTCTTAGATTGGACAAGGTCCGACAGGAGGCCACAAGAGACACAGGCTTCTGGAGGAGGAAACCCCAGACGCAGAGTTTGTCCAGTACAATAGGGCAAGAAAGGCTAAGTTTGGGATTCCTAGTTTGGACAATGTCCGACTGGAGGCCACAAGAGGGACAAGCTTCAAGATGGGCAAACAACAGACGTAGAGTTTGTCCAGTATAATAGGGCAAGGAAGGCTGAGTTTGGGATTCCAAGTTTGAGCAAGATCCAACAGGAGTCCAGAAAAGACACAGGCTTCTGGCGGAGCAAACTCAAGATGAAAAGTTTGTCCAGTACAATAGCTCAAGGAAGACTTAGTTCGGGATTCCTAGTTTGGGCACGGTCTGACAGGAGGCCACAAGAGACCCAGGCTTCCGGAGGAGCAAACCCAAGACGTAGAGATTTTCGAGAACAATAGGTCAAGGAAGGCTTAGTTTGGGATTCCTAGTTTGGGCATGGTCTGACAGGCGGCCGCAAGAGACACAGGAGGAGCAAACCCCAGACGGAGAGTTTGCCCAGTACAATAGGGCAAGGAATGCTTAGTTTGGGATTTCAAGTTTAGACAAGGTCCGACAGGATGCCGCAAAAGACACAAGCTTTTGGAGAAGATAACCCCAGATGGACAGTTTGTCCAGTACAATAGGGCAAGGAATGCTTGGTTTGGGATTTCAAGTTTAGACAAGGTCCGACAGGAGGCCACAAGAGACACAAGCTTCTGGAGGAGGAAACCCCAGACGTAGGGTTTGTCCAGTACAATAGGGCAAGGAAGGCTTAGTTTATTATTCCAAGTTTGTACAAGGTTTGACAGGAGGCCAAAAGGACACAAGCTTCTGGAGGTGCAAAAATTTGATGTCGAGTTTGTCCAGTACAATAGGGCAAGGAAGGCTTAATTTGGGATTCCTAGTTTGGACACGGTCTGACAGGAGGCCAAAAGAGACACAGGTTTCTGAAGGAGCAAACCCCAGACGCAGATTTTGTAGAGTACAATAGGGCAAGGAAGGCTTTTTTTTGCTTTTTAGATTGGACAAGGTCCGACAGGAGGCCAAAAGAGACAAAGGCTTCTGGAGGAGCAAACCCCAGACGCAGATTTTGTAGAGTACAATAGGGCAAGGAAGGCTTAGTTTGTGCTTCTTAGATTGGACAAGGTCCGACAGGAGGCCACAAGCTTCAAGATGGGCAAACAACAGACGTAGAGTTTGTCCAGTATAATAGGGCAAGGAAGGCTGAGTTTGGGATTCCAAGTTTGGGTAAGATAAGACAGGACTCCAGAAAAGATACAGGCTTCTGGCGGAGCAAACTCCAGACGAAAAGTTTGTCCAGTACAATAGCTCAAGGAAGGCTTAGTTCGGGATTCCTAGTTTGGGCACGGTCTGACAGGAGGCCACAAGGGACACAGGAGGAGCAAAACCCAGATGTAGATTTTGTCCAGTACAATAGGGCAAGGAAGGCTTAGTTTGGGATTCCAAGTTTGGAGAAGGTCCAACAGGAGGCCGTAAGAGGCAAAGGCTTCTGGAGAAGCAAACCACAGACGGAGAGTTTGTCCAGTACCATAGGGCAAGGAAGGCTTAGTTTGGTAATTCAAGTTTGGGCAAGGTCCGACAGGAGTCCAGAAAAGACACAGGCTTCTGGAGAAGCAAACCCCAGACAAAGAGTTTGTCCAGTACAATAGGGCAAGGAAGGTTTAGTTTGGGATTCCAAGTTTGGGCAAGGTCCGACAGGAAGCTGCAAGAGACACAAGTTTCCGGAGTAGCAAACCGCAGACGTAGAGCTTGTAAAGTACAATAGGGCAAGGAAGGCTGAGTTTGGGATTCCAACTTTGGACAAGGTCAGACAGGAGGACACAAGAGACGCAAGCTTCTGGAGGAGCAAACCCAAGACGTAGTTTGTCCAGTACAATACTGCAAGGAAGGCTTGGTTTGGGATTCCAAGTTTGGCCAAAGTCGGACAGGAGGATGCAAGAGACACAGGCTTCTGGGGGAGCAAACCCCAGACGTAGAGTTTGTCCTTTACAATAGGGCAAGGAAGGCTTAGTTTGAGATTCCTAATTTGGACAAGGTCTGATACGAGGCCACAAGAGACACAAGCTTCTGGAGGAGCAAACCCCAGACGTAGAGTTTGTCCAGTACTTTAGGGCAAAGTAGGCTTAGTTTGAGTTTCCTACTTTGGACAAGGTCCAACAGGAGGCCACAAGGACACAAGCTTCTGGAGGTGCAAAAATTAGATGTCGAGTTTATCCAGTACAATAGGGCAAGGAAGGCTTAGTTTGGGATTCCTAGTTTGGACAAGGTCCGACAGCAGGCCAAAAGAGACACAGGTTTCTGAAGGAGCAAACCCCAGACGCAGATTTTGTAGAGTACAATCGGGCAAGGAAGGCTTTTTTTGTGCTTCTTAGATTGGACAAGGTCCGACAGGAGGCCACAAGAGACACAGGCTTCTGGAGGAGGAAACCCCAGACGCAGAGTTTGTCCAGTACAATAGGGCAAGAAAGGCTAAGTTTGGGATTCCTAGTTTGGACAATGTCCGACTGGAGGCCACAAGAGGGACAAGCTTCAAGATGGGCAAACAACAGACGTAGAGTTTGTCCAGTATAATAGGGCAAGGAAGGCTGAGTTTGGGATTCCAAGTTTGAGCAAGATCCAATAGGAGTCCAGAAAAGACACAGGCTTCTGGCGGAGCAAACTCAAGATGAAAAGTTTGTCCAGTACAATAGCTCAAGGAAGACTTAGTTCGGGATTCCTAGTTTGGGCACGGTCTGACAGGAGGCCACAAGAGACCCAGGCTTCCGGAGGAGCAAACCCAAGACGTAGAGATTTTCGAGAACAATAGGTCAAGGAAGGCTTAGTTTGGGATTCCTAGTTTGGGCATGGTCTGACAGGCGGCCGCAAGAGACACAGGAGGAGCAAACCCCAGACGGAGAGTTTGCCCAGTACAATAGGGCAAGGAATGCTTAGTTTGGGATTTCAAGTTTAGACAAGGTCCGACAGGATGCCGCAAAAGACACAAGCTTTTGGAGAAGATAACCCCAGATGGACAGTTTGTCCAGTACAATAGGGCAAGGAATGCTTGGTTTGGGATTTCAAGTTTAGACAAGGTCCGACAGGAGGCCACAAGAGACACAAGCTTCTGGAGGAGGAAACCCCAGACGTAGGGTTTGTCCAGTACAATAGGGCAAGGAAGGCTTAGTTTATTATTCCAAGTTTGTACAAGGTTTGACAGGAGGCCAAAAGGACACAAGCTTCTGGAGGTGCAAAAATTTGATGTCGAGTTTGTCCAGTACAATAGGGCAAGGAAGGCTTAATTTGGGATTCCTAGTTTGGACAAGGTCTGACAGGAGGCCAAAAGAGACACAGGTTTCTGAAGGAGCAAACCCCAGACGCAGATTTTGTAGAGTACAATAGGGCAAGGAAGGCTTTTTTTTGCTTTTTAGATTGGACAAGGTCCGACAGGAGGCCAAAAGAGACAAAGGCTTCTGGAGGAGCAAACCCCAGACGCAGATTTTGTAGAGTACAATAGGGCAAGGAAGGCTTAGTTTGTGCTTCTTAGATTGGACAAGGTCCGACAGGAGGCCACAAGCTTCAAGATGGGCAAACAACAGACGTAGAGTTTGTCCAGTATAATAGGGCAAGGAAGGCTGAGTTTGGGATTCCAAGTTTGGGTAAGATAAGACAGGACTCCAGAAAAGATACAGGCTTCTGGCGGAGCAAACTCCAGACGAAAAGTTTGTCCAGTACAATAGCTCAAGGAAGGCTTAGTTCGGGATTCCTAGTTTGGGCACGGTCTGACAGGAGGCCACAAGGGACACAGGAGGAGCAAAACCCAGATGTAGAATTTGTCCAGTACCATAGGGCAAGGAAGGCTTAGTTTGGGATTCCAAGTTTGGAGAAGTTCCAACAGGAGGCCATAAGAGGCAAAGGCTTCTGGAGAAGCAAACCACAAACGGAGAGTTTGTCCAGTACCAACAGGAGGCCACAAGAGACACAAGCTTCTGGAGGAGCAAACCCCAGACGTAGGGTTTGTCCAGTACAATAGCTCAAGGAAGGCTTAGTTCGGGATTCCTTGTTTGGGCATGGTCTGACAGGCGGCCGCAAGAGACACTGGAGGAGCAAACCCCAGACAGAGAGTTTATCCAGTACAATAGGGCGAGGAATGCTTAGTTTGGGATTTCAAGTTTAGACAAGGTCCGACAGGATGCCGCAAGAGACACAAGCTTCTGGAGAAGATAACCCCAGATGGACAGTTTGTCCAGCACAATAGGTCAAGGAAGGCATAGTTTGGGATTCCAAATTTGGGCAAGGTCCGACAGGAGGTCACAAGAGACACAAGCTACTGGAGGAGCAAACCCCAGCCCTAGGGTTTGTCCAGTACAATAGGGCAAGGAAGGCTTAGTTTGTGATTCAAAGTTTGTACAAGGTTCAACAAGAGGCCACAAGAGACACAGGCTTCTGGAAGAGCCAACCCTAGACGCAGTTTGTCCAGTACAATAGGGCAAGGAAGGATTAGTTTGGTAATCCTAGTTTGGACAAGGTCCGACAGGGGGCCGCAAGAGGCACAAGCTTCGGAATGAGCAAACCCCTGACGTAGAGTTTACCCAGTACAATAGGGCAAGGAAGGCTTAGTTTGGGATTTTAATATGGACAAGGTCCGACAAGGAGCTGCAAGAGATACAAACTTCTGGAGAAGTAAACCCCAGACGCAGAGTTTGCCCAGTACAATAGGGCAAGGAATGCTTAGTCTGGGATTTCAAGTTTAGACAAGGTCCGACAGGATGCCGCAAGAGACACAAGTTTCGGGATGAGCAATGACCAGAAGTAGAGTTTGTCTAGTACAATAGGGCAAGGAAGGCTTAGTTTGGGATTCCTAGTTTGAACAAGGTCCGACAGGAGGCCACAAGAGACACAAGCTTCTGGAGGAGGAAACCCCAGACGTAGGGTTTGTCCAGTACAATAAGGCAAGGAAGGCTTCGTTTATTATTCCAAGTTTGTACAAGGTTTGACAGGAGGCCACAAGGACACAAGCTTCTGGAGGTGCAAAAATTAGATGTCGAGTTTGTCCAGTACAATAGGGCAAGGAAGGCTTACTTTGGGATTCCTAGTTTGGACAAGTTCCGACAGGAGACCAAAAGAGACACAGGCTTCTGGAGGAGCAAACCCCAGACGCAGATTTTGTAGAGTACAATAGGGCAAGGAAGGCTTAGTTTGTGCTTCTAAGATTGGACAAGGTCCGACAGGAGGCCACAAGCTTCAAGATAGGCAAACAACAGACGTAGAGTTTGTCCAGTATAATAGGGCAAGGAAGGCTGAGTTTGGGATTCCAAGTTTGGGTAAGATCAGACAGGAGTCCAGAAAAGACACAGGCTTCTGGCGGAGCAAACTCCAGACGAAAAGTTTGTCCAGTACAATTGCTCAAGGAAGGCTTAGTTCAGGATTCCTAGTTTGGGCACGGTCTGACAGGAGGCCACAAGAGACACAGGTTTCTGGGGGAGCAAACCCGAGATGTAGGGATTTTCAAGTACAATAGATCAAGGAAGGCTTAGTTTGGGATTCCTAGTTTGGGCATGGTCTGACAGGCGGCCGCAAGAGACACAGGAATAGCAAACCCCAGACGTAGAGTTTGTCCAGTACAATAGGGCAAGGAAGGCTTAGTTTGGTATTCTTAGTTTGGACAAGGTCCGACAGGGGGCCGCAAGAGGCACAAGCTTCAGAATGAGCAAACCCCAGACGTAGAGTTTACCCAGTACAATAGGGCAAGGAAGGCTTAGTTTGGGATTTTAATATGGACAAGGTCCGACAAGGGGCTGCAAGAGACACAAGCTTCTGGAGAAGTAAACCCCAGACGCAGAGTTTGCCCAGTACAATAGGGCAAGGAATGCTTAGTTTGGGATTTCAAGTTTAGACAAGGTCCGACCGGATGCCGCAAGAGACACAAGTTTCGGGATGAGCAATGACCAGAAGTAGAGTTTGTCCAGTACAATAGGGCAAGGAATGCTTGGTTTGGGATTTCAAGTTTAGACAAGGTCCGACAGGAGGCCACAAGAGACACAAGCTTCTGGAGGAGCAAACCCCAGACGTATGGTTTGTCCAGTACAATAGGGCAAGGAAGGCTTAGTTTATTATTCCAAGTTTGTACAAGGTTTGACAGGAGGCCACAAGGACACAAGCTTCTGGAGGTGCAAAAATTAGATGTCGAGTTTGTCCAGTACAACAGGGCAAGGAAGGCTTAGTTTGGGATTCCTAGTTTGGGCATGGTCTGACAGGCGGCCGCAAGAGACACAAGCTTCCGGAGTAGCAAACCGCAGACGTAGAGTACAATAGGAAAAGGTAGGCTTAGTTTGGGGTTCCTAGTTTGGGCACGGTCTGACAGGAGGCCACAAGAGACACAGGCTTCTGGAAGACCAAACCTCAGGAGTAGAGTGTGTCCAGAAAAGACAGGCTTCTGGAGGAGCAAACCCGAGACGTAGGGTTTTTCGAGTACAATAGTTCAAGGAAGGCTTATTTTGGGATTCCTAATTTGGGCATGGTCTGACAGGCGGGCAAAAGTGACATAGGAGGAGCAAACCCCAGACGTAGAATTTGTCCAGTACAATAGGGCAAGGAAGGCTTAGTTTGGGTTTTTAAGTTTGGACAAAATCCGACAGGAGGCCGTAAGAGGCAAAAGCTCCTGGTGAAGCAAACCTCAGACGGAGAGTTTGTCCAGTACCATAGAGCAAGGAATGCTTAGTTTGGGATTTCAAGTTTGGAAAAGGTCCGATAGGATGCCGAAAGAGACACAAGATTCTGGAGAAAATAACCCCGGTTGGACAGTTTTTCCAATAGGTCAAGGAAGGCTTAGTTTGTGATTCCAAGTTTGGGCATGGTCTGACAGGCGGCTACAAGAGACACAGGAGGAGCAAAACCCAGATGTACATTTTGTCCAGTACCATAGGGCAAGGAAGGCTTAGTTTGGGATTCCAAGTTTGGAGAAGGTCCGACAGGAGTCCAGAAAAGACACAGGCTTCTGGAGAAGCAAACCCCAGACAAAGAGTTTGTCCAGTACAATAGGGCAAGGAAGGTTTAGTTTGGGATTCCAAGTTTGGGCAAGGTCCGACAGGAGGCTGCAAGAGACACAAGTTTCCGGAGTAGCAAACCGCAGACGTAGAGCTTGAAAAGTACAATAGGGCAAGGAAGGCTGAGTTTGGGATTCCAACTTTGGACAAGGTCAGACAGGAGGACACAAGAGACACAAGCTTCTGGAGGAGCAAACCCAAGACGTAGTTTGTCCAGTAGAATACTGCAAGGAAGGCTTGGTATAGGATTCCAAGTTTGGCCAAAATCGGACAGGAGGATGCAAGAGACACAGGTTTCTGGGGGAGCAAACCCCAGACGTAGAGTTTGTCCTTTACAATAGGGCAAGGAAGGCTTAGTTTGAGATTCCTAATTTGGACAAGGTCTGATACGAGGCCACAAGAGACACAAGCTTCTGGAGGAGCAAACCCCAGACGTAGGGTTTGTCCAGTACAATAGGGCAAGGAAGGCTTAGTTTATTATTCCAAGTTTGTACAAGGTTTGACAGGAGGCCACAAGGACACAAGCTTCTGGAGGTGCAAAAATTAGATGTCGAGTTTGTCCAGTACAATAGGGCAAGGAAGGCTTAGTTTGTGCTTCTTAGATTGGACAAGGTCCGACAGGAGGCCACAAGAGACACATGCTTCTGGAGGGTCAAACCCCAGACCCAGAGTTTTTCCAGTACAATAGGGCAAGAAAGCCTAAGTTTGGGATTCCTAGTTTGGACAATGTCCGACTGGAGGCCACAAGAGGGACAAGCTTCAGGATGGGCAAACAACAGACATAGAGTTTGTCCAGTATAATAGGGCAAGGAAGGCTGAGTTTGGGATTCCAAGTTTGGGCAAGATCCGACAGGAGTCCAGAAAAGACACAGGCTTCTGGCGGAGCAAACTCCAGAGGAAAAGTTTGTCCTGTACAATAGCTCAAGGAAGGGTTAGTTCGGGATTCTGGAGGAGAAAACCCGAGACGTAGGGATTTTCGAGTACAATAGATCAAGGAAGGCTAAGTTTGGGATTCCTAGTTTGGGCATGGTCTGACAGGCGGCCGCAAGAGACACAGGAGGAGCAAACCCCAGACATAGAGTTTGTCCACTACAATAGGGCAAGGGAGGCTTAGATTGGGTTGTTAAGTTTGGACAAGGTCCGACAGGAGGCTGTAAGAGGCAAAACTTTCTGGAGAAGCAAACCTCAGACGGAGAGTTTGTCCAGTACATTAGGGCAAGGAATGCTTAGTTTGGGATTTCAAGTTTAGACAAGGTCCGACAGGATGCCGCAAGAGACACAAGCTTCTGGAGAAGATAACCCCAGATGGACAGTTTGTCCAGTACAATAGGTCAAGGAAGGCTTAGTTCTGGATTCGTAGTTTGGCCACGGTCTGAAAGGAGGCCACAAGAGACACAGGCTTCTGGAGGAGCAAACCCGAGACGTAGGGATTTTCGAGTACAATAGATCAAGGAAGGCTTAGTTTGGGATTCCTAGTTTGGGCATGGTCTGACAAGCGGCCGCAAGAGACACAGGAGGAGCCAACCCCAGACGTAGAGTTTGTCCAGTACAATAGGGCAAGGAATGTGTATCGTGGGATTTTAATTTGGACAAGGAAGGTCTGAGAAGAGTCCGCAAGAGACAAAACATTCTAGAGAAGCAACCCCCAGACGGAGAGTTTGTCCAGTACCATAGGGCAAGGAAGGCTTAGTTTGGGATGCCTACTTTGGACAAGTTCCAACAGGAGGCCGCAGGAAACACAAACTTCTGGAGGGGTAAACCCAGACATAGAGTTTGTCCAGTACAGTAGGTCAAGGAAGGCTTAGTTTATTATTCCAAGTTTGTACAAGGTTTGACAGGAGGCCACAAGGACACAAGCTTCTGGAGGTGCAAAAATTAGATGTCGAGTTTGTCCAGTACAATAGGGCAAGGAAGGCTTATTTTGGGATTCCTAGTTTGGACAAGGTCCGACAGGAGGCCAAAAGAGGTACAAGCTTTGGGAGGAGCAATAACCAGACATAGAGTTTGTCCAGTACAATAGGGCAAGGAAGGCTTACTTTGGGATTTTTAGTTTGGACAAGGTCCGACAGGAGGCCGAAAGAGACAAAAGCTTTGGGAGTAGCAAACCTCGGATGGAGAGTTTGTCCAGTACCATAGGGCAAGGGAGACTTAGTTTGGGATTGCAAGATTGGACAAGGTCCGACAGGAGGCCATAAGAGGCACAAGTTTCTGGAGGGGCAAATCCCAGACGTAGAGTTTGTCCAGTACAATATGGCAAGGAAGGCTTTGTTTGGGTTTCCTACTTTTGACAAGGTCCGACAGGAGGCCACAAGGACACAAGCTTCTGAAGGTGCAAAAATTAGATGTTGAGTTTGTCCAGTACAATAGGTCAAGGAAGGCTTTGTTTGGGATTCCTAGTTTGGACAAGGTCCAAGAGGAGGCCACAAGAGACACAAGCTCCTGGAGGAGCAAATCTCAGATGTAGATTTTGTAAAGTACAATAGGGCAAGGAAGGTTCAGTTTGAGATTCCTAGTTTGGGCAAGGTCCGACAGGGGGCCACAAGAGACACAGGCATCTCGAGGAGCCAACCCCAGACGTAGAGTTTGTCCAGTACAATAGGGCAAGGAATGTGTATCGTGGCATTTTAATTTGGACAAGGAAGGTCCGAGAAGAGGCCGCAAGAGACAAAACATTCTGGAGAAACAACCCCCAGACGGAGAGTTTGTCCAGTACCATAGGGAAAGGAAGGCTTTGTTTGGGATGCCTACGTTGGACAAGTTCCAACAGGAGGCCGCAGGAGACACAAACTTGTGGAGGGGTAAACCCCAGACACAGCATTTGTCCAGTACAGTAGGTCAAGGAAGGCATAGATTGGGATTCCTAGTTTGGGGAAGGTCCAACAGGAGGCCGCAAGAGACACAAGCTCCTGGAGGAGCATATCCCAGATGTAGATTTTTTAAAGTACAATAGGGCAAGGAAGGTTCAGTTTGGGATTCCTAGTTTGGGCAAGGTCCGACAGGGGGCCGCAAAGACCCAGGCATCTCGAGGAGCCAACCCCAGACGTAGAGTTTGTCCAGTACAATAGGGCAAGGAATGTGTATCATGGGATTTTAATTTGGACAAGGAAGGTCCGAGAAGAGGCCGCAAGAGACAAAACATTCTGGAGAAGCAACCCCCAGACGGAGAGTTTGTCCAGTACCATAGGGCAAGGAAGGCTTAGTTTGGGATGCCTACTTTGGACAAGTTCCAACAGGAGGCCGCAGGAGACACAAACTTCTGGAGGGGTAAACCCCAGACATAGAGTTTGTCCAGTACAGTAGGTCAAGGAAGGCATAGATTGGGATTCCTAGTTTGGACAAGGTCCGACAGGAGCCCCCAAGAGACACAAGTATCTGGAGGAGCAAACCCCAGACATATAGTTTGACCAGTACAATAGGGCAAGGAAGACTTTGTTTGGGATTTCATGTTTGGACAAGCTCCGACAGGACGCCACAAGAGGCACAGGCTTCTGGAGGAGAAAACTAAAGACAAAAAGTTTGTTGCGTACAATAGGGCAAGGAAGGCTTAGTTTGTGCTTCCTTGTTTGGGCAGTGTCCGACAGGAGGCCAAAAGAGGCACAAGCTTCAGGAGGAGCAATAACCAGACATAGAGTTTGTCCAGTACAATAGGGCAAGGAAGGCTTACTTTGGGCAAGGGAGACTTAGTTTGGAATTTCACGTTTGGAAGAGGTCCGAAAGGAGGCAACAGGAGACACCGGCTTCTGGAGGAGAAAACCCGAGACGTAGAGTTTGACCAGTACAATAGGGCAAGGAACACTTATTTTGGGATTTCAATATTGGACAAGGCCCGACAGGAGGCCATAAGAGGCACAAATTTCTGGAGGGACAAACCCCAGACGTAGAGTTTGTCAAGTACAATAGGGCAAGGGAGGCTGAGTTTGGGATTCCAACTTTGGACAAGGTCAGACAGGAGGCCACAAGCGACGCAAGCTTCTAGAGGAGCAAACCGCAGACGTAGTTTGTCCAGTACAATAGTGCAAGGAAGACTTAGTTTGGGATTCCAAGTTTGGCCAAAGTCGGACAGGAGGCTGGAAGAGACACAGGCTTCTAGGGGAGCAAACCCCAGACGTTGAATTTGTCCAGTACAATAGGGCAAGGAATGTTTAGTTTGGAATTTCACGTTTGGACAAGGTCCGAAAGGAGGCCACAGGAGACACCGGCTTCTGGAGGAGAAAACCTGAAATGTAGAGTTTGACTAGTACAATAGGGCAAGGAACACTTAGTTTGGGATTGCAAGATTGGACAAGGTCCGACAGGAGGCCATAAGAGGCACAAGTTTCTGGAGGGGCAAATCCCAGACGTAGAGTTTGTCCAGTACAATAGGGCAAGGAAGGCTTTGTTTGGGTTTCCTACTTTTGACAAGGTCCGACAGGAGGCCACAAGGACACAAGCTTCTGAAGGTGCAAAAATTAGATGTTGAGTTTGTCCAGTACAATAGGTCAAGGAAGGCTTAGTTTGGGATTCCTAGTTTGGACAAGGTCCAAGAGGAGGCCACAAGAGACACAAGCGCCTGGAGGAGCAAATCTCAGATGTAGATTTTGTAAAGTACAATAGGGCAAGGAAGGTTTAGTTTGGGATTCCTAGTTTGGGCAAGGTCCGACAGCATGCCACAAGAGACGCAAGCTTCTGGAGTAGCAAACCTCAGACGTAGAGCTTGTAAAGTACAATAGGGCAAGGAAGGCTGAGTTTGGGATTCCAACTTTGGACAAGGTCAGACAGGAGGCCACAAGAGACGCAAGCTTCTAGAGGAGCAAACCGCAGATGTAGTTTGTCCAGTACAATAGTGCAAGGAAGACTTAGTTTGGGATTCCAAGTTTGGCCAAAGTCGGACAGGAGGCTGAAAGAGACACAGGCTTCTGGGGGAGCAAACCCCAGACGTTGAATTTGTCCAGTACAATAGGGCAAGGAATGTTTAGTTTGGAATTTCACGTTTGGACAAGGTCTGAAAGGAGGCCACAGGAGACACCGGCTTCTGGAGGAGAAAACCTGAGATGTAGAGTTTGACCAGTACAATAGGGCAAGGAACACTTAGTTTGGGATTGCAAGACTGGACAAGGTCCGACAGGAGGCCATAAGAGGCACAAGTTTCTGGAGGGGCAAATCCCAGACGTAGGGTTTGTCCAGTACAATAGGGCAAGGAAGGCTTAGTTTGGGTTTCCTACTTTTGACAAGGTCCGACAGGAGGCCAAAAGGACACAAGGTTCTGGAGGTGCCAAAATTAGATGTTGAGTTTGTCCAGTACAATAGGTCAAGGAAGGCTTAGTTTGGGATTCCTAGTTTGGACAAGGTCCGAGAGGAGGCCACAAGAGACGCAAGCTTCTAGAGGAGCAAACCGCAGACGTAGTTTGTCCAGTACAATAGTGCAAGGAAGACTTAGTTTGGGATTCCAAGTTTGGCCAAAGTCGGACAGGAGGCTGAAAGAGACACAGGCTTCTGGTAGGCCTGTTTGATCAAGAAAAAATTTGTTTCTAAAATCGATTTGTAATTGGGGTGTTTTTTTGTTTCGATATTTAAAATATTTACAAAACTTTCCAAAAAAATGTTTTGTTATTTACGAAATTTCGTAAATATTTACAAAACATTTTGTAAGTGTGAATGTTGCAGTAATGGTCACCTTGATTAGCATTGAATGGCTTTCATTTCTCCCACCCTGGACATTCCATAGATAAACTCCATTTGCCTAGTTTCCAACAGACCTCTGAGGATGCCTGCCATAGATGTGGGCAAAATGTCAGGAGAGAATGCTTCTGGAACATGGTCATACACTCATACAGCCCTGAAAACTCACAGCAAAAGAGCCTGGATGGATGCAGCCTTCAATTTGTGGCAATCAGATGGTATTGTTGGTCTCATCTCAGGCGGGCCACGGAGGCAGAGCCGGCGCTGCAGGAATCCCCTCCCCGGCTCCTGCGCTCCGGCTCCTGCGCCCTCCTCTTCCTCCTCCTCCTCCCAGCTGTGTTGCAGGAAGCCGATTGGATGGCGCGCGGAGGCCGGTTGTAAGGGTGAGCGCGCGCGCGCCATCCAGTCGGCTCCGGCTCCTGCGCCCTCCTCCTCCTCCTCCTCCTCCTCCTCCTCCTCCCAGCTGTGCCAGGAGGAGGAGGAGGAGGGCGCAGGAGCCGGAGCCGATTGGATGGCGCGCGCACGCTCACCCTTACAACCGGCCTCTGCGCGCCATCCAATCGGCTCCGGCTCCTGCGCCCTCCTCCTCCTCCTCCTCCTGGCACTTCCTGGCTGCAACACAGCTGGGAGGAGGAGGAGGAGGAGGAGGAGGGCGCAGGAGCCGGAGCCGATTGGATGGCGTGCGGAGGCCGGTTGTAAGGGTGAGCGCGCGCGGGCCGGGCGCCCAACAGGCAGGGGCGGTGCTTGGCTCACTGGGTGTGCGCTCGCGCCGCCCCTTCGCCCCGCCCGCCCCATTTACTGCTGGGGTGCTTGGGAGCGCCGGATTGGCTCCCAGGCACCAGCAGCACTCAGCAGCCTCCATCCCATTAACGACACGAGCTGAAGCTCGTAAAATATATGGGGCTGCTGTTTCGATATTTTTAAACCCTTCCGGGTTTAAAAATGTGTTTTGAAATCGCGTCGGATGTGGTAAAAATAACGAATTAATAACGAAATAACGAATTAACGAACGAAACCGCACAGGCCTAGCTTCTGGGGGAGCAAACCCCAGACGTTGAATTTGTCCAGTACAATAGGACAAGGAATGTTTAGTTTGGAATTTCATGTTTGGACAAGGTCTGAAAGGAGGCCACAGGAGACACCGGCTTCTGGAGGAGAAAACCTGAGATGTAGAGTTTCACCAGTACAATAGGGCAAGGAAGACTTTGTTTGGGATTCCTAGTTTGGACAAGGTCCGACAGGAGGCCAAAAGAAACACAAGCTTCTGGAGGAGCAAACTCCAGACGTTGAGTTTGTCCAGTACAATAGGGCAAGGAATGTTTAGTTTGGGATTCCTAGGTTGGGCAAGGTCCAACAGAAGGCCACAAGGCGCACAAGCTTCTGCAGGAGCAAACCCCACACGTAGAGTTTGTCCAATACAATAGGGCAAGGAAGGCTTAGTTTGCGATTCCAAGTTTGGAAAAGGTCCGACAGGAGGCCAAAAGAGACACAAGTTTCTGGAGGAGCAAAAACCAGATGTAGAGTTTGTCCAGTACAATAGGGCAAGGAAGGCTTAGTTTGTGATTCCTAGTTTGGACAAGGTCCGACAGGAGGCCACAAGGACACAAGCTTCTGGGGGAGCATAAACCAGACGTACAGTTTGTCCAGTACAATAGGGAAGGAAGGCTCAGTTTGTGATTCCTAGTTTGGACAAGGTCCGACAGGAGGCCAAAAGAGACACAACCTTCTGGAGGAGTAAACACCAGAAATAGAGTTTGTCCAGTACAATAGGGGAAGGAAGGCTTAGTTTGGGATTCCTAGTTTTGGCAAGATCTGACAGGAGGCCTCAAGAGACACAAGTTTCTGGAGGAGCAAACCCCAGACATAGAGTTTGTCCAGTACAATAGGGCAAGGAATGCTTAGTTTGGGATTCCTAGTTTGAACATGGTCTGTCATGAGGCCACAAGAGACACAACCTTCCGGAAGAGCAAAACCCAGGCATAGAGTTTGTCCAGTACAATAGGGTAAGGAAGGCTTAGTTTGGGATTCCTAGTTTGGACTAGGAACAACATAAGTCCACAAAAGATACAAGCTTCTGGAGTTGCAAACCCCAGATGTACAGTTTGTCTAATATAAGAGGGCATGGAAGGCTTCGTTTGGGATACTTAGTTTGGACACGGTCCGACAGGGGGCCGCAAGAATCACAAGCTTCTGGAGGAGCAAACCTCAGGCGTAGAGTTTGTCCAGTACAATAGGGCAAGGAAGTCTAGTTTGATATATTTTTGAGATTTTTGAGATAAAAAAGAATACAGCCAATACAATAAAACAAACAGACTGCTCAATAATTGAAGACTACATCGAAAACAGGTCCAAGCACATGTAATGTAAAAGAAAAGGTAATAAAACCTCATAAGGTTGAAAATATTGAAAAGGATTGACATAAAGACAATATACGGGCAGAGCCGGAAGGAGGTCCAATTTTTTGTGGATTTGTGTTTTTTTTTTTTTATGTGAAAATTCTTTTTGTAACTTTTTACTCATTTTTTCTTCTTTTTTGTATTTTTTTTCTCTTTTTTGAGGTTGTTGTTGTTATGTGCATTTATAACTTTCCTACTTTCCTATATTCTTTATATTATTCACCCTCTTTCGTTCATGATAATTCAATAAAAAAATTATGCAAAAAAAAGATATTTAGTTTGGACAATGTCCTACAGGAGGCCACAAGACACACGCTTCTGGAGGAGCAAACCCCAGACATAGAGTTTGTCCAGTACAAAAGGGCAAGGAAGGCTTAGTTTGGAATTCCTAATTTGGACAAGGTCCCACAGGAGGCCACAAGAGACACAGGCTTCTGGAGGAGCAAACCCCAGATGCAGAATTTGTTGAGTACAATAGGGCAAGGAAGGCTTAGTTTGGGATTCGTGGTTTGGAAAAGGTTTGACAGGAGGCCACAAGAGATACAAGCTTCGGGAGGAGCAATAACCACACGTAGAGTTCGTCCACTACAATAGGGCGAGGAAGGCTTACTTTGGGATTCCTGGTTTGGGCAAGGTCCGACAGGAGGCCACATGAGACACAAGCTTCTGCAGGAGCAAACCCAGACGTAGAGATTGTCCAGTACAATAGGGCAAGGAAGGCTTACTTTGGGATTTCAAGTTTGGACAAGGACCGACAGGACGCCATAAGAGGCACAAGTTTCTGGAAGGGCAAACCCCAGATGTACCGTTTGTCCAGTACAATAGGGCAAGGAAGTTTTAGTTTGGGATTCCAACTTTGGACAAGGTCAGAAAGGAGGCCACAAGAGACAGAAGCTTCTGGAGGAGCAAACCCCAGACGTAGTTTGTCCAATACAATAGTGCAAGGAAGGCTTAGTTTGGGATTCCTGTTTTGGAAAAGGTTCAACAGGAGGCCACAAGAGACACAAGCTTCTGGAGGAGCAAACCCCAAACGTAAAGAGTGTCTAGTACAATAGGGCAAGGAAAGCTTACTTTGGGATTTTTAGTTTGGACAAGGTGCAACAGGAGGCCGCAAGAGACACAAGTTTCCGGAGGTGCAAACCCCAGATGTATAGTTTTTTCAGTACAATAGGGCAAGGAAGGTTTCGTTTGGTATTCCTAGTTTGGACAGGGTCCAACAGGAAGCTACAAGAGACACAAGCTTCTGGAAGAGCAAACCCCAGATCAACAGTTTGCCCAATACAATAGGGCAACGAAAGCTTAGTTTGGGATACTTAGTTTGGACAAGGTCTGACAGGAGGCTGCAAGAGTAGCAAACCCCAGACATAGAGTTTATAAAGTACAATAGGGCAAGGAAGGCTGGGTTTGGGATTCCAACTTTGGACATGGTCAGACAGGAGGCCACAAGAGACACAACCTTCTGGAGGAGCAAATCCCAGAAGTAGTTTGTGCAGTACAATAGTGCAAGGAAGGCTTAGTTTGGGATTCCAAGTTTGGGCAAGGTCTAATAGGAGGCCACAAGGACACAAGTTGCTGGAGGAGGAAACCCCAGATGTAGAGTTTGTCCAATACAATAGGGCAAGGAAGGCTTAGTTTGCGATTCCAGGTTTTGGCAAGGTCCGACAGGAGGCCACAAGGACACAAGCTGCTGGAGGAGCAAACCCCAGATGTAGAGTTTCTCCAGTACAATAGGGCAAGGAAGGCTTAGTTTGGGTTTCCTACTTTGGAGAAGGTCCCACAAGAGACACAAGCTTCTGATGGAACAAACCCCAGATGTAGAGCTTGTGCAATACAATAGGGCAAGGAAGGCTTAGTTTGGGTTTCCTACTTTTGACATGGTCCGACTGGAGGCCACAAGGACACAAGCTCCTGGAGGAGCTAAAACCAGATGTAGAATTTGTTCAGTACAATAGGGCAAGGAAGGCTAAGTATGGAATTACTAGTTTGGACAAGGTCTGACAGAAGGCCACAAGGACACAAGCTTCTGGAGGAACAAACCCCAGACATAGAGTCTGTCCAGTACAATAGGGCAAGGAAGGCTTACTTTGGGATTCCTAGTTTGGACAAGGTCCAACAGGAGGACAAAAGAGACACAAGCTTCTGGAGGAGCAAAAACCAGATGTAGAGTTTGTCCCGCACAATAAGGCAAGGAAGGCTTAGTTTGTGATTCCTAGATTGGACAAGGTCCGACAGGAGGCCAAAAGAGACACAAGTTTCTGGAGGAGCAAAAACCAGATGTAGAGTTGGTCCAGTACAATAGGGCAAGGAAGGCTTAGTTTTTTATTCCTAGATTGGACAAGGTCTGACAGGAGGCCATAAGGACACAACCCCCTGGAGGAGCAAAAACCAGACTTAGAATTTGTCCAGTACAATAGGGAAGGAAGGCTCAGTTTGTGATTCCAAGTTTGTACAAGGTCCAACAGGAGGCCGCAAGAAACACCTGCTTCTGGAGGAGTGAACCTCAGAGGTAGATTTTGTCCAGTACAATAGGGCAAGGAATGTTTAATTTGGGATTCCTACTTTAAACAATATCCAACAGGAGTGCGAAAGGGACACAAGCTTCTGGAGGAACAAACGCCACACGTAGAGTTTGTCCAATATGATAGGGCAAGGAAGGCTTAGTTTGGGATTCCTAGATTGGACAAGGTCCGACAGGAAGCCATAAGAGGCAAAGGCTTCTGGAGGAGCAAAATCAGACGTAGAATTTGTCCAGTACAATAGAGCAAGGAGGGTTTTGTTTGGTATTCCTAGTTTGGACAAGGTCCGACAGGAGGCCACATGAGACACAAGCTTCTGGAAGAGCAAACCCCAGATCAACAGTTTGCCCAATACAATAGGGCAAGGACAGCTTAGTTTGGGATAGTTAGTTTGGACAAGGTCCGACAGGAGGCGACAAGAGACACATGCTTCCGGAGTAGCAAACCCTAGACATAGAGTTTGTAAAGTACAATAGGGCAAGGAAGGCTGAGTTTGAGATTCCAACTTTGGGCAAAGTCAAACAGGAAGCCACAAGAGACACAGGCTTCTGTTTGTCCTTTTCAATAGGGTAAGGAAGGCTTAGTTTGAGATTCCTAATTTGGACAAGGTCCGATACGAGGCCACAAGAGACACAAGATTCTGGAGGAGCAAACCCCAGACGTAGAGTTTGTCCAGTACAATAGGGCAAGGAAGGCTTAGTTTGGGTTTCCTACTTTGGACAAGGTCCGACAGGAGGCCAAAAGAAACACAAGCTTCTGGAGGAGCAAAAATTACATGTTGAGTTTGTCCAGTACAATAAGGCAAGGAAAGCTTAGTCTGGGATTATTAGTTTGGACAAAGTCCAACAGAAGGCCACAAGAGTCACAAGCTACTGAAGGAGCAATCCCCACAGGTAGAGTTTGTCCAAGGAAGGCTTAGTTTGGGATTCCAAGTTTGGGCAACGTCTGACAGGAGGCCGCAATAGACTCAAGCTTCAGGAAAAGCAAACCCCAGACATAGAGTTTGTCCAGTACAATAGGGCAAGGAAGGCTAAGTTTGGGATTCCCAGTTTGGACCAGGTCCGACAGGAAGCCAGAAGAGGCAAAGGCTTCTGGAGGAGCAAAACCAGATGTAGAATTTGTCCAGTACAATAGGGCAAGGAATGCTTAGTTTGGAATTTCTAGTTTGGGCAAGGTCCGACAAGAGGCCGCAAGAGACACAAGCTTCTGGAGGTGCAAACCCCAGACATATAGTTTGTCCAGTAATAGGGCAAGGAAGGTTTCGTTTGGTATTCCTAGTTTGGACAAGGTCCGAGAGGAGGCCACAAGAGACACAAACTTCTGGACGAGCAAACCCCAGACAAAGAATTTGTCCAGTACAATAGAGCAAGGAATGCTTAGTTTGAAAATCCTAATTTGGACAAGGTCCGACAGGAGGCTGCGAGAGATACATGTTTTTGTAGGAGCAAATCCCAGGTGTAGAATTTGTCCAATACAATAGGGCAAGGAAGGCTTAGTTTGGGATTCCTAGTTTTGGCGATGTCCGACAGGACACCAAAAGTGACACAAGCTTCTGTAGGAGAAAACCCCAGACGTACGGTTTGTGTAATATAATAGGACAAGGAAGGCTAAGTTTGGGATACTTACTTTGGACAAGGTCCAACAGGAGGCCACAAGAGACACAAGCTTCCGGAGTAGTAATCCCCAGAAGTAGAGTTTATCCAGTACAATAGGGTAAGGAACGCTTATTTTGGGACTCCTAGTTTGGACAAGGTCCGACATGAGGCCACAAGAGACAAAAGCATCTGGAGGAGCCAACACCAGACGTAAAGTTTGTCCAGTACAATAGGGCAAGGAAGGTTTAGTTTGGTATTCCTAGTTTGGGCAAGTTTGTCAGGAAGCCGCGAGAGATATAAGCTTTTGGAGGAGCAAACCCCAGGCATAGAGTTTGTCCAGCACAATAAGGCAAGGAATGTTTAGTTTGGGATTCCTAGTTTGGGCTAGGTCCAACAGAAGGCCACAAGAGGCACAAGCTTCTGGAGGAGCAAACCCCAGATGTAGAGTTTGTCCAGTACAATAGGGCAAGGAAGGCTTAGTTTGGAATTCCTAGTTTGGACAAGGTCCCACAGGAGGCCACAAGAGACACAAGCTTCTGGTGGAACAAACCCAGATGTAGAGCTTGGCAATACAATAGGGCAAGGAAGGCTTAGTTTGGGATTCCTAGTTTGGACAAGGTCCGACAGGAGGCCACAAGGACACAAGCTCCTGGAGGAGCAAAAACCAGACGTAGAATTTGTTCAGTACAATAGGGCAAGGAAGGCTTAGTTTGTGATTCCTAGTTTGGACAAGGTCCAACAGGAGGCCAAAAGAGACACAAGCTTCTGGAGGTGCAAACCCCAGACGTACGGTTTGTGTAATATAATAGGACAAGGAAGGCTTAGTTTGGGATACTTACTTCAGACAAGGTCTGACAAGAGGCCGCAAGAAATACAAGCTTCTGGAGGAGCAAACCCCAGAGGTAGAATTTGTCCAGAACAATAGGGCTAGGAAGTCTTAGTTTGTACTTCCTAATTTGGACGAGCTCCAGCAAAGGATCACCGCCTTGTTGTGGTGCTGGAACTTGAGCACCTCAATGATGTCATGAGCGAAACCGTGAAGGGTCACCCAAGACGGGACGGTCGTGGCAGAGAGGTCAGACCAAGCGTGATCCCTGGGGAAGGCAACGGCAAACCACCCCAGTATCCTTGCCAAGAAAACTATATGGACCAGTACAACCAGAGATATGTCGGTATGCCATTGGAAGATGGGACTTCCAGGTCGGAAGATGGCCAAAATGCTACTGGCGAGGAGCAGAGGATAAGTTCAACTAGCCCCAGATGTGATGACGCACTAGCTCAAAGCCGAAAGGAAGGCTAGTGGCCGACGGTACTGGAGGTGAACGATGAATCCGATGCTCTAAAGATCAACACACCATAGGAACCTGGAATGTAAGATCTATGAGCCAGGGCAAATTGGATGTTGTTATTGGCGAGATGTCAAGACTAAAGATAGACATTCTGGGGGTCAGCGAACTGAAATGGACTGGAATGGGCCACTTCACATCAGATGACCACCAGATCTACTACTGCGGACAAGAAGAACAACGAAAAAATGGAGTAGCCTTCATAATTAATAAGAAATTTGCTAAAGCAGTGCTTGGATACAACCCAAAAAATGACAGAATGATCTCAATTCAAGTGCAAGAAAAGCCTTTCAACATCACAGTGATCCAAATATACGCCCCAACCACAGCTGCTGAAGAAGCAGAAGTAGATCAGTTCTATGAGGACCTACAGGACTTACTGGATAATACACCAAACAGAGACATTATTTTCATTACAGGAGACTTGAATGCCAAGGTGGGATGTCAAATGACAACTGGGATCACAGGCAAGCATGGTCTGGGAGAACAAAATGAAGCGGGACGCAGGCTGAAAGAATTTTGCCAGGAAAACTCGCTGTGTATAACAAACACTCTCTTCCAACAACCTAAAAGACGGCTTTATACATGGACTTCACCAGATGGTCAGCACCAAAATCAGATTGACTAAACCGCATTGAGTCGCCGATTTAGGCTGAAAAATGCGGTATAGAAATAAAGCAAATAAAAATAAATAAATAAATAAATAAATAAATACATCCTTTGCAGCCAAAGGTGGCAGACATCCATCCAGTCGGTGAAAACAAGACCTGGGGCTGACTGTAGCTCAGATCACGAACTTCTTATTGCACAATCTATATCTATCTATATCTATATCTATATCTATATCTATATCTATCTATATCTATATCTATATATATAATAAAAGTCAAAACTTGTATGCGGAGGGCAAAAGTGTGGCGGTGTATGTGCTCGCTTTCTGATTGGCTGCCACAGTGGTCTCTGATTGGCCAGCCTGAAAGTTCAAAGATTCCGATTGGCTGGGCAGCGGTGCTATTTGCATATGGTCTCTGATTGGCCAGCTTCAAGAGGAGCCCCTGGTGGAGAAAAGAGTTCATGACAGAAACGGAGTCATGAGAAGGAAATTTGCATATGGTCTCTGATTGGCCAGCCTCAATTCCAAGATTCCGAGATGACAAAGAGAGGAAAGGAAAAGGCCAGAGGGGGCTGAGTCAGAAAAATACCAATACAGACCACACTTGGCATACAGAGCCTGCAAGACCAACTCGACATCCTACTGCAACCATGGATGATGGGACTTGCAGTACCATCACTCACATTCTGAGACAGCTGTTAACCTCATCGAATGACTGATCAGGACCAAACTTGCCACATAGACCTCTCATGACCCACCTTATGTCCTGGTGTGGTTTGGACGAAAATGGACCATGGATTATGGGACTTGCAGTACCTTTGCTCAATTCCTGAAACCACTGCAACCCTCATCCAATTACCGATAAAGACCAAACTTGGCACACTGAGTCTCCATGATGCACTTTACATCCTGGTGCAGTTTGGAGGAGGATGCACCATGGACGATGGGACTTGCAATACCTGCACTCCCTTCCTAAGACCATTACAACTGCCAACAATGATGGATCAGGACCACGATTTACACAGAAAGCCCGCATGACCCACTCTACATCCTGGTGCGGATTGGAAGAATTTGACATTGGATGATGGGACTTGCAGTCACTTCACTCACTTCCTGAGACCACTGAGACCCTTACCAATGACTGATCAAGACCAAACTTGGCCATTTGGGTCCCCATTACCCACTCTACATCCTGGTGCACTTTCGAGGAGGACAGACCATGGATGATGGGACTTCAAGTACCTCCACTCCCTTCCCAAGACTGCTGCAACCCTTACTAATGTCCGATCATCCTGGTGCTGTTTGGAGGAGTACGGACAATGGATGATGGGACTTGCAGTACTTTCACTCACTTCCTGAAACCACAGTGACATTCATCCAAATACCAATAAAGACCAAACTTGGCACAGAGAGCCCCGATGGCCAACTCAACATTCTGGTGATGTTTGAGGGAGACTATGGATGATGGGACTTGCAGTACCTTAACTCACTTTCTGAGACCGCTGTGACCCTCATCCAATGACTGATCAAGACCAAACTTAGCACACAGAGCCCCCATGACCCTCTCTCCATCCTGGTGCACTTTCGAGGAGGACAGACCATGGATGATGGGACTTCAAGTACCTCCACTCCCTCCACTCCCTTCCCAAGACTGCTGCAACCCTTACTAATGTCCGATCAAGACCAAACTTGGCACACAGAGCCACCTTGACCCACTCTACATCCCGATGCTGTTTGGAGGAGGACGGACAATGGATGATGGGACTTCAAGTTCCTTCACTCACTTCCTGAAAACAATGCAGCCGTTATCCAATGACCAATAAAGACCAAATTTGGCATACAGAACCGCCATTACCCACTTTCTCTAATAACCCGGGCAGCGCCGGGTCCCCAAGCTAGTATATAATAAAAGTCAAAACTTGTATGCGGCGGATGTGTGGCGGTGTATGTGCCGGCTTTCTGATTGGCCAGCCTGAAAGTTCCACGATTTTGATTGGCTGCTGCTGTGGTGCTATTTGCATATGGTCCCTGATTGGCCTGCTTCAACAGGAGCCCCTGGTGGAGAAAAGGGTTCATGACAGGAATGGGGACATGACAGAAGGAAATTTGCATTTGGTCTCTGATTGGCCAGCCTCAATTCCAAGATTCTGAATGGCTGCCGCAGTGGTGCTATTTGCATATGCTCCCTGATTGGCCTGCTTCAACAGGAGCCCCTGGTGGAGAAAAGGGTTCATGACAGAAACAGGGACATGACAGAAGGAAATTTGCATTTGGTCTCTGATTGGCCAACCTCAATTCCAAGGTTCCGAGATGACAAAGAGGAAAGGAAAAGGCCAGGGGAGGCTGGGTCAGAAAATTACCAATACAGAGCCCACAAGACCCACTCGACATCCTACTGCAGTTTGGAGGAGGCTGCTGTTAACCTCATCCAATGACTGATCAGGACCAAACTTGGCACATAGACCTCTCATGACCCACTTTACGTCCTGGTGTGTTTTGGCCAGGGATGGACCATGGATTATGGGACTTGCAGTACCTTTGCTCAATTCCTGCAACCCTCATCCAATTACCGATAAAGACCAAACTTGGCACACTGAGTCTCCATGATGCACTCTACATCCTGGTGCGGTTTGGGGGAGGATGCACCATGGACGATGGGACTTGCAATATCTGCACTCCCTTCCTGAGACCATTACAACTGCCAACAGTGATGGATCAGGATCACAATTCGCACAGAGAGCCCGCATGATCCACTCTACATCCTGGTGTGGTTTGGAAAAATTTGGAAATGGATGATGGGACTTGCAGTCACTTCACTCACTTCCTGAGACCACCAAGACCCTCACCAATGACCGATCAAGACCAAATTTGGCACACAGAGTTCCCATGATGCACTCTACATCCTGGTACACTTTCAAGGAGGACAGACCATGGATGATGGGACTTGAAGTACCTCCACTCCCTTCCCAAGACTGCTGCAACCCTCATTTAATGTCCAATCAAGACCAAACTTGGCACACAGAGCCCCCATGACCCACTCTACATCTTGATGCTGTTTGGAGGAAGGTTGACCATGGATTACGGGACTTGCAGTACCTTTACTCATTTACTGAAACCACTGCGACCCTAATCCAATGACTGATAAAGACCAAACTTAGCACACAGAGCCCCCATGGATGATGGGACTTCAAGTACCTTCACTCACTTCCTGTAAACAATGCCACCGTCATCCAATGACCAATAAAGACCAAACTTGGCATACAGAAGCGCCATTACCCACTTTCTCTAATAACCCCGGGCAGCGCCGGGTCCCCAAGCTAGTATATAATAAAGAAGAGTGTTTGTATCGGACAGAGGAAGGGCGGAAGAAGGGCGGACGGTGTATGTGGCAGCGTTCTGATTGGCTGCCACTGTGGTGCTATTTGCATATGGTCTCTGATTGGCAAGCTTCAATTGGAACCCCTGGTGGAGAAGAGGGTTCATGGCAGAAACGGGGCATGACAGAAGGAAATTTGCATATGGTCTCTGATTGGCCAGCCTCAAATGCAAGATTCCGAGATGAGAAAGAGAGGAAAGGAAAGGCCGGGGGCTGGGTCAGAACACTACCAATACAGACCGAAATAGGCACACAGAGCCCCCATCACCCACTCTACATCCTACTGCAGTTTGGAGGAATATGAACCATGGATGATGGGACTTGCAGTATCATCACTCCCATTCTGAGACCGCTGTTAACCTCATCCAATGTCTGATCAGGACCAAACTTCGCACATAGACCTCTCATGACGCACTTTACGTCCTGGTGTGTGTTTGGCTGGGGATAGACCATGGATTATGGGACTTGTAGTACCTTTGCGAAATTCCTGAGACCACTGCAACGCTCATCCAATTACCGATAAAGACCAAACTTGGCACACTGAGTCTCCATGACGCACTCTACATCCAGGTGCAGTTTGAAGGAGGGTGCACCATGGACGATGGGACTTGCAATACCTGCACTCCCTTCCTAAGGCCATTACAACTGCCAACAATGATGGATCAGGACCACAATTTACACAGAGACCCAGCATGACCACTCTACATCCTGGTGCGGTTTGGAAGAATTTGACAATGGATAATGGGACTTGCAGTCACTTCACTCACTTCCTGAGACCACTGAGACCCTCGCCAATGACTAATCAAGACTAAACTTGGCACATGGAGCTCCAATGACCCACTCTACATCCTGGTGCAGTTTGGAGGAGGTCAGACCATGGATGATGGGACTTCAAGTACCTCCACTCCCAAAGATGCTGCAAACCTCATCCAATGACGGATCAAGACCAAACTTGGCACATAGACCTCTCATGACCCACGTTACGTCCTGGTGTTGTTTGGAAAAATTTGGAGATGGATGATGGGACTTGCAGTACCCTTGCTCACTTCCTGAGACCACTGAGACCCTCGCCAATGACTAATCAAGACTAAACTTGGCACATGGAGCTCCAATGACCCACTCTACATCCTGGTGCAGATTGGAGGAGGACAGACCATGGATGATGGGACTTCAAGTACCTCCACTCCCTTCCAAAGATTGCTGCAACCCTCTTCTAATGATCAATCAAGACCAAACCTGCCACATAGAGCCCCCATGATCCACTCTACATTCTGCTGCTGTTTGAAAGAGGATGGACTTTGGATGATGGGACTTGCAGTACCTTCACTCACTTACTGACACCACTGCCACCCTCATCTAATGACTGATATAGACCAAACTTGGCACACAGAGCCCCCATGACCCACTCTATATCCTGCTGCTGTTTGTAGGAGGATGGACCATGGATGATGGGACTTCAAGTACCTTCACTCACTTCCTGAAAATAATGCAGCCGTTATCCAAAGACCAATAAAGACCAAACTTGGCATACAGAACCACCATTACCCACTTTCTCTAATAACCCGGGCAATGCCGGGTCCCCAAGCTAGTCTATATATATAATAAAAGTCAAAGTTTGTATGTGTGGGAGGACGGAGGGAGGACGGAGGTAGGACGGAGGGAGGACGTAGGGAGGACGTAGGGCAGAAGAGTTTGTGCTAGCTTTCTGATTGGCTGCCACTATGCTGCTATTTGCATATGGTCTCTGATTGGCCAGCTTCAATAGGAGCCCCTGGTGGAGAAAAGGGTTCATGACAGAAACGGAGACATGAGAGAGGGAAATTTGCATATGGTCTATGATTGGCCAGCCTCAAATCCAAGATTCCGAGATGAGAAAGAGAGGAAAGGAAAGGCCAAAGGGGGCTGGGTCAGAACACTACCAATACAGACCGAAATAGGCACACAGAGCCCCCATCACCCACTCTACATCCTACTGCAGTTTGGAGGAGGATGAACCATGGATGATGGGACTTGCAGTACCACCACTCACATTCTGAGACCGCTGTTAACCTTATCCAATGACTGATCAGGACCAAACTTCACACAGAGACCTCTCATGACCCACTTTACGTCCTGGTGTGGTTTGGCCAGGGATGGACCATGGATTATGGGACTTGCAGTACCATTGCTCAATTCTTCAGACCACTGCAACCCTCATCCAATTACCAATAAATACCAAACTTGGCACACTGAGTCTCCATGACGCACTCTACATCCAGGTGCAGTTTGAAGGAGGATGCACCATGGACGATGGGACTTGCAATACCTGCACTCCCTTCCTAAGACCATTACAACTGCCAGCGATGATGGATCAGGAACACAATTTACACAGAGACCCAGCATGACCCATTCTACATCCTGGTGCAGTTTGGAACAATTTAACAATGGATGATGGGACTTGCAGTCACTTCACTCACTTCCTGAGACCACTGAGACCCTCGCCAATGACTCATCAAGACTAAACTTGGCACATGGAGCTTCAATGACCCACTCTACATCCTGGAGCAGTTTGGAGGACGACAGACCATGGATGATGGGACTTCAAGTACCTCCACTACCCAAGACTGCTGCAAAACTCATCTAATGACCAATCAAGACCAAACTTGGCACACAGAGCCCCCATGACCCACTCTACATCCTGCTGCAGTTTTGGAGAAGGGTGGACCATGGATGATGGAACCTCCAGTACCTTCACTCACATTCTGAGACCTCTGCAAACCTCATCCAATGACGGATCAACACCAACCTTGGCACATAGACCTCTCATGACCCACGTTACATCCTGGTGTTGTTTGGAAAACTTTGGAGATGGATGATGGGACCTTCAGTACCTTTGCTCACTTCCTGAGACCACTGAGACCCTCGCCAATGACTAATCAAGACTACACTTGGCACATGGAGATCCAATGACCCACTCTACATCCTGGTGCAGTTTGGAGGAGGACAGACCATGGATGATGGGACTTCAAGTACCTCCACTCCCTTCCGAAGATTGCTGCAACCCTCTTCTAATGACCAATCAAGACCACACTTGGCACACAGAGCTGCCATGATCCACTCTACATCCTGCTGCAGTTTGAAAGGGGATGGACTTTGGATGATGGGACTTGCAGTACCTTCACTCACTTACTGACACCACTGCCACCCTCATCTAATGACTGATAAAGACCAAACTTGGCACACAGAGCCCCCATGACCCACTCTATATCCTGCTGCTGTTTGTAGGAGGATGGCCCATGGATGATGGGACTTCAAGTACCTTCACTCACTTCCTGAAAATAATGCAGCCGTTATCCAAAGACCAATAAAGACCAAACTTGGCATACAGAACCGCCATTACCCACTTTCTCTAATAACCCGGGCAACGCCGGGTCCTCAAGCTAGTATATAATAAAAGTCAAAGTTTGTATGCGACGTAGGGCAGAGGTAGGTAGTATGTAGGGCGGACGTGTTTGGCAGCTTTCTGATTGGCTGCCACTGTGGTGCTATTTGCATATGGTCTCTGATTGGCCAACTTCAATAGGAGCCCCTGGTGGAGAAGAGGGTTCATCGCAGAAACGGGGCATGACAGAAGGAAATTTGCATATGGCCTCTGATTGGCCAGCCTCAAAACCAACATTCCGAGAAGACAAAGAGAGGAAAGGAAAGGCCGGGGGCTGGGTCAGAACACTACCAATACTGACCGAAATAGGCACACAGAGCCCCCATCACCCACTCTACATCCTACTGTGGTTTGGAGGACTATGAACCATGGATGATGGGACTTGCAGTACCACCACTCACATTCTGAGACAGCTGTTAACCTTATCCAATGACTGATCAGGGCCAAAATTCGCAAATAGACCTCTCATGACCCACTTTACGTCCTGGTGTGGTTTGGCCAGGGATGGACCGAGGATTATGGGACTTGCAGTACCATTGCTTCAGACCACTGCAACCCTCATCCAATTACCAATAAATACCAAACTTGGCACACTGAGTCTCCATGACACACTCTACACCCAGGTGCAGTTTGAAGGAGGATGCACCATGGACGATGGGACTTGCAATACCTGCACTCCCTTCCGAAGACCATTACAACTGCCAACGATGATGGATCAGGACCACAATTTACACAGAGACCCAGCATGACCCACTCTACATCCTGGTGCAGTTTGGAAGAATTTAACAATGGATGATGGGACTTGCAGTCACTTCACTCACTTCTTGAGACCACTGAGACCCTCGCCAATGACTCATCAAGACTAAACTTGGCCGCCATTACCCACTTTCTCTAATAACCCGGGCAACGCCTGGTCCCCAAGCTAGTATATAATAAAGAAGAGTGTTTGTATGCGAAGGACGGAAGTGCGGAGGGCGGAACTGTGGAGGGCGGATGTGTTTGTGGCAGCTTTCCGATTGGCTGCCACTGTGGTGCTGATTGGCCAGCCTGAAATTCCAAGATTCCGATTGGCTGGGCAGCGGTGCTATTTGCATATGGTCTCTGATTGGCCAGCCTCAATTCCAAGATTCCGAGATGACAAAGAGAGGAAAGGAAAAGGCCAGAGGGGGTGGAGTCAGACAATTACCAATACAGACCACTCTTGGCACACAGAGCCTGGAAGACCGACTCGATATCCTACTACAACCATGGATGATGGGACTTGCAGTACCATCACGCACATTCTGAGACCGCTGTTAACCTCATCCAATGACTGATCAAACTTGGCACATAGACCTCTCATGACCCACCTTTATGTCCTGGTGTGGTTTGGCCGGGGATGGACCATGGATTATGGGACTTGTAGTACCTTTGCTCAATTCCTGAGACCACTGCAACCATCATCCAATTACCGATAAAGACCAAACTTGGCACACTGAGTGTCCATGATGCACTCTACATCCTGGTGCAGTTTGGAGGAGGATGCACCATGGACGATGGGACTTGCAATACCTGCACTCACTTTTTAAGACCATTACAACTGCCAACTATGATGGATCAGGGCCACAATTTACACAGAGAGTCCGCATGACCCACTCTACATCCTGGTGTGGTTAGGAAAAATTTGTCAATGGATGATGGGACTTGCAGTCACTTCACTCATTTCCTGAGACCACTGACTGATCAAGACCAAATTTGGCACACAGAGCCCCCATGACCCACTCTACATCCTGGAGCACTTTCGAGGAGGACAGACCATGGATGATGGGACTTCAAGTACTTCCACTCCCCAAGACTGCTGCAACCCTCACCTAATGTCCGATCAAGACCAAACTTGCCACACAAAGCCCCCATGACCCACTCTACATCCTGCTGCAGTTTTGGAGGAGGACAGACAATGGATGATGTGACTTCCAGTACCTTCACTCACATTCTGAGACCTCTGCAAACCTCATGCAATGACTGATCGAGACCAAACTTGGCACATAGACCTCTCATGACCCACTTTACGTCCTGGTGTCATTTGGGAAAAAAATGGAAATGGATGATGGGACTTGCAGTAACCTCACTCACTTTCTGAGACCACTGAGACCCTCGCCAATGACTAATCAAGACCAAACTTGGCACACGGAGCCCCAATGACCCACTCTACAACCTGGTGCAGTTTGGAGGACAGACCATGGATGATGGGACTTCAAGTACCTCCACTCCCTTCCCAAGATTGCTGCAACCCTCATCTAATGACCGATCAAGACCAAACTTGGCACACACAGCCCCCATGACCCACCCTACATCCCGGTGCTGTTTGAAGGATGGACGATGGATGATGGGACTTGCAGTACGTTCACTCACTTCCTGAAACCATAGCAACACTCATTCAAAAACCAATAAAGACCAAACTTGGAACATAGAACCCCCATGGCCAACTCAACATTCTGGTGAGGTTTGGGGAGTACAGACTATGGATGATGGGACTTCAAGTACCTCCACTCACTTCCCAAGACCTCATCAAATGACCGATCAAGTCCAAACTTGGCACACAAAACCCCCATGACCAACTCTCCATCCTGGAGCAGTTTGGAGGGGGATGGACCACAGATAATGGGACTCACAGTAACTTCACTAACTTCCTGAGACAAGTGCGAGTCATATAAATAACTGATAAAGACCAACCTTGATACACAATTCCTTTCTCAAATAACCCGGGCAGCGCCGGGTCCCCAAGCTAGTATATAATAAAAGTCAAAGTTTGTATGCGGCGGAAGTGTGATGTAGGTAGGAGTATGTGCCAGGATTCTGATTGGCTGCCACTGTGGTGCTATTTGCATATGGTCTCTGCTTGGCCAGCTTCAATAGGAGCCCCTGGTGGAGAAAAGAGTTCATGGCAGAAACGGGGACATGAGAAGGAAATTTGCATATGGTGTCTGATTGGCCAGCCTCAATTCCAAGATTCCGAGATGACAAAGAGAGGAAAGGAAAAGGCCAGAGGGGGCTGCGTCAGAAAATTACCAATACAGACCAGACTTAGCACACAGAGCCCCCATGACCCACTCCACATCCTACTGCAGTTTGGAGGAGGATGAACCATGTATGATGGGACTTGCAGTACCATCACTCACATTCGGAGACCGCTGTTAACCTCATCCAATGACTGATCAGGACCAAACATGGCACATAGACCTCTCATGACCCACTTTACATCCTGGTATGGTTTGGCCAGGGATGGACCATGGATTATGGGACTTGCAGTACTTTTGCTCAATTTTGAGACTGCAAACCTCATCCAATTACCAATATAGACCAAACTTGGCACACTGAGTCTCCATGACCCACTCTACATCCTGGTCCAGTTTGGAGGAGGATGCACCATGGATGATGGGACTTGCAATACTTGCACTCCCTTCCTAAAACCATTATAACTGCCAACAATGATGGATCAGGACCACAATTTACACAGAGAGCCCACATAACCCACTCTACATCCTGGCGTGGTTTGGAATAATTTGACAATGGATGATGGGACTTGCAGTCACTTCACTCACTTCCTGAGACCACTGAGACCCTTGCCAATGACTGATCAAGACCAAACTTGGCACAGAGAGTACCCATGACCCACTCTACATCCTGGTGCACTTTCGAGGAGGACAGACCATGGATGATAGGACTTCAAGTACCTCCACTCTCTTCCCAAGACTGCTGCAACCCTCATCTAATGTGCAAACAAAACCAAACTTGGCACACAGAGCCCCCATGACCCACTTTACATCCTACTGTGGCTTGGAGTAGGGTATACCATGGATGATGGGACTTGAAGTACCCCTACTCGCTTTCCAAGACTGCTGCAACCCTCAACAATGACTGAACAACACCAAACTTGGCACATAGACCTCTCATGACCCACTTTACGTCATGGTGTGGTTTCACTGTGGATCGAGCATGATTATGGGACTTGCAGTATCTTCGCTCAATTCCTGAGACCACTGCAACCATCATCCAATTTCCGATAAGGACCAAACTTGGCACACCGGGTCTCCATGATGCACTCTACATCCTGGTGCGGTTTGGAAGATGATACACCATGGACAATGGGACTTGCAGTTCCTTCACTCACTTAGTGAAACTACTGAGACCCTCATCCAATGACTAATGAAGACAAAACTTGGCACACAGAACCCCCATGGCCAACTCAACATTCTGGTGAGGTTTGGGGAGTACAGACTATGGATGATGGGACTTCAAGTACCTCCACTCACTTCCCAAGACTGCTGCAACCCTCATCTAATGACCAATCAAGACCAAACTTGGCACACAGAGCCCCCATGAGAAACTCTACATCCTGGTGCTGTTTGGAGGAGGACGGACAATGGATGATGGGACTTGCAGTACCTTCACTCACTTCCTGAAACCACAGTGACATTCATCCAAATACCAATAAAGACCAAACTTGGCACTGAGAGCCCCCATGGCCAACTCAACATTCTGGTGATGTTTGACGGAGACTATGGATGATGGGACTTGCAGTACCTTAACTCACTTTCTGAGACTGCTATGACCCTCATCCAATGACTGATCAAGACCAAACTTAGCACACAGAGCCCCCATGACCCTCTCTCCATCCTGGTGCAGTTTGGAGGACGATGGACCACAGACGATGGGACTCACAGTACCTTCACTAACTTCGTGAGACCACTGCGAGCCATATAAATAACTGATAAAGACCAGCCTTGATATACAATTCCTTTCTCTAATAACCCAGGCAGCGCCAGGTCCCCAAGCTAGTCTATATTTATAATAAAAGTCAAAACTTGTATGCGGCGGATGTGTGGCGGTGTATGTGCCGGCTTTCTGATTGGCCAGCCTGAAAGTTCCAAGATTCTGACTGGCTGCTGCTGTGGTGCTATTTGCATATGATCCCTGATTGGCCTGCTTCAACAGGAGCCCCTGGTGGAGAAAAGGGTTCATGACAGAAACAGGGACATGACAGAAGGAAATTTGCATATGGCCTCTGATTGGCCAGCCTCAATTCCAAGATTCCGAGATAACAAAGAGAGGAAAGGAAAGGCCAGGGGCTCTGTCAGAAAATTACCAATACAGACCACACTTTGCAAACAGAGCACACAAGACCCACTCTACATCCTACTGCAGTTTGGAGGAGGATGAACCATGGATGATGGGACTTGCAGTACCATCACTCACATTCTGAGACCGCTGTTAACCTCATCCAATGACTGATCAGGACCAAACTTGGCACATAGACCTCTCATGACCCACTTTACATCCTGGTGTGGTTTGGCTGGGGATGGACCATGGATTATGGGAGTTCCAGTACCTTTGCTCAATTCTTGAGACCACTGCAACCCTCATCCAATTAGCGATAAAGACCAAACTTGGCACACTGAGTCTCCATGATGCACTCTACATCCTGGTGCAGTTTGGAGGAGGATGCACCATGGACGATGGGGCTTTCAATACCTGCACTCCCTTCCTACGACCATTACAACTGCCAACAATGATGGGTCAGGACCACAATTTACACAGAGAGCCTGCATGACCCATTCTACATCCTGGTGCGGTTTGGAATAATTTGTCAATGCACTCACTTCCTGGGACCACTGAGACCCTCGCCAATCACTGATCAAGACCAATCTTGGCACACAGAGTCTCCATGACCCACTCTACATCTTGGTGCAGCTTGGAAGAGGATAGACCATGGATGATGGGACTTCAAGTACCTCCACTTCCTTCCCAAGATTGCTGCAACCCTCATCCATAGACCAATCTAGACCAAACTTAGCACACAGAGCCCCTATGACCCACTCTACATCCTGCTGCTGTTTGAAGGAGGATGGACTTTGGATGATGGGACTTGCATTACCTTCACTCACTTACTGAAACCACTACCACCCTCATCCAATGGCTGATAAAGACCAAACTTGGCACACAGTGCCCCCATGACCCACTCTATATCCTGCTGCTGTTTGGAGAAGGGTGGACCATGGATGATGGCACTTCAAGTACCTTCACTCACTTCCTGAAAACAATGCAACCATCATCCAATGACCAATAAAGACCAAACTTGGCATAGAGAACCACCATTACCCACTTTCTCTAATAACCCGGGCAGCGCCGGGTCCCCAAGCTAGTATATAATAAAAGAGAGTGTTTGTATCGGACAGAGGAAGGTGTATGTGGCAGCGTTCTGATTGGCTGCCGCTGTGGTGCTATTTGCATATGGTCTCTGATTGGCCAGCTTCAATGGGAGCCCCTGGTGGAGAAGAGGGTCCATGGCAGAAATGGGGCATGACAGAAGGAAATTTGCATATGGTCTCTGATTGGCCAGCCTCAAAGAGAGGAAAGGAAAGGCCGGGGGCTGGGTCAGAACACTCCCAATACAGACGAAACTTGGCACACAGAGCCCCCATCACGCACTCTACATCCTACTGCAGTTTGGAGGAGTATGAACCATGGATAATGGGACTTGCAGTACCACCACTCACATTCTGAGACCGCTGTTAACCTTATCCAATGATTGATCAGGACCAAACTTCGCACAGAGACCTCTCATTACCCACGATACGTCCTGGTGTGGTTTGGCCAGGGATAGATCGTGGATTATGGGACTTGCAGTACCATTCCTCAATTCTTCAGACCACTGCAACCCTCATCCAATTACCAATAAATACCAAACTTGGCACACAGAGCCCCCATGATCCACTCTACATCCTGCTGCAGTTTGAAAGGGGATGGACTTTGGATGATGGGACTTGCAGTACCTTCACTCACTTACTGCCACCACTGCCACCCTCATCTAATGACTGATAAAGACCAAACTTGCCACACAGAGCCCCCATGACCCACTCTATATCCTGCTGCTGTTTGTAGGAGGATGGGCCATGGATGATGGGACTTCAAGTACCTTCACTCACTTCCTGAAAATAATGCAGCCATTATCCAAAGACCAATAAAGTCCAAACTTGGCATACAGAACTGCCATTAACCACTTTCTCTAATAACCCGGGCAACGCCGGGTCCCCAAGCTCGTTTAGAATAAAACTAAAGAGATCAGGGAAAATACACATACCAGTTAGATATGATCTCACTAACATTCCTAGCGAATATACAGTGGAAGTGAAGAACAGATTTGAAGGACTAGATTTAGTAAACAGAGTCCCAGAAGAACTATGGACAGAAGTCCGAGACATTGTTCAAGAGGCGGCAACAAAGTACGTCCCAAAGAAAAAGAAAACCAAGAAGGCAAAATGGTTGTCTGCTGAGACACTGGAAGTAGCTCAAGAAAGGAGGAAAGCAAAAGGAAACAGTGAAAAGGGGAGATATGCCCAGTTAAATGCGCAATTCCAGAGGTTAGCCAAAGAGATAAGGAACTATTTTTAAATAAGCAATGCATGGAAGTGGAAGAAGACAACAGAATAGGAAGGACAAGAGACCTCTTCCAGAAATTTAGAAACATTGGAGGTAAGTTTCATGCAAAAATTGGTATGATAAGAAACAAAGATGGCAGGGACCTAACAGAAGCTTAAGAGATCAAGAGAAGGTGGCGAGACTATACAGAAGATCTGTATAGGAAGGATAATAATATTGAGGATAGCTTTGACGGTGTGGTGAATGAATTAGAACCAGACATCCTGAGGAGTGAGGTTGAATGGGCCTTAAGAAGCATTGCAAACAATAAGGCAGCAGGAGACGACGGGATCCCAGCTGAACTGTTTAAAATCTTAAAAGATGATGCTGTCAAGGTGATGCATGCCATATGCCAACAAATATGGAAAACACAAGAATGGCAATCAGACTGGAAAAAGTCAACTTATATCCCCATACCAAAAAAGGGAAATGCGAAAGACTGCTCCAACTTCTGCACAGTGGCCCTTATTTCTCATGCCAGTAAGGTAATGCTCAAGATCCTGCAAGGAAGACTCCAGCAATACATGGAGCGAGAGTTGCCAGATGTTCAATCTGAGTTTAGAAAAGGCAGAGGAAAGAGAGACCAGATTGCCAATATCCGCTGGATAATGGAGAAAGGCAGGGAGTTTCAGAAAAACATCTATTTTTTCTTCATTGACTATTCTAAAGCCTTTGACTGTGTGGATCATAATAAATTGTGGCAAGTTCTTGGTGGGATGGGCATAGCAAGCCACCTTGTCTCTCTCCTGAGGAATCTGTACAAGGACCAAGTAGCAATAGTAAGAACTGACCACGGAACAACACACTGGTTCAAGATTGGGAAAGGCGTACGGCAAGGCTGCATCCTCTCACCCAACCTTTTTAACTTGTATGCAGAACACATCATGCGAAGTGCGGCGCTTGATGAATGCAAAGCTGGGGTGAAAATTACTGGAAGAAACATTAACAACCTCAGATATGCAGATGACACCACTCTGATGGCCAAAAGCGAGGAGGAGCTGAGGAGCCTTCTAATCAAGGTGAAAGAAGAAAGTGCAAATGCTGGGTTGCAGCTAAACATCAAAAAAACCAAGATTATGGCAACAAGAATGATTGACAACTGGGAAATAGAAGGAGAAAATGTGGAGGCCGTGACAGACTGTATTTCTAGGTGCAAAGATTACTGCAGACGCAGACTGTTGCCAAGAAATCAGAAGACGCTTACTTCTTGGGAGGAGAGCAATGTCCAGTCTCGATAAAATAGTAAAAAGTAGAGACATCAGACTGGCAACAAAGATCCGCCTAGTCAAAGCCATGGTATTCCCTGTAGTAACATACGGATGTGAGAGCTGGACCTTAGGGAAGGCTGAGCAAAGGAAGATTGATGCTTTTGAGCTGTGGTGTTGGAGGAAAGTTCTGAGAGTGCCTTGGACTGCAAGAAGATCCAACCAGTCCATCCTCCAGGAAATAAAGCCCGACTGCTCATTGGAGGGAAAGATACTAGAGACAAAGTTGAAGTACTTTGGCCACATCATGAGGAGACAGCAAAGCCTAGAGAAGACAATTATGCTGGGGAAAGTGGAAGGCAAAAGGAAGAAGGGCCGACCAAGGGCAAGATGGATGGATGGCATCCTTGAAGTGACTGGACTGACATTGAAGAAGCTGGGGGTGGTGACGGCCGACAGGGAGCTCTGGTGTGGACTGGTCCATGAGATCACGAAGAGTCGGAGACGACTGAACAAATGAACAACAACAACAATTTGGACGAGGTCCGACAGGAGGCCACAAGAGACACAAGCTTGTGGAGGAGCAAAAACCAGACATAGACTTTGTCCAGGACAATAGGGCAAGGAAGGCTTACTTTGGGATTCCTAGTTTGGACAAAGTTCAACAGGAGGCCAAAAGAGACACAAGCTTCTGGAGGTGCAAACCCCAGACGTACTGTTTTGTGGAGCAAAAACAAGACATAGAATTTGTCCAGTACAATAGGGCAAGGAAGGCTTAGTTTGTGATTCCTAGATTGGACAAGGTCCGACAGGAGGCCACAAGGACACAAGCTTCTGGAGGAGCAGAAACCAGACGTAGAGTTTGTCCAGGACAATAGGGCAAGGAAGGCTTAATTTGGGATTCCTAGTTTGGACAAGGTCCGACAGGAGGCCACAAGGACACAAGCTTCCGGAGGAGCAAAAACCAGACGTAGAGTTTGTCCAGTACGATAGGGTAAGGAAGGCTTAGTTTGGAATTCCTAATATGGACAAGGTCCCACAGGAGGCCACAAGGACATAAGCTCCTGGAGGAGCAAAAACCAGATGTAGAATTTTTTCAGTACAATAGGGCAAGGAAGGCTTATTTTGTGATTACTAGCTTGGACAAGGTCTGACAGAAAGCCCCAAGAGTCACAAGCTTCTTGAAGAGCAATCCCCACACGTAGAGTTTGTCCAATACAATAGGGCAAGGAAGGCTTAGTTTGGGATTCCAAGTTTTGGCAAGGTCCGACAGGAGGCCACAAGGACACAAGCTGCTGGAGGAACAAACCCCAGACATAGAGTCTGTCCATTACAATAGGGCAAGGAAGGCTTACTTTGGGATTCCTAGTTTGGGCAAGGTCCGACAGGAGGCCAAAAGAGACACAAGCATCTGGAGGAGCAAAAACCAGATGTAGAGTTTGTCCAGTACAATAGGGAAGTAAGGCTTAGTTTGTGATTCCTAGATTGGACAAGGTACGACAGGAGGCCAAAAGAGACACAAGCTTCTGGAGGAGCAAAAACCAGATGTAGAGTTTGTCCAGTAGAATAGGGCAAGGAAGGCTTACTTTGGGATTCCAAGATTGGACAAGGTCCGACAGGAGTCCACAAGGACACAAGCTTCTGGAGGAGCAAAAACCAGACGTAGAATTTGTCCAGTATAATAGGGAATGAAGGCTTAGTTTGTGATTCCTAGTTTGGACAAGGTCCGACAGGAGGCCACAAGGACAGGAGCTTCTGGAGGAGCAAAAACCAGATATAGAGTCTGTCCAGTAAAATAGGTCAAGAAAGTCTTAGTTTGGAATTCCTAGTTTGGACAAGGTCCGACAGGAGGCCACAAGGACACGAGCTGCTGGATGAACAAACCCCAGACATAGAGTCTGTCCAGTACAATAGGGAAAGGAAGGCTTAGTTTGGGATTCCTAGTTTGGACAGTGTCCGACAGGAGGCCACAAGGACACAAGCTTCTGGAGGAGCAAAAACCAGATGTAGAGTTTGTCCAGTAAAATAGGTCAAGGAAAGCTTAGTTTGTGATTCCTAGTTTGGACAAGGTCCGACAGGAGGGCACAAGGATACAAGCTTCTGGAGGAGCAAAAATCAGACATATAGTTTGTCCAGTACAATAGGGCAAGGAAGGCTTAGTTTTGTGACTCCTAATTTGGACAAGGACCAAAAGGAGGCCAAAAGAGACACAAGCTTCTGGAGGCCACAAGTGACACAAGATTCTGGAGGACCAAAACCAGACGTAGACTTTGTCCAGGACAATAGGGCTAGGATGGCTTACTTTGGGATTCCTAGTTTGGACAAGTTCCGACAGGAGGCCAAAAGAGACACAAACATCTGGAGGAGCAAAAACCAGACGTAGAGTTTGTCCAGGACAATAGGGCAAGGAAGGCTTACTTTGGGATTCCTAGTTTGGACAAGGTCCGACAGGAGTCCAAAAAAGACACAAGCTTCTGGTGGAGCATAAACCAAATGTTGAGTTTGTCCAGTACAATAGGGCAAGGAAGGCTTAGTTTGTGATTCCTAGATTGGACAAGGTCCGACAGGAGGCCACAAGGACACAGGCTTCTGGAGGAGCAGAAACCAGACGTAGAATTTGTCCAGTACAATAGGGAAGGAAGCCTTATTTTGGGATACTTACTTCCGACAAGGTCAGACAGGAGGCCACAAGGACACGAGCTTCTGGAGGAGCAAAAACAAGACATAGAATTTGTCCAGTACAATACGGCAAGGAAGGCTTAGTTCGTGATTCCTAGATTGGACAAGGTCCGACAGGAGGTCACAAGGACACAAGCTTCTGGAGGAGCAGAAACCAGACGTAGATTTGTCCAGTACAATAGGGAAGGAAGGCTTATTTTGGGATACTTACTTCAGACAAGGTCCGACAGGGGGCCACAAGCTCACGAGCTTCTGGAGGAGCAAAAACCAGCCGGAGAGTTTGTCCAGTACAATAGGGCAAGGAAGGCTTAGTTTGTGATTCCTAGTTTGGACAAGGTCCGACAGGAGGCCAAGAGAGACACAAGCTTTTGGAGGTGTAAACCCCAGGCGTACGGTTTGTGTAATATAATATGACATGCAAGGCTTATTTTGGGATACTTACTTCAGACAAGGTCCGACAGGAGGCCACAAAAAAAACACAAGGAAAAGCAAACCCCAGAGGTAGAATTTCTCCAGAACAATAGAGCAAGGAAGTTTTAGTTTGGAATTCCTAGTTTGGACGAGGTCCGACAGGAGGCCACAAGAGACACAAGCTTCTGGAGGAGCAAAAACCAGACATAGACTTTGTCCAAGACAATAGGGGAAGGAAGGCTTACTTTGGGATTCCTAGTTTGGACAAAGTTCGACAGGAGGCCAAAAGAGACACAAGCTTCTGAAGGTGCAAACCCCAGACGTACTGTTTGTGTAATATAATAGGACACAGAAGGCTTAGTTTGGGATACTTACTTCGGACAAGGTCCGACAGGAGGCCGCAAGAAACACCTGCTTCTGGTGGAGCAAACCCCAGAGGTAGAGTTTGTCCAGAACAATAAGGCAAGGAAGTCTTAGTTTGGGATTCCTAGTTTGGACAAGGTCCGACAGGAGGCCACAAGGACACAAGCTGCTGGAGGAACAAACCCCAAACATAGAGTCTATCCAGTACAATAGGGCAAGGAAGGCTTAGTTCGGGCTTCCTAGTTTGGACGAGGTCCGACAGGAGGCCACAAGGACACAAGCTTCTGGAGGAGCAAAAACCAGATGTAGTTTGTCCAGTACAATAGGGCAAGGAAGGCTTAGTTTGTGATTCCTACTTAGGACAATGTCCCACAGGAAGCCACAAGAACACAAGCTTCTGGAGGAGCAGAAGCCAGACGTAGAGTTTGTCCAGTACAATAGGGCAAGGAAGGCTTAGTTTGTGATTCCTAGTTTGGACAAGGTCCGACAGGAGGCCAAAAGTGACACAAGCTTCTGGAGGTGCAAACCCCAGACGTACGGTTTGTGTAATATAATAGGACATAGAAGGCTTATTTTGGGATACTTACTTCAGACAAGGTCCGACAGGAGGCCCAAGAAACACAAGGAGAAGCAAACCCCAGAGGTAGAGTTTGTCCAGAACAATAGAGCAAGAAAGTCTTAGTTTGGAATTCCTAATTTGGACAAGGTCCGACAGGAGGTCACAAGGACACAAGCTTCTGGAGGAGCAGAAACCAGACGTAGATTTGTCCAGTACAATAGGGAAGGAAGGCTTATTTTGGGATACTTACTTCAGACAAGGTCCTACAGGGGGCCACAAGTTCACGTGCTTCTGGAGGAGCAAAAACCAGCCGTAGAGTTTGTCCAGTACAATAGGGCAAGGAAGGCTTAGTTTGTGATTCCTAGTTTGGACAAGGTCCGACAGGAGGCCAAGAGAGACACAAGCTTTTGGAGGTGTAAACCCCAGGCGTACGGTTTGTGTAATATAATATGACATGGAAGGCTTATTTTGGGATACTTACTTCAGACAAGGTCCGACAGGAGGCCACAAGAAAACACAAGGAAAAGCAAACCCCAGAGGTAGAATTTCTCCAGAACAATAGAGCAAGGAAGTTTTACTTTGGAATTCCTAGTTTGGACGAGGTCCGACAGGAGGCCACAAGAGACACAAGCTTCTGGAGGAGCAAAAACCAGACATAGACTTTGTCCAAGACAATAGGGGAAGGAAGGCTTACTTTGGGATTCCTAGTTTGGACAAAGTTCGACAGGAGGCCAAAAGAGACACAAGCTTCTGAAGGTGCAAACCCCAGACGTACTGTTTGTGTAATATAATAGGACACAGAAGGCTTAGTTTGGGATACTTACTTCGGACAAGGTCCGACAGGAGGCCGCAAGAAACACCTGCTTCTGGTGGAGCAAACCCCAGAGGTAGAGTTTGTCCAGAACAATAAGGCAAGGAAGTCTTAGTTTGGGATTCCTAGTTTGGACAAGGTCCGACAGGAGGCCACAAGGACACAAGCTGCTGGAGGAACAAACCCCAAACATAGAGTCTATCCAGTACAATAGGGCAAGGAAGGCTTAGTTCGGGCTTCCTAGTTTGGACGAGGTCCGACAGGAGGCCACAAGGACACAAGCTTCTGGAGGAGCAGAAGCCAGACGTAGAGTTTGTCCAGTACAATAGGGCAAGGAAGGCTTAGTTTGTGATTCCTAGTTTGGACAAGGTCCGACAGGAGGCCAAAAGTGACACAAGCTTCTGGAGGTGCAAACCCCAGACGTACGGTTTGTGTAATATAATAGGACATAGAAGGCTTATTTTGGGATACTTACTTCAGACAAGGTCCGACAGGAGGCCCAAGAAACACAAGGAGAAGCAAACCCCAGAGGTAGAGTTTGTCCAGAACAATAGAGCAAGAAAGTCTTAGTTTGGAATTCCTAATTTGGACGAGGTCCGAAAGGAGGCCACAAGAGACACAAGCTTCTGGAGGAGCAAAAACCAGACGTAGAGCTTGTCCAGGACAATAGGGCAAGGAAGGATTACTTTGGGATTCCTAGTTTGGACAAGGTCCGACAGGAGTCCAAAAAAGACACAAGTTTCTGGAGGAGCATAAACCAAATGTTGAGTTTGTCCAGTACAATAGGGCAAGGAAGGCTTAGTTTGTGATTCCTAGATTGGACAAGGTCCGACAGGAGGCCACAAGGACACAGGCTTCTGGAAGAGCAGAAACCAGACGTAGAGTTTGACCAGTACAATAGGGCAAGGAAGGCTTAGTTTGTGATTCCTAGATTGGACAAGGTCCGACAGGAGGCCACAAGGACACAGGCTTCTGGAGGAGCAGAAACCAGATGTAGAATTTGTCCAGTACAATAGGGAAGGAAGCCTTATTTTGGGATACTTACTTCCGACAAGGTCAGACAGGAGGCCACAAGGACACGAGCTTCTTGAGGAGCAAAAACAAGACATAGAATTTGTCCAGTACAATAAGCTAAGGAAGGCTTAGTTCGTGATTCCTAGATTGGACAAGTTTCGACAGGAGCCCACAAGGACACAAGCTTCTGGAGGAGCAGAAACCAGACATAGAATTTGTCCAGTACAATAGGGAAGGAAGGCTTATTTTGGGATACTTACTTCAGACAAGGTCCGACAGGAGGCCACAAGGACACGAGCTTCTGGAGGAGCAAAAACCAGACGTAGTGTTTGATCAGTACAATAGGGCAAGGAAGGCTTAGTTTGTGATTCCTAGTTTGGACAAGGTCCAACAGGAGGCCAAGAGAGACACAAGCTTTTGGAGGAGTAAACCCCAGACGTACGGTTTGTGTAATATAATGACATGGAAGGCTTATTTTGGGATACTTACTTCAGACAAGGTCTGACAGGAGGCCACAAAAAACACAAGGAAAAGCAAACCCCAGAGGTAGAATTTCTCCAGAACAATAGAGCAAGGAAGTTTTAGTTTGGAATTCCTAGTTTGGACGAGGTCCGACAGGAGGCCACAAGAGACACAAGCTTCTGGAGGAGCAAAAACCAGACATAGACTTTGTCCAGGACAATAGGGCAAGGAAGGCTTACTTTGGGATTCCTAGTTTGGACAAGGTTTGACAGGAGGCCAAAAGAGACACAAGCTTCTGGAAGTGCACACCCCAGAGGTACTGTTTGTGTAATATAATAGGACACAGAAGTCTTAGTTTGGGATACTTACTTCGGACAAGGTCCGACAGGAGGCCGCAAGAAACACCTGCTTCTGGTGGAGCAAACCCCAGAGGTAGAGTTTGTCCAGAACAATAAGGCAAGGAAGTCTTAGTTTGGGATTCCTAGTTTGGACAAGGTCCGACAGGAGGCCACAAGGACACAAGCTGCTGGAGGAACAAACCCCAAACATAGAGTCTATCCAGTACAATAGGGCAAGGAAGGCTTAGTTCGGTCTTCCTAGTTTGGACGAGGTCCGACAGGAGGCCACAAGGACACAAGCTTCTGGAGGAGCAAAAACCAGATGTAGTTTGTCCAGTACAATAGGGCAAGGAAGGCTTAGTTTGTGATTCCTACTTAGGACAATGTCCCACAGGAAGCCACAAGAACACAAGCTTCTGGAGGAGCAGAAGCCAGACGTAGAGTTTGTCCAGTACAATAGGGCAAAGAAGGCTTAGTTTGTGATTCCTAGTTTGGACAAGGTCCGACAGGAGGCCAAAAGTGACACAAGCTTCTGGAGGTGCAAACCCCAGACATACGGTTTGTGTAATATAATAGGACATAGAAGGCTTATTTTGGGATACTTACTTCAGACAAGGTCCGACAGGAGGCCCAAGAAACACAAGGAGAAGCAAACCCCAGAGGTAGAGTTTGTCCAGAACAATAGAGCAAGAAAGTCTTAGTTTGGAATTCCTAATTTGGACGAGGTCCGAAAGGAGGCCACAAGAGACACAAGCTTCTGGAGGAGCAAAAACCAGACGTAGAGCTTGTCCAGGACAATAGGGCAAGGAAGGATTACTTTGGGATTCCTAGTTTGGACAAGGTCCGACAGGAGTCCAAAAAAGACACAAGTTTCTGGAGGAGCATAAACCAAATGTTGAGTTTGTCCAGTACAATAGGGCAAGGAAGGCTTAGTTTGTGATTCCTAGATTGGACAAGGTCCGACAGGAGGCCACAAGGACACAGGCTTCTGGAAGAGCAGAAACCAGACGTAGAGTTTGACCAGTACAATAGGGCAAGGAAGGCTTAGTTTGTGATTCCTAGATTGGACAAGGTCCGACAGGAGGCCACAAGGACACAGGCTTCTGGAGGAGCAGAAACCAGATGTAGAATTTGTCCAGTACAATAGGGAAGGAAGCCTTATTTTGGGATACTTACTTCCGACAAGGTCAGACAGGAGGCCACAAGGACACGAGCTTCTTGAGGAGCAAAAACAAGACATAGAATTTGTCCAGTACAATAAGCTAAGGAAGGCTTAGTTCGTGATTCCTAGATTGGACAAGTTTCGACAGGAGCCCACAAGGACACAAGCTTCTGGAGGAGCAGAAACCAGACATAGAATTTGTCCAGTACAATAGGGAAGGAAGGCTTATTTTGGGATACTTACTTCAGACAAGGTCCGACAGGAGGCCACAAGGACACGAGCTTCTGGAGGAGCAAAAACCAGACGTAGAGTTTGATCAGTACAATAGGGCAAGGAAGGATTAGTTTGTGATTCCTAGTTTGGACAAGGTCCAACAGGAGGCCAAGAGAGACACAAGCTTTTGGAGGAGTAAACCCCAGACGTACGCTTTGTGTAATATAATGACATGGAAGGCTTATTTTGGGATACTTACTTCAGACAAGGTCTGACAGGAGGCCACAAAAAACACAAGGAAAAGCAAACCCCAGAGGTAGAATTTCTCCAGAACAATAGAGCAAGGAAGTTTTAGTTTGGAATTCCTAGTTTGGACGAGGTCCGACAGGAGGCCACAAGAGACACAAGCTTCTGGAGGAGCAAAAACCAGACATAGACTTTGTCCAGGACAATAGGGCAAGGAAGGCTTACTTTGGGATTCCTAGTTTGGACAAGGTTTGACAGGAGGCCAAAAGAGACACAAGCTTCTGGAAGTGCACACCCCAGAGGTACTGTTTGTGTAATATAATAGGACACAGAAGTCTTAGTTTGGGATACTTACTTCGGACAAGGTCCGACAGGAGGCCGCAAGAAACACCTGCTTCTGGTGGAGCAAACCCCAGAGGTAGAGTTTGTCCAGAACAATAAGGCAAGGAAGTCTTAGTTTGGGATTCCTAGTTTGGACAAGGTCCGACAGGAGGCCACAAGGACACAAGCTGCTGGAGGAACAAACCCCAAACATAGAGTCTATCCAGTACAATAGGGCAAGGAAGGCTTAGTTCGGGCTTCCTAGTTTGGACGAGGTCCGACAGGAGGCCACAAGGACACAAGCTTCTGGAGGAGCAAAAACCAGATGTAGTTTGTCCAGTACAATAGGGCAAGGAAGGCTTAGTTTGTGATTCCTACTTAGGACAATGTCCCACAGGAAGCCACAAGAACACAAGCTTCTGGAGGAGCAGAAGCCAGACGTAGAGTTTGTCCAGTACAATAGGGCAAGGAAGGCTTAGTTTGTGATTCCTAGTTTGGACAAGGTCCGACAGGAGGCCAAAAGTGACACAAGCTTCTGGAGGTGCAAACCCCAGACATACGGTTTGTGTAATATAATAGGACATAGAAGGCTTATTTTGGGATACTTACTTCAGACAAGGTCCGACAGGAGGCCCAAGAAACACAAGGAGAAGCAAACCCCAGAGGTAGAGTTTGTCCAGAACAATAGAGCAAGAAAGTCTTAGTTTGGAATTCCTAATTTGGACGAGGTCCGACAGGAGGTCACAAGGACACAAGCTTCTGGAGGAGCAGAAACCAGACGTAGATTTGTCCAGTACAATAGGGAAGGAAGGCTTATTTTGGGATACTTACTTCAGACAAGGTCCGACAGGGGGCCACAAGCTCACGTGCTTCTGGAGGAGCAAAAACCAGCCGTAGAGTTTGTCCAGTACAATAGGGCAAGGAAGGCTTAGTTTGTGATTCCTAGTTTGGACAAGGTCCGACAGGAGGCCAAGAGAGACACAAGCTTTTGGAGGTGTAAACCCCAGGCGTACGGTTTGTGTAATATAATATGACATGGAAGGCTTATTTTGGGATACTTACTTCAGACAAGGTCCGACAGGAGGCCACAAAAAAACACAAGGAAAAGCAAACCCCAGAGGTAGAATTTCTCCAGAACAATAGAGCAAGGAAGTTTTAGTTTGGAATTCCTAGTTTGGACGAGGTCCGACAGGAGGCCACAAGAGACACAAGCTTCTGGAGGAGCAAAAACCAGACATAGACTTTGTCCAGGACAATAGGGCAAGGAAGGCTTACTTTGGGATTCCTAGTTTGGACAAGGTTTGACAGGAGGCCAAAAGAGACACAAGCTTCTGGAAGTGCACACCCCAGAGGTACTGTTTGTGTAATATAATAGGACACAGAAGTCTTAGTTTGGGATACTTACTTCGGACAAGGTCCGACAGGAGGCCGCAAGAAACACCTGCTTCTGGTGGAGCAAACCCCAGAGGTAGAGTTTGTCCAGAACAATAAGGCAAGGAAGTCTTAGTTTGGGATTCCTAGTTTGGACAAGGTCCGACAGGAGGCCACAAGGACACAAGCTGCTGGAGGAACAAACCCCAAACATAGAGTCTATCCAGTACAATAGGGCAAGGAAGGCTTAGTTCGGGCTTCCTAGTTTGGACGAGGTCCGACAGGAGGCCACAAGGACACAAGCTTCTGGAGGAGCAAAAACCAGATGTAGTTTGTCCAGTACAATAGGGCAAGGAAGGCTTAGTTTGTGATTCCTACTTAGGACAATGTCCCACAGGAAGCCACAAGAACACAAGCTTCTGGAGGAGCAGAAGCCAGACGTAGAGTTTGTCCAGTACAATAGGGCAAGGAAGGCTTAGTTTGTGATTCCTAGTTTGGACAAGGTCCGACAGGAGGCCAAAAGTGACACAAGCTTCTGGAGGTGCAAACCCCAGACATACGGTTTGTGTAATATAATAGGACATAGAAGGCTTATTTTGGGATACTTACTTCAGACAAGGTCCGACAGGAGGCCCAAGAAACACAAGGAGAAGCAAACCCCAGAGGTAGAGTTTGTCCAGAACAATAGAGCAAGAAAGTCTTAGTTTGGAATTCCTAATTTGGACGAGGTCCGACAGGAGGTCACAAGGACACAAGCTTCTGGAGGAGCAGAAACCAGACGTAGATTTGTCCAGTACAATAGGGAAGGAAGGCTTATTTTGGGATACTTACTTCAGACAAGGTCCGACAGGGGGCCACAAGCTCACGTGCTTCTGGAGGAGCAAAAACCAGCCGTAGAGTTTGTCCAGTACAATAGGGCAAGGAAGGCTTAGTTTGTGATTCCTAGTTTGGACAAGGTCCGACAGGAGGCCAAGAGAGACACAAGCTTTTGGAGGTGTAAACCCCAGGCGTACGGTTTGTGTAATATAATATGACATGGAAGGCTTATTTTGGGATACTTACTTCAGACAAGGTCCGACAGGAGGCCACAAAAAAACACAAGGAAAAGCAAACCCCAGAGGTAGAATTTCTCCAGAACAATAGAGCAAGGAAGTTTTAGTTTGGAATTCCTAGTTTGGACGAGGTCCGACAGGAGGCCACAAGAGACACAAGCTTCTGGAGGAGCAAAAACCAGACATAGACTTTGTCCAAGACAATAGGGGAAGGAAGGCTTACTTTGGGATTCCTAGTTTGGACAAAGTTCGACAGGAGGCCAAAAGAGACACAAGCTTCTGAAGGTGCAAACCCCAGACGTACTGTTTGTGTAATATAATAGGACACAGAAGGCTTAGTTTGGGATACTTACTTCGGACATGGTCCGACAGGAGGCCGCAAGAAACACCTGCTTCTGGTGGAGCAAACCCCAGAGGTAGAGTTTGTCCAGAACAATAAGGCAAGGAAGTCTTAGTTTGGGATTCCTAGTTTGGACAAGGTCCGACAGGAGGCCACAAGGACACAAGCTGCTGGAGGAACAAACCCCAAACATAGAGTCTATCCAGTACAATAGGGCAAGGAAGGCTTAGTTCGGGCTTCCTAGTTTGGACGAGGTCCGACAGGAGGCCACAAGGACACAAGCTTCTGGAGGAGCAAAAACCAGATGTAGTTTGTCCAGTACAATAGGGCAAGGAAGGCTTAGTTTGTGATTCCTACTTAGGACAATGTCCCACAGGAAGCCACAAGAACACAAGCTTCTGGAGGAGCAGAAGCCAGACGTAGAGTTTGTCCAGTACAATAGGGCAAGGAAGGCTTAGTTTGTGATTCCTAGTTTGGACAAGGTCCGACAGGAGGCCAAAAGTGACACAAGCTTCTGGAGGTGCAAACCCCAGACGTACGGTTTGTGTAATATAATAGGACATAGAAGGCTTATTTTGGGATACTTACTTCAGACAAGGACCGACAGGAGGCCCAAGAAACACAAGGAGAAGCAAACCCCAGAGGTAGAGTTGGTCCAGAACAATAGAGCAAGAAAGTCTTAGTTTGGAATTCCTAATTTGGACGAGGTCCGAAAGGAGGCCACAAGAGACACAAGCTTCTGGAGGAGCAAAAACCAGACGTAGAGCTTGTCCAGGACAATAGGGCAAGGAAGGCTTAGTTTGTGATTCCTAGTTTGGACAAGGTCCGACAGGAGTCCAAAAAAGACACAAGTTTCTGGAGGAGCATAAACCAAATGTTGAGTTTGTCCAGTACAATAGGGCAAGGAAGGCTTAGTTTGTGATTCCTAGATTGGACAAGGTCCGACAGGAGGCCACAAGGAAACAGGTTTCTGGAGGAGCAGAAACCAGATGTAGAATTTGTCCAGTACAATAGGGAAGGAAGCCTTATTTTGGGATACTTACTTCCGACAAGGTCATACAGGAGGCCACAAGGACACGAGCTTCTGGAGGAGCAAAAACAAGACATAGAATTTGTCCAGTACAATACGGCAAGGAAGGCTTAGTTCGTGATTCCTAGATTGGACAAGGTCCGACAGGAGGCCACAAGGACACAAGCTTCTGGAGGAGCAGAAACCAGACGTAGTATTTGTCCAGTACAATAGGGAAGGAAGGCTTATTTTGGGATACTTACTTCAGACAAGGTCCGACAGGAGGCCACAAGGACACGAGCTTCTGGAGGAGCAAAAACCAGACGTAGAGTTTGACCAGTACAATAGGGCACGGAAGGCTTAGTTTGTGATTCCTAGATTGGACAAGGCCCGACAGGAGGCCACAAGGACACAGGCTTCTGGAGGAGCAGAAACCAGATGTAGAATTTGTCCAGTACAATAGGGAAGGAAGCCTTATTTTGGGATACTTACTTCCGACAAGGTCAGACAGGAGGCCACAAGGACACGAGCTTCTGGAGGAGCAAAAACAAGACATAGAATTTGTCCAGTACAATACGACAAGGAAGGCTTAGTTCGTGATTCCAAGATTGGACAAGGTCCGACAGGAGGCCACAAGGACACGAGCTTCTGGAGGAGCAAAAACCAGACGTAGAGTTTGAACAGTACAATAGGGCAAGGAAGGCTTAGTTTGTGATTCCTAGTTTGGACAAGGTCCGACAGGAGGCCAAGAGAGACACAAGCTTTTGGAGGAGTAAAGCCCAGACGTACGGTTTGTGTAATATAATATGACATGGAAGGCTTACTTTGGGATACTAACTTCAGACAAGGTCCGACAGGAGGCCACAAAAAACACAAGGAAAAGCAAACCCCAGAGGTAGAATTTCTCCAGAACAATAGAGCAAGGAAGTTTTAGATTGGAATTCCTAGTTTGGACGAGGTCCGACAGGAGGCCACAAGAGACACAAGCTTGTGGAGGAGCAAAAACCAGACATAGACTTTGTCCAGGACAATAGGGCAAGGAAGGCTTACTTTGGGATTCCTAGTTTGGACAAAGTTCGACAGGAGGCCAAAAGAGACACAAGCTTCTGGAGGTGCAAACCCCAGACGTACTGTTTGTGTAATATAATAGGACACAGAAGGCTTAGTTTGGGATACTTACTTCGGACAAGGTCCGACAGGAGGCCGCAAGAAACACCTGCTTCTGGTGAAGCAAACACCAGAGGTAGAGTTTGTCCAGAACAATAAGGCAAGGAAGTCTTAGTTTGGGATTCCTAGTTTGGACAAGGTCCGACAGGAGGCCACAAGGACACAAGCTGCTGGAGGAACAAACCCCAAACATAGAGTCTATCCAGTACAATAGGGCAAGGAAGGCTTAGTTCGGGCTTCCTAGTTTGGACGAGGTCCGACAGGAGGCCACAAGGACACAAGCTTCTGGAGGAGCAAAAACCAGGTGTAGTTTATCCAGTACAATAGGGCAAGGAAGGCTTAGTTTGTGATTCCTTGTTAGGAAAATGTCCCACAGAAAGCCACACGAACACAAGCTTCTGGAGGAGCAGAAGCCAGACATAGAGTTTGTCCAGTACGATAGGGCAAGGAAGGCTTAGTTTGTGATTCCTAGTTTGGACAAGGTCCGACAGGAGGCCAAAAGTGACACAAGCTTCTGGAGGTGCAAATCCCAGACGTACGGTTTGTGTAATATAATAGGACATAGAAGGCTTATTTTGGGATACTTACTTCAGACAAGGTCCGACAGGAGTCCAAAAAAGACACAAGTTTCTGGAGGAGCATAAACCAAATGTTGAGTTTGTCCAGTACAATAGGGCAAGGAAGGCTTAGTTTGTGATTCCTAGATTGGACAAGGTCCGACAGGAGGCCACAAGGACACAGGCTTCTGGAGGAGCAGAAACCAGATGTAGAATTTGTCCAGTACAATAGGGAAGGAAGCCTTATTTTGGGATACTTACTTCCGACAAGGTCAGACAGGAGGCCACAAGGACACGAGCTTCTGGAGGAGCAAAAACAAGACATAGAATTTGTCCAGTACAATACGGCAAGGAAGGCTTAGTTCGTGATTCCTAGATTGGACAAGGTCCGACAGGAAACCACAAGGACACAAGCTTCTGGAGGAGCAGAAACCAGGCATAGAATTTGTCCAGTACAATAGGGAAGGAAGGCTTATTTTGGGATACTTACTTCAGACAAGGTCCGACAGGAGGCCACAAGGACACGAGCTTCTGGAGGAGCAAAAACCAGACGTAGAGTTTGACCAGTACAATAGGGCAAGGAAGGCTTAGTTTGTGATTCCTAGTTTGGACAAGGTCCGACAGGAGGCCAAGAGAGACACAAGCTTTTGGAGGAGTAAACCCCAGACGTACGGTTTGTGTAATATAATATGACATGGAAGGCTTACTTTGGGATACTTACTTCAGACAAGGTCCGACAGTAGGCCACAAAAAACACAAGGAAAAGCAAACCCCAGAGGTAGAATTTCTCCAGAACAATAGAGCAAGGAAGTTTTAGTTTGGAATTTCTAGTTTGGACGAGGTCCGACAGGAGGCCACAAGAGACACAAGCTTGTGGAGGAGCAAAAACCAGACATAGACTTTGTCCAGGACAATAGGGCAAGGAAGGCTTACTTTGGGATTCCTAGTTTGGACAAAGTTCGATAGGAGGCCAAAAGAGACACAAGCTTCTGGAGGTGCAAACCCCAGACGTACTGTTCTGTGGAGCAAAAACAAGACATAGAATTTGTCCAGTACAATACGGCAAGGAAGGCTTAGTTCGTGATTCCTAGATTGGACAAGGGCCGACAGGAGGCCACAAGGACACAAGCTTCTGGAGGAGCAGAAACCAGACGTAGTATTTGTCCAGTACAATAGGGAAGGAAGGCTTATTTTGGGATACTTACTTCAGACAAGGTCCGACAGGAGGCCACAAGGACACGAGCTTCTGGAGGAGCAAAAACCAGACGTAGAGTTTGACCAGTACAATAGGGCAAGGAAGGCTTAGTTTGTGATTCCTAGATTGGACAAGGTCCGACAGGAGGCCACAAGGACACAGGCTTCTGGAGGAGCAGAAACCAGATGTAGAATTTGTCCAGTACAATAGGGAAGGAAGCCTTATTTTGGGATACTTACTTCCAACAAGGTCAGACAGGAGGCCACAAGGACACGAGCTTCTGGAGGAGCAAAAACAAGACATAGAATTTGTCCAGTACAATACGGCAAGGAAGGCTTAGTTCGTGATTCCTAGATTGGACAAGGTCCGACAGGAGGCCACAAGGACACAAGCTTCTGGAGGAGCAGAAACCAGGCATAGAATTTGTCCAGTACAATGGGGAAGGAAGGCTTATTTTGGGATACTTACTTCCGACAAGGTCAGACAGGAGGCCACAAGGACACGAGCTTCTGGAGGAGCAAAAACAAGACATAGAATTTGTTCAGTACAATACGGCAAGGAAGGCTTAGTTCGTGATTCCTAGATTGGACAAGGTCCGACAGGAAACCACAAGGACACAAGCTTCTGGAGGAGCAGAAACCAGACGTAGTATTTGTCCAGTACAATAGGGAAGGAAGGCTTATTTTGGGATACTTACTTCAGACAAGGTCCGACAGGAGGCCACAAGGACACGAGCTTCTGGAGGAGCAAAAACCAGACGTAGAGTTTGACCAGTACAATAGGGCAAGGAAGGCTTAGTTTGTGATTCCTAGATTGGACAAAGTCCGACAGGAGGCCACAAGGACACAGGCTTCTGGAGGAGCAGAAACCAGATGTAGAATTTGTCCAGTACAATAGGGAAGGAAGCCTTATTTTGGGATACTTACTTCCGACAAGGTCAGACAGGAGGCCACAAGGACACAAGCTTCTGGAGGAGCAAAAACAAGACATAGAATTTGTCCAGTACAATACGGCAAGGAAGGCTTAGTTCGTGATTCCTAGATTGGACAAGGTCCGACAGGAGGCCACAAGGACACAAGCTTCTGGAGGAGCAGAAACCAGACATAGAATTTGTCCAGTACAATAGGGAAGGAAGGCTTATTTTGGGATACTTACTTCAGACAAGGTCCGACAGAAGGCCACAAGGACACAAGCTTCTGGAGGAGCAGAAACCAGGCATAGAATTTGTCAGGTACAATAGGGAAGGAAGGCTTATTTTGGGATACTTACTTCAGACAAGGTCCAACAGGAGGCCACAAGGACACGAGCTTTTGGAGGGGTAAACCCCAGACGTACGGTTTGTGTAATATAATGACATGGAAGGCTTATTTTGGGATACTTACTTCAGACAAGGTCCGACAGGAGGCCACAAAAAACACAAGGAAAAGCAAACCCCAGAGGTAGAATTTCTCCAGAACAATAGAGCAAGGAAGTTTTAGTTTGGAATTCCTGGTTTGGACGAGGTCCGACAGGAGGCCACAAGAGACACAAGCTTGTGGAGGAGCAAAAACCAGACATAGACTTTGTCCAGGACAATAGGGCAAGGAAGGCTTACTTTGGGATTCCTAGTTTGGACAAAGTTCGACAGGAGGCCAAAAGAGACACAAGCTTCTGGAGGTGCAAACCCCAGACGTACTGTTCTGTGGAGCAAAAACAAGACATAGAATTTGTCCAGTACAATACGGCAAGGAAGGCTTAGTTCGTGATTCCTAGATTGGACAAGGTCCGACAGGAGGCCACAAGGACACAAGCTTCTGGAGGAGCAGAAACCAGACGTTGTATTTGTCCAGTACAATAGGGAAGGAAGGCTTATTTTGGGATACTTACTTCAGACAAGGTCCGACAGGAGGCCACAAGGACACGAGCTTCTGGATGAGCAAAAACCAGACGTAGAGTTTGACCAGTACAATAGGGCAAGGAAGGCTTAGTTTGTGATTCCTAGATTGGACAAGGTCCGACAGGAGGCCACAAGGACACAGGCTTCTGGAGGAGCAGAAACCAGATGTAGAATTTGTCCAGTACAATAGGGAAGGAAGCCTTATTTTGGGATACTTACTTCCGACAAGGTCAGACAGGAGGCCACAAGGACACGAGCTTCTGGAGGAGCAAAAACAAGACATAGAATTTGTTCAGTACAATATGGCAAGGAAGGCTTAGTTCGTGATTCCTAGATTGGACAAGGTCCAACAGGAGGCCACAAGGACACAAGCTTCTGGAGGAGCAGAAACCAGACATAGAATTTGTCCAGTACAATAGGGAAGGAAGGCTTATTTTGGGATACTTACTTCAGACAAGGTCCGACAGAAGGCCACAAGGACACAAGCTTCTGGAGGAGCAGAAACCAGGCATAGAATTTGTCAGGTACAATAGGGAAGGAAGGCTTATTTTGGGATACTTACTTCAGACAAGGTCCAACAGGAGGCCACAAGGACACGAGCTTCTGGAGGAGCAGAAACCAGACGTAGAGTTTGACCAGTACAATAGGGCAAGGAAGGATTAGTTTGTGATTCCTAGTTTGGACAAGGTCCTACAGGAGGCCAAGAGAGACACAAGCTTTTGGAGGGGTAAACCCCAGACGTACGGTTTGTGTAATATAATGACATGGAAGGCTTATTTTGGGATACTTACTTCAGACAAGGTCCGACAGGAGGCCACAAAAAACACAAGGAAAAGCAAACCCCAGAGGTAGAATTTCTCCAGAACAATAGAGCAAGGAAGTTTTAGTTTGGAATTCCTGGTTTGGACGAGGTCCGACAGGAGGCCACAAGAGACACAAGCTTCTGGAGGAGCAAAAACCAGACATAGACTTTGTCCAGGACAATAGGGCAAGGAAGGCTTACTCTGGGATTCCTAGTTTGGACAAGGTTCGACAGGAGGCCAAAAGAGACACAAGCTTCTGGAAGTGCACACCCCAGACGTACTGTTTGTGTAATATAATAGGACACAGAAGGCTTAGTTTGGGATACTTACTTCAACAAGGTCCGACAGGAGGCCGCAAGAAACACCTGCTTCTGGTGAAGCAAACCCCAGAGGTAGAGTTTGTCCAGAACAATAAGGCAAGGAAGTCTAAGTTTGGGATTCCTAGTTCTGACAAGGTCCGACAGGAGGCCACAAGGACACAAGCTGCTGGAGGAACAAACCCCAAACATAGAGTCTATCCAGTACAATAGGGCAAGGAAGGCTTAGTTCGGGCTTCCTAGTTTGGACGAGGTCCGACAGGAGGCCACAAGGACACAAGCTTCTGGAGGAGCAAAAACCAGATGTAGTTTGTCCAGTACAATAGGGCAAGGAAGGCTTAGTTTGTGATTCCTAGTTAGGACAATGTCCCACAGGAGGCCACAAGAACACAAGCTTCTTGAGGAGCAAAACCCAGAGGTAGAGTTTGTCCAGAACAATAGAGCAAGAAAGTCTTAGTTTGGAATTCCTAATCTGTACGAGGTCCGAAAGGAGGCCACAAGAGACACAAGCTTCTGGAGGAGAAAAACCAGACGTAGAGTTTGTCCAGGACAATAGGGCAAGGAAGGCTTACTTTGGGATTCCTAGTTTGGACAAGGTCCGACAGGAGTTCAAAAAAGACACAAGCTTCTGGAGGAGCATAAACCAAATGTTGAGTTTGTCCAGTACAATAGGGCAAGGAAAGCTTAGTTTGTGATTCCTAGATTGGACAAGGTCCGACAGGAGGCCACAAGGACACAGGCTTCTGGAGGAGCAGAAACCAGATGTAGAATTTGTCCAGTACAATAGGGAAGGAAGCCTTATTTTGGGATGCTTACTTCCGACAAGGTCAGACAGGAGGCCACAAGGACACGAGCTTCTGGAGGAGCAAAAACAAGACATAGAATTTGTCCAGTACAATACGGCAAGGAAGGCTTAGTTCGTGATTCCTAGATTGGACAAGGTCCGACAGGAGGCCACAAGGACACAAACTTCTGGAGGAGCAGAAACCAGGCATAGAATTTGTCCAGTACAATAGGGAAGGAAGGCTTATTTTGGGATACTTACTTCAGACAAGGTCCGACAGGAGGCCACAAGGACACGAGCTTCTGGAGGAGCAAAAACCAGATGTAGAGTTTGACCAGTACAATAGGGCAAGGAAGGCTTAGTTTGTGATTCCTAGTTTGGACAAGGTCCGACAGGAGGCCAAGAGAGACACAAGCTTTTGGAGGAGTAAACCCCAGACGTACGGTTTGTGTAATATAATATGACATGGAAGGCTTACTTTGGGATACTTACTTCAGACAAGGTCCGACAGTAGGCCACAAAAAACACAAGGAAAAGCAAACCCCAGAGGTAGAATTTCTCCAGAACAATAGAGCAAGGAAGTTTTAGTTTGGAATTTCTAGTTTGGACGAGGTCCGACAGGAGGCCACAAGAGACACAAGCTTGTGGAGGAGCAAAAACCAGACATAGACTTTGTCCAGGACAATAGGGCAAGGAAGGCTTACTTTGGGATTTCTAGTTTGGACAAAGTTCGACAGGAGGCCAAAAGAGACACAAGCTTCTGGAGGTGAAAACCCCAGACGTACTGTTCTGTGGAGCAAAAACAAGACATAGAATTTGTCCAGTACAATACGGCAAGGAAGGCTTAGTTCGTGATTCCTAGATTGGACAAGGTCCGACAGGAAGCCACAAGGACACAAGCTTCTGGAGGAGCAGAAACCAGACGTAGTATTTGTCCAGTACAATAGGGCAAGGAAGGCTTAGTTTGTGATTCCTAGATTGGACAAGGTCCGACAGGAGGCCACAAGGACACAGGCTTCTGGAGGAGCAGAAACCAGATGTAGAATTTGTCCAGTACAATAGGGAAGGAAGCCTTATTTTGGGATACTTACTTCCAACAAGGTCAGACAGGAGGCCACAAGAACACGAGCTTCTGGAGGAGCAAAAACAAGACATAGAATTTGTCCAGTACAATACGGCAAGGAAGGCTTAGTTCGTGATTCCTAGATTGGACAAGGTCCGACAGGAGGCCACAAGGACACAAGCTTCTGGAGGAGCAGAAACCAGGCATAGAATTTGTCCAGTACAATAGGGAAGGAAGGCTTATTTTGGGATACTTACTTCCGACAAGGTCAGACAGGAGGCCACAAGGACACGAGCTTCTGGAGGAGCAAAAACAAGACATAGAATTTGTTCAGTACAATAAGGCAAGGAAGGCTTAGTTCGTGATTCCTAGATTGGACAAGGTCCGACAGGAAACCACAAGGACACAAGCTTCTGGAGGAGCAGAAACCAGACGTAGTATTTGTCCAGTACAATAGGGAAGGAAGGCTTATTTTGGGATACTTACTTCAGACAAGGTCCGACAGGAGGCCACAAGGACACGAGCTTCTGGAGGAGCAAAAACCAGACGTAGAGTTTGACCAGTACAATAGGGCAAGGAAGGCTTAGTTTGTGATTCCTAGATTGGACAAGGTCCGACAGGAGGCCACAAGGACACAGGCTTCTGGAGGAGCAGAAACCAGATGTAGAATTTGTCCAGTACAATAGGGAAGGAAGCCTTATTTTGGGATACTTACTTCCGACAAGGTCAGACAGGAGGCCACAAGGACACAAGCTTCTGGAGGAGCAAAAACAAGACATAGAATTTGTCCAGTACAATACGGCAAGGAAGGCTTAGTTCGTGATTCCTAGATTGGACAAGGTCCGACAGGAGGCCACAAGGACACAAGCTTCTGGAGGAGCAGAAACCAGACATAGAATTTGTCCAGTACAATAGGGAAGGAAGGCTTATTTTGGGATACTTACTTCAGACAAGGTCCGACAGAAGGCCACAAGGACACAAGCTTCTGGAGGAGCAGAAACCAGGCATAGAATTTGTCAGGTACAATAGGGAAGGAAGGCTTATTTTGGGATACTTACTTCAGACAAGGTCCAACAGGAGGCCACAAGAACACGAGCTTCTGGTGGAGCAGAAACCAGACGTAGAGTTTGACCAGTACAATAGGGCAAGGAAGGATTAGTTTGTGATTCCTAGTTTGGACAAGGTCCAACAGGAGGCCAAGAGAGACACAAGCTTTTGGAGGGGTAAACCCCAGACGTACGGTTTGTGTAATATAATGACATGGAAGGCTTATTTTGGGATACTTACTTCAGACAAGGTCCGACAGGAGGCCACAAAAAACACAAGGAAAAGCAAACCCCAGAGGTAGAATTTCTCCAGAACAATAGAGCAAGGAAGTTTTAGTTTGGAATTCCTGGTTTGGACGAGGTCCGACAGGAGGCCACAAGAGACACAAGCTTCTGGAGGAGCAAAAACCAGACATAGACTTTGTCCAGGACAATAGGGCAAGGAAGGCTTACTTTGGGATTCCTAGTTTGGACAAGGTCCGACAGGAGTTCAAAAAAGACACAAGCTTCTGGAGGAGCAAAAACCAGACATAGACTTTGTCCAGGACAATAGGGCAAGGAAGGCTTACTTTGGGATTCCTAGTTTGGACAAGGTTCGACAGGAGGCCAAAAGAGACACAAGCTTCTGGAAGTGCACACCCCAGACGTACTGTTTGTGTAATATAATAGGACACAGAAGGCTTAGTTTGGGATACTTACTTCAACAAGGTCCGACAGGAGGCCGCAAGAAACACCTGCTTCTGGTGAAGCAAACCCCAGAGGTAGAGTTTGTCCAGAACAATAAGGCAAGGAAGTCTAAGTTTGGGATTCCTAGTTCTGACAAGGTCCGACAGGAGGCCACAAGGACACAAGCTGCTGGAGGAACAAACCCCAAACATAGAGTCTATCCAGTACAATAGGGCAAGGAAGGCTTAGTTCGGGCTTCCTAGTTTGGACGAGGTCCGACAGGAGGCCACAAGGACACAAGCTTCTGGAGGAGCAAAAACCAGATGTAGTTTGTCCAGTACAATAGGTCAAGGAAGGCTTAGTTTGTGATTCCTAGTTAGGACAATGTCCCACAGGAGGCCACAAGAACACAAGCTTCTGGAGGAGCAAAACCCAGAGGTAGAGTTTGTCCAGAACAATAGAGCAAGAAAGTCTTAGTTTGGAATTCCTAATCTGGACGAGGTCCGAAAGGAGGCCACAAGAGACACATGCTTCTGGAGGAGAAAAACCAGACGTAGAGTTTGTCCAGGACAATAGGGCAAGGAAGGCTTACTTTGGGATTCCTAGTTTGGACAAGGTCCGACAGGAGTTCAAAAAAGACACAAGCTTCTGGAGGAGCATAAACCAAATGTTGAGTTTGTCCAGTACAATAGGGCAAGGAAAGCTTAGTTTGTGATTCCTAGATTGGACAAGGTCCGACAGGAGGCCACAAGGACACAGGCTTCTGGAGGAGCAGAAACCAGATGTAGAATTTGTCCAGTACAATAGGGAAGGAAGCCTTATTTTGGGATGCTTACTTCCGACAAGGTCAGACAGGAGGCCACAAGGACACGAGCTTCTGGAGGAGCAAAAACAAGACATAGAATTTGTCCAGTACAATACGGCAAGGAAGGCTTAGTTCGTGATTCCTAGATTGGACAAGGTCCGACAGGAGGCCACAAGGACACAAGCTTCTGGAGGAGCAGAAACCAGGCATAGAATTTGTCCAGTACAATAGGGAAGGAAGGCTTATTTTGGGATACTTACTTCAGACAAGGTCCGACAGGAGGCCACAAGGACACGAGCTTCTGGAGGAGCAAAAACCAGATGTAGAGTTTTACCAGTACAATAGGGCAAGGAAGGCTTAGTTTGTGATTCCTAGTTTGGACAAGGTCCGACAGGAGGCCAAGAGAGACACAAGCTTTTGGAGGAGTAAACCCCAGACGTACGGTTTGTGTAATATAATATGACATGGAAGGCTTACTTTGGGATACTTACTTCAGACAAGGTCCGACAGTAGGCCACAAAAAACACAAGGAAAAGCAAACCCCAGAGGTAGAATTTCTCCAGAACAATAGAGCAAGGAAGTTTTAGTTTGGAATTTCTAGTTTGGACGAGGTCCGACAGGAGGCCACAAGAGACACAAGCTTGTGGAGGAGCAAAAACCAGACATAGACTTTGTCCAGGACAATAGGGCAAGGAAGGCTTACTTTGGGATTCCTAGTTTGGACAAAGTTCGACAGGAGGCCAAAAGAGACACAAGCTTCTGGAGGGGCAAACCCCAGACGTACTGTTTTGTGGAGCAAAAACAAGACATAGAATTTGTCCAGTACAATACGCCAAGGAAGGCTTAGTTCGTGATTCCTAGATTGGACAAGGTCCGACAGGAGGCCACAAGGACACAAGCTTCTGGAGGAGTAGAAACCAGACGTAGTATTTGTCCAGTACAATAGGGAAGGAAGGCTTATTTTGGGATACTTACTTCAGACAAGGTCCGACAGGAGGCCACAAGGACACGAGCTTCTGGAGGAGCAAAAACCAGACGTAGAGTTTGACCAGTACAATAGGGCAAGGAAGGCTTAGTTTGTGATTCCTAGATTGGACAAGGTCCGACAGGAGGCCACAAGGACACAGGCTTCTGGAGGAGCAGAAACCAGATGTAGAATTTGTCCAGTACAATAGGGAAGGAAGCCTTATTTTGGGATACTTACTTCCGACAAGGTCAGACAGGAGGCCACAAGGACACGAGCTTCTGGAGGAGAAAAACAAGACATAGAATTTGTCCAGTACAATACGGCAAGGAAGGCTTAGTTCGTGATTCCTAGATTGACAAGGTCCGACAGGAGGCCACAAGGACACAAGCTTCTGGAGGAGCAGAAACCAGGCATAGAATTTGTCCAGTACAATAGGGAAGGAAGGCTTATTTTGGGATACTTACTTCAGACAAGGTCCGACAGGAGGCCACAAGGACACGAGCTTCTGGAGGAGCAAAAACCAGACATAGACTTTGTCCAGGACAATAGGGCAAGGAAGGCTTACTTTGGGATTCCTAGTTTGGACAAAGTTCGACAGGAGGCCAAAAGAGACACAAGCTTCTGGAGGTGCAAACCCCAGACGTACTGTTTGTGTAATATAATAGGACACAGAAGTCTTAGTTTGGGATACTTACTTCGGACAAGGTCCGACAGGAGGCCGCAAGAAACACCTGCTTCTGGTGGAGCAAACCCCAGAGGTAGAGTTTGTCCAGAACAATAAGGCAAGGAAGTCTTAGTTTGGGATTCCTAGTTTGGACAAGGTCCGACAGGAGGCCACAAGGACACAAGCTGCTGGAGGAACAAACCCCAAACATAGAGTCTATCCAGTACAATAGGGCAAGGAAGGCTTAGTTCGGGCTTCCTAGTTTGGACGAGGTCCGACAGGAGGCCACAAGGACACAAGCTTCTGGAGGAGCAAAAACCAGATGTAGTTTGTCCAGTACAATAGGGCAAGGAAGGCTTAGTTTGTGATTCCTAGTTAGGAAAATGTCCCACAGAAAGCCACAAGAACACCAGCTTCTGGAGGAGCAGAAGCCAGACGTAGAGTTTGTCCTGTACGATAGGGCAAGGAAGGCTTAGTTTGTGATTCCTAGTTTGGACAAGGTCCAACAGGAGGCCAAGAGAGACATAAACTTTTGGAGGTTTAAACCCCAGACGTACGGTTTGTGCAATATGACATGGAAGGCTTATTTTGTGATACTTACTTCAGACAAGGTCCGACAGGAGGCCACAAAAAACACAAGGAAAAGCAAACCCCAGAGGTAGAATTTGTCCAGAACAATAGAGCAAGGAAGTCTTAGTTTGGAATTCCTAATTTGGACGAGGTCCGACAGGAGGCCACAAGAGACACTAGCTTCTGGAGGAGCAAAAACGAAACGTAGACTTTGTCCTGGACAATAGGGCAAGGAAGGCATACTTTGGGATTCCTAGTTTGGACAAGGTTCGACAGGAGGCCAAAAGAGACACAAGCTTCTGGAGGTGCAAACCACAGACGTACTGTTTGTGTAATATAATAGGACACAGAAGGCTTAGTTTGGGATACTTACTTCGGACAAGGTCCGACAGGAGGCCGCAAGAAACACCTGCTTCTGGTGGAGCAAACCCCAGAGGTAGAGTTTGTCCAGAACAATAAGGCAAGGAAGTCTTAGTTTGGGATTCCTAGTTTGGACAAGGTCCGACAGGAGGCCACAAGGACACAAGCTGCTGGAGGAACAAACCCCAAACATAGAGTCTATCCAGTACAATAGGGCAAGGAAGGCTTAGTTCGGGCTTCCTAGTTTGGACGAGGTCCGACAGGAGGCCACAAGGACACAAGCTTCTGGAGGAGCAAAAACCAGATGTAGTTTGTCCAGTACAATAGGGCAAGGAAGGCTTAGTTTGTGATTCCTAGTTAGGAAAATGTCCCACAGAAAGCCACAAGAACACCAGCTTCTGGAGGAGCAGAAGCCAGACGTAGAGTTTGTCCAGTACGATAGGGCAAGGAAGGCTTAGTTTGTGATTCCTAGTTTGGACAAGGTCCGACAGGAGGCCAAGAGAGACATAAACTTTTGGAGGTATAAACCCCAGACGTACGGTTTGTGCAATATGACATGGAAGGCTTATTTTGGGATACTTACTTCAGACAAGGTCCGACAGGAGGCCACAAAAAACACAAGGAAAAGCAAACCCCAGAGGTAGAATTTGTCCAGAACAATAGAGCAAGGAAGTCTTAGTTTGGAATTCCTAATTTGGACGAGGTCCGACAGGACGCCACAAGAGACACTAGCTTCTGGAGGAGCAAAAACGAAACGTAGACTTTGTCCTGGACAATAGGGCAAGGAAGGCATACTTTGGGATTCCTAGTTTGGACAAGGTTCGACAGGAGGCCAAAAGAGACACAAGCTTCTGGAGGTGCAAACCACAGACGTACTGTTTGTGTAATATAATAGGACACAGAAGGCTTAGTTTGGGATACTTACTTCGGACAAGGTCCGACAGGAGGCCGCAAGAAACACCTGCTTCTGGAGAAGCAAACCCCAGAGGTAGAGTTTGTCCAGTTCAATAGGGCAAGGAAGGCTTAGTTTGTGATTCCTAGATTGGACAAGGTCCGACAGGAGGCCACAAGGACACAAGCTTCTGGAGGAGCAGAAACCAGACGTAGAATTTGTCCAGTACAATAGGGAAGGAAGCCTTATTTTGGGATACTTACTTCCGACAAGGTCAGACAGGAGGCCACAAGGACACGAGCTTCTGGAGGAGCAAAAACAAGACATAGAATTTGTCCAGTACAATACGGCAAGGAAGGCTTAGTTCGTGATTCCTAGATTGGACAAGGTCCGAAAGGAGGCCACAAGGACACAAGCTTCTGGAGGAGCAGAAACCAGATGTAGAATTTGTCCAGTACAATAGGGAAGGAAGGCTTATTTTGGGATACTTACTTCAGACAAGGTCAGACAGGAGGCCACAAGGACACGAGCTTCTGGAGGAGCAAAAACCAGACATAGACTTTGTCCAGGACAATAGGGCAAGGAAGGCTTACTTTGGGATTCCTAGTTTGGACAAAGTTCGACAGGAGGCCAAAAGAGACACAAGCTTCTGGAGGTGCAAACCCCAGACGTACTGTTTGTGTAATATAATAGGACACAGAAGGCTTAGTTTGGGATACTTACTTCGGAAAAGGTCCAACAGGAGGCCGCAAGAAACACCTGCTTCTGGTGGAGCAAACCCCAGAGGTAGAGTTTTTCCAGAACAATAAGGCAAGGAAGTCTTAGTTTGGGATTCCTAGTTTGGACAAGGTCCGACAGGAGGCCACAAGGACACAAGCTGCTGGAGGAACAAACCCCAAACATAGAGTCTATCCAGTACAATAGGGCAAGGAAGGCTTAGTTCGGGCTTCCTAGTTTGGACGAGGTCCGACAGGAGGCCACAAGGACACAAGCTTCTGGAGGAGCAAAAACCAGACGTAGTTTGTCCAGTACAATAGGGCAAGGAAGGCTTAGTTTGTGATTCCTAGTTAGGAAAATGTCCCACAGAAAGCCACAAGAACACCAGCTTCTGGAGGAGCAGAAGCCAGACGTAGAGTTTGTCCAGTACGATAGGGCAAGGAAGGCTTAGTTTGTGATTCCTAGTTTGGACAAGGTCCGACAGGAGGCCAAGAGAGACATAAACTTTTGGAGGTATAAACCCCAGACGTACGGTTTGTGCAATATGACATGGAAGGCTTATTTTGGGATACTTACTTCAGACAAGGTCCGACAGGAGGCCACAAAAAACACAAGGAAAAGCAAACCCCAGAGGTAGAATTTGTCCAGAACAATAGAGCAAGGAAGTCTTAGTTTGGAATTCCTAATTTGGACGAGGTCCGACAGGAGGCCACAAGAGACACTAGCTTCTGGAGGAGCAAAAACGAAACGTAGACTTTGTCCTGGACAATAGGGCAAGGAAGGCATACTTTGGGATTCCTAGTTTGGACAAGGTTCGACAGGAGGCCAAAAGAGACACAAGCTTCTGGAGGTGCAAACCACAGACGTACTGTTTGTGTAATATAATAGGACACAGAAGGCTTAGTTTGGGATACTTACTTCGGACAAGGTCCGACAGGAGGCCGCAAGAAACACCTGCTTCTGGAGAAGCAAACCCCAGAGGTAGAGTTTGTCCAGTTCAATAGGGCAAGGAAGGCTTAGTTTGTGATTCCTAGATTGGACAAGGTCCGACAGGAGGCCACAAGGACACAAGCTTCTGGAGGAGCAGAAACCAGACGTAGAATTTGTCCAGTACAATAGGGAAGGAAGCCTTATTTTGGGATACTTACTTCCGACAAGGTCAGACAGGAGGCCACAAGGACACGAGCTTCTGGAGGAGCAAAAACAAGACATAGAATTTGTCCAGTACAATACGGCAAGGAAGGCTTAGTTCGTGATTCCTAGATTGGACAAGGTCCGAAAGGAGGCCACAAGGACACAAGCTTCTGGAGGAGCAGAAACCAGATGTAGAATTTGTCCAGTACAATAGGGAAGGAAGGCTTATTTTGGGATACTTACTTCAGACAAGGTCCGACAGGGGGCCACAAGGACACGAGCTTCTGGGGGAGCAAAAATCAGACGTAGAGTTTGTCCAGTACAAAAGGGAAGGAAGGTTTAGTTTGTGATTCCTAGTTTGGACAAGGTCCGACAGGAGGCCAAGAGAGACACAAACTTTTGGAGGTATAAACACCAGACGTACTGTTTGTGTAATATGACATGGAAGGCTTATTTTGGGATAATTACTTTAGACAAGGTCCGACAGGAGGCCACAAAAAACACAAGGAAAAGCAAACTCCAGAGGTAGAATTTGTCCAGAACAATAGAGCAAGGAAGTCTTAGTTTGGAATTCCTAATTTGGACGAGGTCCGACAGGAGGCCACAAGAGACACAAGCTTCTGGAGGAGCAAAAACGAAACGTAGACTTTGTCCAGGACAATAGGGCAAGGAAGGCTTACTTTGGGATTCCTAGTTTGGACAAAGTTCGACAGGAGGCCAAAAGAGACACAAGCAAACCCCAGACGTACTGTTTGTGTAATATAATAGGACACAGAAGGCTTCGTTTGGGATACTTACTTCGGACAAGGTCCGACAGGAGGCCGCAAGAAACACCTGCTTCTGGAGAAGCCAACCCCAGAGGTAGAGTTTGTCCAGTTCAATAGGGCAAGGAAGGCTTAGTTTGTGATTCCTAGATTGGACAAGGTCCGACAGGAGGCCACAAGGACACAAGCTTCTGGAGGAGCAGAAACCAGACGTAGAATTTGTCCAGTACAATAGGGAAGGAAGCCTTATTTTGGGATACTTACTTCCGACAAGGTCAGACAGGAGGCCACAAGGACACGAGCTTCTGGAGGAGCAAAAACAAGACATAGAATTTGTCCAGTACAATACGGCAAGGAAGGCTTAGTTCGTGATTCCTAGATTGACAAGGTCCGACAGGAGGCCACAAGGACACAAGCTTCTGGAGGAGCAGAAACCAGATGTAGAATTTGTCCAGTACAATAGGGAAGGAAGGCTTATTTTGGGATACTTACTTCAGACAAGGTCCGACAGGGGGCCACAAGGACACGAGCTTCTGGAGAAGCAAAAATCAGACGTAGAGTTTTTACAGTTCAATACGTCAAGGAAGGCTTCGTTCGTGATTCCTAGATTGGACAAGGTCCGACAGGAGGCCACAAGGACACAAGCTTCTGGAGGAGCAGAAACCAGATGTAGAATTTGTCCAGTACAATAGGGAAGGAAGGCTTATTTTGGGATACTTACTTCAGACAAGGTCCGACAGGGGGCCACAAGGACACGAGCTTCTGGAGAAGCAAAAATCAGACGTAGTGTTTTTTCAGTACAATAGGGCAAGGAAGGCTTAGTTTGTGATTCCTAGTTTGGATAAGGTCCGACAGGAGGCTAAGAGAGACACAAGCTTTTGGAGGTATAAACCCCAGACGTACAGTTTGTGTAATATAATATGACATGGAAGGCTTATTTTGGATACTTACTTCAGACAAGGCCCGACAGGAGGCCACAAAAAACACAAGGAAAAGCAAACCCCAGAGGTAGAATTTCTCCAGAACAATAGAGCAAGGAAGTTTTAGTTTGGAATTCCTAATTTGGACGAGGTCCGACAGGAGGCCACAAGAGACACAAGCTTCTGGAGGAGCAAAAACCAGACGTAGACTTTGTCCAGGACAATAGGGCAAGGAAGGCTTACTTTGGGATTCCTAGTTTTGACAAGGTTCGACAGGAGGCCAAAAGAGACACAAGCCTCTGGAGGTGCAAACCCCAGACGTACTGTTTGTGTAATATAATAGGACACAGAAGGCTTAGTTTGGGATACTTACTTCGGACAAGGTCCGACAGGAGGCTGCAAGAAACACCTGCTTCTGGAGGAGCAAACCCCAGAGGTAGAGTTTGTCCAGAACAATAGGGCAAGGAAGTCTTAGTTTGGGATTCCTAGTTTGGACAAGGTCCGACAGGAGGCCACAAGGACACAAGCTGCTGGAGAAACAAACCCCAAACATAGAGTCTATCCAGTACAATAGGGCAAGGATTGCTTAGTTCGGGCCTCCTAGTTTGGACGAGGTCCGACAGGAGGCCACAAGGACACAAGCTTCTGGAGGAGCAAAAACCAGACGTAGAGTTTGTTCAGTACAGTAGGGCAACGAAGGCTTAGTTTGTGATTTCTAGTTTGGACAAGGTCCGACAGGAGGCTAAAAGTGACACAAGGTTCTTGAGGTGCAAACCCCAGACGTACCGTTTGTGTAATATAATAGGACATAGAAGGCTTATTTTGGGATACTTACTTCAGACAAGGTCTGACAGGAGGCCGCAAGAAACTCAAGGAGAAGCAAACCCCAGAGGTAGAGTTTGTCCAGAACAATAGAGCAAGAAAGTCTTAGTTTGGAATTCCTAATTTGGACGAGGTCCGAAAGGAGGCCACAAGAGACACAAACTTCTGGAGGAGCAAAAACCAGACGTAGAGTTTGTCCAGTACAATAGGGCAAGGAAGCCTCACTTTGGGATTCCTAGTTTGGTCAAGGTCCGACAGGAGTCCAAAAAAGACACAAGCTTCTGGAGGAGCAAAAACCAAATGTAGAGTTTGTCCAGTACAATAGGGCAAGGAAGGCTTAGTTTGTGATTCCTAGATTGGACAAGGTCCGACAGGAGGCCAGAAGGACACAAGCTTCTGGAGGAGCAAAAACCAGACGTAGAATTTGTGCAGTACAATAGGGAAGGACGGCTTATTTTGGGATACTTACTTCAGACAAGGTCCGACAGGAGGCCACAAGGACACAAGCTTCTGGAGGAGCAAAAACCAGACATAGAGAGAGATCAATGAAGTCCTCACTAGGTATGGAAGTTTTCCCTTTGTTGTTTCCCTACTACCTACCCTAGGGCCGGGAAGAGGGGTGGTAGGGGGGCTGTAAACCTTCTTTCTGACTATCCTAGACATTACTTCTGACCCCCTGCAATGATGGAGAGCTGGACCTTTCTGCGGTCACCAGGAGGGAGGCCAGGAGGGGTGGCAAAGCTGTGCTCGCTCTCCCCCCCCCCCCCCAAGTGCCAAGGGAGGAGCCACAGCCAGGAGTAACCAGCACTCCAAGGAGGCCTGACGACCACTGTCTGTGGCCAGATGGGAGAATTCCACCATGTGCTCCAATTCGCTATCTTCTCCATTGGGGACCCACTCAGGACCTTTGCGCACTCCATGCTGACTAGTATCACAGCCTCCATCATCCCCTGCCTTCACCATCCCCACTGAAGTCCTCGCTAGACCAAGGGACACTCACTTCAACATCATGTGATCAACCACCACAGGTTGGACATCAGTTCCTGCCTACCATCCAAAACAAAACTAGGACACGCCAGTACCACTCTCTCACACCCTGCTGGGTCCTGCTGTTGCAAGCTTATGTTGCTTAAGTTGGGCCCCAAAAATAGTCAACAGAATATAATCTGATCTGTTAGACAGAGGCCCTGGGCGCTAAAGAATTGTCGAGGCTTTGGTAAAATGGGTGTGGCCATTTTCCAGCCTTGAAGGGAGGAATGAAGCCGAGCATGCCACCCCCCCAAAAAATAAGGGATAGTAACTTACAGTTTTCCGAGGGGCAAGGACAAGTCTCAACCTCAGCGCTGCAGGACTCCCTTGACTGGCTCAGAGAAATCCTTTGGACCTTTCTTCATGAATTTCATGCTTTTAATCATTCCCCATGGACCCTTTTGTTTCCCTTTCAAAAACATACTTCTATATGGACCTTTCCTGTTATGAATTATAAGCATATGGTTCCTGCAACATCAACCATATATATATATTCCTTTGTGCTAGTGGCCTTCCCTTGACCTTTTTCATTCCCTTCCAAGGATACACACATTTATGAACTCTTCCCATTATGGACTATGAGCTTGTGATATATATTTTCATGATTTTCCTTGTGGCTGAGGCTTTCCCCTTGATCTTTTTCCCCCCTTCCCTTTCCTTATGAAGAAATCCTTCCAGGAAACTGCAGAGCTCCAGACATTCTAAAGACCCCAATCTACAATTTCCTTTGCATGAAAAATAAACTGGCAGGCGGCTTTGTTCTCGGAGGATTGCCCAACAATGCTGTTTGCCCCTGGCAGACCCCTAATCATTTTTCTATCTGGATGTCAGGAGACTCTTGAAAAACCCCCACCTTCTCACTGGTTTGTCATTTAACTAACTTCCCACTAAGGAACATTCACCCCATTTTCGCCCTCATTGTCCTCATGTTTGCTGGCTAGTAAAATCCAGACTTTCCTTTACACATGTTGATTCATTCCAATCAAAACACAATAGATCAGCCCTGCTTGAGACTTCCTTTTTTTGTCTTGCAGGCCACATGGCATTTTTTTCAGAATTCATTCACAGATTCCTTTGTGTTCTATCATCCTGCCTCCCTCTCCCCTGGCGGCAGGAGCCTCCCCATTGGATCCTACGGACCACTGGAGCTTCCTGATTGGTCCAGAGGTGCCAGGGGCGGGAGGGCCGCATCCCAGCTGTTTGCCCTTGTCCAATCATGGTGGAGGGCGGCAGGGAGGCCAGGGCAGGAAGTTTGAACTCTGTAACTTTGAATGTACTATAAATATGGCTGCATTGACGTATTTTCTTATGCTCTGCTGGCGAATGATTGCAGCTCTGCATCCTTTTCAGCTGAATCGCTAAATAAACATCGATGGCTTTTCTTTAACCTTGGTGAGATTTATTTGGGAAAACTCAGGGGAAATTCTAGGCCTTCTCCTCTTTCACTTGCCAAGGGTTTTGGACTCTCTTTGGTGGGTCTAAGGGCTCCTCTCTCCTGGGCAGGAGTCTCCAAATTCTAGCTCGATAACACTATTGTCCCTTTAATAGCTGTGCAACTGCAGGAATTGCAGTAGCTAGACCATAGAATTGTTGAGTTAAGCAATCGTTGAGTTAAGCAATCTGCCAACACTTCCTCTGGTAGAAAGCAAAATTCTTTACATAGACTAGAAGAGAGCACATAGATTTACAGATGAAAGCATTTCCTAATGAAGCACAGCCAGCTTGAAACATGTAACGCATCTAGGCCCCAAGTAAACAATCAGCCACCCTTGCAGATTTCCCTCTTCTCCTTCTGTGCAAATTTATAGTCAGATCAGCCATAGCTCCAATTCATTCTATGGGGATTTGAACTGTTCAATAACATAAACTGTTTCAAATACAGTAGGTATAATGTGAGAATGCTGCAGTGGCATTGTAAGGGTGGAGAGATCTCTGAATACATCACTCTCCCAAAACAACAGCTGGCCGAGGCGGTCTTCAACTGGCATTGCCATCCGCCCAGGGATGGCCTCCATTCCATCCCCCAAAATCAAAGTGCAAAGAAACTTGGAAATTTGTGTAGCTTGTTCCCAAAACATATATAATCAAAAAGAACAAGAAGAAGAATGCCTCGCAAAATGGCAGGGCCGCAAGGCAGTCAAGGGCTCCTTTGCGCGAGCCTCATCTCCCTCACGGCCTTGCCATTTGGCAAGGATGCGAGGGAGCCCAGGGCTCGTGTGAAGGTTCCCTCGGCTCCCTTGTGGCCTCACCAAATGGCAAGGCCGCAAGGTAGCTGAGGGCTCCTTTGCGTGAGCCCCCCGGACAAATGGCAGGGCCACCCAGGGCTCATGTGAAGGTTGCCTCAGCTCCCTTGTGGCCACGCCAAATGGCAAGGCCGCGAGGGTGCCTATGGCTCATGTGAAGCCTGCCTTGGCTCCTCGCAGCCTCGTCAAATGGCAGGGCCATGAGGCAGTCAAGGGCTCCTTTGAATGAGCCCTCCCTCAGCTTCCTCGCGGCCTCGCCATTTGGCGAGGCTGCGAGGGAGACCAGGGTTCATGTGAAGGCTGCCTCGGCTGCCTCGGCTCCCTCGCAGCCTCACCAAATGGTAAGGCCGCAAGGCAGCTGAGGGCTCCTTTGACGTGAGCCCTCCCTGGGCTCCCTCGTAGCCTCACCAAATGGCAAGTCCGCGAGGCAGGCGAGGGCTCCTTTGTGCAAGCCCTCCCTGGGCTCATGTGAAGGCTGCCTCGGCTCCCTCATGGCCTCGCCAAATGGCGAGGCCGTGAGGCCACCAAGGGCTACTTTGCATGAGCTGTCCCTCGGTTCCCTCATGGCCTTGCCATTTGGCGAGGCCACAAGAGAGCCCAGGGCTCGTGTGAAGGCTGCCTCGGCTCCCTCACGGCCTCGCCAAATGGCAAGGCCGTGAGGCAGCTGAGGGCTCTTTTGCGCAAGCCCTCACTCAGCTCTATCGCAGCCTCGTCATTTGGAGAGTTCCGCAGTTCCTGGGAGTCAAGTTGGGACCAACTGATGAAGTGTGCCCCAGCAGCCAGCTCAGGACCATGAATACTTTCAGCTTTTCCTTGCTTTCCCCTTCTCCATACTATGTAACATTCCCCTAATAAGAGTACTTGAAACTTGCAACTTTTAATCCTTCCGCTTGATACTTTTGTATCTTTCCATGCCTCAGACTAACTCAACCTTAAAATAAACCTTTTTCCAGGCTCCAGATAGCTGTGAGCCTGCTGGGCGTGCCTACTGGCTCCCCCAGGACACTGGATCTGCATTCGTCGAAACCGCGGATACGGAAACCGCCATTTTGGACCCCCGTATCCGCTAAAACAACAAAATGGCGGATTGACGCCGTTCTAATTTTGTATTTTTCTGCTATTAATTCTAAGACTAACTGCCATCTCACTTTCCTCATTTTGGACTTCTGCGCCCGGGAGATAATTAATTTGTTCAAAGTATTATTGTTTGACAGAAATCAGCTGTTTGTCAGATTTTGCCGGCTTCATTCAAACAGCCTGCTTCTCTTCAACACCGTTCGTTCCTGCTCGGCCCTGCAGCCGGGGGCTCACTATGGCTATCCATGGGAGGCCCTGGGAAGGCGGCCAGGTGGGAACCCCGGCCCCTGGAGGAGAGACATAGTTCTCCAAAGGCCGGACGATGAACTCTGTTACCACCCAAACCGGCGCTCACCATTGGACTTCTGTCTTCCTTTTTTGACTCCCTGACTTATGGACTGGACTGTTTATCATATCCATGACCACGAACTCTCTGCTGGTGCCTGGTCCGAGACGCTGGCAGCCTCCGTTTCCGCGGATCTTTTCCCAAGTTTATGAGATCTCTAGTTTGTGCCTTAATAAAGATCAAATATTGAAATAAATTTTATGGGGTGGGATGGGCTTCCCCTTATGAACTATGTATGAAATGTATCGTATGAAATATAATGTGTTCCCTTCCCCCCTTTCCTTTGACCTTTGCCCTACAAAAAGTGACCAGAAACTGTTGTGATGCCTGGGGAAAATTCTCTGCTTCCCCCAAAACTCTTCCCTGATTGACTTATCAGCATGGAACAATAACTGTTGATTCCCTCATCTCACCTTCTGAGCCTGACTAGTGGGAAGAGGAAGTCAACAGAAACCTGGAAAAAAGGTTTGATTAAATTCACAAAGACAGCGTTGATCCCTTTTGAGGTCCGCTGTCTGACCCAATATTTTCTTCCCCTCCAAAGCCATTTCAACAGGAAAACCTTTTTTTACTGTAATCACACCTGGCCGGCCAGAACAAAAGCCTCGCATTCCATCCCAGCTGGCCGGCCGAAATCCCATCATTTCTCCATTGTGTTCACTCATCCCGCCCTCTCGCTCCTGATTCGCCCATTCTCGGGAGCGAGAGAAGCGTTCCAATTGGCTCTCCAGAGGCGGAGAAGCACGCTGATTGGCTCGGAGGCGGGGTGGGTCACCAAGCCTCCTCCCAGCTGTTCTGCAGCCAGCCAATCAGCGTGAAGCCGGCTGGCAGAGGGTGGGCGGGAGTTTTGAATTGTTTTCCTTTGAATTTCTCTCTATAAAAATGATTGTAACCATCCTGGCTGTATGCTTGCGGTGGAATTATTCCTGCATTGCATCCGATACAGCTGAATCGCAAATAAATTTCGGTCGCTGACTTCTTCCGCCTGGTGAGGTTTTTTTTTTTTTTTTTTTTGTGGATTGGCAATTTTCCTGCCCTCACCAAGGTATCCAGGGCCCTTTTGACGTTGTCCTCACGTCCTTCTCTCTTGAGGGGACCCTGCTAAAAGCAGCTCGACATTATTTGGCTTATACCACGAAGGGACTCCTGTTTGAAGGTCCAGATCAAATTATAGCCTAAATTTTCAAGCAGGCACCTTGGTCCAGGATCTTGGGCCAGGCTACTAGGAGGAACGGCTTGGGAAAAGAGGCGCCTCTCTTAATTTGGACTCTTCTTTCTGACAAAACTACAAATTCTCCCACAGCCAATTTCCTCCCAGTTTCTGACCCGGGTTCCCGGTACAAAAGAGTGTCAGGGAAGCCCAGCCAAGGGACTGGGCTTCCAGGAAGAAGGAGCCACCGACGTGAAGGGGGAAGACGTCAGAAGAGTATGCTAAAGCAACCGTGTTGCTCTCCAAGAATTGCCAGGTGGGGGGTTCTAGATTCGTCTGTCCAGCTTCGGAGTCGGCCCACTGGGAAGGGGAATTCTGGGACTCGGTAACAAATCCTGGTTGAGGGGGGCAGTCATCTGGCGTTTGAGGTCCGGACCTTGCAATCCAGATCGCCTGTTGCGGAACTGAAAGGGGCTGAGTAAGGAGGGAAGCTCTTCCCTCGGCCTACCAGCCCATTCAGTTGTTGGATCGCTTGGAGTCCTCCGGCCAGGCTATTCGGGGCGCTTCCTGTTGCGGTTGGCAGGACCAGAACCGATTAACCACTGGACTGTGTAGCTGGTTCGGAGGAATGGGCGCCTGCCGGTCTGGGATCAAATGTCCTGTTCCTCCAGAAACACCCTTGGGAAAGATACTGGCAGAGTGGGACAGGGTTGCGTCACGTTCGTTGTCGCAAGCCAGTATGGTAAAATATTGCATGAAGAAGTGGCCCACCAGGCCCTTGGAGGGTGGAGTCTCTTGGCCCCCTCATGGCAGCTCTGATCCGGACCTCATTCTGAAGCTCCAGTCAGACTGCTGTGATAGAGCCAAATGGACTGAACTCGCCTATGCCTCATGCTTCCTTGCCATGTACTGGAGGATGCCTGGGGGAGAAAGTTGTGCCCAACTCCTACCATGCAAGGAGAAGGACACAAAGCCCCATTCTCCCAAAGGCTCCCCTCCAGACCCTTTACCTCCCCCTGAGGATCCCCTTGAAACATTAGCTTGTCCCCCTCCTTACCATCCCAGCCTTCCCCTCACTCCCCCTGCAACTCTTCTACCAGCCCCTTCTTCCCAATCCCTTCTCCCCGGCATTCCTGCCCTCCAGTCCTCCCCAGCCCAGGCATCTGGCCGGCCCGGACATCCTGAGGCAGAGAGTTCCTCCTCGGAACGGTCAGGGCCCTCCATCCAGAGTGCCTCCACCCCTTTGTACCCCCCATTGCCATCCGCTCTATTCCACAGCCCCAAACCCGCCTCATGCTCACTTCCCAGCTCATCCAGAACTCCACCTTCATCCATTTCTTCCTCTTTTGTCCCCTCCATCCACAGTAGTCCTCTTGACCACTTCCTCCCCCCTGTGCAGACCCCCCAGAAGCATTCCAGCCCCCGGCTGGAACCCTTTTCCCTACAGGGGCTTGACCCCCTTGCCCCCTCATACACCCCCCAGCCAAAATTCCCTGCCATTTGTGCCCCAGCACCTTCCACCCCCACTCATACACCTTCTCACTCCCCTTGTTGCCACCAGGGCACCTCAGGGACCGCCCCAAGGACCCCTTCCCCTGGCCCACAGCTTTTGATCCCCTCTCCTGCCCGTCCCCCAGCTTCCCACAACACCCCCACTGACCCAAATGACCCTTTTGAACCCATCATTACCAAGGGCAGCCTGCGCAGCCATCCTACAAACATCCTGGCCCCTTTGAGGGAGGTAGTGGGGACAGGGGGCACTCCTGTTCTTGTGCATGTCCCCTTCTCCACCTCTGACCTCATAAACTGGAAGAGAAACACTGCCCCTTTGTCCCAGGACCCCACTGAGATGTCTGAGTTGTTCAGGACCATCTTTCTCACCCATCGCTCCACTTGGGGGGATGTCATGACTCTCCTGGGCTCTCTCCTCACACAGGAGGAGAAGCGCCGCCTACTGGCTGCTGCCCAAACAGAGACCATGAAAGGGGATGTGGATGATGGGGCAGACAGTGAGATAGTTTTCCCTTCCAAAGAGGACCCAGGGTGGAACTACAACTCCGATGCAGGCAGGCAGGCTCTGAAAGGCTTCCACCGTGCCATTCTGGCTGCCATGCCTCTGGTTTACCCTCGCCCCTTGAACCTTTCAAAGTTCTTTGATATCCAGCAGGGGCCCGAAGAGAGCCCCTCTGACTTCTACGACCGGATCTGCTGGATAGCCAAAACTTGGACCAATGTTGACCCCACCAACCCTGAGAGCCAACGCCTGCTGAACACTCTTTTCATTGGAAAGTCCAGCAGGGACATCAGGCTCAAGCTCCAGAAATTGGAGGGTGGGGAGGGGATGCCCATCTCCCAACTAATCAACCTTGCCTTCAAAGTTTTCCACAAACAGGAAGATGCAGCTGTCCAGAAGGAGGAGGATGATCGGAAGGCACAGGCTGAGATTCAGGCCACCTGCCTGGTGGCTGCCATGGCAGAGAGGGACAGGGGCGGAAGGGAGAGGCCAGCTTGGAGAGAACAGGGTCAGGGGAGGCAGGGAAGACAGTGGGGGGTCCAGTGCTACCAGTGCAAACGGATGGGACATTACAGAAGGGAGTGCCCAGAGCTGAGGGAATTGGGAGCACATGAAAAGGTCTTGTGACTAGGGGAAAGGATAGCCTTGGCCCCTTCTGACCCCATTGTGCCACTGAAGTTTGGGAGGAGGACAATTGACTTCCTCTTGGATTGTGGGGCCACCCATTCAGTGCTGACAGAGGGGTTCAGAGGGATAGAGCTGGGGAGCAGGAAGGCTCAGGTGGTCGGGGTCTCAGGGAAAGAGGCAGAGTGCTCCTTCATGAAGCCCATGGAGTGTGAGGTGGGAGGGAAGACCCTGTCTCATGAGTTCCTGTACATGCCTGAGTGTCCAGTTCCCCTCCTGGGCCGGGATATCCTTTGCAAAATCAGAGCCCAAGTTGCATTTGGACCAGAAAAAATCATCTTGGCCGTGCCTGAGGAAGAAGGGTGGAGGGCACAAGCCTTTTTGCTCCATCAGCCAAGCCCAGAGGCTGACTTGATTCCCTTGGCCATCCTCCAGCAGGTGGATCCCATTGTATGGGCAGATGGGGTCCCGGGGAGGGCCAAGAACATCGCACCTGTCTCCATCACCCTTAAACCAGACACCATCCCTCCTAAGATCCCCCAGTATAGGATTTCCGTGGAGGCCAGGAAGGGACTCCAGCCCATCATTGATAATTTCCTACAGCATTCTCTGCTGAGAGAGTGTGCCTCCCCCTACAACACTCCTGTGCTTCCGGTTCGTAAGCCCCATACCTCTCCTGTCGAGTTTCATTTTGTCCAAGACCTCAGAGCCATCAATGCTGTGGTTGTGGACCTACACCCTGTGGTGCCTAACCCTTACACTCTGCTTTCTACTATCCCTCCCTCTTGTTCATGCTTCACTGTTTTGGACTTAAAAGATGCTTTTTTTCCTATTCCTATTCATAAGGATAGCCAGGAGATCTTTGCCTTCGGGTGGGAGCATGTGGGCACTGCCAGGCGGGTGCAGCTTTGCTGGCAGGTTTTGCCACAAGGTTTCACCAGTTCACCAACCATCTTCAGCCAAAGCCTCACCTCAGAGCTAGAAAAATGGCCAGACCGTGACCAGGGGGTCCTGCTGCAGTATATTGATAATCTGCTTCTTTGCTGTGGAGACCATGACACCTGTGAATACCTAACCATCAGCCTCCTCAACTTCCTGGGAGAGGCCGGCTTCAAGGTATCCAAGAAGGCCCAGATCTGCAAGGACACTGTAAGGTACCTGGGGTTTGATGTCAGACAAGGACAGAGGGCATTGGGACCAGAGAGGAAAGAGGCTATCTGCAAGGTCAGGGAGCCCAGGACGAAGAAACAGCTCAGAGGTTTTTTGGGGATGGCCTAATTTTGACGGATCTGGCTGCCAAACTTTGGACTACTTGCTAAGCCCCTGTATGAGGCAACATCAGGGCCAGAGACATTCTTAGTTTGGTCTGCTGAGTGCAGACTGCCTATGAAGCCATCAAGAAAGCCCTCATATCAGCCCCTGCCTTGGGTCTCCCTGACATGACCAAGCCCTTCTTCCTCTATGTCCATGAACGCCAGGGGGTGGCTGCGGGGGTGCTCACTCAAACACTGGGTGGCACCAAGAGGCCAGTTGCCTATTTTTCCAAACGCTTGGACAACACCAGCCTCGGGTGGCCTGCCTGCCTGAGGGCTGTGGCTGCAACTGCCATGGTGGCTGAGGAGGCCAGGAAGCTGACATTGGGCCAGCCAACGACTGTCTACGTGCCCCATAGTGTCCTGGCGGTCTTGGATGATAAGGGGACCAATTGGCTTTCTGCTGGCCGACTCACCCGTTACCAGGCCCTCCTCATTGACCAGGGAGACCTCACCCTGTCCACCACCAACTGCCTCAACCCAGCCACCCCGATGCCCATCGACCTCGCAGACAGAGATGACCAGGAGCCCCATAACTGCATCGCCACCATCGAAGAAGTCTACTCCAGCCGCCCTGACCTCAAGGACCTGCCCCTTCTGGATGCCGAGCTTGAGTTCTTCACCGATGGCAGCAGCAGCTGCCACCAGGGCAAGAGGAGAGCCGGGTATGCGGTGGTCACTTTGTGGGACACCATTGAAGCTGAACCACTTCCTCCTGGCACCTCTGCCCAGAAGGCAGAGCTCATCGCCCTCACCAGAGCCTTGGAGCTGGCTGAGGGAAAGACTGCCAACATTTATACGGACTCCAAGTTTGCCTTTCATGTGCTTCATGCTCATGGGGCCATCTGGAAGGAGAGGGGGCTGCTGACAACAGCTGGCAGCCCTGTAAAACACCAGGCTGAGATACTGAGACTTTTGGAGGCTGTTTGCAAGCCTGCTGCAGTAGCTGTCATCCACTGCAGAGGGCACCAGACTGGGGACCAGGACACAGCTAAGGGGAATCGAAGAGCAAACGCTGCAGCCAAGGGGGCTGCCAACAGGGAGCCCACCTTCCTGGGAGCCCTGATCCCAGACACCACTGTGACCACTCTCTCTGTGTATGGAGCTATGGACGATGAGTTTGCAAAGGGAGAGGGTCTGAAACAGGAGGAAGGCTGGTGGAAGGACAACCAAGGCCGTCTGTTGCTGACTGATCCTCTTATGCGTGAAGTGGCCCTACGCCTCCATAAAAGCAGCCACTGGGGTCATGATGCCATGCTGGAGCATCTCAGGACTTTCTTCATCAGCCCTCACATGGTCCAGCAGTCCATTTGGGCTTGCCGTCGGTGCCTCCTGTGTCTTAAAAACAACCCCAAGATCCAGAGGAAGCCAGAAGTGGGGCATCTCAAGGCAGGCCTCCAGCCAGGACAAGTGTGGCAGGTGGAGTTTGCTGAGCTGCCATCCAGCAAGAAATACAAATACCTGTTGGTGTTTGTGGACTGCTACAGTGGTTGGCCAGAGGCCTTCCCTTGCTACAATTGTGCTGCCAAAGAGTTGAGCCACGCCTTGCTCAACCACATCATCCCCCGATTTGGACTTCCCATCTGCCTCTCTTCAGACAACGGGGCATCTTTTATCTCCAAAACCACCCAGCAGGTCGCCCAGGCTCTCCAGATTCAATGGAACCTCCACACCAGCTGGCACCCTGAAGCAAGCAGGAAGGTTGAGAGGATGAACCAGTCCATCAAGAGACAGCTGGCCAAAATCTGTCAGCAGGCGAGCCTGCCCTGGCCAGATGCCCTTCCACTTGCTCTCACGCGAGTCAGGGCTGCCCCCAGGGGAGGGTTGAAGCTGAGCCCCTTTGAGATTCTTTATGGTAGGCCTTTCCCTTCCTCACAGGTTCTTCTGAAAGCTGATCACCTGCATGAGGTGGGGTCTGAGAGCATTAGGGAAAGGCTGTCATTTCTCACTTCTATCCTCTCCTCTTTAAATAGGTATCTGCTTTCTCACCTTCCTGTCCCCTTGGATGCTCCTGTCCACAACTTCTCCATTGGCGATTGGGTCCTCGTGCGAACGTACCGGCCGGAGGCACTGTCAGAGAAGTGGGTCGGACCACACCAAATCCTCCTCACCACCCACACTGCAGCTAAGGTAGCGGGTATCCGAGCTTGGGTCCACCATTCCCGGCTGAAACTTGCCCCTGAGCCAGAAGTGGGGTCCGCTGAGGAAGAGGAAAACAGTGAGCAGTGGGCCGTCGAGCCGGGGGAGGACCTGCGGCTTCTATTCCGGAGGTTGCCGTCAGAAAGCCCTCCAGCTCCTGATCCCACTGACCCACCTCCTTCTGAGACCTCCAGGAGGAAAAAACATCATGCACGCGGTTGCAAGGGCCCTCCTAGAGATCCCCACCGTTTCATGCCTGTAGGGCCACGAGAAGCCACTTTTTCCTATACTTCCGGGTTCTGACAGCTCATCTGACAGCTGTCAAAAGCCTCGCCAGCTGATCTTGACAGCCCTGACAGCGCGCTTGGAGCATCTTTTCTACTTTCGGTTTCCCGCTAGCCTGCCACGAGCCGCGCGGAGCTGTCCTTTCAGCACCATTTCCAAACAGTGAGTCTATATAGCCTCCTATTATCCCTCGGGCGGAGCATGTTTTTCCCTCTGTTTCTTTGCCTGTTTCTCCCAGCCCAGTGCATGTCGTCCAGCCCCGTTCTCTATGAATGGTTGTCAACGAAGGCTAATTTTTGGCAGCAGTTGGCATCTAGGGTCCTAAACGTCTCTGATTTCTCTCTGTCCAGTGGAGTGACAGCCACTGATCTTTTCTCCATGTGCCTAATTGGGGTTCCAGAACCTCTGGAAATTTTTCGAAATTTTACTGTTTTCCAAAACATCCCTTCCAAGCCTATGTCCTATAGAGATTTGTCTATATGGGGCAGGGCGACCAGGGAAAAAGAACCAAGCATGGTGGCCATTAAGTTGGTGCACAGCCCCCATGCCCCCCATTGCTTCCAAATCCCCAAGTGTGTGGGAAAGTGCCATGATTTGCCAAAAGAAAATTCTTTAAATTTTTCTTCCATAGAAATGTTGCCCTATATGAATGCCCATTTGGTCTTGCCCCCTGGATGGTTCCTCCTGTGTGGGCAGACAGCCTATGGTTTTCTACCAGCCAATTCCACCATAGGGAATTGTGCCCTGGGTAGGCTGTCGGTTTTTATGCCTTCCAAAAGTGACCTGGAGCTGGCACACTCCTTAGCCAGGGAGGCTAGGTCCATCCAAAATTTGGACCCAGATTGTGATCCCTCTGTGGTCATCAAGGGCATTCCTCAATTTGTGATGACAGCCCTGTTCACCCCTAGGGTGGCAGCCGGCATGAACTACAGGGCCATTAAACATCTGGCCTGTGCTCTGGTCAAAAACATCAACTTCACCTCACAAGCCTTGGCATCCATAGCCACAGAAATGCATGAGCTGAGAGAAGCTGTGCTGGATAATCGTGCTGCCATCGATTTCCTACTATTGAAAAATCATTATGGCTGTGAGAGTGTGCGCCACATGTGTTGCTTTAATCTAACAGACCAGACCCCTGTAGTGAGAAAGGCCATAGAGGGTATGAATGATTTGGCAGCAGGAATTAAAGAAACAGTTGGCTTTGACCTCAGTTTTCTGACAGACTGGCTTCCTTCCTTGGATTGGCTCAGGAAGGGCTTTCTAGTTTTCCTAGGTCTCATTGTTCTCCTGCTTGTTTTGAGCTGCTGTTGGTCTCACATTCCCTCTCTATTCAAAATTTGCCAAAAAAACGGAACGTTTAGATCCATCTCGGCAGATGGCCATGCTGCCGCTGGCGGGCTACCGTGTGTGGGCGGAAACTTTTAGGAGGCGGAGGCTCCCTCAGTTTCCGAGTGGGGAATTGAGGAAGGCCGTGAGGCAGCTGAGGGCTCCTTTGTGCAAGCCCTCACTCAGCTCTCTTGCAGCCTCGTCATTTGGCGAGGCTGCGAGGGAGCCCAGGGCTTGTGTGACAGCTGCCTTGGCTCCCTCGTGGACTCGCCAAATGGCAAGACCGTGAGGCAGCCAAGGGCTCCTTGTGTGAGCCCTTGAGCCCAAGTGCGGCAGAGACCCCCGCCTTCAAATTGGTATGAACAGAGAGCCGTGAGCCTTCTGGGGGCGCCTACTGGCTCCCCCAGGACACTGGATCTGCGTTCGTCGAAACCGCGGATACGGAAACCGCCATTTTGGACCCCCGTATCCGCTAAAACAACAAAATGGTGGATTGACGCCGTTCTAATTTTGTATTTTTCTGCTATTAATTCTAAGACTAACTGCCACCTCACTTTCCTCATTTTGGACTTCTGCGCCCGGGAGATAATTAATTTGTTCAAAGTATTATTGTTTGACAGAAATCAGCTGTTTGTCAGATTTTGCCGGCTTCATTCAAAGCAGCCTGTTTCTCTTCAACACCGTTCGTTCCTGCTCGGCCCCGCAGCCGGGGGCTCACTATGGCTACCCATGGGAGGCCCTGGGAAGGCGGCCAGGTGGGAACCCCGGCCCCTGGAGGAGAGACATAGTTCTCCAAAGGCCGGACGATGAACTCTGTTACCACCCAAACCGGCGCTCACCATTGGACTTCTGTCTTCCTTTTTTGACTCCCTGACTTATGGACTGGACTGTTTATCATATCCATGACCACGAACTCTCTGCTGGTGCCTGGTCCGAGACGCTGGCAGCCTCCGTTTCCGCGGATCTTTTCCCAAGTTTATGAGATCTCTAGTTTGTGCCTTAATAAAAATCAAATATTGAAATAAACTTTATGGGGTGGGTTGGGGTTCCCCTTATGAACTATGTATGAAATGTATCATATGAAATGTAATGTGTTCCCTTCCCGCCTTTCCTTTGACCTTCACCCTACAAAAAGTGACCAGAAACTGTTGTGATGCCCGGGGGAAATTCTCTGCTTCCCCCGAAACTCTTCCCTGATTGACTTATCGGCATGGAACAATAACTGTTGATTCCCTCATCTCGCTTTCTGAGCCTGACTAGTGGGAAGAGAAAGTCAACAGAAACCTGGAAAAAAGGATTGATTAAATTCACAAACAGCGTTGATCCCTTTTGAGGTCCGCTGTCTGACCCAATATTTTCTTCCCCTCCAAAGCCATTTCAACAGGAAAACCTTTTTTTACTGTAATCACACCTGTCTGGCCAGAACAAAAGCCTCGCATTCCATCCCAGCTGGCCGGCCGAAATCCCATCATTTCTCCATTGTGTTCACTCATCCCGCCCTATCGCTCCTGATTCGCCCATTCTCGGGAACGAGAGAAACGTTCCAATTGGCCCTCCAGAGGCGGAGAAGCACGCTGATTGGCTCGGAGGCGGGGCGGGTCGCCAAGCCTCCTCCCAGCTGTTCTGCAGCCAGCCAATCAGTGCGAAGCCGGCCGGCAGAGGGCGGGCGGGAGTTTTGAATTATTTCCCTTTGAATTTCTCTCTATAAAAATGATTGTAACCATCCTGGCTGTATGCTTGCGGTGGAATTCTTCCTGCATTGCATCCGATACAGCTGAATCACTTCGGTCGCTGACTTCTTCCGCCTGGTGAGGTATTTTTTTTTTGTGGATTGGCAATTTTCCTGGCCTCACCAAGGTATCCAGGGCCCTTTTGACACGGTCCTCGGGTTCTTCTCTCTTGAGGGGACCCTGCTAAAAGCAGCTCGATATCACTCTCACCTGATTGTGGGGTGGATTCAGAGTGCTCTTTGATTGTAGGTTAACTATAAATCCCAGCAAATACAACTCCCAAATTACAAGGTCTATTGTCCCCAAACTCCACCAGTGTTCACATTTGGGCATATTGAGTATTTGTGTCAAGTTTGGTTCAGGTCTATTATTGTTTGAGTCCACTGTGCTTTTGGGGGTAGGTGAACTACAATTCCAAAACTTAAGGTCTATGCTTGCCAAACCCTTCCAGTATTTTCTGTTTCTCATGGGAGTTCTGTGGTTCAATTCCATCATTGGTGGAATTCAGAATGCTGTCTGAGTGTAGGTGAACTATAAATCCCAGCAACTACAACTCCCAAATTACAAAACGAATCCCCCCCCCAATCCCACTAGTATTCAAATGTGGGCGTATCGGGTATTTGTGCCAAATTGGGTCCAGTATTGAGTATCAGATATTGATATGACAATTCATAATAGTAGAAAAATTAGTTATGAAATAGCAATGAAAATAATGTTATGGTTGGGGGTCACCACATTGTTTAAGTCCACAATTCTCTCTGGATATAGATGAACCAGAACTTCTAAAACTCAAGGTCAATGCCCACCAAGCCCTTCCAGTATTTTCTGTTGGTCATGGGAGTTCTGTGTGCCATATTTGGTTCGATTCCATTGTTGATGGAGTTCAGAATGCTCTTTGATTGTAGGTGAACTATAAATCCCAGCAACTACAATTCCCAAGTGTCAAGGTCTAATTTCCCCAAACTCTACCAGTGTTCACATTTGGGCAGATTGAGTATTCTTGCCAGTAAGTTCTTGTGGGTTTTTTTGGGCTATATGGCCATGTTCTAGAGGCATTTCTCCTGACGTTTTGCCTGCATCTATGGCAAGCATCCTGAGAGGTGAGGTCTGTTGGAACTGGGAAAAAGGGTTTATATATCTGTGGAATGACCAGGGTGAGACAAAGGACTTTTGTCAGTTGGGCTAGGTGTGAATATTTGAACTGACCACCTTGATTAGCATACAATGGGCTGACTTCCTGGAGCAAACTCTTCTTGAAAGGTAATTAGATGTCCCTGCCTGTTTCCTCTTTCCTGATTGCAGAGAACTACAAATCCCATGCGGCTCCCAATCTCCAAGGTCTGTTTTCCCCAGAGCCCCCAGTATTCTCTTTTTGTTCATGGGTGTTCTCTGTTCCAAGTTTAGTCCAATTCCATGGCTGTTGGGGTTTCAGAATGCTCTTTGATTGCAGAGAACTATAAATCCCAAGCAGCACCCAATCTCCAAGGTCTGTTTTCCCCAGAGCCCCCAGTATTCTCGTTTTGTTCATGGGTGTTCCCTGTGCCAAGTTTAGTCCAATTCCATGGCTGTTGGGGTTTCAGAATGCTCTTTGATTGCAGAGAACTATAAATCCCAAGCACCTCACTATCTCCAAGGTCTGTTTTCCCCAGAGCCCCCAGTATTCTCTTTGTGTTCATGGGTGTTCTCTGTGCCAAGTTTAGTCCAATTCCATGGCTGTTGGGGTTAGAATCATAGAATCAGAGAGTTGGAATAGACCATCCAGTCCAACCCCCTGCCAAGAAGCAGGAATATTGCATTCAAATCACCCTTGACAAATGGCCATCCAGCCTCTGCTTAAAAGCTTCCAAAGAAATAGCCTCCACCACACTCCAGGGCAGAGAGTTCCACTGCTGAATGACTCTCACAATCAGGAAGTTCTTCCTAATGTTCAGATGGAATCTCCTCTCTTATAGTTTGAAGCTATTGTTCCGCGTCCTAGTCTCCAAGGAAGCAGAAAACAAGCTCGCTCCCTCCTCCCTGTGGTTTCCTCTCACATATTTATACATGGCTATTAGGCCTGGGTAACAACGCAAAAATTTGGTTTTGTAATCGTTTTGTAATTGGGGTGTTTTTTTGTTTCGTTATTTAAAATAATTACAAAATTTTCCCCCCAAAAAATTCGGTATTTACGAAATTTCGTTAATATAAACGAAATTTCGTTATTTAGGGCCAATAACGAATCGATTCGATAAGATGGCGCCCGCGGGTTTTTAGCGCATGCGCGAACATTAACAAAATTCGTTAATTTGTCAATCCGCTAATTACGATTTGATTCGTAAACAATTAACGAAATTAACGAAATTTAAATTAACGAAATTTCGTTATTCGTTAATAACGAATCGATTCATTAAGATGGCGCTCCCGCGCTTTAGCGCATGCGCGAAGGCATTAACGAAATTTCGTTATTCGTTAATAACGAATCGATTCGTTAAGATGGTGCCCGCGTTTTAGCGCATGTGCGAAGGCATTAACGAAATTTCGTTATTCGTATATTCGTTAATAACAAATCAATTCGTTAACAAAAACATTTACTTACAACACATTATACAGCTTCATTATACATTTAGATGGAACTCATTTTTTTTTTCATATACATTAGAAAATGAAAAGATATTGCATGAGCAGAATAGAAGGGAGTCAATTTTTTTTTTGCATTTATGATTTTTTTTCCTCCCTTATCTTCACCCCTTCCCCCATATATTTTTAATTAGAACGGTTGGTAATTAAAAGAAATGTAATAATTAAAAAACATATCTTAATAAAGTAATATAAAATAATAAATAAAATAATAAAATAATATAACTACAATAAAATAATATAACTAAACATAAACAATAATAACAATAATAAAATTATCAAATAGAATATAAATCAAATAGAATAAAAAGTTAAACAAAAAATTAAAATACAGTCAGTTGCTAAACAAGAAGCAAGGTAAGAAATTGAAATTAAATTACTTAAGACTGTAATAAAATATAATACATAAAGAAATGTAATTATCATATTTTAACATAACAATACGAAATATAAATTATTTATTTATAATATATAGTTATAATGTCAAAAATTACAAATTAATTTTTAAAAATGCAGAAAGTAAATTAAATCAAAAGAAGAAAATATCATAAATTGCACTTTGAAACAACTATGAATATTAAATTATGGGAAATTATCTGGCTGGGCGGTTTTGTTCGACAATTTTGTAAATTGATTTTTTTTATAACAGTACAATATCGACATTTCTTTCAAACCCGGAAGGGTTTCTTCTAAATCGAAGTTCTAAATCGAAGTTCTTTCCACTCAAAAGAATTTATAGTTCTAGTTCTTGCTAATAGGCAAAGAAGAATTGGAAAGAGAGTTTTAGGGCCGTAGTTGTTATTTCTTAAAGGAAAGAAAGTAAAATAATTTGGAAAAAGGCAATGCAAAGCTGTTGCCATAAACTGGATAATTAGGAGTTTTGCCTTTGCAATCACCCATTTTTATCTAGTTGCAAAGGAAATGCGTATGTAGCAATTTCTCTTAAAATAACTTTTTTTTTGTTCAGCATTTTTGGTCAAACATTCCAAATAACTCCCTCAAAACAAGTCTGCCTAGGTGTTGCCTAGTTAATGCATTTACTTACTCCAGTTTTTTCTCTCTCCTGGAACCACAAAGATATTTTTTTTCCATGGAGAGGGAACAGAAAGAATTCTTAATCTTTTACCAGCAGGAAATTCATTGCCTTTGAACCCAGTTTTTTAATTTCTATGCATTTTATTTGCAAAATAAGGGTTCCTTGACCATGCATCTCTTTAACTCCAGTTCTTGGGCAATTTTTCTTAAAATAACAGTTTTTTTGTTAAGCTTTTTTGGCCAAAAACTCCCAATAACTCCTTCAAAACAAGTATATATCTTTCACAGTATATTGGCCGTCCCCTTCCCGGCCTTCTCCCTCCCATGCCCTCCCAGGGGGACATTGCTCAGCCCCCCCCCCCGGGAGTGTCATGGTGTGCACATTTCTTTCACAGCATATTGGCCGTCCCCCAGTGAGACAGACTGTAAGTCCTCCCGGGGTGGGCTCTTGACCCTGCCCCCCCCCCCCGGGATTGACTGCCTTTTTGTCTGCTGAGAGAAGGCCAATACCCTTCCCGGCCTTCTCCCTCCCATGCCACTGAGACACACTGTAAGTCCTCCCGGGGTGGGCTCTTGACCCTGGCCCCCCCGGGATTGACTGCCTTTTTGTCTGCTGAGAGAAGGCCGATACCCTTCCCGGCCTTCTCCCTCCCATGCCACTGAGACAGACTGTAAGTCCTCCCGGGGTGGGCTCTTGACCCTGCCCCCCCCCCCCCGGGATTGACTGCCTTTTTGTCTGCTGAGAGAAGGCCGATACCCTTCCCGGCCTTCTCCCTCCCATGCCACTGAGACAGGCTGTTGCAATCATGCAGTATGGTGGAACGGGAAGGTTTTTGCTGATTTGTTCAGTTCACCTCCTGGCACCATGGTACAATACGAATTGCAAAACTTTCTCTCGAACAGTCATTGCAGCTTTGTTCGAGTGATGAGTACTTGCGAGAGATGATGAGAGACTGGATACGGCATACTCATTCCGGTGGTACTAACTCGGGATTCATGGTCACAGACGCAGGAAGGAACATGATCCGGGCGGTCGAAAGTGCCGGCTTCTCAAACGTAACATGCATGGCGCATTTGCTGCATAACTTTGTAAAAGATGGCTTCAAGGGGCCCGATGAGAACAGCGCCACCGCCGTCACTCAACTCATTGACCGCTGCCAAAGAATCGCGGCCTTCTTACACAGTAGCTCTAAGTCCGCAAAAGTGGAGTGCCTCCCACAACACCGGTTACTGCAGGATGTCCCTACCCGCTGGAACTCCACCTGCATCATGTTGGAGCGCATGGAACATCTTTGTCAGCCCAAGCTGGTCCCCAACAACCAGGAGTGGATGATCATCACTCAGCTGGTCGAGATCCTAGAACCATTCAAATTAGCCACCGAACATCTTTCAGCACAGAAAGCACTACTCAGCCATGTGGTCCCTGTCGTCCTGCATTTGAAGAGGCATTTGGAGTCACTGCGTGGACAAAGTACATTGCAACCGTCACCCTCCAACGTAACTTGCTCGACCCCCTTGCTGTGGAAAAGCTGGTCTTCTTGAAGGCCAACTTGCCAGTTTTGGGCTATCCTCAGATTGATCTGGATAGCATGGACCCGTAGATCACTACAGCCTTTTTTGTGGTAAGTCGCTGGGTGGACAAAGTACATTGCTATCAGTATCTATGGCTGGGCCCCTGTTCACTCCACAGGCTTAGAAGGTGGTCAGAAAGTTGACTTTCGCCATCCGTAGACGTCTTCACATTTGTCTTTGGTGAAACAAAAGCTGTTTCACCCAGTTGTTGTGGCTGTCCTGCAGCTGTTTTTGCCGCACTACAGGGCAAGCATTTTGAAATTTTTCTTTTTTAAAAGTTTCACTGCTAAATATTTCTTTTATTCTTAAAAAAAATTTATAAAATATTTGAAAAAAAATGAAAACACTGCAGCACATTTGTCTTCAGTTTTTGTGTGCCCTGTGGCAGTTTCGCTGCACATCAGGGCAAGCATTTCATTTGTGTAGTTCCAACTAGTGCGGCCCATAAGCCAACACAAAATGCTTACAGTGCTCATTATTTGAGTAGTTCCAACCAGTGCGGCCCTTCTGCTGCGACCCCCTGTTGAAGACTGAAGGCCAAGTTGACACACATATTAACCACAATGAACCGGTTTATTGTCTTGCAAGATTTGGGGGAGGACAGACAACAGCTGAAAGGCGTCCGGCAGGGGACGTCTGGGGAAAGGGTGTATGAAAGGGAGTTGGGGGGGGGGAGCGTATACAGGAGTAGAAGAGTGCCTCTATTCAAAAATGGAAAATTAACCAAATGCTCACCCTCTACAGCTAATACATCCCGACGAGCACTGAGCTCTGGGATGCGTGTATGAAAGGGAGTTGAGGGGGGGGGGGAGCGTATACAGGAGTAGAAGAGTGCCTCTATTCAAAAATGGAAAATTAACCAAATGCTTGCCCTGTTGTGAAGCGTACACACTACACAGGAGTAGAGGAGTGCCTCTTTTCCGGGCACGCCAGAGGCGATGCCCAACAGGCTGAAAGGCGACCGGCAGGAAACGACTGAGGAAAGGGTGTATGAAAGGGAGTTGGGGGGGGGGGAGGAAGCCAGTAACTCTTAACTGAGTGTTCCGGGGGTCCGAAGGGTTTCCTTTGAAAAAACTTAATTTGAAAAAAACTTGATTAAAATCATTAATAAAAATTAAAATCATCAATAAAAAGAAGTGCTTCCATGAAAATGTAGAGGACTGAAGCAGAGAGACTCCCGAGGGTAGTCTGGGATTAAGTACTGGCCTACTCTCAGCAGCCAGGAAGACAGCACCCTCACAAAATGTAATTCCAGCCATATATGAGGGATGCAAGCAACTTCTCTGAACCTTGGTGTATGAAGGGGAGTTGGGGGGGAGGGTTCCCGAGTATGGGTCAGGGATGGGGACCAACCAAAATTCGCGATTAAAATCATCAATAAAAAGAAGTGCTTCCATGAAAACGTAGAGGACCAAAGCAGAGAGACTCCCGAGGGTAGTCTGGGATTAAGTACTGGCCTACTCTCAGCAGCCAGGAAGACAGTTAGCACCCTCCCAAAATGTTATTCCAGCCATGTATGAGGGATGCGAGCAACTTCTCTGAACCTTGGTGTATGAAGGGGAGTTGGGGGGGAGGGTTCCCGAGTATGGGTCAGGGATGGGGACCAACCAAAAGTCGCGATTAAAATCATCAATAAAAAGAAGTGCTTCCATGAAAACGTAGAGGACCGAAGCAGAGAGACTCCCGAGGGTAGTCTGGGATTAAGTACTGGCCTACTCTCAGCAGCCAGGAAGACAGTTAGCACCCTCCCAAAATGTTATTCCAGCCATGTATGAGGGATGCGAGCAACTTCTCTGAACCCTGGTGTATGAAGGGGAGTTGGGGGGGAGGGTTCCCGAGTATGGGTCAGGGATGGGGACCAACCAAAAGTCGCGATTAAAATCATCAATAAAAAGAAGTGCTTCCATGAAAACGTAGAGGACCAAAGCAGAGAGACTCCCGAGGGTAGTCTGGGATTAAGTACTGGCCTACTCTCAGCAGCCAGGAAGACAGTTAGCACCCTCCCAAAATGTAATTCCAGCATTGTATGAGGGATGCGAGCAACTTCTCTGAACCCTGGTGTATGAAGGGGAGTTGGGGGGGAGGGTTCCCGAGTATAGGTCAGGGATGGGGACCAACTTACCGCTGGAATGAGAAAAAAAGGGAGGGGTAGTGTGTCCCTGCAGTTTGGAATCAAAGTAGTATGCATCAGGGCAATGTAAGGGAGTTGGGGAAGGGGGGAAGCGTACACAGGAGTGCCTCTTCTCCTGGCACCCCAGAGGCGATGCCCAACAGGCTGAAAGGGGACTTGCAGGGAATGACTGGGGAAAGATGGGCAGAGACGCTGTGAAAGCAAAGTGCAGAAATGACAATCGCAGGGGCGGTAGGGAACGACGGCTCCCTTGTTATGAATGCCCTACGCAGGCGCCCTCTTTTCCGGGCACTCCAGAGGCGATGCCCAACAGGCTGAAAGGGGAGTGGCCAGTAACGACTGGGGAAAGGGTGTATAAAAAAAATGTATGTAAAATAAGTTTCTTGATATATTGCAAAAGCTTCCCAAATCCATCTAGACTGTTGAAAGCTAAATGGATCTTGGGATCGAGCTGGCGGTCCGCCACGAGGCGAGCTACTGCCTGACCCAGTCCCTGCCTCTCGGCGCTTCCCCCATGCTCTTAAATGAGTGTCCCTGTGGTCCGAAGCGTTAACTTTGAAAAAACCTGCCGAAAAGTCGCCATTAAAATCATCAATAAAAAGAAGTGCTTCCACGATACCGTCGTCGTTCCGACCACAAACGATGCCAAATAGCCATCCACCACAGGAGGCCATGGGCAAGTCAATATGGGCCGCACTGGTTGGAACTAAACAAATGAAATGCTTGCCCTGTAGCGGGGCAAAAACAGCCACAGGGCAAATGTGCAGCAGTGTTATTTTACCGTACACTGGAGTAGAGGAGTGCCTCTTTTCCAGGCACTCCAGAGGCGATGCCCAACAGGCTGAAAGGGGACCGGCAGTAATCAAGGGGATTGAAAGGGGACTCACACAGTAATCAAGCAGTACTTGCCCGGAGACAAAGGAGGTAAAGAGGGAAGTTTGTTATGGGTAGATGCATAGCAGACAGATTGGAATTCCAGGAGCAGGGAGGGAACAACTGGGGAAAGGTTTAATAATAATAATAAGGAATAATCTAAATGCTTGCCGACAACAACTGTGCAAATATGCAGTGTATTCCTTTTTTAAATGTTTTTTTAAAAGAATAAAAGAAATTTGTGCAAATGTGCGGTGTATGAATTTTTTTTGAAATACTGTATAAAAAATTTTTTGGAATAAAAGAAATATTTAGCTGAAATTTATCAAAATGCTTGCCCTGTAGTGGGGCTAGATTTTTTTAATTTCTTTTAGAATAAAATAGCAAAAGTAAAGTACCAATGGTGATCAATACGGGCAATCTTCCCACAGTAGTAATTTAAGGCAACACAAACCATGGTGATCAATAAGGGCAATGTTCCCGCATTCTACTAATAAATATTAAAATGTAAGTCCCTTCATATTTATAGGGTTTTTCATAATTTTTTTTGTTTTTTTTTTTTTTGAGGTTTTTTTGTGGTTTTTTTTTTTAAAGAGGTAGCAGGTAGGTAGTTTGTTTATGGGTAAGGGAGTTCTGGGAGGGGGGAAGGGTATAATAAATAAATAAATAATAGCAGCATTTTTGGGCGAGTTTCTTTGTTTTCCTTTGTTTAAGAATTAAATCAATAAATAATAGCAGCTGTTCTAGTTATAAATATTAAAATATAAGTGCCTTCATATTAATAGAGTTCAGAAATGGAAAATTGACCAAAAACTGGCCCTGATTTAGAGCTAACATAGCCAAAGGACAGTGCAAACGAGAGCACACAGGAACAGAAGTTTCTTTTCTTTTTTTAGAATATTTTTTGTATTTTTTATGAATAAAACACAGGTATATTTTCAGATAATTCTTTTTTTAGAATATTTTTGGATTTTTTTAAGAACAAAACTTTTTTTTATAAAATATGTAAAAATGAAAAATAACAAATTAACAAAAACCGAATGAAGGAATGAATCCAAGCAAGGAATGAATAATAAGCAAGGAATGAATCAAAGCAAGGAATGAATAATAAGTAAGGAATTACATGCAATCCAAGCTTAGCCAGCAACCAACCAAGCCAACCCAATGCAAGCCGCCCTCCCGGACATATTCACTTCTCCCTCGCCTCCGCAACAAATGATTTTTTTGAAGAATAAAAGAAAGATCTTTTTCAAAAATATTAGAAAATGGAAAATGAGCACAATGCTTGCCCTGCTGTGGAGCAAACAGCCACAAGACAGGGACAAATGATAGCACACAGACACAGAAGGGTCTCTTTTCTTTTTTAGAATATTTTTGAAGTTTTTGAAGAATAAAAGATAAAATAAAAGTAATAAAAATTAAAAAATAAAAAGAATAAAATAAAAACTATTAAAGAATAAAAGAAAGGGTGTATGAAAGGGAGTTGGGGGGGGGGGAACGCACGCACGCAGGCACACAAGGGTCCTTTCTTTTTTTAGAATTTTTTGGGTTTTTTTTAAGAATAAAAGACAGGTATTTTTAAAAAATATTCAAAAACGGAAAATTAACCAAAAACTGGCCCTGATGTGGAGCAAACACAGCCAGGAGACAGGGCAAACGAGAGCGTATACAGGAGTAGAAGAGTGCATGTATTTAAAAATGGAAAATTAACAAAATGCTCGCCCTGTTGTGAAGTGTACACACAGGAGGAGAGGAGTGCCTCTTTTCCGGGCACTCCAGAGGCAATGCCTGACAGGCTAAAAGGCGACCGGCCTTTTTTTTTTTTTTTGGAATACTTTTTTTTAGAATATTTTTTTTAAAATACTTTTTTTGAATATTTTAGAATAAAATAAAATAAAGAATTATATAAATTAAAGTAAAATTAAACGGAGATTGTAACACTTGCACCAGATATACAAAAAAGTAACAAATCAATTACTAAACTTGGAGACATGCATTTGATTCTTCATTGATCCTCAAACTATTACAAAATGGATCTATATTCGAATGTAAAATAATTGAAATACAAATCATTGACGAAATACAACATTACCGAACGAAACTGGCCAAGCCTAAGTCTTTCGAGGTAACAGAAAGCAAAGTAAAATTGATTTTCAATAAGTGCCGGAACCCAAAGGGCCAATGTCTCCGCAAAAAGTGCTGGGATTTAAAATCATCAAAAAAAATTAAATCATCAATAAAAAGAAGTGCTTCTACGAAAATGGGGACTGGCAGGGAATGAAGTTATGGGAGCATTTCTCTTAGGTGAAACAAAAGCTATTTAACCGAGTTGTTTGCCTCTATTTAAAAATAGAAAATTAACCAAATGCTCACCCTCTAGAGCTAATACATGCCGACGAGCGCAGACCTCAGGGATACGTGTATGAAAGGGAGTTGGGGTGGGGGGGGGGAGCCAGTAACGACTGGGGAATGTAAGGCACCACAACGCAGAAAGCAAAGTAGTATGCATCAGGGCACCCTCCCAAAATGTAATTCCATCCTTGTATGAGATTGTTTGGAATCTGTTATGGTTCCTTTGGTCGCTCCCCCCATTCCTTAGATATAACTGTGGTAATTCTAGAGTTTAATTTTAATTTTAATTTTAAAAACTTGATGAAAAGTGGCGATTAAAATCATCAATAAAAAGAAGTGCTTCCACGAAAATGTAGAGGACCGAAGCAGAGAGACTCCCGAGGGTAGTCTGGGATGAAGTACTGGCCTACTCTCAGCAGCCTGGAAGACAGCACCCTCCCAAAACGTAATTCCATCCTTATATGAGGGATGCGAGCAACGTCTCTGAACCCTGGTGTATGAAGGGGAGTTGAGGGGGAGGGTTTCCATTCAAAATTGGAAAATTAACCAAATGCTCACCCTCTAGAGCTAATCCATGCCGACGAGCGCAGACCTCCGTGATGAAGAAGTGCTCACGAAGGTGGTTTTCCCATGGTGAAACAAAAGCTATTTCACCGAGTTGTTTGCCTCTATTTAAAAATGGAAAATTTTCCAAATGCTCACCCTCTAGAGCTAATCCATGCCGACGAGCGCAGACCTCCGGGATGCGTGTATGAAAGGGAGTTGGGGGGGGGGGAAAGCCAGTAACGACTGGGGAAAGGGTGTATGTATGTATTTCACTGAGTTGATTTGAATCTGTTATGGTTCCTTTGGTCGCTCCCCCTGTTCCTTAGATATAACTGGTAATTCTAGAGTTTAATTTTAATTTCAATTTTAGAAACTTGATGAAAAGTCGTGATTAAAATCATCAATAAAAAGAAGTGCTCACGAAGGTGGTTTTCCCATGGTGAAACAAAAGCTATTTCACCGAGTTGTTCGCCTCTATTTAAAAATGGAAAATTTTCCAAATGCTCACCCTCTAGAGCTAATCCATGCCGACGAGCACAGACCTCCGGGATGCGTGTATGAAAGGGAGTTAGGGGGAGACTGGCAGGGAATGAACGGGGAAAGGAAGTATGTGTATGTATTTCACCCAGTAGTTTGGAATCTGTTATGGTTCCTTTGGTTGCTCCCCCTGTTCCTTAGATATAACTGTGGTAATACTAGAGTTTAATTTGCAGACGAACAGATACCGGAGGAAAGGTGTATGGGGAAAGGGTGTATGACAGGGAGTTAAGGGAGGTAAAGAGGAACTTTGGTCTCACAGCCATTCAAAGTCAAATTTTCAATTGAGTCCCGCGGTTCCGAAGCATTTACTTTGAAAAAACTACTGTGCTCAAAGCACGTTGTGTTGGGGGGGGGGGGAGCGTACACTAGAGTACAGGACTGGCAATAAAAACAATAAATGAAAAGAAGTGCTTCTACGAAAATGGGGACTGGCAGGGAATGAAGTTATGGGAGCATTTCTCTTAGGTGAAACAAAAGCTATTCCGTGTGTGCTTAACCCTGCGATTTCCCCAAATGCGGGAAACTCGACTGGATAATGTTTTCCTTAGATATAACTGTTCCTTAGATATAACTGTGGTAATTCTAGAGTTTAATTTTAATTTTAATTTTAGAAACTTGACGAAAAGTCGCGATTAAAATCATCAATAAAAAGAAGTGCTTCTAGTTGGGGGGGAGTTAGGGGAGACTGGCAGGGAATGACCGGGGAGACACCATGATCACGAAGGTGGTCTTCCCGGGTTAGGCTCACCCATTGCACTCCGTGTGTGCTGACCCCTGCGATTAAAATCATCAATAAAAAGAAGTGCTTCTACGAAAATGTAGAGGACCGAAGCAGAGAGACTCCCGAGGGTAGTCTGGGATGAAGTACTGGCCTACTCTCAGCAACCAGGAAGACAGTTAGCACCCTCCCAAAACGTTATTCCATCCTTCTATGAGGGATGCGAGCAACGTCTCTGAACCCTGGTGTATGAAGAGGATTTGGGGGGGGAGGGTTTCCATTCAAAAATGGGAAATTAACCAAAAAGCTCACAGCAGCCAAGAAGACATTTCAAACCTGAGAATTTCTACGTTTTCCGAAACGGCACGGCAAGAGAAGACTCACAGAAGTGCCTTGCAAGAAATTGTGCTTGACAAGAAGAAACGACGACTACTTGCATAAGGCTTCCCAAATCATCAATAAAAAGAAGTGCTTTTACGAAACTTTAGAAAGCTAAATGGATCTTGGGATCGAGCTGGCGGTCCGCCGAGAGGCAAGCTACCGCCTCTCCCAGCCCTGAAAATTAAAATCATCAATAAAAAGAAGTGCTTTTACGAAAATGGGGACTGGCAGGGTATGAAGTTATGGGAGCATTTCTCTTTGGTGAAACAAAAGCTATTTTAAACTGGACGAAAAACTTGACGAAAAGTTGCGATTAAAATCATGCTCACCCTCGAGAGCTAATACATGCCGACGAGCGCAGACCTCAGGGATGCGTATGAAAGGGAGTTGGGGGGGGGAGCCATCTAGGTGGCCTTTTGGGTCTCTTCCAAATGTAGGATTTTGTGATTCAGGATTCTATGATTCAGTAGAGACAGGCTAGCCATCTGTCAGGAAGGCTTGGATGGTGCCTTCCTGCCTAGCAAAAGGAGATTGGATTGGATGGCCTCTAGAGCTAATACATGCCGACGAGCGCAGACCTCAGGGATGCGTGTATGAAGGGGAGTTGGGGGGGGGAGGGTTTCCATTCAAAAATGGGAAATTAACCAAAAAGCTCGGCCGGCCGCTTTGGTTACTCTAGATAACCTGCGTCCGATCGCATCAGGGCAATGTTCCCGCGTTGAGCAGGCACTGGTTATGTAAGGCACCACAACGCAGAAAGCAAAGTACAGTAGTACGCATCAGGGCACCCTCCCAAAATATAATTCCATCCTTTTATGACATTGTTTGGAATCTTTAATTTTAATTTTAAATACTTGACGAAAAGTTGCGATTAAAATCATGCTCACCCTCTAGAGCTAATACATGCCGACGAGCGCAGACCTCAGGGATGCGTGTATGAAAGGGAGTTGGGATGGGGGGGAAGCCAGTAACGACTGGGGAAAGGGTGTATGAAATTATATTCATTTTTTTATGGAGTTGGGGATGCGTGCATTTATCAGTCCGAAAACAACCCGGGCTCACCCGGCCGCTTTGGTTACTCTAAATAACCTGGGTCCGATTTGATTTGATTTGATTGATTTGATTGATTTGATTTGATTGATTTGATTTGATTGATCTTGGGATCGAGCTGGCCTAAAAAAAAAAAACAGAGGTTAGATGGCCATCTGTCAGGGGTGCTTTGAATGCGGTTTTCCTGCTTCTTGGCAGGGGGTTGGACTGGATGGCCCATGAGGTCTCTTCCAACTGTATGATTCTATGATCTGTTTTGTATTCAATATCAGGACAATGTTCCCGCGTTCAGCAGGCAGTGGCAATGTAAAAGTAAAGCAAAGCAAAATTGATTGATTTGATTGATTTGATTTGATTGATCTTGGGATCGAGCTGGCCTAAAAAAAAAACAGAGGTTAGATGGCCATCTGTCAGGGGTGCTTTGAACGCGGTTTTCCTGCTTCTTGGCAGGGGGTTGGACTGGATGGCCCATGAGGTCTCTTCCAACTGTATGATTCTATGATCTGTTTTGTATTCAATATCAGGACAATGTTCCCGCGTTCAGCAGGCAGTGGCAATGTAAAAGTAAAGCAAAGCAAAATTGATTGATTTGATTGATTTGATTTGATTTGATTGATCTTGGGATCGAGCTGGCGGTCCGCCGCGAGGCGAGCTACCGCCTCTCCCAGCCCCTGCCTCTCTGCATATTTCCGAAATGGACGGAAATACAAATTTTTTTGGCGCCTGCCATTTCGATATTTAAAAACACTTCCAGGTTAAAAAAATGTTTTGTAATCGTTTCGTAATTCAAAAATTAACGAATTTTTTAACGAATTACGAATTAACGAAACGAATTGACCAGCTCTAGTAGAAAAGGAAGGAAGGAAGAAGGAAAAGGGGGAAGGGAGGAAAGAAAGAGGTAGAGAAGGAAGAAAGAGAAAGAAGGAAAAGAAAAGGGGGGAGGGAGGAAAGAAAAAGGAAGGAAAGGGAGAGAAGGTTGGGCACAGCAATGTGTGGAGAGTACAGCTAGTTCCTCAGGAAGTGGCTTGGGACGTAAGACCTCTGTGTCTGTTCCTGCATGTGGGTCCTGAGGCTGCAAGAAAGGGAGGGGGGCAACTAACACGCTGTGGGAACGTTCTACCCCCATTGGAGGCGGTGATTCTGCCACCACTTCAATTGCAGAAATTTGCCCCTCTGGGTCCCACTTTCCATTTCTGCTGCTACTACAAGAGGGTCATGATGATGTTTCGCAGGTGGGTGCGGAGGAAACCATAGAAATTCTTTCCTAACCTCCCACGTCTCCCTCAGGTGTCAGCGATCCAGAGAAGAGGGATTCAGAGGAGGGTGATCCAACATCTGGCCCCTGCACCACCTCCACACACAAGTCCCCAGGCGTTGTTATGGTGGGAAGACCCAGGTCGTTCCTCTGGGATCATTTTGATGTCCACCCCCAGGTGCGCTCACTGGTAGTTTGCAAGCACTGCAGGAGGAAGATCAGCAGGGGCAGAGACTTGAAGCATCTGGGTAGCACAGGGTTGGAGATGCATATGAAGAGGCATCACCCAATGATCAAGGTGAGAGTAAGAGAAACTGGCAGCACCTGCAGCCGCAGGAAGAATACTCCCACTTTGCCAACTGCCAAAGCGGGGAGACAGACTCAGTCCACGCTGGAAGTTTGGGGTCTGCCCATGAGCAGGATGAGATCGGGGGAAAAGTCACCCACAGCCAAGCAGATCACCCAGTGCGTGGGAGAGATGATGGCTCTCGACCACCAACCCTTCCATATGGTGGAGCGGGAAGGCTTCCGCCGCTTGATGGCTCTTGCATTTTCTCACTACAAGATCCCCACAGGCGCCATCTTCTCCCAAAACATAATTCCATCCTTTTATGAGGGTTGCAAGGAACGCCTTGTGAAGTTTTTGCACAGCGCCCAAGGAAGCTGCATCCACTTCACGTCGGACGTTTGGTCCAGCTTGGGAGGAGGCCATTCCTACCTCTCTCTCACTGCACATTGGTGGGAGAAGGAGGGCAGCCTGGAGTCGGGGCATCGCTGGGCCTTGCTAGCAATGGAAGTGGTAGGCAAGGACCACAACGCTGATACCATCTGTCAATACTTGGAAGCCATGATGAGGGAGTGGATGCAGCACAGGCAGGAGAACATGAAGATGGGGTTCATGGTCACCGATGCTGGCAAGAATATGATAAGGGCAGTGGAAAGCGCAGGCTTTACCAACATTAGTTGTATGGTGCAATTACTCCACAACACCATAAAAGATAGCTTTGAAGGCCCTGAGGGACAGAACCCCAACCACATCAGCCAGCTGATTGAGCGCTGCCGCAAGATTGCAGGCTATTTTCACCAGAGCAGCAAGGCAGCCCAACAGCCTGACAGGCAGACCCTACTGCAACACAATCTGCTCCAGGATGTTTCCACCTGCTGGAGCTCCACATACGAGATGCTGCAACGCATGGTGGAGCAACGGAGGGCTGTCCACAGCTTCTCCCCGACGGTGACCAAGCTGGTGCCAAACAAGCAGGAGTGGGAGACCATCACCCAGCTGGTCGATGTGCTCGAGCCCTTTGAAAATGCCACCGAGGCCCTTTGTGACACCAGAGCCCCCCTCAGCTATGCTGTCCCTCTAATCTTAGGGCTGAAGCGGCACTTGGATAGTTTGGGAGGTTTGAAAAACAATTTTACTGGCTATGCATTCATAGGAGGACCGAAGCGTTCACCTTGTTTGCCCAACAGGCTGAAAGGCGACCGCCAGGAAACGACTGAGGAAAGGGTTATGAAAGGGAGTTGGGGGGGGGGGGGGAACCAGAAACGACTGGGGAAAGGGTGTATGAAAAAATATGTATGTAAAGTAAGTTTCCTGACAATGAATTTATATTGCAAAACAATTTTCCAGGCTATACATTCATTTTCTTATGGAGTTGGGAAGCCATTCAAAGTCAAATTTCAACTTGAGTCCCGGGGTTTGGTGACTATAGATAACCTCGGGCCGATCGCATCAGGGCAATCAATGTAAGGCAACACAAAGCACAAAGTAGTACGCATAAGGGCAATGTTCCTGCGTTCAGCAGGCAGTGGAAATGTAAGGCAACACAAAGCACAAAGTAGTACGCATCAAGGCAATGTTCCTGCATTCTGCAGGCAGGGGTAATGTAAGGCAACACAAAGCACAAAGTAGTACGCATCAAGGCAATGTTCCTGCGTTCTGCAGGCAGTGGAAATGTAAGGCAACACAAAGCACAAAGTAGTACGCATAAGGGCAATGTTCCTGCGTTCAGCAGGCAGTGGAAATGTAAGGCAACACAAAGCACAAAGTAGTACGCATCAAGGCAATGTTCCTGCGTTCTACAGGCAGGGGTAATGTAAGGCAACACAAAGCACAAAGGAGTACGCATCAAGGCAATGTTCCCGCGTTCAGCAGGCAGTGGAAATGTAAGGCAACACAAAGCACAAAGTAGTACGCATCAAGGCAATGTTCCTGCGTTCTGCAGGCAGGGGTACTGTAAGGCAACACAAAGCACAAAGTAGTACACATCAAGGCAATGTTCCCGCATTCAGCAGGCAGTGGAAATGTAAGGCAACACAAAGCACAAAGGAGTACGCATAAGGGCAATGTTCCTGCGTTCAGCAGGCAGTGGAAATGTAAGGCAACACAAAGCACAAAGTAGTACGCATCAAGGCAATGTTCCTGCGTTCTGCAGGCAGGGGTAATGTAAGGCAACACAAAGCACAAAGTAGTACGCATCAAGGCAATGTTCCTGCGTTCAGCAGGCAGGGGTAATGTAAGGCAACACAAAGCACAAAGTAGTACGCATCAAGGCAATGTTCCTGCGTTCTGCAGGCAGGGGTAATGTAAGGCAACACAAAGCGCAAAGTAGTACGCATCAAGGCAATGTTCCTGCGTTCTGCAGGCAGGGGTAATGTAAGGCAACACAAAGCACAAAGTAGTACGCATCAAGGCAATGTTCCTGCGTTCTGCAGGCAGGGGTAATGTAAGGCAACACAAAGCACAAAGGAGTACGCATCAAGGCAATGTTCCCGCGTTCAGCAGGCAGTGGAAATGTAAGGCAACACAAAGCACAAAGTAGTACGCATCAAGGCAATGTTCCTGCGTTCTGCAGGCAGGGGTAATGTAAGGCAACACAAAGCACAAAGGAGTACGCATCAAGGCAATGTTCCCGCGTTCAGCAGGCAGTGGAAATGTAAGGCAACACAAAGCACAAAGTAGTACGCATCAAGGCAATGTTCCTGCGTTCTGCAGGCAGTGGAAATGTAAGGCAACACAAAGCACAAAGTAGTACGCATCAAGGCAATGTTCCCGCATTCAGCAGGCAGTGGAAATGTAAGGCAACACAAAGCACAAAGGAGTACGCATAAGGGCAATGTTCCCGCGTTCTGCAGGCAGGGGTAATGTAAGGCAACACAAAGCACAAAGTAGTACGCATCAAGGCAATGTTCCTGCGTTCTGCAGGCAGGGGTAATGTAAGGCAACACAAAGCACAAAGGAGTACGCATCAAGGCAATGTTCCCGCGTTCAGCAGGCAGTGGAAATGTAAGGCAACACAAAGCACAAAGTAGTACGCATCAAGGCAATGTTCCTGCGTTCTGCAGGCAGGGGTTATGTAAGGCAACACAAAGCACAAAGGAGTACGCATCAAGGCAATGTTCCCGCGTTCAGCAGGCAGTGGAAATGTAAGGCAACACAAAGCACAAAGTAGTACGCATCAAGGCAATGTTCCTGCGTTCTGCAGGCAGGGGTAATGTAAGGCAACACAAAGCACAAAGGAGTACGCATCAAGGCAATGTTCCCGCGTTCAGCAGGCAGTGGAAATGTAAGGCAACACAAAGCACAAAGTAGTACGCATCAAGGCAATGTTCCCGCGTTCAGCAGGCAGTGGAAATGTAAGGCAACACAAAGCACAAAGTAGTACGCATCAAGGCAATGTTCCTGCGTTCTGCAGGCAGGGGTAATGTAAGGCAACACAAAGCACAAAGTAGTACGCATCAAGGCAATGTTCCCGCATTCAGCAGGCAGTGGAAATGTAAGGCAACACAAAGCACAAAGGAGTACGCATAAGGGCAATGTTCCCGCGTTCTGCAGGCAGGGGTAATGTAAGGCAACACAAAGCACAAAGTAGTACGCATCAAGGCAATGTTCCTGCGTTCTGCAGGCAGGGGTAATGTAAGGCAACACAAAGCACAAAGGAGTACGCATCAAGGCAATGTTCCCGCGTTCAGCAGGAATTGGAAATGTAAGGCAACACAAAGCACAAAGTAGTACGCATCAAGGCAATGTTCCCGCGTTCAGCAGGCAGTGGAAATGTAAGGCAACACAAAGCACAAAGTAGTACGCATCAAGGCAATGTTCCTGCGTTCTGCAGGCAGGGGTAATGTAAGGCAACACAAAGCACAAAGTAGTACGCATCAAGGCAATGTTCCCGCGTTCAGCAGGCAGTGGAAATGTAAGGCAACACAAAGCACAAAGTAGTACGCATCAAGGCAATGTTCCTGCGTTCTGCAGGCAGTGGTAATGTAAGGCAACACAAAGCACAAAGCAAAGTAGTACGCGTCACGGCAACGTTCCCGCGTTGAGCAGGCAGTGGTAATGTAAGGCAACACAAAGCACAAAGCAACTAAGGTGATCTACGGCACAGAGGAAGGGTTGGTGTTGAAATCTATCTCCGGGTAGCCCAAAACTGGCAAGTTGGCCTTTAAGAACACCAGCTTTTCCACCGCAAGGGGGTCGAGTGAGGTACGTTGGAGGGTGACGACATCTCCTGCCAGGCTGAAGACCCTCTCACTCTGCACGCTAGTTGGTGGGCAGCTGAGAAACTTGCGTGCTACGGTTGAGAGGTCAGGCCATTTATTGCTTTTTGAGGACCAGTACGCCAATGGATCGCTGTCTACAATCTCCTGAGGCTCCTCAAAGTACCGATTGACAGAGAACTCTGCCGAGTCCATCTTTGCCGCCTGGGCCGACAAAGATGTTCCTTTCCCTGCCATCAAAACGATACTGTCGGTTATGAAACGCTCCGATCTCCTCTTTTTCATCTGCAGTGTTCTTGCTTCTTCCCTGGTAGGTGTCAAGGTGGGACTGATGTTATCGGTGCTGCTGTAACCGCTGGTGTTTCGGGGAGTAACGGCAGAAGACATTTGCTCTGAGCGTTCCCCCACCCTCCGAGAGTATTCTTCTCTCACGAGCGAGAGAAGTTCGGCCTTCCACTTTGGCAGTTCTTCGGGGCAGACAGTGTCCTTGATGCAAGGGTCGCAGAGTGCTGCCAAAACATGAGTCTTACTCTCCAACAACGGTTCAAGACGTTTACAGAGGGCGAAATTCAACTTTCTGACCACCTCCTGGGCCTGTGGAGTCAAGGGCCCAGCCATACACTGCAATGTACTTTGTCCAACCAGCGACTCCAAATGGCTCTTCAAACGCAAGATGACTGGGACCACATGGCTGAGTAGTGCTTTCTGTGCTGAAAGGTTTTCGGTGGCCAATTTGAATGGTTCTAGGATCTCAACCAGCTGAGTGATGGTCATCCACTCCTGGTTGTTGGGGACCAGCTTGTTTATCGGAGCCGCAATTGACAGTGAGACAGCGTGGATTGCCCTCTGTTGCTCCACCATGCGCTCCAACATGATGTAGGTGGAGTTTCAGCGGGTGGGGACATCCTACAGTAGCCGGTGTTGTGGGAGACACTCCAGGATTTGCCTGTCACGCAGCAGTTTTGCGGACTTAGAGCTACGGTGGAAGAAGCCCGCGATTCTTCGGCAACGGTCAATGAGTTGAGTGACGGCGGTGGCGCTGTTCTCATCGGTCCCCTTGAAGCCATCTTTTACGCAGTTATGCAGCAAGTGCACCATGCATGTTACGTTTGTGAAGCCGGCACTTTCGACCGCCCGGATCATGTTCCTTCCTGCATCTGTGACCATGAATCCCGATTTAGTACCACCGGAATGAGTATGCCGCATCCAGTCTCTCATCATCTCTCGCAAGTACTCAGAAATGGTGTCGGCCCTGTGATCTGTATCGATCACCTCAAGGGACAGGAGTGCCCAACGATGACCCGAGTCTAGGCAACCCTCCGTCTCCCACCAGTGAGCGGTCAGGGACAAATAGGAATGCCCTCCTCCCGTGCTCGTCCAGATGTCTGAGGTGAAATGTACATGGACGGGTTGTGATTTGTTCAACAGGTTTCTGAGCCGTTGTTTGCATCCCTCGAACAAAGCGGGAATGACTGTTCGAGAGAAAGTTCTGCGAGTTGGGATAGTGTACCATGGTGCCAGGAGGTGAACAAATCGGCGGAAACCTTCCCGTTCCACCATACGGAAGGGCTGGTGGTCCAGAGCCATCATCTCTCCCAGGCAACGTGTTATTTCCTTCACTGATGGCGGCTTAATTCCAGATCTCATCCTTGTAACTTGCACGACGCCCCAAGCATCGATGCTGTTCTGCGTGAGGCCTGTTGATGTCTTTGGAGTGCTCTCTGGAGTGCTGCTTTTGCTGGCGACTTCACCTGCGTCCAACTTCACATTTGGGTGGTGTCTCTTAATGTGCAGCCTTAGCCCTGTTGTGGCAAGATGCCTCATGTCTTTTCCTCTGCTGACGCTCGCACCGCAATGCCTGCAAACTGCCAAAGTGGCCATCTGATTATGGACATCGTAATGATCCCATAGGAGCGATCTCGGCCTACCCCTACGCACTTCAGGTGTACTCATTCTCGTGTTTGGACTGTCGGTGTTTGTGGGAGGGATTGTTGGTTGTTTCTGTGGCTCGCCCTCCATCAGCATGCAGTCCTCTTGATCACTAACTCCTGTGGTGGAAGCAGATTCCATATTGTCTTCCTCCCATTCCTCAGACACGTCCGCCTCCTCGCCCTCCTCTTCATGACAAGTAGGATCAGAGGTACTTGGAAGGACATCAGGATTTGAAAGTAGAGTCTTTCGAACTGATGAATAAGGAGGAGGTACTTCCATCTCACAGCTGGTTGAAGCATCTGTGGGTGTTTCCATAACCATCTCATCGGTTGAATGTTCCCTTCTTAATGTGTCCATCTTCAGTCCCCTGCCTTTCTTCAGTTTTCGCGATAGCACTTGGCCCTTGCGACTAGAAAAGCCGGGAAGGAAGCGTTTCATCACAATGGTTCACTACACAAATAATGAGCGAGCAGTGTATGTGTAGCACTTTGTGTTGGCAAAAGGAGCGCACTGGAACTACACAACTGATGAGCAAGCACTGTATTGTAGCACTTTGTGTTGGCAAAAGGAGCGCACTGGTTGGAACTACACAAATAATGAGCAAGCAGTGTATGTGTAGCACTTTGTGTTGGCAAAAGGAGCGCACTGGATGGAACTACACAAATAATGAGCGAGCGGTGTATGTAGCACTTTGTGTTGGCAAAAGGAGCGCACTGGAACTACACAAATAATGAGCAAGCACTGTATTATAGCACTTTGTGTTGGCAAAAGGAGCGCACTGGATGGAACTACACAAATAATGAGCGACCACTGTATTAGAGCACTTTGTGTTGGCAAAAGGACCGCACTGGTTGGAACTACACAAGTGATAAGCGAGCACTGTATTAGAGCACTTTGTGTTGGCAAAAGGACCGCACTGGTTGGAACTACACAACTGATGAGCGAGCACTGTATTGTAGCACTTTGTGTTGGCAAAAGGAGCGCACTGGAACTACACAAATAATGAGCAAGCACTGTATTATAGCACTTTGTGTTGGCAAAAGGAGCGCACTGGATGGAACTACACAAATAATGAGCGAGCACTGTATTGTAGCACTTTGTGTTGGCAAAAGGAGTGCACTGGAACTACACAAATAATGAGCAACCACTGTATTATAGCACTTTCTGTTGGCAAAAGGAGCGCACTGGTTGGAACTACACAAATGACAAACGCACACACAGCCACCGAAGACTCTTTTATTGGAGAATTCTCCAAACACTGGCCCTGATGTGAAGCTAAGGGAGCCTACACACAGGGCAAACACACACAAAGGAGAGCAAACACACAGAAAGAGGCAATCCTTTTTTTTGAATATTTTTGGTATTTTTCTAAAGAATAAAAGGTATTTTTAAAAAATATAAAAAATGGAGAATTCGCCAAACAATGGCCCTGATGTGAAGCTAAGGGAGCCTACACACAGGGCAAACACACACAAAGGAGAGCAAACACACAGAAAGAGGCAATCCTTTTTTTTGAATATTTTTGGTATTTTTCTAAAGAATAAAAGGTATTTTTAAAAAATATAAAAAATGGAGAATTCGCCAAACAATGGCCCTGATGTGAAGCTAAGGGAGCCTACACACAGGGCAAACACACACAAAGGAGAGCAAACACACAGAAAGAGGCAATCCTTTTTTTTGAATATTTTTGGTATTTTTCTAAAGAATAAAAGGTATTTTTAAAAAATATAAAAAATGGAGAATTCGCCAAACAATGGCCCTGATGTGAAGCTAAGGGAGCCTACACACAGGGCAAACACACACAAAGGAGAGCAAACACACAGAAAGAGGCAATCCTTTTTTTTGAATATTTTTGGTATTTTTCTAAAGAATAAAAGGTATTTTTAAAAAATATAAAAAATGGAGAATTCGCCAAACAATGGCCCTGATGTGAAGCTAAGGGAGCCTACACACAGGGCAAACACACACAAAGGAGAGCAAACACACAGAAAGAGGCAATCCTTTTTTTTTGAATATTTTTGGTATTTTTCTAAAGAATAAAAGGTATTTTTAAAAAATATAAAAAATGGAGAATTCGCCAAACAATGGCCCTGATGTGAAGCTAAGGGAGCCTACACACAGGGCAAACACACACAAAGGAGTGCAAACACACAGAAAGAGGCAATCCTTTTTTTTGAATATTTTTGGTATTTTTCTAAAGAATAAAAGGAATTTTTAAAAAATATAAAAAATGGAGAATTCGCCAAACAATGGCCCTGATGTGAAGCTAAGGGAGCCTACACACAGGGCAAACACACACAAAGGAGAGCAAACACACAGAAAGAGGCAATCCTTTTTTTTGAATATTTTTGGTATTTTTCTAAAGAATAAAAGGTATTTTTAAAAAATATAAAAAATGGAGAATTCGCCAAACAATGGCCCTGATGTGAAGCTAAGGGAGCCTACACACAGGGCAAACACACACAAAGGAGAGCAAACACACAGAAAGAGGCAATCCTTTTTTTTGAATATTTTTGGTATTTTTCTAAAGAATAAAAGGAATTTTTAAAAAATATAAAAAATGGAGAATTCGCCAAACAATGGCCCTGATGTGAAGCTAAGGGAGCCTACACACAGGGCAAACACACACAAAGGAGAGCAAACACACAGAAAGAGGCAATCCTTTTTTTTTGAATATTTTTGGTATTTTTCTAAAGAATAAAAGGTATTTTTAAAAAATATAAAAAATGGAGAATTCACCAAACAATGGCCCTGATGTGAAGCTAAGGGAGCCTACACACAGGGCAAACACACACAAAGGAGAGCAAACACACAGAAAGAGGCAATTCTTTTTTTTTGAATATTTTTGGTATTTTTCTAAAGAATAAAAGGTATTTTTAAAAAATATAAAAAATGGAGAATTCGCCAAACAATGGCCCTGATGTGAAGCTAAGGGAGCCTACACACAGGGCAAACACACACAAAGGAGAGCAAACACACAGAAAGAGGCAATCCTTTTTTTTGAATATTTTTGGTATTTTTCTAAAGAATAAAAGGAATTTTTAAAAAATATAAAAAATGGAGAATTCGCCAAACAATGGCCCTGATGTGAAGCTAAGGGAGCCTACACACAGGGCAAACACACACAAAGGAGAGCAAACACACAGAAAGAGGCAATCCTTTTTTTGAATATTTTTGGTATTTTTCTAAAGAATAAAAGGAATTTTTTAAAAATATAAAAAATGGAGAATTCGCCAAACAATGGCCCTGATGTGAAGCTAAGGGAGCCTACACACAGGGCAAACACACACAAAGGAGAGCAAACACACAGAAAGAGGCAATCCTTTTTTTTTAATATTTTTGGTATTTTTCTAAAGAATAAAAGGTATTTTTAAAAATTATAAAAAATGGAGAATTCGCCAAACAATGGCCCTGATGTGAAGCTAAGGGAGCCTACACACAGGGCAAACACACACAAAGGAGAGCAAACACACAGAAAGAGGCAATCCTTTTTTTTGAATATTTTTGGTATTTTTCTAAAGAATAAAAGGAATTTTTAAAAAAATATAAAAAATGGAGAATTCGCCAAACAATGGCCCTGATGTGAAACTAAGGGAGCCTACACACAGGGCAGACACACACAAAGGAGAGCAAACCACAGAAAGAGGCAATCCTTTTTTTTTTTTGAATATTTTTGGTATTTTTCTAAAGAATAAAAGGTATTTTTAAAAAATATAAAAAATGGAGAATTCGCCAAACAATGGCCCTGATGTGAAGCTAAGGGAGCCTGCACACAGGGCAAACACACACAAAGGAGAGCAAACACACAGAAAGAGGCAATCCATTTTTTTGAATATTTTTGGTATTTTTCTAAAGAATAAAAGGAATTTTTAAAAAATATAAAAAAAGGAAAATTCGCCAAACACTGGCTGGCCCTGATGTGAAGCAAAACAGAGCCTACACACAGGGCAAACAGTCACACACAAAGGGAGAGCAAACACACAGAAAGAGGCAATCCTTTTTTTTAAATATTTTTGGTATTTTTCTAAAGAATAAAAGGTATTTTTAAAAAATACAAAAAAAGGAAAATTCGCCAAACACTGGCTGGCCCTGATGTGAAGCAAAACAGAGCCTACACACAGGGCAAACAGTCACACACAAAGGAGAACAAACACACAGAAAGAGGCAATCCTTTTTTTTTTTGAATATTTTTGGTATTTTTCTAAAGAATAAAAGGTATTTTTAAAAAATATAAAAAAAGGAAAATTCGCCAAACACTGGCTGGCCCTGATGTGAAGCAAAACAGAGCCTACACACAGGGCAAACAGTCACACACAAAGGGAGAGCAAACACACAGAAAGAGGCAATCCTTTTTTTTAAATATTTTTGGTATTTTTCTAAAGAATAAAAGGTATTTTTAAAAAATATAAAAAAAGGAAAATTCGCCAAACACTGGCTGGCCCTGATGTGAAGCAAAACAGAGCCTACACACAGGGCAAACAGTCACACACAAAGGAGAGCAAACACACAGAAAGAGGCAATCCTTTTTTTTTAATATTTTTGGTATTTTTCTAAAGAATAAAAGGTATTTTTAAAAAATATAAAAAAAGGAAAATTCGCCAAACACTGGCTGGCCCTGATGTGAAGCCAAACAGAGCCTACACACAGGGCAAACAGTCACACACAAAGGAGAGCAAACACACACAAAGAGGCAGAGAAGAGTCTCCTCTCCAAGCCAACGATGCAAGTCTGGAGCCAAGCCAACCCACCAAGCCAACCCAATAACGCGCCGCCGCCCAGAGACCTCCCTTCTCCCTCGCGTCCGCGCTACGAATGAGCTCTGCGGCCACGCGGAGCCGCTTTTAAAGGGCTAGCCGGCCAATCAGGAACAGCCACGGTGCACTGCTGGGTGCTTGGGAGCGCCGGATTGGCTCCCAGGGCACCAGCATCCTCCATTACATTAACGAAACGAGCGGAAGCTCGTTAAAAGTATGGGGGATGCCGATTCGTTATTTTAAAGCCCTGCCAGGTTTTAAAATACGTTTCATATTCATTTTGTAATTGCTAAATTAACGAATATTTAACGAATTACAAAATAAACGAAACGAATAGCCCAGGCCTAATGGCTATCATATGTCCTCTCAGCCTTCTCTTCTTCAGGCTAAACATGCCCAGTTCCCTAAGCCGTTCCTCATAGGGCTTGTTCTCCAGACCCTTGATCATTTTAGTCGCCCTCCTCTGGACACATTCCAGCTTGTCAATATCTCTCTTGAATTGTGGTGCCCAGAATTGGACACAATATTCCAGATGTGGTCTAACCAAAGCAGAATAGAGGGGTAGCATTACTTCCTCAGATCTAGACACTATGCTCCTATTGATGCAGGCCAAAATCCCATTGGCTTTTTTTGCCGCCACATCACATTGTTGGCTCATGTTTAACTTGTTATCCACGAGGACTCTAAGATCTTTTTCACACGTACTGCTCTCGAGCCAGGCGTCACCCATTCTGTATCTTTGCATTTCATTTTTTCTGCCAAAGTGGAGTATCTTGCATTTGTCACTGTTGAACTTCATTTTGTTAGTTTTGGCCCATCTCTCTAATCTGTCAAGATCGTTTTGAATTCTGCTCCTGTCCTCTGGACTATTGGCTATCCCTCCCAATTTGGTGTCGTCTGCAAACTTGATGATCATGCCTTCTAGCCCTTCATCTAAGTCGTTAATAAAGGTGTTGAACAGGACCGGGCCCAGGACGGAACCCAGCGGCACTCCACTTGTCACTTCTTTCCAAGATGAAGAGGAAGCATTAGTGAGCACTCTCTGTGTTCGTCCACTTAACCAATTATAGATCCACCTCACCGTAGTTTTGCCTAGCCCACATTGGACTAGTTTCCTTGCCAGAAGGTCATGGGGGACCTTGTCGAAGGCCTTACTGAAATCCAGGTACGCTACATCCACGGCATTCCCCACATCTACCCAGCTTGTAGCTCTATCGAAGAAAGAGATCAGATTAGTCTGGCATGACTTGTTTTTGATAAATCCATGTTGACTATTAGCGATGACTGCATTTGTTTCTAAGTGTTTGCAGACCGATTCCTTAATAATCTTTTCCAGAATCTTGCCCAGTATCGACGTGAGGCTGACTGGACGGTAGTTGTTTGGGTCATCCTTTTTTCCCTTCTTGAAGATTGGGACCACATTGGCCCTCCTCCAATCTGCTGGAACTTCTCCCGTTCTCCAAGAACTCTCAAAGATGGTTGCCAAGGGTTCCAAAATGACTTCCGCTAGTTCCTTCAATACTCTGGGATGTAGTTGATCTGGCCCTGGGGACTTGAACTCATTAAGAGCGGCCAGGTATTCCTGGACGACTTCTTTCCCAATTTGGGGTTGGATGTCCTCCAATCCCTCATTCACTCCATCTTGCTGAGGTTGAAGACTCTCTTTTTGTGAGAAGACCGAGGCAAAGAAAGCTTTAAGTAGTTCTGCCTTTTCCCTATCCCCTGTCAGCATTGCCCCATCTTCTCCTCGAAGAGGTCCTATCGCCTCCTTGTTTTTCCTTTTTCTACTGACATAAGAATAGAAGCCCTTTTTATTGTTTTTAATGTCCCTGGCAAGTCTGAGCTCGTTTTTTGCTTTAGCCTTGCGGACCTTTTCCCTACAGGCGTTGGCTATTTGTTTGAATTCTTCTTTGGTGATTTCTCCCTTTTTCCAGTTTTTGTGCATGTCTCTTTTGTGTCTTAGCACAGTTAGAAGTTCTTTGGACATCCATTCTGGCTTCTTTGCACTTGTCCTATTTTTTCTCTTTGTTGGCACGGTTTGCAATTGCGCCTTGAGTATTTCACTCTTGAGAAATTCCCATCCATCCGTAACTCCCTTGTCTTTTAGTATCTGTGTCCACGGAATGCTGCTCAGCGTTTCCTTCATTTTTTGGAAATCAGCTCTCCTAAAGTCCAAAATGCGGGTTTGATTGTCGTAGTTTCGGCCTTCCTTTGTACCTCAAATTGCAGGAGCACATGGTCACTTGCCCCTAAGGATCCTACCACTTCGTCCGCATCGATCAGGTCCTCCGCATTTGTTAGGATGAGGTCAAGAGTAGCCAATCCCCTTGTTGCCTCTTCTACCTTCTGGACCATGAAATTGTCTGCAAGGCAAGCGAGGAATTTGTTGGACCTTGTACTCTTGGCTGAGTTTGTTTTCCAGCAAATATCGGGATAGTTGAAATCGCCCATGACTACTACATCTCTTTTCTGCGCCTGTTTGGTCAACTGTTGGCAGAAGACTTCATCAAGTTCTTCCTCCTGGCTTGGGGGTCTGTAGTAGACGCCTACAATGACATCTTTTTGAGTCCCAGTTCCCTTGATTCTTATCCAGATGATTTCAAGCTGGTTTCCCAGATTGCTGCCTTGAATCTCTTCTGCAGCATAAGAGATTTTGACATATAAGGCTACTCCGCCTCCTCTCCCCTTTGTTCGGTTTCTGTGAAAGAGGTTATACCCCTCGATTTCGGAATACTCTTTGATTGCAGAGAACTATAAATCCAAGCACCTCCCAATCTCCAAGGTCTGTTTTCCCCAGAACTCCCAGTTTTATCTTTTTGTTCCTGGGTGTTCTCTGTGCCACTCTCTCCAAGGTCTGTTTTCCCCAGAGCCCCCAGGTATACTCTTTGTGTTCATGGGTGTTCTCTGTGCCAAGTTTAGTCCAATTCCATGGCTGTTGGAGTTTCAGAATGATCTTTGATTGCAGAGAACTATAAATCCCAAGCGGCTCCCAATCTCCAAGGTCTGTTTTTCTCCAGAGCCCCCAGTATTTTCTTTTTGTTCATGGGTGTTCTCTGTGCCAAGTTTAGTCCAATTCTAATGGCTTTTGGGGTTTCAGAATGCTCTTTGATTGCAGAGAACTATAAATCCAAGCACCTCACTATCTCCAAGGTCTGTTTTCCCAGAGCCCCCAGTATTCTCTTTGTGTTCATGGGTGTTCTCTGTGCCACGTTTAGTCCAATTCCATGGCTGTTGGAGTTCCAGAATGCTCTTTGATTGCAGAGAACTATAAATCCAAGCACCTCACTATCTCCAAGGTCTGTTTTCCCAGAGCCCCCAGTATTCTCTTTGTGTTCATGGGTGTTCTCTGTGCCACGTTTAGTCCAATTCCATGGCTGTTGGAGTTCCAGAATGCTCTTTGATTGCAGAGAGCTATAAATCCCATGCGGATCCCAATCTCCAAGGTCTGTTTTCCCCAGAACTCCCAGTATTCTCTTTGTATTCATGGGTGTTCTCTGTGCCACGTTTAGTCCAATTCCATGGCTGTCGGGGTTTCAGAATGCTCTTTGATTGCAGAGAACTATAAATCCCAAGCAGCTCTCCATCTACAAGGTCCGTTTTCCCCAGAGCCCCCAGTATTCTCTTTTTGTTCATGGGTGTTCTCTGTTCCAAGTTTAGTCCAATTCCATGGCTGTTGGGGTTTCAGAATGCTCTTTGATTGCAGAGAAATATAAATCCCAAACAGTTCCCAATCTACAAGGTCTGTTTTCTCCAGAGCGCCCAGTATTCTCTTTTTGTTCATGGGTGTTCTTTGTGCCAAGTTTAGTCCAATTCCATGGCTGTTGGGGTTTCAGAATGCTCTTTGATTGCAGAGAACTATAAATCCAAGCACCTCACTATCTCCAATGTCTGTTTTCTCCAGAGCCCCCAGTATTTTCTTTTTGTTCATGGGTGTTCTCTGCGCCAAGTTTAGTCCAATTCCATGGCTGTTGGGGTTTCAGAATGCTCTTTGATTGCAGAGAACTATAAATCCCAAGCACCTCCCAATCTCCAAGGTCTGTTTTCCCCAGAGCCCCCAGTATACTCTTTGTGTTCATGGGTGTTCTCTGTGCCAAGTTTAGTCCAATTCCATGGCTGTTGGAGTTTCAGAATGATCTTTGATTGCAGAGAACTATAAATCCCAAGCGGCTCCCAATCTCCAAGGTCTGTTTTTCTCCAGAGCCCCCAGTATTTTCTTTTTGTTCATGGGTGTTCTCTGTGCCAAGTTTAGTCCAATTCTAATGGCTTTTGGGGTTTCAGAATGCTCTTTGATTGCAGAGAACTATAAATCCCAAGCAGCTCCCAATCTCCAAGGTCTGTTTTTCCCAAAGCCACCAGTATTCTCTTTTTGTTCATGGGTGTTCTCTGTGCCAAGTTTAGTCCAATTCCATGGCTGTTGGAGTTTCAGAATGCTCTTTGATTGCAGAGAACTATAAATCCCAAGCAGCTTCCAATCTCCAAGGTCTGTTTTTTCCAGAGCCACCAGTATTCTCTTTTTGTTCCTGGGTGTTCTCTGTTCCAAGTTTAGTCCAATTCCATGGCTGTTGGGTTTTATAATGCTCTTTGATTGCAGAGAACTATAAATCCAAGCACCTCCCAATCTCCAATGTCTGTTTTCTCCAGAGCCCCCAGTATTCTCTTTTTGTTCATGGGTGTTCTATGTGCCAAGTTTAGTCCAATTCCATGGCTGTTGGGGTTTCAGAATGCTCTTTGATTGCAGAGAACTATAAATCCAAGCACCTCACTCTCTCCAAGGTCTGTTTCCCCAGAGCCCCCAGTATTCTCTTTGTGCTCATGGGTGTTCTCTGTGCCACGTTTAGTCAAATTCCATGGCTGTTGGAGTTCCAGAATGCTCTTTGATTGCAGAGAGCTATAAATCCCATGCGGATCCCAATCTCCAAGGTCTGTTTTCCCCAGAACTCCCAGTATTCTCTTTGTATTCATGGGTGTTCTCTGTGCCAAGTTTAGTCCAATTCCATGGCTTTTGGGGTTTCAGAATGCTCTTTGATTGCAGAGAACTATAAATCCCAAGCAGTTCCCCGTCTACAAGGTCTGTTTTCCCCAGAGCCCCCAATATTCTCTTTTTGTTCATGGGTGTTCTCTGTTCCAAGTTTAGTCCAATTCCGTGGCTGTTGGGGTTTCAGAATGCTCTTTGATTGCAGAGAACTATAAATCCCAAGCAGCTCCCAATCTCCAAGGTCTGTTTTTCCCAGAGCCACCAATATTCTTTTTCTGTTCCTGGGTGTTCCCTGTTCCAAGTTTAGTCCAATTTCATGGCTGTTGGGTTTCAGAATGCTCTTTGATTGCAGAGAACTATAAATCCCAAACAGTTCTCAATCTACAAGGTCTGTTTTCTCCAGAGCCCCCAGTATTCTCTTTTTGTTCATGGGTGTTCTCTGTGCCAAGTTTAGTCCAATTCCATGGCTATTGGGGTTTCAGAATGCTCTTTGATTGCGGAGAACTATAAATCCCAAGCACCTCCCAATCTCCAAGGTCTATTGTCTCCAGAGCCCCCAGTATTCTCTTTTTGTTCATGGGTGTTCTACGTGCCAAGTTTAGTCCAATTCAATGGCTGTTGGGGTTTCAGAATGCTCTTTGATTGCAGAGAACTACAAATCCCATGCGGCTCCCAATGTCCAAGGTCTGTTTTCCCCAGAGCCCCCAGTATTCTCTTTGTGTTCATGGGTGTTCTCTGTGCCAAGTTTAGTCCAATTCCATGGCTGTTGGGGTTTCAGAATGCTCTTTGATTGCAGAGAACTATAAATCCAAAGCAGCTCCCAATCTTCAAGGCCTGTTTTCCCCAGAGCCCCCAGTATTTTCTCTTTTTGTTCATGGGTGTTCTCTGTGCCAAGTTTAGTCCAATTCCATGGCTATTGGGGTTTCAGAATGCTCTTTGATTGCGGAGAACTATAAATCCCAAGCACCTCCCAATCTACAAGGTCTGTTTTCTCCAGAGCGCCCAGTATTCTCTTTTTGTTCATGGGTGTTCTTTGTGCCAAGTTTAGTCCAATTCCATGGCTGTTGGGGTTTCAGAATGCTCTTTGATTGCAGAGAACTATAAATCCAAGCACATCACTATCTCCAATGTCTGTTTTCTCCAGAGCCCCCAGTATTTTCTTTTTGTTCATGGGTGTTCTCTGTGCCAAGTTTAGTCCAATTCCATGGCTGTTGGAGTTTCAGAATGCTCTTTGATTGCAGAGAACTATAAATCCCAAGCGGCTCCCAATCTCCAAGGTCTGTTTTTCTCCAGAGCCCCCAGTATTTTCTTTTTGTTCATGGGTGTTCTCTGTGCCAAGTTTAGTCCAATTCTAATGGCTTTTGGGGTTTCAGAATGCTCTTTGATTGCAGAGAACTATAAATCCCAAGCAGCTCCCAATCTCCAAGGTCTGTTTTTCCCAAAGCCACCAGTATTCTCTTTTTGTTCATGGGTGTTCTCTGTGCCAAGTTTAGTCCAATTCCATGGCTGTTGGAGTTTCAGAATGCTCTTTGATTGCAGAGAACTATAAATCCCAAGCAGCTTCCAATCTCCAAGGTCTGTTTTTTCCAGAGCCACCAGTATTCTCTTTTTGTTCCTGGGTGTTCTCTGTTCCAAGTTTAGTCCAATTCCATGGCTGTTGGGTTTTATAATGCTCTTTGATTGCAGAGAACTATAAATCCAAGCACCTCCCAATCTCCAATGTCTGTTTTCTCCAGAGCCCCCAGTATTCTCTTTTTGTTCATGGGTGTTCTATGTGCCAAGTTTAGTCCAATTCCATGGCTGTTGGGGTTTCAGAATGCTCTTTGATTGCAGAGAACTATAAATCCAAGCACCTCACTCTCTCCAAGGTCTGTTTCCCCAGAGCCCCCAGTATTCTCTTTGTGCTCATGGGTGTTCTCTGTGCCACGTTTAGTCAAATTCCATGGCTGTTGGAGTTCCAGAATGCTCTTTGATTGCAGAGAGCTATAAATCCCATGCGGATCCCAATCTCCAAGGACTGTTTTCCCCAGAACTCCCAGTATTCTCTTTGTATTCATGGGTGTTCTCTGTGCCAAGTTTAGTCCAATTCCATGGCTTTTGGGGTTTCAGAATGCTCTTTGATTGCAGAGAACTATAAATCCAAGCACCTCACTATCTCCAAGGTCTGTTTTCCCCAGAGCCCCCAGTATTCTCTTTTTGTTCAGGGGTGTTCTCTGTTCCAAGTTTAGTCCAATTCCGTGGCTGTTGGGGTTTCAGAATGCTCTTTGATTGCAGAGAACTATAAATCCCAAGCAGTTCCCCATCTACAAGGTCTGTTTTCCCCAGAGCCCCCAGTATTCTCTTTTTGTTCATGGGTGTTCTCTGTTCCAAGTTTAGTCCAATTCCGTGGCTGTTGGGGTTTCAGAATGCTCTTTGATTGCAGAGAACTATAAATCCCAAACAGTTCCCAATCTACAAGCTCTGTTTTCTCCAGAGCGCCCAGTATTCTCTTTTTGTTCATGGGTGTTCTTTGTGCCAAGTTTAGTCCAATTCCATGGCTGTTGGGGTTTCAGAATGCTCTTTGATTGCAGAGAACTATAAATCCAAGCACCTCACTATCTCCAATGTCTGTTTTCTCCAGAGCCCCCAGTATTCTCTTTTTGTTCATGGGTGTTCTCTGTTCCAAGTTTAGTCCAATTCCGTGGCTGTTGGGGTTTCAGAATGCTCTTTGATTGCAGAGAACTATAAATCCCAAACAGTTCCCAATCTACAAGGTCTGTTTTCTCCAGAGCCCCCAGTATTTTCTTTTTGTTCATGGGTGTTCTCTGTGCCAAGTTTAGTCCAATTCCATGGCTGTTGGAGTTTCAGAATGCTCTTTGATTGAAGCGAACTATAAATCCCAAACAGTTCCCAATCTACAAGGTCTGTTTTCTCCAGAGCCCCCAGTATTCTCTTTTTGTTCATGGGTGTTCTATGTGCCAAGTTTAGTCCAATTCCATGGCTGTTGGGGTTTCAGAATGCTCTTTGATTGCAGAGAACTATAAATCCAAGCACCTCACTCTCTCCAAGGTCTGTTTCCCCAGAGCCCCCAGTATTCTCTTTGTGCTCATGGGTGTTCTCTGTGCCACGTTTAGTCCAATTCCATGGCTGTTGGAGTTTCAGAATGCTCTTTGATTGCAGAGAACTATAAATCCCAAGCAGCTTCCAATCTCCAAGGTCTGTTTTTTCCAGAGCCACCAGTATTCTCTTTTTGTTCCTGGGTGTTCTCTGTTCCAAGTTTAGTCCAATTCCATGGCTGTTGGGTTTTATAATGCTCTTTGATTGCAGAGAACTATAAATCCAAGCACCTCCCAATCTCCAATGTCTGTTTTCTCCAGAGCCCCCAGTATTCTCTTTTTGTTCATGGGTGTTCTATGTGCCAAGTTTAGTCCAATTCCATGGCTGTTGGGGTTTCAGAATGCTCTTTGATTGCAGAGAACTATAAATCCAAGCACCTCACTCTCTCCAAGGTCTGTTTCCCCAGAGCCCCCAGTATTCTCTTTGTGCTCATGGGTGTTCTCTGTGCCACGTTTAGTCAAATTCCATGGCTGTTGGAGTTCCAGAATGCTCTTTGATTGCAGAGAGCTATAAATCCCATGCGGATCCCAATCTCCAAGGTCTGTTTTCCCCAGAACTCCCAGTATTCTCTTTGTATTCATGGGTGTTCTCTGTGCCAAGTTTAGTCCAATTCCATGGCTTTTGGGGTTTCAGAATGCTCTTTGATTGCAGAGAACTATAAATCCCAAGCAGTTCCCCGTCTACAAGGTCTGTTTTCCCCAGAGCCCCCAGTATTCTCTTTTTGTTCATGGGTGTTCTCTGTTCCAAGTTTAGTCCAATTCCGTGGCTGTTGGGGTTTCAGAATGCTCTTTGATTGCAGAGAACTATAAATCCCAAGCAGCTCCCAATCTCCAAGGTCTGTTTTTCCCAGAGCCACCAATATTCTTTTTCTGTTCCTGGGTGTTCCCTGTTCCAAGTTTAGTCCAATTTCATGGCTGTTGGGTTTCAGAATGCTCTTTGATTGCAGAGAACTATAAATCCCAAACAGTTCTCAATCTACAAGGTCTGTTTTCTCCAGAGCCCCCAGTATTCTCTTTTTATTCATGGGTGTTCTCTGTGCCAAGTTTAGTCCAATTCCATGGCTATTGGGGTTTCAGAATGCTCTTTGATTGCGGAGAACTATAAATCCCAAGCACCTCCCAATCTCCAAGGTCTATTGTCTCCAGAGCCCCCAGTATTCTCTTTTTGTTCATGGGTGTTCTACGTGCCAAGTTTAGTCCAACTCCATGGCTGTTGGGGTTTCAGAATGCTCTTTGATTGCAGAGAACTACAAATCCCATGCGGCTCCCAATGTCCAAGGTCTGTTTTCCCCAGAGCCCCCAGTATTCTCTTTGTGTTCATGGGTGTTCTCTGTGCCAAGTTTAGTCCAATTCCATGGCTGTTGGGGTTTCAGAATGCTCTTTGATTGCAGAGAACTATAAATCCAAAGCAGCTCCCAGTCTTCAAGGCCTGTTTTCCCCAGAGCCCCCAGTATTTTCTCTTTTTGTTCATGGGTGTTCTCTGTGCCAAGTTTAGTCCAATTCCATGGCTATTGGGGTTTCAGAATGCTCTTTGATTGCGGAGAACTATAAATCCCAAGCACCTCCCAATCTACAAGGTCTGTTTTCTCCAGAGCGCCCAGTATTCTCTTTTTGTTCATGGGTGTTCTTTGTGCCAAGTTTAGTCCAATTCCATGGCTGTTGGGGTTTCAGAATGCTCTTTGATTGCAGAGAACTATAAATCCCAAGCAGCTCCCAATCTCCAAGGTCTGTTTTTCCCAGAGCCACCAATATTCTTTTTCTGTTCCTGGGTGTTCCCTGTTCCAAGTTTAGTCCAATTTCATGGCTGTTGGGTTTCAGAATGCTCTTTGATTGCAGAGAACTATAAATCCCAAACAGTTCTCAATCTACAAGGTCTGTTTTCTCCAGAGCCCCCAGTATTCTCTTTTTATTCATGGGTGTTCTCTGTGCCAAGTTTAGTCCAATTCCATGGCTATTGGGGTTTCAGAATGCTCTTTGATTGCGGAGAACTATAAATCCCAAGCACCTCCCAATCTCCAAGGTCTATTGTCTCCAGAGCCCCCAGTATTCTCTTTTTGTTCATGGGTGTTCTACGTGCCAAGTTTAGTCCAATTCCATGGCTGTTGGGGTTTCAGAATGCTCTTTGATTGCAGAGAACTATAAATCCAAAGCAGCTCCCAGTCTTCAAGGCCTGTTTTCCCCAGAGCCCCCAGTATTTTCTCTTTTTGTTCATGGGTGTTCTCTGTGCCAAGTTTAGTCCAATTCCATGGCTATTGGGGTTTCAGAATGCTCTTTGATTGCGGAGAACTATAAATCCCAAGCACCTCCCAATCTACAAGGTCTGTTTTCTCCAGAGCGCCCAGTATTCTCTTTTTGTTCATGGGTGTTCTTTGTGCCAAGTTTAGTCCAATTCCATGGCTGTTGGGGTTTCAGAATGCTCTTTGATTGCAGAGAACTATAAATCCAAGCACATCACTATCTCCAATGTCTGTTTTCTCCAGAGCCCCCAGTATTTTCTTTTTGTTCATGGGTGTTCTCTGTGCCAAGTTTAGTCCAATTCCATGGCTGTTGGGGTTTCAGAATGCTCTTTGATTGCAGAGAACTATAAATCCCAAGCACCTCCCAATCTCCAAGGTCTGTTTTTCTCCAGAGCCCCCAGTATTTTCTTTTTGTTCATGGGTGTTCTCTGTGCCAAGTTTAGTCCAATTCTAATGGCTTTTGGGGTTTCAGAATGCTCTTTGATTGCAGAGAACTATAAATCCCAAGCAGCTCCCAATCTCCAAGGTCTGTTTTTCCCAAAGCCACCAGTATTCTCTTTTTGTTCATGGGTGTTCTCTGTGCCAAGTTTAGTCCAATTCCATGGCTGTTGGAGTTTCAGAATGCTCTTTGATTGCAGAGAACTATAAATCCCAAGCAGCTTCCAATCTCCAAGGTCTGTTTTTTCCAGAGCCACCAGTATTCTCTTTTTGTTCCTGGGTGTTCTCTGTTCCAAGTTTAGTCCAATTCCATGGCTGTTGGGTTTTATAATGCTCTTTGATTGCAGAGAACTATAAATCCAAGCACCTCCCAATCTCCAATGTCTGTTTTCTCCAGAGCCCCCAGTATTCTCTTTTTGTTCATGGGTGTTCTATGTGCCAAGTTTAGTCCAATTCCATGGCTGTTGGGGTTTCAGAATGCTCTTTGATTGCAGAGAACTATAAATCCAAGCACCTCACTCTCTCCAAGGTCTGTTTCCCCAGAGCCCCCAGTATTCTCTTTTTGTTCATGGGTGTTCTATGTGCCAAGTTTAGTCCAATTCCATGGCTGTTGGGGTTTCAGAATGCTCTTTGATTGCAGAGAACTATAAATCCAAGCACCTCACTCTCTCCAAGGTCTGTTTCCCCAGAGCCCCCAGTATTCTCTTTGTGCTCATGGGTGTTCTCTGTGCCACGTTTAGTCAAATTCCATGGCTGTTGGAGTTCCAGAATGCTCTTTGATTGCAGAGAGCTATAAATCCCATGCGGATCCCAATCTCCAAGGACTGTTTTCCCCAGAACTCCCAGTATTCTCTTTGTATTCATGGGTGTTCTCTGTGCCAAGTTTAGTCCAATTCCATGGCTTTTGGGGTTTCAGAATGCTCTTTGATTGCAGAGAACTATAAATCCAAGCACCTCACTATCTCCAAGGTCTGTTTTCCCCAGAGCCCCCAGTATTCTCTTTTTGTTCAGGGGTGTTCTCTGTTCCAAGTTTAGTCCAATTCCGTGGCTGTTGGGGTTTCAGAATGCTCTTTGATTGCAGAGAACTATAAATCCCAAGCAGTTCCCCATCTACAAGGTCTGTTTTCCCCAGAGCCCCCAGTATTCTCTTTTTGTTCATGGGTGTTCTCTGTTCCAAGTTTAGTCCAATTCCGTGGCTGTTGGGGTTTCAGAATGCTCTTTGATTGCAGAGAACTATAAATCCCAAACAGTTCCCAATCTACAAGGTCTGTTTTCTCCAGAGCGCCCAGTATTCTCTTTTTGTTCATGGGTGTTCTTTGTGCCAAGTTTAGTCCAATTCCATGGCTGTTGGGGTTTCAGAATGCTCTTTGATTGCAGAGAACTATAAATCCAAGCACCTCACTATCTCCAATGTCTGTTTTCTCCAGAGCCCCCAGTATTTTCTTTTTGTTCATGGGTGTTCTCTGTGCCAAGTTTAGTCCAATTCCATGGCTGTTGGAGTTTCAGAATGCTCTTTGATTGAAGCGAACTATAAATCCCAAACAGTTCCCAATCTACAAGGTCTGTTTTCTCCAGAGCCCCCAGTATTCTCTTTTTGTTCATGGGTGTTCTATGTGCCAAGTTTAGTCCAATTCCATGGCTGTTGGGGTTTCAGAATGCTCTTTGATTGCAGAGAACTATAAATCCAAGCACCTCACTCTCTCCAAGGTCTGTTTCCCCAGAGCCCCCAGTATTCTCTTTGTGCTCATGGGTGTTCTCTGTGCCACGTTTAGTCAAATTCCATGGCTGTTGGAGTTCCAGAATGCTCTTTGATTGCAGAGAGCTATAAATCCCATGCGGATCCCAATCTCCAAGGTCTGTTTTCCCCAGAACTCCCAGTATTCTCTTTGTATTCATGGGTGTTCTCTGTACCAAGTTTAGTCCAATTCCATGGCTTTTGGGGTTTCAGAATGCTCTTTGATTGCAGAGAACTATAAATCCCAAGCAGTTCCCCGTCTACAAGGTCTGTTTTCCCCAGAGCCCCCAGTATTCTCTTTTTGTTCATGGGTGTTCTCTGTTCCAAGTTTAGTCCAATTCCGTGGCTGTTGGGGTTTCAGAATGCTCTTTGATTGCAGAGAACTATAAATCCCAAGCAGCTCCCAATCTCCAAGGTCTGTTTTTCCCAGAGCCACCAGTATTCTTTTTCTGTTCCTGGGTGTTCTCTGTTCCAAGTTTAGTCCAATTTCATGGCTGTTGGGTTTCAGAATGCTCTTTGATTGCAGAGAACTATAAATCCCAAACAGTTCTCAATCTACAAGGTCTGTTTTCTCCAGAGCCCCCAGTATTCTCTTTTTATTCATGGGTGTTCTCTGTGCCAAGTTTAGTCCAATTCCATGGCTATTGGGGTTTCAGAATGCTCTTTGATTGCGGAGAACTATAAATCCCAAGCACCTCCCAATCTCCAAGGTCTATTGTCTCCAGAGCCCCCAGTATTCTCTTTTTGTTCATGGGTGTTCTACGTGCCAAGTTTAGTCCAATTCCATGGCTGTTGGGGTTTCAGAATGCTCTTTGATTGCAGAGAACTACAAATCCCATGCGGCTCCCAATGTCCAAGGTCTGTTTTCCCCAGAGCCCCCAGTATTCTCTTTGTGTTCATGGGTGTTCTCTGTGCCAAGTTTAGTCCAATTCCATGGCTGTTGGGGTTTCAGAATGCTCTTTGATTGCAGAGAACTATAAATCCAAAGCAGCTCCCAATCTTCAAGGCCTGTTTTCCCCAGAGCCCCCAGTATTTTCTCTTTTTGTTCATGGGTGTTCTCTGTGCCAAGTTTAGTCCAATTCCATGGCTTTTGGGGTTTCAGAATGCTCTTTGATTGCGGAGAACTATAAATCCCAAGCACCTCCCAATCTACAAGGTCTGTTTTCTCCAGAGCGCCCAGTATTCTCTTTTTGTTCATGGGTGTTCTTTGTGCCAAGTTTAGTCCAATTCCATGGCTGTTGGGGTTTCAGAATGCTCTTTGATTGCAGAGAACTATAAATCCAAGCACCTCACTATCTCCAATGTCTGTTTTCTCCAGAGCCCCCAGTATTTTCTTTTTGTTCATGGGTGTTCTCTGTGCCAAGTTTAGTCCAATTCCATGGCTGTTGGGGTTTCAGAATGCTCTTTGATTGCAGAGAACTATAAATCCCAAGCACCTCCCAATCTCCAAGGTCTGTTTTTCTCCAGAGCCCCCAGTATTTTCTTTTTGTTCATGGGTGTTCTCTGTGCCAAGTTTAGTCCAATTCTAATGGCTTTTGGGGTTTCAGAATGCTCTTTGATTGCAGAGAACTATAAATCCCAAGCAGCTCCCAATCTCCAAGGTCTGTTTTTCCCAAAGCCACCAGTATTCTCTTTTTGTTCATGGGTGTTCTCTGTGCCAAGTTTAGTCCAATTCCATGGCTGTTGGAGTTTCAGAATGCTCTTTGATTGCAGAGAACTATAAATCCCAAGCAGCTTCCAATCTCCAAGGTCTGTTTTTTCCAGAGCCACCAGTATTCTCTTTTTGTTCCTGGGTGTTCTCTGTTCCAAGTTTAGTCCAATTCCATGGCTGTTGGGTTTTATAATGCTCTTTGATTGCAGAGAACTATAAATCCAAGCACCTCCCAATCTCCAATGTCTGTTTTCTCCAGAGCCCCCAGTATTCTCTTTTTGTTCATGGGTGTTCTATGTGCCAAGTTTAGTCCAATTCCATGGCTGTTGGGGTTTCAGAATGCTCTTTGATTGCAGAGAACTATAAATCCAAGCACCTCACTCTCTCCAAGGTCTGTTTCCCCAGAGCCCCCAGTATTCTCTTTGTGCTCATGGGTGTTCACTGTGCCACGTTTAGTCAAATTCCATGGCTGTTGGAGTTCCAGAATGCTCTTTGATTGCAGAGAGCTATAAATCCCATGCGGATCCCAATCTCCAAGGACTGTTTTCCCCAGAACTCCCAGTATTCTCTTTGTATTCATGGGTGTTCTCTGTGCCAAGTTTAGTCCAATTCCATGGCTTTTGGGGTTTCAGAATGCTCTTTGATTGCAGAGAACTATAAATCCCAAGCAGTTCCCGGTCTACAAGGTCTGTTTTCCCCAGAGCCCCCAGTATTCTCTTTTTGTTCATGGGTGTTCTCTGTTCCAAGTTTAGTCCAATTCCGTGGCTGTTGGGGTTTCAGAATGCTCTTTGATTGCAGAGAACTATAAATCCCAAACAGTTCCCAATCTACAAGGTCTGTTTTCTCCAGAGTGCCCAGTATTCTCTTTTTCTTCATGGGTGTTCTATGTGCCAAGTTTAGTCCAATTCCATGGCTGTTGGGGTTTCAGAATGCTCTTTGATTGCAGAGAACTATAAATCCAAGCACCTCACTATCTCCAAGGTCTGTTTTCCCCAGAGCCCCCAGTATTCTCTTTTTGTTCATGGGTGTTCTCTGTTCCAAGTTTAGTCCAATTCCGTGGCTGTTGGGGTTTCAGAATGCTCTTTGATTGCAGAGAACTATAAATCCCAAGCAGTTCCCCATCTACAAGGTCTGTTTTCCCCAGAGCACCCAGTATTCTCTTTTTGTTCATGGGTGTTCTCTGTTCCAAGTTTAGTCCAATTCCGTGGCTGTTGGGGTTTCAGAATGCTCTTTGATTGCAGAGAACTATAAATCCCAAACAGTTCCCAATCTACAAGGTCTGTTTTCTCCAGAGCGCCCAGTATTCTCTTTTTGTTCATGGGTGTTCTTTGTGCCAAGTTTAGTCCAATTCCATGGCTGTTGGGGTTTCAGAATGCTCTTTGATTGCAGAGAACTATAAATCCAAGCACCTCACTATCTCCAATGTCTGTTTTCTCCAGAGCCCCCAGTATTTTCTTTTTGTTCATGGGTGTTCTCTGTGCCAAGTTTAGTCCAATTCCATGGCTGTTGGAGTTTCAGAATGCTCTTTGATTGAAGCGAACTATAAATCCCATGCGGCTCCCAATATCCAAGGTCTGTTTTCCCCAGAGCCCCCAGTATACTCTTTGTGTTCATGGGTGTTCTCTGTTCCAAGTTTAGTCCAATTCCATGGCTGTTGGGGTTTCAGAATGCTCTTTGATTGCAGAGAACTATAAATCCAAGCACCTCACTATCTCCAATGTCTGTTTTCTCCAGAGCCCCCAGTATTCTCTTTTTGTTCATTGGTGTTCTACGTGCCAAGTTTAGTCCAATTCCATGGCTGTTGGGGTTTCAGAATGCTCTTTGATTGCAGAGAACTATAAATCCAAGCACCTCACTATCTCCAAGGTCTGTTTTCCCCAGAGCCCCCAGTATTCTCGTTTTGTTCATGGGTGTTCTCTGTGCCAAGTTTAGTCCAATTCCATGGCTGTTGGAGTTTCAGAATGCTCTTTGATTGCAGAGAACTATAAATCCCATGCGGCTCCCAATCTCCAAGGTCTGTTTTCCCCAGAGCCCCCAGTATTCTCTTTTTGTTCATGGGTGTTCTTTGTGCCAAGTTTAGTCCAATTCCATGGCTGTTGGGGTTTCAGAATGCTCTTTGATTGCAGAGAACTATAAATCCAAGCACCTCACTATCTCCAATGTCTGTTTTCTCCAGAGCCCCCAGTATTTTCTTTTTGTTCATGGGTGTTCTCTGTGCCAAGTTTAGTCCAATTCCATGGCTGTTGGAGTTTCAGAATGCTCTTTGATTGAAGCGAACTATAAATCCCATGCGGCTCCCAATATCCAAGGTCTGTTTTCCCCAGAGCCCCCAGTATACTCTTTGTGTTCATGGGTGTTCTCTGTTCCAAGTTTAGTCCAATTCCATGGCTGTTGGGGTTTCAGAATGCTCTTTGATTGCAGAGAACTATAAATCCAAGCACCTCACTATCTCCAATGTCTGTTTTCTCCAGAGCCCCCAGTATTCTCTTTTTGTTCATTGGTGTTCTACGTGCCAAGTTTAGTCCAATTCCATGGCTGTTGG